>NC_072796.1:75218963-75857963 GCF_028583425.1 Eublepharis macularius
AAAGCTGGCCAGGGCAGCTCCTCGCGAGCAAGGCCAGGCAGGCTCAGCAGCACAGAAGCCGGCTGGGGCAGCTCCTCGTGAGCAAGGCCAAAGAGACCTCAGCTGGGGATGGCTCGCATTCAACCCCACCCTGCCAGCAAGGCAAGGAAGCCTAGAAGGAGGGCAGGGCGGGGAAAGGAAGCCCTATATAAGGTGGCTAGGAAGAGCTCTGAGGTGGTGGGTGTGAGTGAGGAGTGATGATGTGGAGTGAGAGCAGTAGGATGCAAGGGTGGTGGCTTGGAGGAGAGTTCTGGAAGGAGGAGATGAAGGAGGATGCAGAGGGTAAGCAGGCCAGGTTGAGCAGGCCAGCGAGTGGACTGAGAGGGAGTCTGGGTGAGGTATACCGCCCCTCCTTCCACAGAGCAGGGTCCTGCAGAGTCCCTGGCCCCCCTGTGACGTCAGGAGCAGACTGCCCAGTGCCACGCCCAGCGGCAGCTGCGGCAAGCCCTGACAAGTTGGTGGCCCGTACGGGGAAGGTCGTTCCAACGCAGGCGCCAGGCGAGGGGATGCATCCCAATGCCACTACAGAGCTCAGACCATGGCTAGAGGCACACCTGGATGAGGTGTGGAGGAAGCTGGAGGCAACCTTCCAAGCAGCTCAGGTGAAGCTAGCACAGGCGGTGGAACACCAGATACAAGCCTGCGCCCCCACAGCCACTCCACCAGTGGTATGCGCATTCGCGTGGGAAATTAACCCACCAGCCGGCAAGGCGGTGCAGGGGCTGTGCGCCACCGTGAGAATAGGACGGCAGACCCTACAAGCCCTATTGGACTCAGGGAGCGCAGTATCAGCAATTCGTTCCCAACTTATCCCAGCTGACACCCCAGTGCATCGCTGGGTCCCGGTGACAGACGTGATGGGCCGCACCCAGCCGTACCCTATGGTCTGGATCACAGTGGAATACCTGGGAGCGCTCCGCCGCCTGGAAGTGGCCAAGGTAGCCCACTTACCGCTCCCTATGCTGCTGGGGAGAGATGCCCCGGGGTTCTCCAGGCTACTTAGGGAGGCAGCCGAGGGACTGGCAAACCCACAGGTTGCCCCAGCGCTGCAAGTAGAGGAGGCCCCCGACCCGGATGAGGGTCCCTCTACCAGACCAGGAGCAGGCCCGCAGGCCAAGGAACCAGCGGAACCCCTGGCCGACCGCCACTTCTGCGAGGCCCAAGGGGCAGATGAGTCCTTACAGCGCTTGCGGGAGACAGCAGCTCGTGAAGAGGACCGAGTGCAGGATGAGCGGAGGTCCCAACGGCTTCCCCGCATTGAGAAGCAAGGAGGGGTGTGGGTCCGCCTAGCCCGTGCCCCAAACGGCCAGGGAGAGATCCGCCAGCTACTGGTGCCGGCAGCTTACCGGGCAGAAGTCCTCCGCACGGCCCATGAACACGCTTGGGCCGGGCATCTGGGGCACCACAAGACCCTGAAGAAGATCCTCGAGCAGTTCTTCTGGCCCTCTGTGAACGCGGACGTGAAGGCCCACTGCCGCTCGTGCCCCACCTGTCAGCGGGTGGCAGCCCGGCGCCCACCAAAGGCCCCCCTCTCCCCGCTGCCCGTCATGGAGACGCCCTTCCAGCGCATCGCGATGGACTTTATCGGCCCACTGCCACGCACGCCCCGGGGCCACCGCTTTGCCCTGGTGATTGTGGACTATGCTACACGATTCCCTGAGGTCATCCCGCTTAAGACGATGCAGACCCCGGGGATGATACGAGCCCTGTCCAAGCTTTTTGCCATGGTGGGACTGCCTGATGAAATCTTGACAGACCGGGGGGGGCCGTTCCGGGCCAAAGCCATGCGTCAACTCTGCCAGAATTTGGGGATCCGGCAGGTGTTCACCTCGGCATATCACCCTCAGACTGACGGTTTGGCAGAGCGTCTGAACCAGACCGTCAAGGAAGCCTTGAGGAAGATGACACGGGACAAGCCTCGACAGTGGGACCTATACATCGACCCCCTCATGTTCGCCCTTAGGGAGACCCCGCAGGCGTCCACTGGCTTTAGCCCCTTTGAACTGCTGTACGGGCGCAAGCCGCGGGGGATGCTCTCTCGGCTGGCGGAACAGTGGGGTCCCCGCACCAGCAGCCCTGCTCCCCCCATACCGGAGTACATGAGCCAGCTCCGTGGGCGGGTGCAGCAGTCCCAGGCTGAGGCCAACCGCCAGCTCACCCACGCCCAGACAAAGCAGAAGGCGGCCTATGACCGGGGCGCAAGGATGAGGACCTTCCAAGTCGGAGAGAAGGTCCTGGTACACCACTCGGTGTTCCCACGGGAGGAGGGGGACCCATGGAGGGGCCCTTACCAAATTCGGAGGGTGCTGGGCCCCACCACCTATGAGCTGCAGTGCGGGCCAGGCCGACGCCGACGGAGAACCCTGCACGTGAACCTGCTCAAGCGGTGGCATGAGCGGCCAGAGGATGGGTGCGCCTTGGCCGAAGACCCCTTAGACCTCCCAGACAGCGAGCTGCCATGGACCGCTGACGCCCCGGAGTTCGAGGAGCCGAAGGTGGATCCACAGCTCAACCCTGCACAGAAGGCCCAGCTACAGGCCCTGTGGAAGCAAGCGCCCGGGGTCTTTTCAAGACGCCCCGGGGTCACGAACCTGGTGCACCATGCCATCCCCACCCAGCCGGGGCAATCTGCACGGGCAACCTGGCGACCCATCCCCCGGAAGCAGTGGGAGGCGGTGGATTGGGAGACGGAGGAAATGCTGCGCCTGGGGGTGATTGAACCGTCCCGAAGTGAATGGCGCAGCCCCATCGTGTTGGTGCCAAAGCCAGACGGGTCGACTCGCTTCTGCATTGACTACCGGGAACTGAACAAAGTGGCCAAGTTCGACGCATACCCCATGCCGCGGGCGGACGTCCTAGTGGGGCAACTGGGGCCGGCCCGGTACTTGTCCGCCCTCGACCTGACGAAAGGGTACTGGCAGGTACCAGTGCGCCTGGAGGACCGGGAGAAGACGGCCTTTGCCACCCCCCGGGGCCTCTTCCAGTTCCGCCGCATGCCCTTTGGCCTCCACGGGGCAGCGGCTACCTTCCAGCGGCTGGTGGATCAAGTCCTGGGGGACTGTCGGGACTTTGCAATGGCTTACATTGATGACATCGTCATCTTCAGTCCCGACTGGCCCTCCCACCTACAGCACCTGGAGAAAGTCCTCACCGCACTCCAGAAGGCAGGGCTGAAGGCCAACCCCAAGAAGAGCCACTTGGGATTCCAGGAGCTCAAGTACCTGGGATTTGTCATCGGAGGTGGACAGATCCGACCCCCGCCTGAAAAGGTGGCCTCCATAGGGGATGTGCCCCAACCACAGACCAAGCGTCAGCTCAGGAGGTTTCTGGGGCTTCTTGGCTACTACGGGCGCTTCATCCCCCATTTTGCGACCCGCTCAGCCCCCCTGACGGACTGTCTGAAGAAGGGCAGCCCTAGTCGCCTCGGCTGGACGCCGGAGCGGGAGGCTGCCTTCCAGGACTTACGCACTGCACTATCGGACACCACCAAGCTCTGGAATCCGGACTTTGAGAAACCCTTCGTACTGGCAACTGACGCATCGGCCTCAGGCCTGGGGGCGGTCCTGATGCAGGAGCAAGATGGAGGGAGGGTGCCCGTCTTGTTCCTGAGCCGCAAGCTCCAGCCAGCAGAGCAGAAGTATGCCACCATTGAGAGGGAGGCCCTTGCCATCAAATGGGCCGTGGGGGCTTTGCGGTATTATCTGGCGAATAACCCCTTTACATTGGTGACAGACCATGCACCCCTCCAATGGATGCACCGGATGAAAGAGCACAACCCTCGCATCCTGAGGTGGTACCTGTCTCTACTGCCATACCGGTTCACCATTACCTACCGCCGGGGGACCAGCCATAGGGATGCGGACTTCATGTCACGGCTCTTCGAGCCAGACCCCCCCGAGCCAACGTCCAGGCTAAGAGGGGGGGTGTGTCCGGGGTCAGCAGCCCAGCCCCCGGACTTGCTGGCAGACAGCGGCAGGGGGCAGCCGGGAGACAGCAGTTCAGCTGCTCTGTCTGGCAAACAGAGCCAGACCCTGCCTACTCCAGGGGGAAGGGGCAAAAGGCCAAAGCCTCAGAAGGCTGGAGGGAGCAGGGAGAAGCCAGCTAGTCCCACCCACCATGGGGGAGAAAGGGGGCTAAGCAGGCTAGAGGAAAAGGGCCAAGGCAAGGGGAACAGGGACACAGCAACAGCCCAGACAGAGCCCTTACCTTCCAAGGAGGAGAAGCAGCCACCACAGCCCAGAGCCACACCCTGGCTAGAGGACAGCAGCCTGGCTCAGGAGGTGCTAGGAGCCAAGCCCCTCCAGGTGGAGCTGCCACAGGCATTCTGGGGGAGGAGATGGGTAGCCCCTCCCAGCATCAATGAACAGGCAGCACAGAAGCTGGTCAGGGCAGCTCCTCGCGAGCAAGGCCAGACAGGCTCAGCAGCACAAAAGCTGGCCAGGGCAGCTCCTCGCGAGCAAGGCCAGGCAGGCTCAGCAGCACAGAAGCCGGCTGGGGCAGCTCCTCGTGAGCAAGGCCAAAGAGACCTCAGCTGGGGATGGCTCGCATTCAACCCCACCCTGCCAGCAAGGCAAGGAAGCCTAGAAGGAGGGCAGGGCGGGGAAAGGAAGCCCTATATAAGGTGGCTAGGAAGAGCTCTGAGGTGGTGGGTGTGAATGAGGAGTGATGATGTGGAGTGAGAGCAGTAGGATGCAAGGGTGGTGGCTTGGAGGAGAGTTCTGGAAGGAGGAGATGAAGGAGGATGCAGAGGGTAAGCAGGCCAGGTTGAGCAGGCCAGCGAGTGGACTGAGAGGGAGTCTGGGTGAGGTATACCGCCCCTCCTTCCACAGAGCAGGGTCCTGCAGAGTCCCTGGCCCCCCTGTGACGTCAGGAGCAGACTGCCCAGTGCCACGCCCAGCGGCAGCTGCGGCAAGCCCTGACAACTTGACACGTGTATAAAGAAAAATCAAGTGTACATTGTATACCTATTGTACAAACATTCACTAACTTGTGAACAGACCACTCCTCTCAGTTACATGCCTTTGCCTTTTATAATCTGGACTTTCATAAATAATAATATAATAACATTCGATTTATATACCGCCCTTCAGGACAACTTAATGCCCACTCAGAGTGGTTTACAAAGTATGTCATCCCCACAACAAAACACCCTGTGAGGTGGGTGGGGCTGAGAAAGCTCTAGAGAGCCATGACTAGCCCAAGGTCACCCAGCTGGCTCCAAGTGGGGAATCAAACCTGGCTCTCCAGATTAGAGTCCCCTGCTCTTAACCACTACATCAAACTAGCTCTCAGTTAAAGCAGTAAACTAACATTTCTTCTTTCCTTCTGTCGAGATGTGCTTCACTGTCCTTCCCCATATGTTCACTTCTTCTCTTTGTCTTTAATAATGCTGCTTAATTTAAAGAATATCTGCACAGAGCACACTGCGACATTATTTTAATGTTGTGAAAATAGATATGTGGGAAATATTACATGGTGGGGGAGGGCATGGCGGGTAAGCAGTTAGTCTACCCAGTTTGCTCCTTTGCCTTAATTAGCTAGGCTTGATCTTTAGCTTTCACATTCAGCTGATGGATTAAAACACCTGACACCCCCACCCCTAAAGTTCACTTCAGGCTTGTGCAGGAAGCAGTTATCGTAGAAAGGCTAGGATGGTGGTCTCCTCATGACAAAACCATTCTGTGTAGTGACTCACTATGAGAGTTGGAGGATGCTCTCCATTCTGTTATATCCCTCAAATGTGTTACCATAACACAAAGGAACCCCAAATGTGTGTGTGTTTTGGGGGGCAGCAGTAATTAATTTAAAAACAACAATTTTGTGTATACTAACCCTCAAGTCCACAGGGCATGTGTCTGAGGCTTATGCAAAGTGATGGTTGAAGAAATGGTGGGACTTGAAGATGTTTGTAGGAATGGAAAGGATTTTGTCAGGGACAGATTTACTGGGAGGTGTGCAAATATCTCTTCCCAGTATCTTTCTAAAATGAAACTGGGCACAGGGACCTAATTTGGGATGGGTCTGACAGTGGAATCACCCTTCCTTTTTGCATGATTTTGCCTGTCAAGCCAGATTTCCCACCCCTTCCATTAGCAATGAAAGAGGGAAAATGTTGTAGAGAAAATGCCTGTCTTTTTTCCTGTTCCAAAGCTAATAATAGTCCAGGGTGGGAACTTTGTTTCAATCAGCAAAACTATGCTGAGGGATTCTCCTCCCACTCTCCTCCCACCATGGCCCTAATCTGATTTATGACGTGGCATGGCTGCTGTTTTCCATTAAAAATTGCGAGGAAGATTCATTCATGGATTTCTTAGGACTATGTTTAATTTTAATTAATTAACCATGTTTAATTAACCATGTTAAATAATTTACTGTGTTTAATTTGGCCTTTAGTTGCAGCTACAGTGTATAGGAATCCAGTATATCAAAAAAGTGGTGTTCAGTAGGTATTTATGTAAGGAATTTTAAAGAAAATGGTTAGTGTTGTTTGGTCAATAATGATTAGTTCTGCCATCTTGCTCACAATTCATCCTGTCTTGTATTGGAGATGGTGGTTGCAGAGAAGGATACACTTCATATAATTTTTGGCTGCATGCATATTAATTTGTAAGAAGGCCGCACATGGCCAGTTGTTACAGATAACCATCTCTTCAGTTACTACTATTAACAACAACATTTGATTTATATACCACCCTTCAGGATGACTTAACACCCACTCAGAGTGGTTTATGAAGTATGTTATTATTATCCACAACAAAACACCCTGTGAGGTGGGTGGGGCTGAGAGAGCTAGAAGCTGTGACAGACCCAAGGTCACCCAGCTGGCTTCAAGGGGAGGAGTGAGGAATCAAACCTGGTTCTCCAGATTAGAGTCCCGGGCTCTACACCACTACACCAAACTGGCTCTCGCTATTGCACCTTGTCAGAGGTGGTATTCAGTGATTCTGAGGTTCTGAACAAAAGTCCAGGCTGAGACCTCAGAGCACTGCCACCCTACCACCACCAACCCCCAACTGGTCCAAGAAAGGAGCAGCCCTTGACTTTAAATCAGCTGCTTAAGCTCCAGATGGGGGTGGGTGGGTATAAGCGGGTGACAAGACCTTGTTTTTCTTTTTCACCCTCTTTCGAGGGTTGAGGCCAAGGGCAGTTGCCCCTGCTCCTTGAAATTATAAGTAGCCATTGTGTGGCACTTGGAACCACCTATAGGTTCACAAGCAAGATATGGCCCTATGTTAGCTGGTTGGTCCCATTGTCCAAGGATCAGAGCATGAAACGTCCTGTGTAGATTTGGAGGAAGCCCAGTGCTTTTAACCAATAGTCCGTTTGTCTCGACTTGCCTTTGACTTCCTTTGCATTTGCTGTCTTGCAGTAGAGGGATGGGCTGAAGGTGCAGGAACAGCTGCAGCCCATGGGCCACCCAAAAGGGCAGATGTCGGAGATGCGTATAGGCCAGACTTAGATGGAATGGCTCCCATGTCTGAGGAACCCAAAAGGAAGGAGAAATCGACTGACACCGAAGAGGACCAAATCAATGAAGAACCTGCACATGAACTGAGCACCAAGACTACCCAATACCCATCAAACCATGAAGACCTTGTAGATAAAGCTGGGGATGAGAAGGCACGTGAACTTGCCTATGTCCCAGCTGATCCTGCCCAGCTAGCAGCACAGATGCTAGGTAACATTGATTCTGTTGCTTATGAAGCTGAATTGAAGGATGTGGCTATCTCTGTGCAGACCCTTCCTGCATTATCCCACAGCGCTGAGGATGTTGCTGCTGCACCAGCAGAAACTGCTGCTGCTGTTGAAGAAGAACCACCTGCCCCAGAAGCAGCACCTGTAGAAGCAGCACCTGCAGCTTCTGCACAGTCTGTCATAGCTGAGTCAGCCAATCGGAGTCAGACCTCCGTTGCTGGGGAGGTAGTTACCTCGGGCAGTCAGGCAGAGCTACCACCTGCTGATATAGTAGAGGAAGCTTCCTCAGACCCCTTGCAGGAAGAACAACCGCCCCCGGCACCACCACCACTTCCTCCTGATAAAGACCCTTTGCAGGCTGAAAGTTGTCCAAGTGAAATTGAGGTCACCTCAGACCTACAGCTCACACCCATGTGTGTCGAGGATCCCGATGCTGGTGGAGAGGCCCCACCTTACATAGAGCAGTTTCCACAACAAATAGTAATTCCTTTCATAGACAATGTAGCATGTCTTTTTGATCCACTAACAGCATCACTAAACACAGGTCAGTTTACATGTACTAGTATTCTAGATCCATCTGCAGATGATGCAGAATGTGACCATGACAGAATGGATGCTACAGAGCAACTGAGACCAACTGACCCAGGTTTTATTATGTCAGGTAAGAAAGTCTAGATATTTCTGAATCCTACATATATTGTATTGTGATCATACTGTAGTTCCATAACTAATGAACTGTGGTCCAGCTCCTCAAATGTGCTTGTGCTGATCAGAGCCCAGCTGAAACCAATGGGGCTGATGCCAGCAGAGGGCCTTGAGGACTGGAGACATAGTTATTTAAATGCAAGTACCCATAGCAATGCAGCATTGAGCTAAATCATTGGTCACTCTTGCTTTACAGTGTCTTCGACACTTTGCTAGCTAGAATGGGCATGTGTGGAATTATTCCCTGTAGGTTGCTTCCAGGTGAGTGGCTGTGAGCAAGCCAGATAACGTGCCTTGCTTGAATGCTGTCTGGCCCAGTTTCCTGCGGAAACCTTAAGTCCTTTGTATTGTTTCCTACAATGAAGTTGTTAGGGCAAGACAGCACTTAAGAAAGGAGTTGTGATGAGCTGCAGTGTTTGTTTTGGCTTTCCCAGAAACTGTTATTAGCCTTCTCACAGTAGATCACTCATCTTGAATCAGAATTGCATACCTGCTCATGCCAGCTAGAAGAGTGTGTGTTGTGTGGAACTGTAAACATTTTTTTAATGAAGTATCTTTCTGCCATGGCATTAATATGGGGTTTTGCATTTAAAATAAATGGTGGTGGTTGCCTGCGTTGTCCCATTAAATCCAGTCTCCTGCAGATTGTCTACAGAAAGTGGCCTAAGCACTTGTTGCTGATATGCACAGAATTCTGTGCTGCAAGAGGCCTGGCGTGCTTTCATGATGTGATGCTGTGTTTTCTCTCTCCGCTTCCTCTGTAACAAGTTCATAGCCAACCTCCTGTTCTCATCTGCAGCAGCTCTCTTCCACTGACTTGATCTGAATTTACCCTGTTATTGCCATAATGCTCTTAGGGTCACATCCCATTAGAAAGGCAGGTAGTTAAGAGATGAAAGCATGTTGGAGAGGATGTGGAAGGGGAAATGTAATTCAAAAGGTATTGGCATGGCTGGGCAGGAGGAACAAGGCTGCAGCAGTAGAAGCAAGTCTCTTGTGGTTGAGGAGATAGTTTTCCATTCCTCATTTTGGGGCACTCCTAACAGTAGATGAAACTTTATCCTGGTGGCCTAAATGTTAAACATCCCAGAAGCACTTGAAGATACAAGAGCCCAACACTAGCCCTCTAGCCCAACTCTAGCTATTCTGTTTTGTGTCTAGTGCTTTGATTTGAGAATTTTACAAAGCTGGTCATTGAGTCTTGGAAGCCATTCCCCTCTCCCCTCTTAACTATCCTTATTCTGACACAGCAGTGAGACGACAACGAAGCAAAGTTGCCCGTGGCCGCTCCATTTTGAATGGGCTAAAAAAAAATCTCACTTGTTCTACCTGTCCTATTTATGGAGTTTCTTGGGTTCTGAATCTCTTCTGTTTGGAGAATGCAAGCCATGAACTTCATTGTGAGGGGGAAAAATCAGAGCCATACCACATATTCAGCAAAATAGGGCCTTAGAAAAGCACATTTTCAATCATAACTCCAGCTTTGCTACCACTGCAGTGACACTGCTAGTCCTTTTAGCCATACCAAGCTCCTACCTTTTGCCTTTACAGATTCTCTCTCTCACATGCTTTCTTGCAGCATTAAATTGTATGTAAGGCTGTACAATATGACTACAGTTCATAGCTCCTAGCAGATGGTCATTCATGCCAGCAAATTTTCTTTAAATTTTTATTTTATAGCAATGGCAACAAGCGAACCAGGACAACCACCACCACCATATTCTAATGTATGGACTCTCTATTGTCTAACTGATTTGAAACAACAAGGTCGTAAGTCACCTCCACCACCCCTTCCAACTATGGAAACTGGTGCTCCTGTTTCCCAGGCAGCCCTATTTATATCTAGTGGTAAGGATCAGCCACAGTATCTACAGCCACAGATGATACAAGGTCAACCACCAAAAGCATCCTCTCCAACTTATGTGATGATGGAAGATGGGAAGAAGGGAAATGCACCACCTTTCATTTTAGTGGGCTCTTCTGTTCAGAATAAACAGGACTGGAAACCCATCCCTGGCCATACAGTCCTTACACAGCCGGATACTGGTGGTACCGTGAGAAGGTTTGCTACAATACCTGTACCGGTCGCCAGGCCAGCAGATCCAAAAGTGGCCAATCCCAATTTTAACTCAGCACAGGATAGTGGTAGACCTCCAACTCCAGTTTTTCTTTCAGTTGCCATACCACTGGAAGATGTAATGACTGGGAAGAAGGGCTCGGGAGCTGGAGATAAGGCACCATTTGCAGGAAGCTATGGTATAGCTGGAGAGATAACATTTACTACTGCCTCAGTACGCAGAACAGAATAGTAAGAAGGTAGGTAGATTAATTTATGCATACTTATGATCCTGGTTGAGAAGCTCTGCTTTAAGTAAAGATTCATGCTTAACAATAAAGCTACTCTGAAATGGGTATTCTGTAGCAGGTTAAATTTTTGGTAATCTGGAACAACCTCTCTAGAAATTACAGGTTTCGTATCTAAGGTGCAATCCAGTGGAACATGTGTAATGGCCAGTTGTTCCTAGAATGTTGAGTATTTCATGATTCTGCCTTTTTCACAAGCAGCACAAAGTAGATCGACTTCTGAGAAATTGCTTTGAAATTTGCAACCCTCTTGCCCAAGTCTGCTGGCATTTTTGTTATCAGGGATCAGTATGGTCTCGAATGTAGATGAAGGGTCACACAATACTTTCTGTGACTTGCATTAAAAAATCCCCCCCCAAGCTACTATTACATTTGAAGAGTGGAAGTAAGAGTCTTCAGTAAAACTGAAACTGTAGCATAAGCTGTAGGTTTTCTAAAGATATTTTGAAAGAGAAAATGTCACTCTTTGGTTCCTTTGGACTTAGGGCTTTCTGTGAGAACAATTTGAAATGCAAGCTGTAGAACCATCATCTTCTCATATTTAGGTTTTATATAAAAGAATACATTGTTGCTATTATATAGAGTGGTTTTGCTAGAGTAACCACAAAGGATCATAAAAGTAGAATGAAAAATATTGTATTGGATGGGAAATTCTAAAATGCTGGTGCCTTTAAACGGCACAGTGATTTCAAAACTCACTGCTGTGCTCCTGCTAGCTGCTTCAGGCGAGTCAAAAGCAGCAAATAAGGCCAAGACTGTTGCAAAGAGATCAGAGCTGCTGCTGCCTGAATGCAGTCTTCCATGGATGGTGTGCCTCCCCTGCAGAAACGTTATAATCATCACTGGGATGACAGTCAGTCCTAGGGCATTTTTCGAGGCAGAATGCCACAGAACAGCATTCTGGCAGCTCTTTAAAATACCCATGTGACTGGTGTCACGTGGGTATTTTAAAAATGGCATATTTTGGCCATTTTTGGCCTGGATCAGGCCCAAAACGGCCTGGATTGCGCAGCTGCCAGATAGGGAAGGGTTCCCCCACCTGGCACCGGTCCATTCGTGGCTGTTTCGGCCCCGATTCAGGCTGTTTGGGACCCTAAATAGGCACAAAATGGCCTGGAACGTTCCAGGCCGTTTTGGCCCCAATCTGGCCTATTTTGGCCATTTAGGGCACAAAACGGCCTGGATCAGAGCTGAAATGGCCAGGATTGTACGGGTGCACTCCCTCACCTGATAGTGGCCCGATCCTGGCTGTTTTTGGCCCTTTTCGGCCATTTTGGGCCCAATTCAGGCCCAAAAAGGCCAGCATCGGGCCCCTGCCAGGTGGAGGAAGACTCCTCCACTCAGAAACAGTCCACGCCTGGTCATTTTGGGCCCCTTTTGGCCATGATCAGGTCTATGCCAGGCAGAGGAAGACTCCCCCACCCAGCAGCGGCCCAATCTTGGCCATTTTGAGTCCCTTTTGGCCACATTGGGCCCTGAAATGGCCGGGATTGGGCCTCTGCTGGGTAGGGGAACACTCCCCCACCCAGCAGTGGCCCAATCCTGGCCATTTTGGGCATCTTTTGGCCATTTTGGGCCCAATTCAGGCCCCAAATTGCCAGGATCAGGCCCCAAACAGCCAGGATCAGGCCACTGCCTGGTGGGGGAGTGCTCTCCCGTGTGGCAGCAGCCCAATCTGGGCCTTTTCTGGTCCATTTTGGCCCAAAATGGCCCAGATCCGTTCACTGCCAGGTGGGGGAGTGCTCCCCCCGTGGCAGAGGAGCCCATTCCGGGCTGAATCAGATCGCACAGGAGCGCTCCCAGGGAGGCCACACCTGCATGATGACATCACTTCCTGGAAGTGATGTCATCATGCAGTCCTGGGAGCACGTGCACACTGCACGCGCATACATGTATTGAGAGGCACACCACCTCCTCCTGGGAGTGGCCCCGGAGGAAAGTTTCCCCACCTCTTTCCCCAGAAAAAAAAGCCCTGGTCAGTCACATTTCTTACTGTAATGATCCACTGAAGGTGACCAAGTGTTTGAGTAGCTTACATGTAGTGCAACAAACAAGGGGGTTGATCTGGTCTTGCTATTGGAACAAAGACAAACACACATGGCCATTTGGAATCCTTTCTAACTCAGTGGAGTTGAATTGGACCCTTCCTGAATCCAACACAGAAATCTTATACTGTACATAAACAATAGGCTTCAGACAGTAGCATTCTTTTTGCTGTATGTTACTATTGTGAAGGTTAAGTTTTAGTGAAGAAAAGACAGTATTTAAATTTCACTGAGCTGTTTTTCCCACCCAGATTGAGAAGAGGTGCTGTCTGAATTTCACTCCACGATGGAACCTGCATCTTTAATAAGAAATTGATTAACTAATACAAGCAGTCAATAAAGCAATGTCAGCAATCTGAATCAAAATGCACTTTTTTTCTCAAAAAATTTACTGGTGTAATACAGATTTTTAAGATTTTAAGCAGGGTGGCTAAATCCTTGGCCCAAAGTTTAAAATAAATTGGTCGGGATGACATAATTAATTCCTCCTCCCAAGTATTTTCCTTGGCAGAAGTTCGATTTTCAGTAATTTATCAGAATAATCAGAAGGTTTATAGAAAATGTGACTAAAGGTCTTAAGTGTATACATTGTGAAACAACACACACCCAATTATTAATTTCTGTAGCTATGAGAATAAAGCTCTAGGAGGCTTTTAGAAACATAGAGGGGCATTTTAAAAGGTTGTATAAGAATGACACAAAAGCATGTTTTAATTTATAGAGGACAAGGAATAGAACTTGATAGGACTGGCTGCTAGAAGCCAACTAATAGGTTAGAGCTTTTCAGTCCCACTTTAAGTACCAGTATATTCAGGATGGAACTAAAGAACATTGAATGCTGCTTGTTTCCCCATGTATAAATGATGAAAGTTTCTTTCTATTCCTCAAGTGAGGAAAATATTCACAATTGCAGAAAGAACTTCCTGCTATAGCCAGTGGAAGATGCGGGGCAGGGGGAAATTCTCATTGAACGTTCTGCGCTCCTCTAGCCAGAGTTTTTCTTCCTTATTAATGGTTTGATTCTTTTTTTTTACCACCCCCAAGTTAGAAAGGGAATAGATTTCCCTCCCCATAAATAGTGTATGTTTCTTTGCTAGAGAGTGAGGGAGAGATGATGAAACAAAGCCCACTGTTCTTAAGCATGTAGCTGCTTAGGTGCCCTCCGTCCAATGCCCTTCAAATATCTGTGAAAACTTGATTGTAGGAAGTTCAAAGGGAAATCTGTTTTATGTTGACATCCAGAGTGGCAAGATTTAGGGAAGTTTAAAACTTCACAACCATCTGAAGAACTGTGACAAAGTGGAAGAAAATGAAGAGCACAGTGGGGGAAAGAGCACATTAAGAATCAATGCGGCTGACTGTTGTCTGAATGCACAGTTGGTGTGATGCTCTGGAAAATTTAAAAGACGGTCTACTTCCAAGAGGGGATCCCTGATACCTATAACTAGTTGCTTTGTGGGCAAGACACATCTTGAGGTCCCCTTGTGTGATTCTAGCCTCTTCCATATGAGGCATCAAAAGCCTTTAGCTCATGTGCTCCTCAAGACCTGGTGCCTCAAGTCAAGCCCCTCTCCAGGGATGACTGAACTGCTTCCTTAAGCACTGTAAGCCAGAGTCACTGCATGCCTCATATCCCACAAGCCACTTCAGGAGGAATATGAAACGAGGGGACTGGAGATTCAAGTTGTAAGTAACACTATAGTAACTTCACCATGAAGTTGGTTTTCTTCTCATCTGTATGGCAAGTTTGGAATGGAAGATCCTCTGCCACACAGTCTGCATGGACTTGCTATATATACACAAATATCTTCAGTGCTGAATAGTTTCTAGAATGTTTTCTAGCATGCCAAGGAACAGGGGCAAGCCTTCATGCCAAGCATGAAGTGAGATACTCTTCCCCTTTCTGCGATCTATGTTGCTTTGGAAAGAAGGTCCTTGTGGTGGCTGTCGATAACAGCGTAAACTTACTCAGGCATTTTATTTGGATTTTGGATCAGGTTAGGGAAGGAAACTTGTTTTAGTGAAATAAATATGTACCTTGTGAAGGGTCCATCAATTCTATGACCAGAATCTTTGTGAGGTAAAATTGCAACCCAGAACCTGAGTGTAAGCCTGTAAGCTCTGGTTAAAAGGTTATATTGGACCTTAAATGCTGAAGAACCCTGGATCCATTATCCTCTAAGTGTTAGTGTTTGGTTAACTAAAGCTCAGTTCAATGAATTAACTTATAAGGGGAGAGATGTATAACCTTTGGGGAATGCAGCTGACAGACAGTTGTATATGTTGTTCAGTTCAATCTGTGTCTTATTTGTTAAGTCAAAATAGCTGTGGGAAGTAGGTTATATTTACCTCACCATTAATTACCATATTATTCATGTAGGGTCACAAATACCTTTAGGGAACACAAAGCTTACACACTACCAACCAGTTAAATAAAGCTCATGTTTCCCCTTTTTCTGGGCCAAAGTGTGAGATTTGGACAGCCCTAAGTCCAGAGGCAGTTTACCTCAGAAGCCCTCCTCGTCTCTCTTTTCTCTTCCTCCAACACCCTCCTCATTGCCACCACAATTGCCTTTACACAAAATGGCTGCAACTAATTACTAATTCAAGAATGAACATTAGATTTCAACAAACCTCACTGTAGGAAGAATAATTCTGTACCCATTTTGCAAAGGGGTGATACTCCCAGTATAATTAAGGAACTGCAGTACAGAGACAGTGTAAAGTCTTTATTTAATAGCAATTAAATTACTCAGATAACACTATACTTCCAAACATCAATTAAATTATACAAGAGCAGCAAGCCCTAAGGAATTGACTCGGTTTTATACAAATATATAATTCCATAAAGTTTAATGTACCCCAAACAAAGGGGTAAATCGGCTGTGTACAGTAGTCTCAGAGCTGCCTTACTGGCTTTGAAATGCACAACACTTCCTTCTGGAACATTTACTGGTGGCAACCAGTGCCCCAAGTGCAGTAGAATCCCTTTGCTTAGGAGCATTCCCCCCTCTCCACCCACTTCTGACAGTGCTCAGCATCACTCTCCTAGTGCGTTAGATTAAAAAATACTTCATCTTAGTTCAACTTAAACTTATAAAGATTTAAATGGCTCTTAATTCCTTAGAGATACAAGCATGGTAATAAAACATGAAAGAGCAAATTCAAAAACACTGCACTAAACATGGAATAGATACGGCTGAATAATGTTACCAGTTTATCCTATTTCATATATCAAGGAAAGAGGGGAAGGGTGGCTGGTGCAGGGCCAGTAACATTTCCAGACTCATTATCCATAATCCAGTATTTTATGAAATAATGGAACATCACCTTCAGAAAGTTAAGTCTTCCCAAGAATGACCACTTTTCGTCTAGCTTCATGCCAACGTGGTATTGCATTTGATGAATGTGCTTTTGGTATTTGTCTCATAAGAAATCTCAAATTTCTATTATGCCAACAAAGATATCACTGACCTAAAAGTGTTTCATTTCCCGATGACCAAATATTTTTTGTATTGCTTCCTTCAGCAAACGTGGCTAAGGCTTTCCCAAGTACAGCACCCATAATTGATTTTTGTTAAATACATACGTATATATTACTTAATATAGGGAGATAATATAGGGAAATAATTCCTCCCAAAGAACAATCTTGTGCCACCACAGCTGCTGTAGAAGCTGCTTAATGGTATATTTAGTTAAAAGTCAGTTTTTTCTAAGTATAGGAATAAGGGAAAACACTGAAAACTGATTAAGACTTATCTGTATTAGCCTCAGGCTTCCCCAATGCATTTTAATAAATATCAGGCAAGTTAAAGTAGTTTCTGTCCCAGTAGTTCCCAGAGTAAATCCAATCATGTCCTCCAGTGTAGGGATTAGGGCCTTGATGGAACCACCTGAAAGGGAGAAAAAAGGGAACACATTTAGAAAGAGGATAGACTGTTCAAGAGATATGCCAAATGCTGCATGCTCTATCTTGCACGTCTGACTTTTCAAATTGAAAAACTAGAAATTCTGCACCCTTATCCTCATCATGTCTCTACTAAGGAAGACTTAACTGAACTACTCAGTTTCTTCTAGTCACTACTTCTGATTGTATTCAGCCAAAACAAATGGCAAAGAAACAGAAAAGAAAGGAAAATGACATTTAGTTTTCATTGGAAGGGGCAAAACCATTTAAGTTCCATTTCAAGAAGCTTATAGCCAAGGAAGGCTGCAGATTTGGGAAGTGGGTTGCCTCTTCACCACTATCTACTCTCTCGCCCAGAGAACAGACAGGTGACAAGTAGGTCTAGGGTCACTCCTTGTGTGGTGTCCCATCTCACAGCAGTCCTTAATATTAGACTTATAAATAAACTAAAAAGTCATTGACATACAATGGAAACTGTCAGATATTATTTTTAATACTAGCAACAAAGCCCGTTATGGGAAAAAATACAACGGGCTCTAGAAAGGAGAGGGCGAGCAGGCGGGCATTCTCTCCTCCATTGTCACTGATCCCGGCTGGATGAAGGCAGGGGTGGGCACTGCCGCCGAGTGAAGGGGCAGGCCCTGCAGCCTGATCCCAGCTGGGTGAAGGCGGTCGGTGGGAACTGTCACCTGCTCCCCTCCTGATCCTAGCTGGGTGAAGGTGGATGGTGGGTATTGCCCCCTACTCCGCGTCTGATCCCAGCTGGATGAAGGGCAGGGGGTGGGCATTGCTGCCTGCTCCGTGCCTGATTTCGGCCTAGGATTCCTGCTGTGGCATGCTCTCTGGAGGTCTGGCTGCCTCATCTGGCCTCCCCTCCACAGCAGCACCCTCTGGGGGTGCACCAGGGTAGGAAGTGAGTTGTCTTGAATACACTTAGCCTTTTATATAGTAGGATATTTACTATTCAGGTATTCATCACCTTTGCAATTAGGTTGAATTGTAACAGAAAAGCATCAATATGTTCTGATTTGTACCTATCAACTCCTCCCCTAGTGAAGCATTCTTGCATATATAGCCAGAGAGTCAGATGAGTGGTTTGGATCCAGTGACTCACAGTTCTATTGTAAGCAGATCTTTCCTGCATTCCCCTCCCCTGCAAGCCACTTCCAACCCCAAGAAAGTTGACTCCCAGGGTCATGACACTTGCATGGTGTAATAGCCATGCCAGTCACTACACTACACTGAGAAAGGAAATTCAGGCAAATCACTTCCTCCTCTCTCAGTAAAGTGCCACAGATAGAAGAGGCATGAAGGAAGACTGTGCTTCCCTTCCCCCACTGTAATCTATCCACATGGCCATTATTCCACAGGAGGCCCATGACACCAGGGTCAGAACTGGATGCTGGGGGTGGGGAGGGGAAGATCCATGTTTGTCACTGCCTGAAGGAATCACTGGCTCCAGCCCAGTATCTAACCATACCTTGTTGTGGCAAACACAGACGTTGCCTGGATGAAGCCATGTACACAAGACCCTAGGAGATGAGTCATCATATGGAGACGTCTCTCTGTTTATTTAAAATAAAGAACTATCTGGCAGTCTACAAATAATATGGTTGTAGGGGAAATGACATGCTTCTGTTCTCCTTTTGAGATGCATCCTGAAATCTTGCATATCAATATACATGCAATGTCTACTTAACAGAAGTGGTGCAAATTTACAGCACCATTTAGAAAAGAGAAAAAGCAGAACAGTAATTTCAGCTGACTTTTAAAAACTATGCCAGAATTTTGAGAAGATGACCGAATTCACTGTTTATAGGAACTGGGCACAACTCTAAACCTTAAACACAAAGTCAAGCATGTCAGGAAAGCAAGCAAAATATGTATTAGAAAGGATCAAACCTGGGAGACTGGGCCACTGGTTGACTTTGAAAAAAGACAAAACAAAAATGCAACTTACAGTGACAAAAAGACATTTGAATTAGAACACATCAATGCTAAAGGATTCTCATGGCACAACCGAGGGAAACAACAAAGATGGTTAGCCTACTTTTATAACTAGCTAATTTCCTCCACTATGTGCCTTATTTAAATTCTGCTGTAAAGCCATGGGGAGGGAAGGATTGTTGGGGTCAAACTTCCCCTCCCCTTCCAAGGAGGGATCTAATCTAATTTCAGAGCAAGCTATGCTTTGTCATTATGGCATTACTAACAAAATACGTCAACCGAAATTAAACCATGTGCTTATGAACACATGAAGCTAAGTTCTACTGACTCTGACCATTGGTCTATTAAGGTCAGTATTGTTTACTCAGACCAGGAGTGTCTCTCCACCAAGGCTTCAGGTCTTTCACATCATCTACTAACTGACCCTTTAACTAAAACGCTGGGGGCTGAACCTGGGACCTTCTGTAGACCAAGCAGATGCTCTAACGTTGAGCCACACCTCTTCCCTCAGGAGTCTGCTCTGAACTCCTGCTTTAACAGGAAAACAGAAGAGTATTTTCCCTCCTTGGATGTAATGACAGGATGTAGTTTGCCACAAAAGCAGAAATATTGATCAGAAGCAAGAAGGTGTGGGAACCTAAGGATTCCTCCCATTCATTCACAGTTTGCCACGACATCTGATCCAAGCCAATGATTCTTTTAATCTCAAACAAAGTAGAACCTTCAGAAGATTCATTCCTGATTTTTAGTTACTGGATTACTGAAAGACACCCTGATAAGTAACCACAGAAGGAAGAGATGCCCCCTTCAAAAGGACATTTCAAATCCCCACATGATATATTGTCGAAGGCTTTCACGGCCGGAGAACGATGGTTGTTGTGGATTTTCCAGGCTGTATTGCCGTGGTCTTGGCATTGTAGTTCCTGACGTTTCGCCAGCAGCTGTGGCTGGCATCTTCAGAGGTGCAGCACCAAAAGACAGAGATCTCTGTGTCACCAAGACCACGGCAATACAGCCCGGAAAACCCACAACAACCACCCCACATGATACTTTTTTTTTTTAAAGAAGTGGAGGGTTCTCAGGCAACTGCCTAATGTAATATCAAATAAGTAAATGAATGTTGTTCATTTGTTTTCAACTTCACAATACTCCAGATTATCAGTAATTTAGGACAGAGTATTGGGACAGACTCAGTTTAAAATGAAACAAAACCAACTCCACAACCTTAAAATCACAACCTCTGCAAAAAGAGGCAATGAAACATGGAAACTTGGAGGCATCTTCCCAAGCAAAGGAAAATAAATCTTTCCCCAGCAGTTCAGTCTGCTAACTTGTTGCATGCTTGAGCCTTTGCCAAGTATTAGCCTGATGGTGACCAAGGAGCCCAGGACACTAACAGTCAAGCATTCATGTTTCCAAATGAATGAATAATGTGCCATTGTTCTAGCTGCCCACTGAGTTTCCCCCTAAAAGATGCTTTTTGCCGTACAGTCACCAGTGCAAATTTTGTGTCTGTCATTTAAAAACCAACCATCTGCTTAGATTTCTTGTTCAACAGCTGAAAGTACTTTTTTCGCTTACGAGCAGCTCATGTTGCACCATTTCAGAGTACATTTTTATTGCAAAGACAGATAAGTTGGTTTCCAAAAGGAATAGCTTAAGAGCCTCGTGACACTGACATCAACTTTTAAGTACAGAAAAAATTTGGCCCATCACATTCTTTGTACAATAAGGCCAGGGTCACTTGGGTGCATTAACCTCCAGACTGCTGCATGCAATTAGAACAACATGTTGAAATGAAAGAATGGTTGAAGAAAACAACGCTGCCAAAAAATATATATATATATATAAGCTACTTCCAAAAGGATGACATGAAGAATTAATAATGAACTAAAACTGAATGTTTGAACAGCTATTAGGGATGCACATAAAAATCTCGTGTTGGTTTTCTTATTAATTATTTTGCTATCTTAATCAATTTAGTAGCTATTTCTATTCGACTCAATAGAAAACACCCAATTATGATTAAATTGTCAGAAACTACACCCATCCACCCCTCCCCCTTTTCAGGCAGATAGTATCATGGGTCTCCATTTTACCACACATTCAAAGTCTCCCTCAGAAACACAGTGAGGAACACAGAGAACATAGTGAGGGAGGGGTGTTTCCTCTGTTCCTTCTTGCTACTGGGATCCTGATGGGGACGGTTGTGGTGTCTATTTTTAAATAAGCTGTGAGGAGCACTAAAACTTAGATGTCCACATAACACCCTGTGCTAGGTTCACTCATGTCAGTATTTTTGTTCTGTTCTGTGGCTAACTTAATTTACTTCCAGGTATCCACTGAAGAACCAACTGGCTTGCCAGGAGAAATTCAAATGCTTCAGAAAACAGAGCACAGCAAAATAAGATGTGGGATGGCACAGGCTTTTCTTTCCTTCACCTGAATGCTCTATTACTATGTCTTTGTAAACTTATATTCATTTACCCCATGACATTGTTTATGGAAATATTCTTGACACTGTATGGAAATGCTTGCCCTTGTCCTTGCCACTGATTGTACTAATCTCACACTATGTAATCCGCCTTGAGTCTCAGTGAGAAAGATGGAATATAAATAAATAAATAAATGTTTTGTCACATGACAAAAGAATACATCCACCCCTCAATTCCACAAGCGAAGACATGCTGTTGACAGAAATGCCAGTCAAGGATTACATGGTGCTGTGGGAGCACTGGGCAGCTCTCTTGGGTGGATGATGCCCATGCCCGGCAGTAAGTCAGCAAATATGAGATTCTCATCCTTTCCTGCTTATAGTGGATATGCCTGGCCAGGAGGAAATGAGCATCTGCATGTGAGATTTTACGGATGTTTTCCGAATTTCCCCAAAGCTGTTTAGTGAAACTGAAGCAAGTTCTCAGTCTGAAAAAGGTAATGTAAATATTTTAAAAATCTGAAAAATTATCTAGAGCAAAGATGTAACTGTAAGTTAGTGTGTAAAGCACATACTGTACTACGTTGACTTAAAACAAAGCAGTGGAATCCTATCCATGTGTCCTAAATCATTTGTATAGGATTCAGGCTTAGTACTCAATACAGAGAAGGCAACAATTTGGTATGAATTGCTGAGTGCACAAAAAAAATAAAGCTGATACGTTAGTTTGTACCTACTTCTTGCTTCTTTTCAGTTTTCCACCATCTTTCTACTTTCTCACATAAAATTTCATGCTTGTTAACTAAGGTGTTGCATGTGTGCACATGTGTATTACTTGGAAGAATCAAGTGTTCAAACATGGTAATTACTGCTGAAACAAAGAGCTGCACAGAGGCCAAGTTACTCCACAAATTAAAAAAAACAAAATGCAGGATCAAACAATATTAACTAAATGGTGCAAAGAAATGTGCTTTTCACAAGCTTGTGTCCAACTCTGCCATTATTAACAGAGCATTGCTAGAGTGATGTAAATTATTACCTTTCTTTTCCCCAAACCTACCTGAACTGTGAATAGCAGTTCTGAGTTTTCATTGGGAAGTCTCAAAAGTCAGATGTATCTGTAAGCTTGTGTGTACTCCCCCCCACCCCCCACCATCAACTTATCTCTCTCCTAAAGACTAGGGGTCAATGCTGACTCTAAGGCCTGATGAACTTTTAAATATGTGAACAAATTCTAGTGAGGCAATAACAATCAAAGCAAGCAGAACTCCTTCCCACTTTTATCCCAGTAGCTTGAGCTACTTGTTAATGTTAAGGACTACAGTAAGTTATTCCTGACAGAAAATTATGAACATTTTTCAGTCTCAATTATTTTGATATAGTTTCATTAGCTAAACCTGAACTTCCTCTTCAGCTGTTAACATCTTAAACAAGACATTAAAGCAATATGCTGACATGTTAAGATCACCTAGAGTGTTTAGTATCTGTTACACAAAAGCTTCACCCCACTTTACTTTACTGACCTCGTCTTCCAGTCTTCTTCTGACTTAGACCTGTTTTTACGGGCAGTTCTTTGTTTTTCTTCAAGCCTTTTCTTTTCTTCACTAGCTAAATCTAACAAAGAGTTAGAAAAATATGATCTGTTAAATTATAATATGAATTGAAGAATGAGTAGCAGAAATACTGAGAAACCAGCTGTAGCCACACATTTTTAAGCTGGTTTGTTTGCAACAAGCATTATTCTAAGAATTCTATTCCATTTACGAACTAGATAGTAACTAGATTAGCTCACTGCTGAAATCACTGAAATATGATTTCAGCAGTGAGCTGAAATATGTCTTCTTGTGTTCTTGAAATCACAGGTTGAAATATGTCTTCTTGTGTTCTTGAAATCACAGGTTGGGCTAGGCAAGTATAATCAGTAGCAAACACATAAAAGATGCATTAAACTAAGATTTTCCAGTGTCTGCAATATTTTAAACATATAATTTGCTCCTGAAATTTTAGAGTAGTTTTCTTGCTCTCAGTCTCTTATGGACATACAATTTTATTGGACAAATGTAGTTCAATTATGAATCACTTCTAAATTTATTCAAGCAATCTATTAGTGAAGGCAAGTTCATAATGAATAAAAAAACAAGTTGGAACACACACACTAAGCATGACAGCATCCTTCATTCAAGCAAGCATAAAGATATGATTTCCAACATTTTCTACTTCGCTACAGGCAAATGTATACTGGACGAACCTTTGTGAAGGTTATTGTAAAATATGCTTTACAAAACACACCTACACAAGAAGATACGCCCTGTAAAATGCCGCCATTGGATATAGATATTTTATAGTCATTATTGCATATACATATATTTTATACAGGAATACATATGTTACCTATTTCACCATTTTCCATTGCTCTTATATCTGGCCGTAATCTGCAGTCAGTTTTAGGAATAATACTTTCCATTTCTTTATCCAATTCATTCAAAGCCATTGCAAAGGTGGTGAAGTTGTACATCTAAATAAATTAATACAACAAAACCATGTTTTACAAATATTCTTTTGTTTTATTATGGAGTATCAACTGTTAGTAGGCATTTATGCTCAGAGGAAATAACAAATTGAGTTTCTGAGGGACCAGTCTTGGGACATTTTTATTCAATGTTTTCATTAGAGTGCCCTTGGAAACAAAAGCAGGAAGCTTACGAAATTTGCTCATAACAATAAGTTAACAAAGAGTCCTCTGAAATGAAGAGAAAGACTAAGATAGTGTGCAAGCTGAACAAGAAGACATTAAGGACTGGAGTAAAGAAAACTGAACAAACTTAATAAGCATAAAGGTGTGTATTATATATTTGTGTCACTGGTTAGGGGTTCCTCAACTGGAAATGAAAGACAAGGGAACATGATAGGACTTGATTTCACAAGATTACTACCTGCTGCTAACAAGATAACAAGTCTTCATTAGCAGGAATAGTTAACTTTTGCTCAGGGTGGGGACATCCAGTTTTGACCCTCCATATTCAAGGAGGTTTAATTTAACTAGGAGGTTTAATTTAACTAGCGCACACACTTAATTTCATTTATATACCACATTTCTAGTGAATGCGAACCCGAAGTGGTGTATAGCCTTCTCCCCTGGCTGAGAGTGCGTGACTGACTCAAGGTCACCCAGCAAGCTTCCCTGGCAGACTGCAGATTCAAATGTGGCTCTCCCAGATCCTAGTCTGACATGCTAACCATTACACCAAATGGATCTCCAAAAGCAACCAATACAGTACTAATGCAACTTGAACAGGCGCTGCAGTAGATATCTAGTAAGGATTATCTGGACTGAAAATTATAGTCATTGATTCCTGAATCTACAAACTCATGTGAAAATCCCAACAGAACAGAAAGCCATTGACAGAGCTGCCATAGGCTAGGTTCCTGATGTTGCTGCAACAGAGAAGTGATTCCGTTCTTTAGCTGCATTCAATATGGCTACACGGGCACTCTTGTGAGACAATGAGAGCAGAACCACAAGTGACAAAAGGCACAGGTTGGACACTTGTCAGCTTCCCTCAAGTTTTGATGGGAAATGTAGGCAGCTTGGTGGAATGTTGGACAAATGACAGTTGAAAAGTCCATTGGACAGCAGTCAGAGAGTCAAGCTGCAAGACCAGGATGCCTACATTTCCCATCAACACTTGAGGGAAGCAGACAAGTGTCCAATCTGTGCCTTTTGTCACTTGTGGTCCCGCTCTGAGTCACAATCACTTGAGAAATTACTAGGGAATGAAGGAGTTTTATTTATTTATTTATTTGCTTTATCTGTACCCTACCTTTCTCCCCAATGGGAACCCAAAGTGGTGTACATCGTTTTCCTCTCCTCCATTTTATCCTCATAGCAACCCTGGTCGAATCCACATTACTCATTCTAAGTCGCATGTTCCCCGCATTCCCCACGCAATCCCGAGTGCTGGTCACATTACCTCATTAAACAGACGCATTTCATTCGCATTTCTCCCGAATATGTGGTCACAGGTTTTCAACGGGAGTTTCACGGTGGCTGTGAACGGGCCAATGCGCAATTTACGCGGTTTTTTTTTTAAACCCCCCCCTTCCTGTCTCTCCGGCCGTTCCGAGAATTCCTATTGGCTGATTCAACTTGCAAGTGCTCCGTAGTCTGCAAAAGACTGTTTTTGACTTCATAGCATTGGATTTATTGATTATGCTGTTTCTGAATCAAATCTGGTAGTTTGAAAAATCATTTTGGGGTGAATCCATCCTCAGAATGGACTCGTGAAACTTCCTTTTTAACTGTTTTTTATTTTTTTAATTTTATATTACTGTAATATTGAAATTGTCCTGCATAGGAAATGCCCCCACATGCTTCCAAATTTCCAAAAAAGAAACGGGAGAGAGCCATCAGTGCTGTCAGTGGGGGAAAGAGAGGCATCATTATCTTCTATGATGTTTCTTTATAAGGCAAGATCGAAATAATGGAAAAGTGCGCTAAAAAAAAAATGGGTGGGGAAAAAAGGTCCCGCCCAAAAAAGCAGTTTTCGAGCGGCCGTGTGACCGGAGGGACGCGCAAGAAAGACGGATTGGAAGCAGGAATGTGAACGAAGAGGAAAAAATCGCGGATTGGAGGCAAATGGAAGATATCCGATAAACATGTGGGTAATGGGTGAATGTGGATTCGACCCCTGAGAGGTAGGTAAGGCTGAGAGTGTGTGACTGGCAAAGATCATCCAGTTAGCTTCCATGGCAGAGTAGGGATTTGAACCTGGTCTCCCCCATCCTAGTCTGACTCTCTAAACTACACCACAGCAGCTCCATTTAGTATACTTCTCTTGATCTCTTCCCTACATGCCGGACTTCAGAGATGCTACATAATTTGCTATAAGGTATTCCCAGCATTACTTCCTTAATGGTCTAGTAGTGCACTAGAAAGAACTCTTCTTAGCAGGTCAATTTAGATATTCTCAAGAGATATCCAAATGGTAGCAGCTGGTTATCAGTGCTTTACAGGGAAACCTTGGTCTAAGGGAGTTCCCAGCAAGGCAAGTCACCTTTCCCCTTCCTACTGTAATAAATTGGTAATAAAGGCAAGACCTGGATCAATGATAATAAATAACACACTTCGTAAACTGCTCTGAGTGGGGCTTTAAGTTGTCCTGAAGGGTGGTATATAAATCGAATGTTGTTGTGATGGTTGTTATTATTATTATCTTTGTATTCCCTCCCCCACCTTTCTCCAAAGCACTAATACATAATTGTTAGGGTGTTTCAGCTTTATGAGGAGACTGACAAATTGACAAAACAGATTTCCTTTTTACCATGGTTCTCTCTTACCTGTGTTGAGTTTGAAGGCCTTGGAGCTATCCTCCATAACAAAACACTTCCGGGAATAACACACACAGTTTCAGAATCTGGCAAAGGCATCTCATCTGGTTCATCTGAACCACCCATCTACAAGAAATATAGGCAACAACCCTGTCTTGAATAAGGAACACTTCAAAAAGCTCACAGATGGAAAAAACTCGCTTTACAAAACCCCAAGTATTTGAAAAGTTAAGTATACAGTAACAGATAAACCATTAGATCAACCAAAGCGTTTTCACACAGCCACGCGCCTAGAATTTCATGCGAAACTCATGGCATAAAAGTTCCCAGCATTCCCAGCATGATCCCGTTTAATGGCCCTTTTTCTGACATCATCGGGCCATTAAAGGGGATCGTGCAGGGAGATCATGCCATGAGTTTGCGTGATCTCCCGGGGCACGTGTGAAAACAGCCTTTCTCATTATTCCCCCTTCTGCAGCAAGAAACCCCTCTGTCTAAAGAAACATGCCAAAATATACACTTCCAGTATTTGAAAGGGTAGATTTCTCAAAGAAAAAAAAATCCAAATAAAATTAATAATTCCAAAGTAACTTCAGACAGCATGTCAGTCTAAAATTCTAAGATAGGACATTTGTATACCCTAACATATATCCAATTAAACTCACTCCTTCACATATTCTTAAAGCATAGGAAAAAATACTTTAGAACACTGTTTAAAATGATTATAATATAAAACAAATATGGTACTAAACAGTGAACTAATCAAAGTACTGACTTTAGTTCATCTGCAATTTCTGCTACACTTACAACTGCAGTATTCACTTTGAAAACTGGAAATGTAAATGTAAAAAACCCACTCACTAATATAATCAAGCTGTATGGGGAAAAAACACCATTTTCTACATTGGCAAGAAGAAAGATAGATAGAAAAGTGATTTTTTCTAAAATTTCCAGATAATGCTTGGGTTTCAAGCTACTGGTTAAAGAAGCAGCTACTGATGTTCTATTCTACATTTTCTTGTGGCCTGAGCTGGTATCTCCAAACCAAAGAAAAAGGTCTGACGTTAAAGTAGTCATGTTATGTATTTGGATCTAAAATAACAACATCCACCTGTATAGCCAGATTACAAGAATTAGATAACTGGTATACACAAGTTATGTTTTTCATTTCTTCACCACTTTCTCCCATGGGCTCCCCTCAGGTGCTCTCTTAAGGACAGCGGAGAATCTCCAGGGCTTTTCCATACTTCTGATAATAAAATACTGAAAACTGCATTGCAAAGTAGCAATGATGTGAATAGGGCATTTAGAAGGAAAACATATTCTGAAGTCATAAAATAAAAGGACAGAAGAATCGGTATGACATGAAGCTATAACCCATTAAAGACATAATCCTGTCCAAATTAAGAACATAAAGCACATTTGAAATCAATTTTTTCCCAATGAAATCAACAGAAAATCCTTTAATGTTATCTGGATTCTATCTTAAGCTTCAAGAAGTCTTTCAAAGGTATGAATTATGCTGATCAACCCAGTATCAGGCATAGTCTCTTGACAGTTTGAAAAATGCCACATTTTTACAGAAAATAATTCCATGAACTATTCAAGATAGCCAATGTCTCCCATTTATGCTGTTGGAAGGGGAAAGACTAATTGCTAACGTAAAGAATTTGTCTACTGAAGGAATTTGTGAAGGTGCATCTCACAGCGATACGGGATGTGCCTATGAAACCTCAGCGGGGAGGAACATTGGGGACTTTGAGGGAAATTTGGGAAAAACCTGAAGGTCATAGAAGTGCTTTGAGATCTTACAGAATAAAGAGTACAATCAGCAAAACATACTGGCCTTGCAACATGGTATTCATGCCTTTTGTACAGCATACCTTTTGCATTTCATGAAAGTAACTGGTCATTATTTGGAAATATACACAATTTCAAGCAACAAATAATGTCAAAAGGTTAGAGATGTTGGGTTCAACATGTGAATTTTCTCAGGTGTGAGAAAATTAAAATGAAAATGTAGAGCAAGAAGCTGTGGATTTCATCTTGACATGCATTTCTAACTTGAACTAGCTACTGTTTCCAAAGATACACTGACTCATACCCAACCATCTGGGCACAGAAGACATACTCAATTTCCCCACATTCCTCTGTTCCTGTAGCCTTTCTAATGTTCAGAAATATAATTCCTGGGGTTGTAGGACCCACATGGCTGGAGCATGGTGGGACAAGGGTATGAAAATGCCCTCTCTCTCAATGTACTTGTAGAAGAGGGAGGACGATAATTTCGCTCCCTTGTCTAGCCTCCTGCCCCACATGGCTATCCCTCCACGTGGCTCCCATGAGCCTAGAAATGATCTTTCTGGGGGTTGCAATGGGCTGGAGGGGAACATGGGAAGTTTTTGCATTCTGAGCACAGATTATGGAAATCTGAGTGATCAAAAAGCATGTTAGCCACGATATAGAGTGTGGATATAACAAAGAAAAATAATTTCACCTCAGTAGAAAACAAACAGCAAAAGAGTGATATGTGCAGCAAACTGAAACAACAGTATCATGTGATACTATTGTTTTTTGCACACAAGTTTTTTTTTTCATGAGCCAAAGGCAGACTTCTCATACTAGAAGGGAACCCTCAAATCCAACTCCACAACACCACATTTTCCAGATATTTTAGTTATATGAACCCCTACAGTGCAATGCATTGCAAGAAAACCCTTCTGCACTCTCCTATTCCTATCACTCAGACTTCAATTCATCAACTAGAATAAACCTTACTAAATAAAATAGTAGAAGAGAAGGTCCCTACAGAACAGAGCACTAAAAAGTCAACAGTGACCTCCCCCCAATTGCTCTGTCTTTTAAAACAATACCTGCTTATTGTTTTTTTTATCTTCGGTGTTTTTCTTGTCATTTTTTTTGTAAGCTTCAAATGTAGCAAGGTCAATACTGTACAAACAATCAGTCCATTTTCCATAGAGTGCACATAGTTTCTTTTTGCTGTTAGAAAAGAGATTTAAGGAAAAAGTCTTTTTTGACTTATTCTAGTATTCAGTTTCAAGCTCTATACAAAATTTTAAAACATTGAAAAACAATCAGCACCTCAAGTTGAATACACATGAAACTGCCTTATACAGAATCAGTCTACTGATTGAACCTTGGACCTTCTGCATGCAAAGCATGTGTTCCAGAACTGAGCCACGGTCCCCAACCCGAAAGCCCCTCTTCCCTTGTATATGCACACTTCAGAAAGGAGTTTTTTACCTTTTGTCCTGAATGTAGCCCTCAACTTTGTGTAATTCCTTCCCAAAAAGGCCACATGGTTTGAAATTTAACACACACTTTTCACCAGTCCTGTAGAAGAAGCATTATATTTCAGCTCCCTTGCAGTGCAGTTTTTCTTCCAATATTTGACTTAATTGTAGAAATCAAGCTCTAACCTCTTTAGCATTTAGCAAAATAAATGCAATGCCTCTGCCTTTTGGAGACAGGATGCTAAACAGTCAATTTTGGGTTGGTCAGTGGACTTCACTTCCATGACGATCCTCTCTGCTATCAGCACTGACAAGCCTAACAACTATTTTCATTGCTTTTAATTCCCCATCCTTCTTGTCCCATATTGTAGTAAGAGCTACATGAGGGTTTAAAAGGTCATTTAACAGGAATGAAAACAGTTGCTTTTCTGCCAGAAAATGTCCTCTGCATACTCCCTTACCAAATGTGTTGCCTATGTCACTAGAAACCATCACCTTTGTCCACTGGAAAGAGGCAAAATGGGAACATGGTTTAACTTACAGGTATGAAATTCTCCATGTCTCTACTACTTTTTCAGGCAAATAGATCAAGAGCATCTAGCTCCCCCTGCCCCCCAGCACTTGGTCACAGATATTCTGTGCAAAATTAGTTGTTAGAATTTTTTTAAAAAACTATTCCCTAGAAAGATCTAGCAGAAGTAGCAATCCCGAAACTTAATTATGCAAATTTATGCATGCCACTGTCCAACACAGAAGGAATAACCATCTTTACCAGTCAGAAAACAGGAATGTATAAAGTATGATATACCTTGCAGAGGGAAAACTTGATAACTGAGGACACAGAATTTTATTGTCTAGCATACCTAAGTCCCCATTATTTTAAATTAACACTTACTGTTTTCATCATAGCACAAACAAAATATAGTTAACTGAGAGGACTTTCCTCTTTTAATGGCATGAGTAGTTTTTCAGGTTTCCTACTAAGGCAGAACTTTACAAAAGAGCTGAAGAACCCAGGCTGAGATAAATGGGATAATGGTCAAAGGAGGAGGAGAGCTCTTCTCAAAGTTAAGGTCCTGGATTAGAAAACCAGACAACAGCTCTCTGCCCTTTCCAGCCATTGGAGAAGAGGAGAACGATGTAAATGGCTTTGGAGCCCCATTGGGGTGAAAGTCAGGATATAAATGAAGTAAAATAAAATAAAATAAGATTTGTACCAGCATGAATGGCAAATTAGCTCAGTTCATGTCACCTGCAGATGCCAAATCCTTCTAAAGGCATGTTTTACTTATTACATCAGAGTACCCACTTAATGTGTGTGTTATAGGTAGCACATGCTCTACTTGCAAAGGAACAAGAAGAAGCTTACTTGTGATTGGTTATTTCCATATTGCCATACTGCTCAATCCACAGCTTGCCAACAATAATGTTATGCACACAGCAAGTAGGATTTGTCCATGTATATGCTTCATTGTGTCTGAAGAGAAAGAACTATCAACACCAGCTGTATAGTTTTGCACATTCAGAAAACCATTTATAAATGACACTAACAGAACCTGCTTTTGTAAAAGACATAATGATCCCAGATGTAAATTTGTTCTGCCATCGTAATATATTAAGGAACACAGAATGCTCCGGTCACATAGCCCAAAGAGAAACCAAAAGAAATGTTTTTTATGTACTCCTTAACATAGCAATTCCAGTGCATTCATTTGCTGACAGAATGGTGATATTTTTGAAGGGAGAAAGCAGGTTTTTTAAAATTATAGTTACTTTATACAGCCATGCCCACACACCTCTAATACAGTCAAAATACTCTACAACAGCCAAAACACATGGAAGGGTCTGACAAACTTACTCAAGAAGTTTCAGAGTTATTATCCCCTTCGGCTCTGCTTCAACACTCTTCCCCCAGAATTTAAGCTTAGGATAAATGGAACCATGAAACACAAAGTCGTTATTCAGTCCTTCAGCATAAAAAGCACTGACTGGTGGGTGATGACTAACTTGTTCCGAGATGAGTCTGAATCCAAGATCTTCTCTAAACGGGGGGTGGGGGGGGGAGAGAACAGTGAAGTGATTAAAAAGAAGGTATGCCATATTTTGTACAATACAGGAATAATTGGCTTTCATAAATCTCTTCCTATTACAGGATATACAGTTAGCAACGTTGGAGATACTTTTATGCTAACAGAGCTTTGAATTGTATGAAACAAATAGTAAGTTCAATGTTAAATAAACAATTTAACTGTAGTTTTATCAATTTGTGACTCAAATATCTTAGCGCACAACAACATCATTCGATTTATATTCTGCCCTTCAGGACAGCTTAACGTCCATTCAGAGCGGTTTACAAAGTGTATTATTATTATCCCCACAAAATCACCCCATGAGGTGGATGGGGCTGAGAGAGCTCTGGAAGAGCTGCGACTGACCCAAGGTCACCCAGCTGGCTTCAAGTGGAGGACTGAGGAATCAAACCCAGTTCACCAGATTAGAGTCCTGCCACTCTTAACCACTAGACCAAACTGGCACCCAACAAATTATGCATGGACTAGTTTCTCTTAGCCAGTACATGTCCAATGAGAAATATTCGTATTAGGTAAACTAGTCAGTTAAGTCCATTAAAGGTTTATTACCTAACAAGTTCATACGTCTCTCCGAGTAATGGGTTGAATGGCTTTCCTGTACGTTCCCACTGAGATGCAACAGCAGAGACAGCAAAGGCAGCTACACACTGTTGAAAAAGTGATTTATATACATTATTTATACTAGCTTAAAATAGCAGACTTTAATATTTTTCCCATGTCTTCTGAAGCATTAAACTTGCACAGAGCAGGCAAACATTCAAATAGTGCAGTAAGCATGTATTTACAAGGGAGAAAAGTGCCATATCGCCATTATTTAAAGCTAATGCAGAATGTCAGATAATTAGTATATCTTACCGCCATAACAACAGTTAATTTTATTTTCAGCAAAAGAGTTTGGCTGAGATTCACAAGAGTATCCTAGATGCTTTAAAAATAAGCAGTTCTCCCATTTTTCTGTTTATGGTAAACAGTTATCACATTCACTTCTTTAGCACTGAGTACCTGCATTCTTTCAACTGGATCAGAAAGAGCGCTGGCTTTGTGAATTAAGTACGTATGCTCCATATATTCTGTCAGTCGCTGTAGGAAACTCAGAGGTTCATTAAAAATGACTGGCATAGTTATCTTGGACAGCTCCTAGAAGAATTTTAAAAGCAGTATTAATACACTGTAGTGCATTATCAAGATTGTGACTTGTTTTTCTCTGCTATATAGTAAAGCTAGCCTACTGGCAGCAGAACAAAATAGTGATATGCAGAAAACCAAAATACTTTTTAAACAAAAAGCTGCTCGTTAAGCTGAAAAGTGAATATAATGCAATTACAACACTAGATGTGGACCCAAGTTCAAATCTCCACTCAGCCATGAAGCTCACAGTCAATGAGTCACTCAGTCTAGCTTACCTTGATGATAAAATGTGGGGGAGGGGTGAAAGAGAAACCATTGTGCTCCTTGCAGAGGAATGGAATAAAAGTGTAGTAAAATAAATAAAACTTAAACAACATTGGTAAGACACAGGGTCATGCTAGAAAGAGATGGGAGACTGGTGATTAGTCACTTGTCAGGTTTTGACCTACAGTAATAAGTCACAGCTTGTTCTTTATATGAATGTTCTTTATATGATTGCTTTGAAAAATGAATACAAAAGGATCATCAATATCATCCATGGCTGAGTGGTAGGGCATGTGCTGTTCATAATTAACCAGACTGATTCACAGCGACTAACAACGAGAGTACAGTTTGTCGCACAAAATGATAATATGAATAATAATATATACTTATTTGGTATATTAGTTGGTATATCCAACTGATTTGGTATAAAGCTGACATGACAATAGGTGTATAGCCTGTTTAGGATGGGACTGCAATCCATCTCAAACAGCAGGTTTCAAATTCGGGAGTGGGTCTGAATTGCATTCCCTGGATAAAAAAGGGCAGAGGTGCCTAGCTGTGGCTGTTTCTGGAGGAAACAGACTTCATCTCTATCCCACATGCCTTAGCAACATCCAAATTTGATTACTGTAATGTGATCTATATAGAACTGGATTTGAAGACAGTTCAGCAATGTTAACTAGTTCAGAAAACTTTAACTAGGGTTGTCAAAATGAATATGTCAAGCCAATATTACACCAACTACATGGTCTTCTAGTTAAATTTCCAGGCTCAAGTCAATGTACTAGTTTTGACTTTTAAAGCCCTTAACAGATTTGGTCCAACATCCATGAAAGACTGCTTCTGCCTCCGTTAGCCAAGATAGCTTTCACAGGAAATGGCACAGGTGAATTTAACTGAGACCCATGCAAAAAATTTTGGGCAGTTAGCCCTACTCTATTGAACTCCTTTCCCTAGAAGCTTCATTTAGCTCCTTCATTAGAGGCCTACTGCTGTCTGTTTAAAAACTCATTTCAGAAAGACTGAGTAGGATTGATGCATCATCTCTGGGTTTTATCTAAACTGGTTACACTCACTGTTGGCTTTTACAGAAATTTCTTTTTTTGTTATAGTTTTTTATCATTATATTGTAGTGTTCTTATTTATAAGCTGCCTTGAGCATTTTGTCCATAGAAAGGTAACCTAAAAGTTACATAAATATGTAATACACACACACTCAAATATGTAACTTAATAGTATGTAACTTAAATTAAGCCTCAAGGATACTGGAGAGGGGCCATAGCTCAGTGGCAGAGCATCTGTTCGGCATGCAGAAGGTCCCAAGTTCAATCCCCAGCATCTCCCATTAAGAGGATCAGGTAGTAGGTGATGTGAAAGGCCTCTGCCTGAGACCCTGGAGGGCCAATACTGACCATGACAGACCAATAGTCTGATTCAGTGTAAGGCAGCTTTATATGTTCATGTGATCACAAATTTTCTCTGGGCTAGACATCATCCCACAGGTGGATACATTATCCCCTTTACCCTGAAAAACAGAGTAACTAGAGACATATACATTGTCCGTGTTGGGCTCTTCTGGAAGCCTCTTGTCTCCTTTTTCAAATTGAGTGCATTAGGGTCTACCCATGTTAAACTGGATTGTGTTCCTCCTGCAATTTCTGCAGTTACAGACCTATGGTGCATAATGATAATGTCAATCTGACAAATTTTCACATACTAAATTAACATTGCGGCCAATCCTGACTTTAAAATTGGGAAGAAATCTTTTCTATGAAGAGCTTGGACAGACAGGGGGGATGTTTACTTTGCATGAATTTACAGGTTACGTGGATGGGATATCTGGAAACCTTTTATGGATGCTAATGTGTAGATTTCTCATTATTGTTGTCATGTGTTTATTTCTATTATGTGTGAGGCTTTTTTATTCTTTTCAAATAAAATAACTTTTTTTAAAAAATTGGAGACTGGAGCTATGAACAGATATGTAAAAAAAATTGAACTCAACCAAATAAACAAGGGATTTAAAACTCCCCCAAATAACAGAAACAACACTGGTAACTTTGAGCAATGACTGCCCTCGATGGCTGTTGCTAGGCAACCACAACTGTATTGCTAGCCTCCAAGCTTGGTTTCTGTCAGTTAAAGGCAGGAGGACAGGGCAGGGCTCTTTCCAAGGCTCTTTTGTCCTGTGAGGAAGCACTCATTGTGGCTAGGGCCAGCAGCATCCACCAGGCTACTTGCCACCATGTGACTTCCATGACTCACTCATGCTCAGTTGTTTGCTACCACTCAGCAGCAGCCTTTCCACTAAAGCCAATGTGGTGTAGTGGTTAGAGTTTCAGTTTAGGATCTGAGAGATTCAAACCCCTGCTCTTCCCTGGAAGCTCACTAGTCACACACTCTCAGCCTAACCTACCTCACAGGGTTGTTGAGAGGATAAAATGGAGGAAAGGAGAATAATGTAAGCTGCTTTGGGTCCCAATTGTGAAGAAAGGCTGTAAATGAAGTAAATAAATAATAAATATAGCTGTATATGGGGGGGGGGGCAGATAAAAGGTAGGTTTCTTGGTAAGTGGGAAGGAGTGAAGGAAGCAGGGAAAGGTGAAGATGTAGGGGTTGGCAAGGGAAGAGAAAAAGGAAATGGTGTGGGAAGGGTGATAGAGGAGAAAGTGAGGTACATCCTGCGAGTTCTTGTGGGTTTCCTACTGCACAACTGGCCCAGCTGCCAGTACTGTGCAGTTTTCTCAAGGAGAGGGTGCCAAGAGTAGGGAAGAGGGAACAATGAGGACAAGAGGGGCAGATAAAAGCAGGTTGGCTAGTGAGTGAAAAGGAGAGAAGAAAGAAGGAAAAGGGGAGAGGCTGTGGGAGTTTTCAGGGAAGCAAAAGAGTAAATAGTGGGGGAGGGGAAGCAAGATGCCTCTCACAAATCCTTGCAGGTCCCAAAGTTGTGAATATCTAAATTGGGATTTCCATTTCACAGGTCATGCTCTTAGCCGTCATCATCCATTACGAGATACCAACACCTTTTAAATGTTTCAAAATAAAATTTATTGGTGTTCAAATGAAGACTTAGGGAATTCATAAGATAACTCAAAAAAGAAGTGGTGGGGGAAAGGTATACAAATGCTCATTAGTTATAGCACTGCAGCACCATCATGTCTGCCATCTTGTTTGAGCACAGAATAAGTTCTAGTATAATCTTACTATAGCTGGATAGAACGCAATGAAAGCAGAATGTGCATAATAGCTAGTATCACCAGCTTCATGTGGCAATGATTCATTACCCAAGAAAATGATCTTTGATATGACCTAGTTTCACTTTTAGTTATTTTTCTATACATACGAGGACTGGAGTCATGCCTAGATATCTAGTTTAGAATAACAAAAAAAGGAACTTGGGCCACACTTTAGCCTAGATTCTCTTACTAAGACGACTTCTGTACTTTGCGTAAACATTTTTTCCAGAGAATCTGTAAAGTCTTCCCTTTATTAATCACACTTTCTTCGGTAAAGAAAATCAAGTTCCCAAATGAGATGTCTGTGACTTGTACAGATTTCTAAGTGAATCATAGAAAAGGAAAGGATTTCACAAGGCAGTGAAGCTTGTGCTGCTTTGTATAACACACACCACACACGCACACACACACCACACACACCCTTTATTTCAGAGGTTCTTACATATTCATCACCAGTCCCAGCCTTTTATATAAAAAAGAACTGTCTGCATCACATCATGCAGCATCTTTAAAAGACAGATTGTACGTATGCAGATCTTTATCATAAGCCATGAGTCACCTACCATTCCGATGCACTTTCTTAAGATGCTCCAAATACTGAAATCATTTCTTGAAAACATTGGAGAGGGCAAGCTTGTTCTAGATTGATAAGCAGCGGAAGGGAAAAAGATGAAAACATATCAGTCCTGAATAATAAGTTTCCAGATTTCTCAAGGATTTGTAGAGGTTCATACACTGATGGAGCTAACCTCTGAACAAAATTCTAGCTACATTACTCGGAACAGTCCACCATTCCCTTCTGTAGTCCACAATGCTCTAAGGAAATAGTTTGTCTGAATCCACAAGCCACAGCAACACACCTCATTGCAAATCCTCAAAATGTGCTAAGCAGTAAATTTAGAGCAAGGAACTAAAAAACAGCTGCAGTGAAAAAAGTAGTTTTATACTGCCCCTATGTGTTTTGCTGCAGCTTCTTCAGGGGGCTCTGTATAATAATATCAGATACTTTCCACAGAAGTAGTTTCTCTGAATAAAACTTTTTCCACTGTACCACTATTATTTTGTTTCTTGCTCCATACTTGGTGCCGCTTTCTTTTCTGGCAGTGGTAAATTCAGACACCCCATTTTGCCAGGAGTGCTGTCACACACGGCAACAAAGAGTAAAAGAAGGTAAGCAGATTGATGGGTTGACCCTCTCAATTTAATTTTAGTTTTGGCTTTATGAAAGAAAGGTCTATTTTAAATTTTACATAAACAACTGAGGGAGGGGGGGGAGTCATTTAAAATAAACTGTAAAAAAGGGCATCACATTATCCTAAGTAGTATTTAAGGCTCCCTCCACCGCCCAAAGCTATGGCCAAGCAAAATTCAATTTATAAAGCAACATTTGAAACATACAATGCAATGGCAAAAAGCATAATGATAATTTCTGAAGAGCAACAGGAATGTCTGCCTTTTTAATGCTAGTAGCATGATAACTGTAATGGGGAGCCTATCTTCAGGGTGGGGGGAGAAAGTCTCTTCACTTTCCTAATCAACAGCTACTGTTTGTCATATCTAAATGGAATGATGAAATTGACTAGTCTGGATCACAAGTAGGTGTTGCTCTACTCAAATTCACATCGACGGAAAAAAGTTATTGAGTGACACCGAAAAGGTAGTCTTTGTAGACTTTACCCCACCACATTTAGCCCCTTTTCTTTCATCTTTTTTTAAAAAATGAAAGCTCTAAAACCAGTTGTAAAACTAAAAGAGGTGATTTTGATTTGACAAGTGCTATCCAATAGGTTCCCACAACAGTCATATCAGAAGAAGGCAGATATTGTAGCGGTACTAGACAAGTCCCTGGAAGCTAACGGCAAGCTTCTGAGGATACTGCTCAAAGCAAAGAAACCTGCAAAAAAAGCCTGACTAAAGACGATAATGGAACAGAAAAAAATGAACATGCATGCCATGGGCAACAGTACCACCTCCAACCCTCCGTCATCTATACACAGTCTGCATCTCTGTGACTTAACTACAGAATCTACTCATTTCGCCCAAGATATAGTTGTTTCAGCAGCACACTTTTTAAAAAAATCACAAAAAGCAAGCCACAGGTCAATAAAAATCATTTTCAGTCTTGAATCCAGGTATGCTATCCCAGGTCAAATTCTCTTCTTCCTGTCAAGTGCATTAAGGTGAATTCAGGCAAATTACTTCTTTACTTTAACCTACATGAGAGTTAATTGTAGGAATAAAATTGAGGCAAGAAAGCCTAAGTCTAAAAGCATCCGAAGTGCATGATACAGTGGGAATGAATGAACTGGTATTTTAGCTAATACCAGTTTTGTAAAGTATAGTATTTCCATGTCAAACCAATGTGAGGCCACTGAATAGCCAACAAAACAAGCAATGCATCAGAAAACAATATAAGTTTATTCAAAAACAGAGGGACATAATTTCAAGCCAGTTGGACAGTCATATGGTTTTGTACATATATCTATTCCAAGTACAATTCTCTCATTGTTACTGGGGAATCTCAGTTAAAATTCTATAATAATAATTTATAGTAGTACTAATAGTTCTTCTAGAATAGTAATTTTTTTTAAAAAATCTCTACCATATATTGAAGAATTTTATAAATTGTTTACTAGCTAATGATGATTACTGATTTTCTCCCACATAAATACTTCAAGAACAAATATGGTGTGGTAGTTAAAGTGTTGGTCTAGCATCTGGGAGACCTAGGTTCAAATCCCCATTATCTAACTAAACCTTTTACCTGGAGATGCTAAAGATGGAAGTAGGATCATCTACATGAAAAGCAGATGCTCTGGAACAAAGCTATGTTAGATAACATCAGGGGTGGTGCCAGGTTTTCTGGCACCTGAGGCCAGATAACCTGCACCCGGGGGCAGCTTCAGGGGCATTTCTGCCCCCATGTGCACACGCGCAGAGCATGCGCAGACCCAGACTGCATGATGACATCACTGAACGTGACATCATCATGCAGGGTGTGCTGCTGCGAGCCGGCCACTCCATTGGTGAGGCAGGCAGCTGGGACGGCGGGTGGGTGGCCTCCCACCCTCCTGTTCAGTTGCCCCGCACTGCCCCGACCATCTGCCATGCCTGGCTGGCCCGTAGCTGTGTGTTGGTGGTGGCAGCAGCAGCAGCTGGGAGGCTGCCTGCTCAGTTGCCCCATGCCGCTGCTGCCAGCACACACTCCTGGCCAGGCACAGCAAGCAGCTTCCAAGCCCTCCCGTTCAGCTACCAGTGCTGCCGCCGCCAGCCTTGCGGCTCACGCCCCGCACCCGGTCAGCGCTCGAGGCAGCTGCCAGCACCGCCTCAAAGGATGCGCTGCCCCTGGATAACATACACTGCAATCCTAAGAAGAATTACTCCAGTCTAAGCCCTTTGAATTTAATACATGCCCATCTAAAAAATAAATCTCTTCCAGAAGCAAATCTAGTTTGTTATCTCAGACTACATTTAAAGTTATAACCCAGATTGTTCCCATTCTTTGAGCTAGGCCTCTGGTCCCTGTGACATGTGCATACACCAACTTTCTAGATTTACCCTGCCACTCCATAGAACTAAAGAGATTCAACCTAAGGAATGAAAACTTTGGGGGGAACTGTATTGCAGTGTACCCTCCAGAGTCTTTATTCCTTAAAGGAATAAAGTTTGTTGTAGTGGTTATGAGCGCAGGACTCTAATCTGGAGAACTGGGTTTCAGTCCCCTCTCTTCCACTTGAAGCCAGCTGGGTGACCTTGGGTCAGTCACAGCTTCTAGGAGCTCTCTCAGCCCCACCCACCTCACAGGGTGATTGTTGTTGTGGGGATAATGATAACATACTTTGTAAACTGCTCTGAGTGGGTGTTAAGTCATTCTGAAGGGCGGTATATAAACTGAATGTTATTATTAATGTTATTATGTGAAGCCCTGTGTCACACAAATTCAAGTAACAGTATCTGCAGATTAACTGGGAACTTATCACCACCATCTATCCTGTAGAAGTAATCAGCAAACAGTTCCACAATGCCATGTGGAAGTGTTCAGTGCTCCATACTGTCATTGGAATCCTGCCTTCCTAAAAGAGACCTTCAGTAAACAATTCATTTATCCTTTCTAAGCCTTGCCAACTATCTCATGTTCTACTGAAACGTTTTTCTTCCTCTCTTCTCTAACTGGGTTGTTTTTTGGTAATGCCCACCCAACTGTGTATAACGCCTTGGGGTCCTTATTTTGGGTGGAATGGTGGCATATAAACACTTTAAATAAATGAGTAAATAGGAGCATCATCCTACCAGGAGTCAGAGGCCAATAATTCCTATACTAGCAATTTTCTCAGACATCCTGGTTTAGCAGTAGTTTGGGCTTGCAGCTATACAAAGAACGCTGACAGTTAATTTTCTACATCACTGTGCATCATGCATGTTCAAATGTTAATGTTTCATTATTTGAAATTTCACACACACACACGCAACAGGACAGAAGCCAAATCACCGACCCAAGAGCTCAGAGGCAGAAGGTGTAAGAGAAGTTTGTTTTTTTCAACCAAGTTTAAATTGTATGAGAATGAAGAGGAAAGAATCCACTGCACTCTGACAATAATGACAGCAACTGGTAACTAATTACATTTAAAATGGTATATTTTTATAAGACCAAGATAAACATGTTTCTAGCAAGTTGCTTGAATTTAATAGCCACATTTTTGGGAGGAGAGCGGCTGTTTTTCATGCTGTGTGAGACAAGGACACATCTACACTACATATTTGAAACTAAGTCAACCACCATGACTTTCTCTAAAGAACTGTGTGAAAATACTGAGACTTCCTTATTCAGCTTCCTGGGTAGAAGCGACCATAGTTAAACAGGGTTAAACATGCAGTGTAGATGCGCTATAAATACTGACTGTAAAAGTTATTTTAAATAAACTTTCTTCCCACCCACTCCCCTTTAGAGTTTCTACATATTTTGGAAGTGGTGATCCCTTCATGGGGTAGGCCTGTATCCAGTTTACATTTTGAATCCACGTGACAGGAATGCCTCTTTATTAGGGCTAATGTCCAGTCAGGAAATCTGAAAAAGAATTCACAAGTAAGACAAAAATTCTCCATTTCAGAAACAACTTGTATGACACTGAGCCTCCTTAAACAAATGACTCTATACATTCATTTTAAACTGATTACTAGCATTATAGCATCAATTATTGTTTTAAAATTAATGTTTAATAAATATCAAAAACAATTTAAGACTTAAGAAACTGAAACTGAAAATTGACATGGTAGCCAGCTATAAGCCTACTGGTTTCAGTGAAAGAGTAATAGGAAAATAGTACTATTTTACTAAAAATAATAGTACTAATAGTACTATTTTCTTAAAAATAGTATTTTTAAGACGTGGCTTCAGGTTCAATGAACACTTTCTTCATGAGTTATTTACAATAGACAAACTGAAGCTAGCATTTCGGCCCAATAATGCTTGGGGAGTTCATACAGCTTTTATCAATACAATTTAGAAAACAGACGCATATGTTTCTCTAAGAATAAAGTTCTAATTATCATGACTTTATTACTGTACTAAGTATCAAGATTTTATAGCAGTTCTTTCCACCTTTTAAAATTTTTAAAGTATTGTTCTAACCTTCAAAACTGCCCAGGAGAATTCAAGTGCTTTGGGAACCCATTTTTTTTTTAAATCAACATTCATGAACATCATATTAATGAAGACATTGCTGTTTAAGCTGTATGAAGTGCTCACCCCAATGTTTTGGTTTACAGGCCATGCAAAGAATCAGGAAGTCTCTTGCTTGAACGTCACCTCAGCCATACATTTACTAAGTGCTTTAAGCAAGTTACTCTCAACCTTAGGCCTCCCTCTGCAAAATAGTAAGAATAACATCAAACTACCTTTTGGTGGTGCTGTCAAATCACAGCTGACTTATGGCAATCCCTAGTAGGGTTTTCAAGGCAAGAGACTAACAGAGGAGATTTGCCACTGCCTAACCCTATATAGCTTCTGAGGTCTGACAAAGATCAGGCTTGCTTGGGCTAGTCAGATTAGGGTAAACTACCTTTTAGGGTTGTTGTAAGGATCACAATGTCATAATGTATGTGAAATTACATATTGCAAGTATCATCAGCTTCTGAGTATTACTACATATCTACAGAAAAGTGCATGTTCATCAACACCTAGGGTTAGGAGTTTTTAACAAAAATCCTTATCTGTATTTTTTAAAATCCCACCAGAGCTTCCTTTTACTCATACCTTAACTAAGCCAGATCAATGATCCATGGCCTACAAACAAGTCACGTGTTAGCTTCTATTCCATCTGCATGAGTTCATCATATCATATAATGGCCAATTTTTCATACGCTTCTGGCATTCTTTGCCGTTTCAAATCATGCACTCTTCAAGAGTATGTGTGTAAAGTCGAGAACACTACATTTCCAGAGCTGAAAAACACTGTATCTTAGCAATGAATATTAACAGTCCAGGTCAACCCCCTTTAAAAGAGAATACACAATTCTTCATATAACATTTGATGGTTATATCTACAGTTTCAGGTAGTTTGCATTTTATTAACCTTTAAAAAACTAAGTTACTGTATTTTGCATGGTTTACTGGTAAGCTTCTTTGGGTGTGCTACAAGTCAAAAGGAGTCTTAGAAATTAAATATATAAATAATATATGAAGCTGGCTTATTGCTTTACCTTCTGGTTTTTAAAACTGAGTGTATACAAGGACATTCACACATTATTAATGTCATATGGCTGAGATACCTGGCAGCCCACTAGGTATGCATATGTTTTTCCCCAAGTCCATCTATAGGAATGTATAGTTTTATACTGATTCTGTGGCCAGGCCTCCCACTCACAATTTGGGCAATGAAATTCCATTCCACTCCTTCCTTACCCATCCGGGACCAGTTTTAGTACTGTGCATTTCATCCTTTGGTATCAAAACTTCTAACAACCTTTTTATCTCCATCCAGCTTTAAGGTACTATAAGAAAGGCCCAGAGGTCTCCATACAGCAAACCCTTTCCACCAAACATTCTGTAAAACTTAAGCAGCTAGGTGCAATTTCACATACACAGTGTAGTACTTCAGAAACTAAACCTCTACTCAAATATGACTGATTCCCCCCAAGCCAGAGTCAATTAGCACCCTTCTAGGGGCTTCCCATATTTGACTCTTCCTCTTGCTCCCTTCCACTGCTGTGAGCAGGAATAAATTGAATGACTGTCAATCATTTGATGGTGACTATGCGGTACAACAACACTACATAAACAGAAATTAAGTGGGAGGGAAAAGGTGTGAGAAGGAAAAGGCATGCTCATTCCATTCACAATTTGTAAGGCAGGTGACTGCTGTTTAAGCAAAGGCAAACAAACTATCTTCTGGAAGTGTTAAAATAGAATGGAATTACAAGCCAGAAGGGCATGTCTGTCCTAGCTCCAATCACATAGATCAATATCAATGGGAGGAGAAGCTACCAAAAGCAGTGCTGCCACCATCTACTACAACTTCCTTCTATACCAAGAAGAAAAAAAGGTGAGGGCACTAGCTCACAAAATTAGAAGAACAGAAGTGATGAAAATGGCTTGTGTCCTAATAAAGCACCAAAGGAAAGCTAATTTTCCCCATGTTTCCTCCCCCACCCCAGGAATTCTCTCTGACCCCAAAAAACATATCCAGGGTTGTGAAACACACATGGGCAAAAAAGGACTCAAAGATTGGGGGCTGAAGTGAGCAGAGGAAGGGGAGTAAAATATTTCTCTTCTGTGAGGAGAGCTGCAGTGACAGAAAAGCAACATGGGATGATCTGCCCCCTTCACCTCATTGCTCAGTCAGTGCAACTCCACTCACAAAAAAGAAAGAGGTGGTGGCAATTTCCCTTGCCTTCCTCTGCTCACTGCAGCTCTTGACATGCACAGCTGATTGTCCATGTGGATCTCTTGACCCCAAGAATAATATTCTGGGAATCAAAATGGACTGCAGGCTGGGAAAAGAATGCAGGGAAAATCTGTATATCTCCTATTGGCGTTTTGTAAGATACAAGCTAACCTTTGCAGACCCAGGTTAACATAATGTGCAGGGCAGACAAACTGATATCCCTCCAGTTATTATGGGTTTAACAAGCATCTCTGGAAGTTTCCTCTACAGTTTGTAAAAAAATATTTAACGTTCCCCATGTTAGTGTTATTATCAACCTTGATTGCTCGAATTGTTTACTCCAGTTATTAACCCATTTCAGCATGATTAATGTACCAATTTAATTAAGTTACATTGCTATACTATGCAGAGTCACACCCTTCTAAGTCAATAGGCTTGGAAGTCAATTGAAGTCAATAGGCTTGGAGGAGTCTGCTTAGGACTGCAGTGGAATTATGTAATGGAAACAGTGGAGAGAATGCACTCCAGAAATATCTGAAGTTCCTTCACAATCTTCTTGTAAACTTCAAGGTAGTTTCTTAATTTGGCTTTAAAAATACGGTGACACGGAGACAAGTCCCACAACATATACTGCATAGATAGGCATATTTTATTCCCCTCCCTGATCATCATCTAGAAATGAACACAGAGTTAAGCCTGAATATAATGTGGCCCTCCTGGTGAGCAGAACAAGCTGCTTGGGCTGGGGACCGAGTTTGCTGCCCCAGATGAAAAAAGGCAGCTGCTTCTTCCCAAGCATCTGAGGATTTGCTGTGGTGGGCAGAGCCGAAGGGCATATAAGCCTGCTCCACCTCTCCAGGATGCAGCCTTCCCCTTTGCTCGGCCCACCCACCTTCCCCATGGCAGTGCAGGATTAGCTGGTTGCTGTTTTCAGGGCCAGGTAGGAATTTTTTCTCCTCTCCTTACTGGTACACAGGGATGGAGTTTTTGCCTACCTTGCACTGCTGGTTTGATTAACTGTTATGGTGGTGCTGTAAATAGTTGGTCATTGGCAGGATAGGATGGGAAATGAGTGGGATGGTGACCCCCTTGGCACATTCCCATTGGTGAGGAATTGGAATCTGTCAGGAGCAGCTGGTAAGATTCACGGCAGCCAGTTACAAGGGCAAGACTGCCTGGTGGGACCCCTGGACATGTCCGCCCCCTCCAGGCTCCACGGCAGTGGGGGGTTGGAGCTTTAAAGGGGAACCAGTTGACTAGCTGCTGGGTACCAGCCATCCTTTGGAGGGCTCACCCCTGGGGCAGCAGAGGCTTGCCCAGGCAGGTCAAAGCGGAGGTCCGGTGCGACCCCAGGGCTTGACCTGCACTGCTAGTTAGATCTCTTGCTGTATTCCCAGTTCATGTTGGAAATAATAAAGTGACCCAAAGTTTATACCCAAGTACTGTTTCTGCTTTTTTACTTTGACTGGAGGGGGGGCAAAGCATGTGAACCCATCAGCAAATATAAAAATCAGATTAAATTCCCATTCAACTCCCAAAGACACTGCTCCTGTGATGCTCTTAGCAGAAAAGTCATATACAAAACATTTCCAATCCCAAGCATTGATCAGCGTTTTTTGATATACAATATTAATGCAACTGAAGTTCAAGTGTTTTAATAACAATTTATTCACAACTTTAACCACAAAAGTATGTTCACTTTGAAGTATTGTAGTGTTATGCCAGATAAGAAAGGTACCACAAAACATGCACAAAATGTGTGCTCACCCCCACATAATAAATACATTAAAAGCAAGCCCTGGTACATTTTAAATATATTAAAAACAAGTCCCAACAATTAAAAAAGCCTCAACCAAAAACAATGACTACAACATGGTCCATGCACATTTGTTACATCTGTAGCATAGCTGTATGAAAAGATAAGCAAACAGTGTCAACAATCCCAAGACAACCCTGAAAGCTACATCCCATGAGACAGTTTGCTCCATGGCAGAATTTAGATTGGGTTTCCCACAGAGGACTGACAATGTGCATCAATTTATTTGCAGACATGACATCCCAAAGTGTCACCAAGGTGCCAGCTAACAGGTCAGATATTACAATACAGTTCACAAAAATACTTGATCCTTAATATAATATATGTTAAGTGCATGTGTACTTTTTTTTCAAAAGTGTGCCACTGCTGTGTTTAAGAATGCTACCATAAAAATCCATTTAAAAAATTGGCCAAACTTACACTTTGGCACACATCAGTGAACACAGAGGATAAAAAGAGGGCTGCAAGTAAATGGGGCAAAACTGGAGACAGGAAGAGCTGGTGATCAAAAAGGCTAATGAGAGACATCTGTAGTGGAAAGCAATGAAATACCAGGGGACTAAGGGAACACATAAGAGCTCAGAGGCTCTAGTCACCTCTTGTTTACAATTTTGGCAATATAGTTTTACAACAAGCCTTGTGGAAACCAGCCAAATTTCTGTTTGTTTCCTTTGCTTGAAACTATCTTGAGCTCATTGTTATCTAGCATAAGAGTACTGCAGACATTTGACAGAGGATCCTAACAATTCTTCTGTCAATATTGTGCAGACTAGAAGCAGAGCAAAACTACATTATGGGTTTTAAAATAATATATAAGAAGGTGGTAGGGAACTTGAACAAAAAAATCCAACCAATTTGATTAACTAACAAACAGAGCTGAGAAAATTTTGAAAGCTTAGTCATTTAAAAAGTTGATGATGCCTAAACTTTTTCAGCTCAACCACAATTATTGCTGAAGCAATGAGCCTCTTCAATCTCCCTACACAAGCAACTATAATCATATTTCGCTTTGAACAGAATGTGTTCACATTAGATTGCCCGTGGCATGGCTTGACACAATATATATGATAAAAGGAATTCATTTAAAGTTCTTCTAGTCTTACAAATTTCCCATATTCACCACCAACAACAATGAATGAGGTCACCATCTATATGCAGAGCAACAAGTGCCATTTATAGATTACATTGAAACCATGTTTAAATTGGGAAGCAACATATTAAGTTGTCCCTGCACTGAAACTTGAGAAATGAGGTATTTGTTACATGTAATTGAGGATCTATTCTCCTCCTTTACATGTAAAAAGTTAAAGAATAGATGGTGGATAATTAGAAAACTTGTCTAAAAATTGACAGAACTTTTTGCTTTTAATGCTTCTGATTAAATTTGAAATATATATTGAAAAATATCTAGTTAGTAGCCATGCAGAGAAATAACAATAATGCTAAGGAGATCAAGTTACTGGAAACTAAAAAAAGCAGCAAGAGGCACACATTAAAAAAACATGAAGAAACAAGAAACCAGTATTGATTTCCATGAGACAAATTTGAATGACTTAAAACATGCACTTTTAAGAATTCATGTACTAAATTTGCACCATAGAGCAATCACAATGTTGTAGTTAACTTTTAAAAAAAGTAATGTTAACAAAAGAAATATGTTAACATTAATGGACTGTCACTCTATCCTTATATTCAACAGAAAAGGTGCAAGCATCCACAATTATCTTTGGGGCACACCGGATGGATTTTGTCTCACTTGGTTATAAAGGTTACAGTCCACACATAGGCAACTAAGCAAAATCCTACCTGTGTGTTTTGATGCCATTTGACAAAGCCTCTCCACTGTTACAGCCTTTTTCTTCAGACATGTCAGATGTTATAGTATCACTAGAATCCACACTGTCTTCTAATGAATAAGTTGTCACAGTTTCAAATCCACTCAGTGATTTTTCAGATTCCGAATCTACAAGACATGTGAACATCAATGAGCAAACCTCAAGGCTAGTCCTTCACAGACTGATGAACACCTTTCTCATACACAGCTCTGAAACCCAAGTAGCCTCCGCTGTACCAATGGCAGCATTTGTGCAGTGAATGCTTAGTGCTAGTGGAGACAGAATCTCTGGCGGGACATGAATGAGCAAGTTGTTAAGCACCAAGGACTGGGAAAGATAGGCAAGGTACCAAGGAAACACTTTCACTCACAACTCAGGGCCAGTGAAAATACAATCCCTTAATCATGGCAATATAGTTTAATAATAAGAACATCATGGTTAAGGGATCAGAAACAGGCTCAGAGGACAGCATGGTCACTACTCCCATTCCCTCCCTCTTCAAATCCTGCTGGCCTTTAAATGTGGTTTTCAGTTACAGCAACACTGCTAGCATTCACACTAACCATTTTAACTAGGATTTGAAACATGTACAGGATTGGGCTGCAAATTCAGGCTATAAACCATATCCCTCAAAGCAAGACAAGCATATGCCTTCCTCATTGCTTAAGATGCAAACCTATCACATTTTCTAACAATCCCAAAGCTGTTCATAAAATAGCAAAAGGGGGCTACCCAAAGACCTAGTAAATATTTCTATATAATCAAGACACTTTCCTAATATTTTTATATTGAATTTTTATATTGTTTTACTGAATTTTTATGGATAATTGTGTGTAATTATGTTTATTGTGTTTTGAATGTTGTGATCTGCCGCCCACTTGTGGGGAGGGCAGAATAGAAATCTAATAAAATAAATAAATGTGAATATTATTTTGAGTCTGCACAATTCTCTAGGTTAAATCATAGAGTTCTGGGGGGATCCTAGAGTATTACTCTGATTTGATGACATCACTTCCAGATTTGCATTTGAAGTGATGCTGTGCATTGGTACAACACTGAAGAGATTGTCCCTGACTCTTAAATTTTCTCATCATCTTGCCAGCTGTGTCAATTATGAGGGAAGATAGGTAGGAAAAAGAAGAAAAAGCCAGGAATGGGGGGAATTGGCCTGATCATATTTGTAGTAGCTTGTAGCATCCTGTAGAGAGCAGGAATTTAGCTTGGGGATGTGTACTGTAAAGTGCCAGGAGGGTACACCTTGTTACTCTGGTGCAGCCAAAACAATAATGAGACATGTGGCGAAATAAAATGATTATTACATAATCTTTTGTTATTCACAGTCCACTTCATCAGATACAGGAATTTAAGAAGTGGCAGTAAGGTGTAGATATCCCAGCCCTAATTCCCTACCTCCTAGCCCTTTGAAGCCAAAAAACACTGGATTTATTAGGATTGGAAAAAAAAGAAAGAGAGAAAAAGAAGAAAAAAGTGCTTCCTCAAACGTAGACTCATTGAGGGGATAAAAGTACAAAGGGGGCAAAAATCTGTAAAACTTTTAAGTATCCAAAACAAGAGATAAAAATAGAGTAAAGGGTTATGTCTCACGAGAACACATTCCCTTACTCCCAAAGTCTACATACAGCTTAGTATAAAATATCTTCACCTTAACAAGTACTATTCAGGCTTGTGGCAACACTACCTGCTTCCTACTTACCTAGCCCCAATGCATCTTTGTTTTCAAAGAAATGGTGTCGGTACTCCTATATAAGGTTGCACCAATTTCCACCTATTCCTCCTAAGGACTTGGGAGAGCCTCCCAAAAAGCCGCTGGTACTCAGTACTGGTAAGTACCACTACAAAAAAAGCTGGCCTTAAGACCTAAATCTCAGAAATAACTGCTATGGAGAAACTCAGCAACAATCACAATAATGACTGTGCTTATATACCGCTCTTCCAGACAGATTGGTGGCCCACTCAGAGTGGTGAATAAAACCACTGTTACTATTTCCACAATACAGCTGAGGAGTTGGGGGAGAGAGGAGTGGCTTACCCAAGGTTATCTACTGAGCTCATACAGTAGTGGGATTCAAACCGGAAGAGTGCTGATTTACAGCCCAACCAACTTCCAGGCATCCTATTTGGACTATGGAAATCCACCACCATCTTCTGTAGAAGGTAAGCTGCTGGTGGTAGGAGAATATGCAGGCTTTCCTTATGATGTGTGCAGCTTATACTACAAACAAGCTTGACCAATCAAAAGAAGCAGGTCAAAGTTTTTAGCCAGCTGAACAAGCTTCTCTATTTTGCATGTCCAAATTTACAGGTTAATTCTGAAACACAGGAAGCTGTTTGGGGAAATGTTTAGGCAACAAAACTTATGGCCATAGAAAACCTCTGCAGATGGACATCCCAAACTGATAGGAGCTCTACTTTTCAGAAGCACCTCCTGCTCTGAAGAAAGATTGTAAATAGATTACTCTCGTCCACTTAAGGAAGAGAGATGCAAGAATAAGGTGACTCACAGAATTTCAAATGTTAACATATACAAGCGGCCTAAGTTACTTCATCCCCCAGAGCTGTGCTTGCATAAATGTTTTTTTGGTTCTAACTGGTCTGTAATTATTTTGGTATCCTAATTCAAGATCTTTTTTATTAAAAGGAAGCTAGCTCCACTGTCACCCAGTTATTCTTTTTGGCCCAAGCATTACAATTCCAGAGTGCTATATGCATCATTCCAAGTTTGGTTTTACACTGAAATATGAAGAACTAGATTTCTCCACGAACAGCAGCAATAAGTTAGAAGATTTATGATTAAATTTACAGTGCAATCCTAAGAAAGTAACTCTACTCTAAGCTCACTGAAATCACTGGGCTTAGACTGGAGTAACTCTGCTTAGGTTTGCACTGCAAAAGTGCCAAACATGCTTTATCAGGGCAGCTTGTGATGTATTTTAAGACACAGCTATGCACATCACTGTCTTATGATGCATACCGATATAATATCAAAGACTAACAATACAATCTTAAGCAGAGTTAGAGAACCCTGTTTAGGACTGCACTGTAAAGCAACCTCCCACCCTCCTATTTTGCTTTCTTTATTTTGTTAAAAAAAAAGAATGAGTTCCAGAATGTTACTACATTTCTTTCCACTGAGAAATGTGTTTATTAATGTTTTTGTGTTTTCTCTTTGTTTCAGACTTAACAACAAACCAGATTTAGTTATTATGAGGATTTTGAGCTTACATCTTTTTTTGCATCCCTCACATACAGTTCCATTTTCATGTCAAGCTACAGTTTTCTGTCCAAACTGACAAACTGTGCTTTCTGTTTTCCTTACAAAATAGGAAATGAGAATCTGAAATCCTGGTTTGCAGGCAATGTGCAAAACATGGTTTTCCAGTTGAGACAGAGCAATATACTACACAGTTGGCCATGCAAAGATCTCATTTAAATTACGGGACAAGAGAACATACCATTCATGCAAGCTCATTCACACAGTGGCAAATTATGGTTTGTCATTGTCTCCAAATGATACCTTTGGTTACAGGTGGAACATAGAAGCCCTTTTTTGTCTTTTGGATTGTTCTGATAGACTTCAGATTAACGTTTGGCATATTGAGAAAAGAAATTATCAACAAACCTGGAGGCTGCCATTCCGAGTGCAGCCTCCTTCATAAAACTTTCTCACAGAAGAAACAGCATAAAGATATACAGCAGGTTCATCAGTTAGATTGAAACAAAACAGCCTCCTCTTGATCTCTGATTCTGGTGATATTGCTTTATGATGCAAGGGAGCAAAAAGTATCTCCATCATTTGGTTAGTTAAAGCATAAAAACCTCCAAAAGGGAAGCCCAACTCACATTTCTTTCTGCTTAAACAAATCCACAAATAGTCATCTCCTCCTACCAATCCATCCAATGCGAAAAGGAGAGCATGTACCTTTCAACTCCGGTCTGCTCTTTAGATAACACTAAGAGACTAACTCCTTGTTTATAGGTTCAGAGCTCCAAATCATTACTTGTCAATCCTAAAATGACTTTGGAAATCCTAACCACCTGAATTGTTCCACTGGTAAAAAGTCTTTGAATACCCAGCCTATTTAACCTAATCCACTTCAATTTAGTAATGCAATTCAGCAACTATGTTGTGTTTTAAACAGGTTTTTTACACTGGGTGTTTGTATATTATCATAACCCATCCAGAACCTGCTCCAGCCTTTGTCTGACACTCCACACAAATTGTGCATAACTGCCAATAGCATGTGTCCCCATCTGCAATTAATAGATGGCAGAGAGAGAGAGAGAGAGAGAGAGAGAGAGAGAGAGAGAGAGAGAGAGAGAGAGAGAGAGAGAGAGAGAGAGCGCACAATGAAACAGCAGCAACCCAGGAATAAATATGGCTCTTGGGAGTTATTAGGCAACACAGAATATAAACCAAGGTTCACATACTTAGTCTTTATATAATTGAAAGCTCCAGCCTTTTCTATCTGAAACGTCTTATAAAGTTGCATGAACTCCTTTTGAAATTAAGCCCAAGACTATAGATCCACGCCTTTGGATTGGCCCCTTTACTATGCAATCCTAAACAGAATTACATCCTTAAAGCTATTGGGCTTAGAAGGGTCAATCTTCACCCCCAGTCAAAATTTATAACACCCTTCTTGGCTCATTCTTCACTGTTTCTGCCCCCGCCCCCCAGTACTCCATCAAAATATAGCTAGGAACTTCCTTCGGATAGGGACTTTTGCTTGAAATGATTGTGCTTTGATGGTAACAAACTGGACAAGACTGTTCCTCGATTTTCTTTTTAAAACTCACATCCCACCTGGCTTTCAGTGCCACACACACTCACCCGAAACAGCATCATAGAACTGTTCCTCGCTAAGGATGCTCAAAGGTGGTGATCCTTTGACTAGTGACTGCTCTAATTCATGGTGCTCAGTGGCTAGTGTTTCCAGGGCTTCAGATAAGATCTTGTTTTTCTCTTGCTCATGCTCCAGTTTCAGATTCCTCACCTGTAAGTAGAAGCATGGATGAATAAAATTTCATATCTCTCAAGAACGTTAGACTCAAAACTATTTCAATGATAGGCTCCAGTTTGCAGCTGAAAGATGTCAATAAGTCTTTAGAAGTTGATTATGAGCACCTACCATGTTCTTTTCTTACCTTGTACTTTTGTCTTCCCATTTTAAAGTGTCAAAAAAGTACACAGAACAGCTTTAAAGAAAATGAGTGGCTTCAGCATTATGAATTTATTTTATTTAAAGGCCACATAAGATTACAATGCAGTTAATACTACCTTTGTATAATTCATAAGATGGCCGATATGAACTTGAGACCACAGCACAACTAAGGCATTTTAAACATGAGAATTCAGCAGCAACTTAAACAATAATGTATTCACTGTGGCATAAACAGTTAATGTATTTGAACCTCCTAGAATTAAAAACTTTTCAGCAGTATCACAAACCAACCCAGCTAGGAAGATTAAACATTGCAACATTTTGCCACAATAAATAATTTGTGATCCAGTAAGTATTGACCATGACTTCTTTGATTACAGCAGTTTTTGTTCACCAAAAGCAAACACATGGGGAGAACCTTAACTCTGGAACAGATGGTTTACCAGTTCTGGATGACAGGAAAGCCAATTCCAGGTGTCCTGTTGTTCGACCCTAAATTAACCCTAAAACTTACCTGTTTTGTCCAACCTAATAGAGGATAAGAGTCCATGGCTTCACAAACACAATAGAGCATACATTTGGGTTTGTAACACCATAGAAAAATCTACAATTATACCATATGTGTTTTATACACCCATCTTGTAACACACAAGTATCCTTCTTTTAAAACACAATGACTTTTCACGAATATTTCTAATTTTCAAAGACCAGCACACTACAAGACAATGATTTGAGAGGTATTTATAATCCAAAATCTTGCAGAACTAAACTCTGAAATTCCCCTTGTCACATTTCAACCCAAACTTAAAAGCAAATTCAATCTAGGATTTGCTAATTAAAATTTTATTGTTACAGATGTAAGACAAATATTTTAAATTATAAATGTTATATAATTCCCTCATTGAAAGACATCACTCAATGCAAGTCCTAAAATAAAATTCAATATGATGCAATATTAAAAACAACCACTAGTGTAATACACAAAGTAATTAAAACAGTTAACTGGACACTCAGCCTAAAAAAAAAGGAAATCAACAAAAATATCATCTATAATAAGTATATAAATAATGAGAATATTAAAAGAGTGAATATCAGAAAAAGTTAAAACAAATAACATAATACTGCTAGTCAAAAAGACACAAAAATAAGCCTTAGCTTGCTTCCAGATCACTAAAATACTTAACCCTTAATGAACAAATGTATAGTCTTCACAAAATAAAAACCATGTTAAGAAAGTTAAATCAGATTATAGCTATTAAGTCTTGGGAGGTACTACAATGTCAAAGAGGAGCCTCTCTGCTCCAGTAGCAGAGGGTGGATAAATAAATATGTAATATAACTACACACACAAAATTAAAACTTGCTCTTCAATGTATAAGGGAGAAAATCACATAATATTTTTTCCAAAGTCACATAATATTTTTTCCAAAGTCAAACATAATAAATATGATACAAGTGACCTACTGTATTAATTACTAAAGCACATTATTAATATTTAGGTTTATTAGCTAAGTATCATTGTAGTAAACTGTTTGGAGCGCAGATCAGCACTCGAATTCCTCTTCTGCCATGAGCTCAGTAGGTGGCCTTGGGTAAACCACTCCTCTCAGCCCCAACCGCCAGCAGTATTGTAGGGATAATAATAACACTGACTTTGTTCACTGCTCTGAGTGGTATATAAATACAGTCATTATTACTGATATTTGATTTTCTTTTCATGGAGAAAAGGACCTACAGTTCTGCATACTTGGTTCTATACTGAACTACTGTGCTTGATTTCTAGTAAGTCAGAAAGTGTAGTCCTATGCAGATTTACTCTCATTTAAGCCTTAGACTAGAGTAACTATGCATATGATTGCATTTTAGTGTTGCATTTTAATCCACATTTTATTTCACAGTTGCCTCACTTCTTTTCTAAGCAGATAGCAAGTAGAAAATGCATATAGGCTGGATCACCAGAGGCTTCCCATTATGTGTTAAAGACAAGAAACTGCAAGGAAAATATTTTCCCCATCTTTACTTATCTTTTGCAGTCTTGAAAAACTATTCCCCGCCCCCACACACACAATCCATTACAGGAGTGAAAGTGCTTTCGGCTTACACAAACCAAAGTCATCTTGGGATCAAACTATATCTGTACTGGAAGTTACTTGCACATGTGGTCTTAACAATGGCAAATAAAAGTAGGGATATTCTTGCATACCTGTAAAATTTGCATATCTAGAATCACCATCTCAGCAGCCCAACCCACTGCATATTAATGAAAGCTCTTCTCTACTTGTTATATGCTGTATTTATTTACTATGCAATAACTTTTCCTGCCCTGGGATTCCAAACAAAAAGACATTACAGTCACTTTACTAACAATTTCCTTTAAAGAGAGCCAGAGAGAAGAGGAGAAACCAGTACTTAACTGAATATTCAAACTCATAATGGAGCTGGTCTTAATTAATATAGAACACCCACAACTCAAATACATTCAGCAACACTAGTAACTACTGAATTATGGTCCTCGATTTCTAGTAAGCAACAAGAAAAGAATCTAGTGTGCTTGTGTCTGGTCTCCCACTCCGCACAGACAGGTCATCTGTACAGAACTGGAGTACATGTGTGTTTACTATAATGTGACTAGGGCTAAAGTTAAACCAGACATGAAGGTTCTGTAGCACCAGTTTTTCAAAGTAGTTATCAGGTATGCAGGGCCCTGATTTTGAATTCTGACTGTGGCACAAGAGCAAAAAGGGCTTAAAGGTGACCTGAAATGACCCTAGGGTGTGCTATTTGTACTATCTGGAAAATTTCTATATACTAAGTACTGAAATGAGGAGCTTAGATCCAATAACATAGTTAATTCTGACTTAAGAGCAAGATTTAGGTCCAGTAGCATCTTATAGGCCAACTAGATTTCCAGGATGTGAGTTTCTGAGAATCAAAGCTACCTTTGTCAGATGAAAGTGTCTGAAAAAGGGAGCTTTGACTCTCAAAAGCTCATGACCTGGAAATCTTATTGGTCTCTAAGATGCTACTGGGCCTGAATCTTGCTCTTCTAACTACATATCAACTACATACCACCTGAAAAAAATCTGACATAAGTGCATTAGGATGCAGCGAGAAAGAAACGCTCCCCTAAAGATGGTGGTTTGGGAGGACTAGAAGCCTTCCAAGAACTATGATTTCCACTTGAATTACAAACAGAAAAAAAAATCAGCTAAACAGAAAAGGCAGATTTTACACTTAAATTTATTTACATACTTTCCTTGAAAAGATAACATTAGCTCAAGCTGTGATTTGAGGTAACATGAATAAGCCTTCAGTTTCTATTTCTCCCCTCCCCTTGCATGCTTTGATTCCTACTGCACTTCACAGCAAGCTATAGTTTGCCAATAAATCAGAACTGGAAACCTGGGTTTTCTGAGAACAGCAGTACAGGAGGGAATTGGAGTTAAGTTGCAGATTATTATTCAAATCAATTATGAATATTCAACAATTTAAAAGTCTAAGGTCATGAAAGAATGAATTCATACTAGAGCTTCTGAATGGTTGTTTTTTAAAAGGTGAAAGCTACAATTTTGAATGGAGGGCCCACTGTTTCCTTTTCTCTTACAGGGGGATGCTGTAATTCTTAATTAAAACTTGTTCTGAATCTGACAGCCAACGTTAATTTCAAGATAAAAATGGCTCTTGAAAGAATGGGCAATAATTGTAATTTAGTATTTAATTGGATTGCTTCTGTTCATAAAAAGCTATCCCCTAGTCTCTCAGATATTGGTCAAGCAGCTCAGTTTTTATCATGTTCAATGTGTTCTAGTTGAATCTCACATTGCTGTTTACGAAGATCTGTACCAAGGGCCAGCTCACACAAACAAGAGCACTTTTTCTTCAGACACTTACGTTGATACGTGATCACTGGGAATATCTCATTTTGATGACTGTGGATCTCCTTCTTAAACACATTTGGACTGCGGCTATGGCTATGGCTGTTCTCATGTAAGATCTCATGTGTATATCCAAGTATGTAATTGCATGGCAAAAATAAATGCTACTTCTTTGCTCTGACCAGGCCCTAAATCTGTTTTCTACAATTCAGTTAATCCCTATTATTGCCCATGCTACGCCTGTTTGAATCTCATGGAGTTCAAGATATTTATCTGCAATAGTTAAACAGCAAGGATATTAATTCCAGTATTAAATACTCAAAAACTAAATTTCTAATACTCCATACTTCTAATACTCCATACTTTAACTTATCAATGTGGATTATTTACAAGAGCTGGTAATAACAATAACTGTTCTCATATACTGCTCTTCTAAACAGATTAGTATCCCACTCAGAGAGGTGAACAAAGTCAATGTTATTATCCCTACAATACTACTGGGAAGCTGGGGCTGAGGGGAGTGGCTTCCCCAAGGCTACCAACTGAGCTCACGGCAGTAGTGGGATTCAAACCAGCAAAGGGCTGATTCACAGTTCAAACCACTATATTATCAGATCTAGCCATTATTTTGACATCTGGTTGTTTGGTTTAATATTCAAGAAGGTCAGACGGACTACAGGAAGGCAACGAGGACAATAACCAGTGAGCAAGTTACCAGAAAGGACTGCATCTGTCTTTCCCAAGTGCTGTTTAAACCGATCACAATTCTAGCTCACTGGCTTGAGAGGATGACTTAGGTTTGATTCTATACAAGTAGCAATGGCTTTTGTTTGCTTGCTATTCTGCTATTTTGTGGACTGCAAGTTCTAGGTACTCAGCAAATACTGAATCTTCTGGCATATAGGAGGCAGCAGTGCAGTAGGGAGAACATGTGGCAATGGCAGTTTTTCCCAGTAGAAATTACTTCTCCACCCACCCCCTAGCTATTCATTCCTCTAGATAAAGTATGGTACGCATTCCCCTGTTCAACCTTAAAGAAAGGGGGGAGGGGAGGAATGTACAATTAAGTGAGGAGATCTAAACCTTGCCCCTTCCTGCAATCACTGCCCATGTTTCTGTTCAGCCATGTTCAATTTCTCAACCAGCTGAAAAACACAGAGAAACCATAGTTTCATTCTAGAGATTGACGTTTGGGGTGGGGGGAATCCATTAGGAAAAGAACTATAGTAACCAAAAGCCAGTACTCTGTGCTCCCATGCCTCCCAGAGATTATGATGTTATAAAAGAGATGTTCTTGCAAGTTTACAACACTCAAAACTGCTTCACAGCTGATACCCAATATCTGGGGGCCACAACAAATAGGTCTAATATAAAACAACCCACTAATCTGGGATGGTTGTACCCTACTTGCTTTCATCCTCTCAAAGTTTTATTACAGTCTACAGAATAGCCAAGGTAAGCTAGAAATTTTTAATGGCACTTGAGACATTTCTATACTACCTTGCAATAACTCTTGCAAGGCCTTCCAGTGTACTGGAAACACTAGTCTCTGTTTAAAACAGTGGAGGAAAGAAATCTGCTGAAGGCAACATTCAAGAAAGAAAAGAGAGAGACCAGTACATAGCTATGCAAAATATTTGAAAAGAAGTTGTTTGTACAGAGCATTAACATGCAGCTGCGCTTTATACCATTTCCTAAGCTAGAAAATTGGGCATAGAGCATGGATTTCACTATTAGAGCAGAACAATTTAGAAATCCCATCTTGTCCAGATTTTCTAAGCTCTTGCGGGCTTGAGCAGGCTGACTCTTAGCTACTTTCTTCTTTTAGGCTGGGCAAAGCTGCCCTCAACATTCTGTGTTCTTGAAGCATTTTCAGTCCTTATCAGCCTGTGGTGGTTTTGGGGGAAGGGGGGGTCCTTTTGTTTTAGGTTCATTTATATTTTTCCTCATACCTAAGGTGTCCTCACTGTGCATAGAGATCTTAGTTGTGGGTGGCCCCACAGTGCAGTACTTGTCACCCACACAGAGGCCAAACAGTTAACTATTAGATATATGTTGCTGTTGATGGCATATATTTTAATTAATAAACAGAATATGCCACTGTAAAAATACTGTTTTGTACACTGAATTAAAAGGCCCCATCACAAGATAAATTTCACTGATCACTTTCAAACAGGAAGTCTGCTTTTTGCACACTTAAACTGTAATATGCGACAAATGCACGTCTGTTGCATTATACATAAATACTGGGGGATCATTTGCAACTTATCGTGACCTGCCATACGTACACATTAATATATTAGGTTTGAATGGCACATGTGATGGGATATGGTAGACATGATTTTCTACAGTGAAGTATATACATGTAGAGAATTCATGTATAAAGTGAGACAGACTTGCAAGCAAAACAATCAAGCTGAATCAGACCAAAGATTAATCTCTTCCAGCATCTTACATTCAAGAGTGGACAGCAAGACCCTTGAGAAGACCCCAAGCAGCGTCTGAAGGCAGCAGTCCACCCCTGCTGTTTGTCTTGGCCAGCAACTGGCATTCATTATAATTATAATATACCATTATAATTAATACCATTATAATTTAAGCATCATAGCTATCAAGAGACCCAGCATTTAAAAATACTTAAACAGGTGGTATAGTTAGAAGTCACTAACACACTTCTGCTTAAAGGGAGTTGCCAAACAACACCAATTAAAACTGTAGATCAAGAACTACGGAACGCTGCAACACAAGAAGTTGCAAGCCAGTCATTACTTCCCACAACCTTCTTTAAAAGCTCAGAACTGATTAACAGGACCTTAGTTCCACAAGACCAATAGTTAGAAATTATTCTCATGGATGCTCCGGTATAAGCACATTTTTCTATGAAGTACCCCTAGTGTCCCTGGGATTTGCTTTCAAAGGATATTGGTTTGTTAAGATTTCATTTTGTTCAAATTACATCAATAATTTATCATACTTTTTTTAAACCTTTCCTCCAAGGAGCTCAGAGCAGCATAAACCATCCATATTAATTTTCAATCTTTTAGTTTTAAGTACATCAAAGTCTTCTTTCACATCTTGGACATTTCAAGGATCAATGTTAAGGCCCTGTTTATATACACTGAGTTTTTAAAGCTTTGCAAACTTGTAATTCTGGTGTCTAGCATCAATTCACCCAATGAGATAGCTTATCCAAATCTATGCACTTGCTACAGTTGAAAAATTATGTTGACTTAAAAAAACCAGCTTTAGAATATTTTCCACTTGAAAAAAGATGAGTAATATTAACTATGGCAATAAAACTACATTTAAATGCCAATGAAGCAATTTCATCTTTTGTCAGTAATTTCTACTGAAGCTTAATTTGCAAGTGAAAAATCTGGTTTAAAATAGTCTCTAAAAAAACAAACCAAAAAAACCCTACCCAACATATTTAGTCATCACAACGGGCTTTTCAAGTTGTACTCCCAATTGGCGAAAGAGCAAATGCAAAGGTTTTCCTTATCCCAATGTCAAAAGAGGGGAGGGAAGCTATTAACTTTCTGATAGTGACACAAAGTTCCGTCTAAGTATCAAAATATCAATATTAGTGAGAGTGGCTAGGTTAGGAAACAGCTCCGGTGGATTCTTACAGTAAACAGAGGAATTAAAGCCTTGCCTTGCCCTGTCTTCTGGCACTGGTACCAAATTCCCTTCTGTCCTTTCCTCCCTCCAGCTCTTCCGCTTGAAGAGCGCTTCCCCTCATGCAACCACACACGCATCCCTCACCTCCGCGTAGACCCACCTCCCGCCCCGGTCGCTCCTCACCTTGACTGACCACGCGCAGTGCAGAGCAGCTGCTCCTCCGCGCCCAACGCTGCCCCGTCCGAGGCAACTGCTGACCTCGTGCGCAGCGCTGCAAGGTCTCCGCGGCAGCCTCCGTCACCTCCTCCTTTTGCCCGGCGGCTCCAAAGCGCACCCGCCGCCGCCGCCGCCGCCGCCGCCTTTCAGCAGCAGCTGCTGCTGCTGCACCAGCACCTCTGCAAGGCTTATCGCGAGAGCCAAACTGGTCCCTCAGGCCAGCCGCAGGCTCGCCGCTCTCAGGCGGGAGGGAGTTTCAGCAGGCGTGCTGCGTCCCAGCTTGCGTTTTCGGCGTTAAACCCTAATCCAAAAACGGGGAGGAGGGGAGGCGGCGATGCAATAGAAAGCAGCGCCGTCGAAGGTGCCTGCCTGCGCTTGGACCATACTGGGGTTGCCAACTGTATCTTTAGCCCTTTTACACAGTAAAACCTTCACATCTTTCCGAGCAGTCAACGGTACCCGCGGAGCTGGAAAAGGGCGAAAGGACAGGAGGAAATCTGGCACAACGGACCCTGGAGGGCGAGGAGCCACCGAATGCATCAAGAAACGAGACCCCCAGAACTCTGCTGGAGTTGCTATCCTGCACTCCAACTGAACTTATTACCAACTGCGACCTTCCTGCTGGGTCCTAAAGACACAAACTTCCACACAGCAAGCCACATCTTTGCCCAGTATAATACTGAGTATGTTGGTTTATACTCTTAATAACAAGGTCACATTTAGCTACCGATTTTCACCCTAACCCAAATACTGAAACTTACTTGGTATCAATGTCATCTCTCCCCAACCCACCCCATTTTTGGTAGGAATTCTGTGCCTAATTTCAGCCAGGCTGAAATTCAGCAACAAATTTTCTCATTCCTGCATTTCTTGACCACAAAATGCTGCTCTTATTGAATTAACTCCAACCTCAAAGTTCTTAGGCACAGATGCCCAATCAGAAAGAATGTTGCAGTGTCCACTTCTCTTTAAAATTAGAAAGATGTAAACATAAGTCACACAAGCAGATGCTCAGAAAGCAGGGTATTGACATGATCAGCTCCCAGTTCTATATTCTGTCAGCAGTGCTGTACACACACAACCCCACCACTTGGGTAGACTGAAATTCCACTCAACTGCAGCAATGAGAACACTTGAACTCCATTCCAATAAAGGTGCTCTGAATTACATGTGAAGTACCAATCACCACCACACCAGCCCCCAAGAATGTGTGCCATAGCATTAATACTTCTGATATAATCTGATGCACATGTTGAAAAGGGATTCAAATGCTGATAAAATTGATGTTCAGTAGCAGTCACATCACTTGGAGAATACCCGAACTGGGCCAGGCATGGACAAGCCACAATACTGCCCCTCCCCAGTTTGAGTTCTACAAAGAGAAGCCCTGCCTCACCAACTTTGTGTTTTTCAAAAAGGGGTTAACAAATATATGGATAAGGATGATCTGGCAGCCATTAAATAGAATTTCCAAAAAGCTTTTGCCAAAGTCCCTCGCTGAAGGCTCCAGAATAAACTTAGTAATAAGAGGATGGTTCCTCTTGAGGATTACTCATAAGAAACAGAAAACAAAGGGCAGCAGTAACTAGTCAACTCTACAATGGATGAAGGAATCAGTGATGTCCCCAAAGGATCTATACTGAGACTGGTGCTATTTATCAGTAAGTGACCTGGAACTGGGAGGTGAGCAGTGAAATGAACAAGTTTGCAGTTGTTACCAAATTATTCAGGATGCTTAAAGCTGGATTGTAAAGGACATCAAACGGATCTCTCCCAAATGGGTGAGTGGGCAACCTGACAAATTAGGTTCAGTGTAAAGTGATGCACACTGGGGCAAAAAATCCTAACTTTACATAAATTGACCGTGTTCAAACTGGCAGTGACTGACAAGAAAGAATTCCTGGGATTGTAATGAAAAGTTGAATGAAAAGGCTGACTGAATGGGGGACTTACACAGTTCCTATAATCTGTCTCTTACTCAGTTCATATAATCTGAATACAATTACATTCTCCAACAAACATCTGGAAGCATATTTCATATCCTTTTTCATTAATTAATAAAACATACAAACAAACTCATTTTTTAAAAAATATATAAAACTGCAAGTGTAATTTTTTCTATTAGCACATGGTTTGTGCATTCAGGAACCAGCTACTTACCTGAAAATGCTATAAGGTGTTTTTGCAAACATGACCAGCAATGCTGTTTGCAAGGAATCAGGGAACAATGTCAATGTGTGTCCAACACAGATTTAAATAGCCAAACCCATTAACTGTTGCACTTTATTGTTCTAATAACTGTTCTCCATACATTAGAAACTCAGTATAATGGGTACAAAACAGCAAACACAGAATTACAGAGCTGACTGAAAGGTGGGAACAAAACTGACAAAAAATTCATCTGTATGCACATGATATAATGCCTCACTACACTAGTGTATGGAGAACAATTTTACTAATTCAATGTCATCCAAAATATCCAGAATTAAGGTCTAATTTAAACTTCAAAACACAGCATGCTAACCACCCTAGAAAAAATCAGCATATCTTGATCTCTATCCCACATACAAGCAACCTGGCTGGATCGATCAAATGGTCTATATAGTCCAGCAATCTCCCCCAGTCTCCTAATGGCCAACGAGACCTCTACACAGCCTATAAATAGTGGATAGAGGTCAAAGCATTCCTCTGTTGTTACTCCCTGCAAAACGGCAGAGGTATGCTGCCTTTGAAAACAGGTTCTGTCTAGCCATCAGGGCAAACAATCAAAGAACTTTTTCTTTTGTCTATTGAGCTTTCCAAGCCATCTAATGAAGCAGCTACCATTTCATCTTGTAGTAACCCACCACACAGCCTTACTGCTCAAAATTAATTTTGTATAATATTGGACTACTCAATGGGATCTTGAATTTTGCAGTCTCCGAGCACCTCATTTGATACTTGGCTTTAGGCTATTTCCAAACCAGTACTCTTCTTAGCTATATTTCATCGTTTCATGCCAAAAGACTGAGGAAGACTCTCTTTCCTCCATCCAGTACTAATTTTCCTTTAAATAATCATTCACTACTAAGTTATAACAACTCATTTGGAGTATACACTTACTCAAAACAGGCTGTTTACATATGTATTTTTCTCAGTTACTTATGAAGGCCAGAAACATTCTTAAAGTTTAAGCATGCACAACTTCACCCCACACAATTCTTCACAAACCCAAGCATGTTGGCCAAGATATAAATTAACATTTTCATCTCCCAAGACATTTCTCAGAGTCTACAATGGGTTCACTGTGCTGGCTGCATTATCATGTAACTGGTGCGGCGAGTCACGATCAACACAAGCTTCCTCATTTGCAAATATAAGTTGCTAAGGAAAAACAAAGCTCAGAAGAGATCTACTATCCACAAAAATACTATCAGTCACTCATAACTTGATTTTAATGCAATCTTTATACAAGTACAAATTTTTGCAACTTTTCAGTACCATAATAACTTGACATTTTATTATAGCCTTCAATTATATTACATTCTGCACAGAAACGGATAGTAGTTACTGTTACCAATCATGGCAAAGCGGGGGACCATGGGGCCAGCACAGACAAAAGCTATGTGGGACAGGAGCGGTAGCAGGAGAGAATTAGGTGAAATTGAGTGAAAAACCTGACTGGATTCAATGCCAACGGCTTAAGCAAGGATACACCAGAATTTCAATATCTGAAGCCTGGAGATACATGTGGTCCCAACTGATAAGAGAAAAGCAACCACAACCAACTCTACTAGAATTTATAACCCAGGGCTGAACCTAGAGAAAGGCTCATATCCAAACTCTGATCTTGTAATTTTCCTAGATAATACCTGCCACTGTTCTGACTGTGCATGCCACAGACAATATACCTACTCCTTCTTGCTTAGTGAAGAGTTTGAGGCAGGTATTCAGGGCTTCACAAGTTTCTCTTGATGTTTCGGAGACCACTTCAGCTTTCTTGAGAAATGAAATGGGCATTCCTTTAAAGGAAAAAAGTAAGATAGAAGACACATTTGGTTTATCAGTTTCTTCCAACTTCTACTTATACATTTTAGCATATGTAAGTTAAATTGCCTATAGTTAAAGTGCATCACAGTCGAGCAAAGCAGAGAGTCATAACCTGTCAAAGCTTTCACAGTCTAAAAACTGCAGGGGAAAAGTTTTATATCTGTTGCTTGAGAGGCAAAAGGCATTACAAACTGGAGAAGAAACTAGTTCCCTCTAATAAAGGCTATATAAGATCTCAGACAGGAGATCATGGTTCACAGAGAAGTATAATCTGTGATTAAACAGCAGCAGGAGACTCAGGATTATGACAGGTCACCCTATTGAATAATATCACAGGACACAACAGAACTGCTGCTACAAGCAAGAATAGCACTCTTTGTTTTTGTGTCCTTCTGAAAGTCATTTTTTCTGAGCTGTTTTTTAAAATCCCAAATGGTGAATATTTTCAAATATTCATTACTGGGGTGAGAGATTAGGTTTTCCTGAAAAAAAAACCTGTCCTGTTTCCTCAAATAATTAAATATTTGAGAAATTCAATCATTTTGCCCTTTCCCTTGTGTTTCTTGTTACTCTAGATAGTGAGCTATCAGGGCAGAGATTTTTTTTAACCTTTGAAAAATTATTATTAATTAAATAAATTAGGAGAAAAATCAGGGTATAAATCTCTAAATAAATAAATAAAATTCTGTCACAATATAATGGAATTAACTATAGTGGCATAAACAGTCTAGAAAGGTGTCTTTTGGAGATAACTGGGCAGGCAGAGTAGCAGCAGCTCCTTATTTATAAAAAAACTGGGAAACTAATTTTTTTGCCAGCTTGATAAAAACAAAACCAACCAGTTTTTGAAAGCAGCAAAATAGTTTCTTACTAATTAAAAGTTACCTTGAGAAGTGTCATAGGACTTGATCAACGAGACAAAACTAGAAATCTCTTTATCTAGTCTTTGTTGACATGTCTGTGCTTTCTGAGGAAAAAAATTGAGTTATTATCATGCTATGCAAAAAGCTTCATACCCGAAAAGTAAGAATTCTTTGGTTTTCTTCAAGTGGAAATAGGAAACTGTTTTAACAAGAATTACATGATAATAAAATTTACACTGAAAAAGATAGCAGCTTACATGTAATGTATTTGGATAATTTATTTTATTATTGTTTATTGTATGTTGATTTTAGAATTATTGTTTTCTTGTTTTTATTGATTTTAACTGTTGTTCACCGCCTAGAGCCCCTGAGGATGGGCGGTTTATAAATTGAAATAATAATAATAATAATAATACATATGAACAATTCTTCTGAATATTACCAATTGCCATGTGAGTTTTCTTTTACCAAAAAGATGCACAGTCTGATTTGAAAACTTAAATCTGTCCTATACAGAGTCAGACCATTAGTTTATCTTTTTAAATTTTTTTTTTTTTTATTTTTCAGTATACTACACAACACTACAATAACACTACACAAGACTATCACAAGGGAAGGGAAGAGATGAAGAAAAAGGGAAGGGACCATTAGTTTATCAAGGTCAATATTGTCTACTCTGACTGGCATCTGATCTCCAAGGTCTCAGGCAAGGACTTTCACATTACCTAATACCCAAAAAATTTAGCAGGAGACCTTCTGCATGCAAGTTGTACATTTAAAGCATATATCAACTATATTTTGACTGAAGTGTGTTTCATAAATTCCTTGGATAGTTATCTCCTTAATTTTTGCTATTTAAGAGTCTTTTCTTTTTACCAAAGGATAAATGAGGAACTTCTTATTCAGCCAAACAGCCTATACCAGTTATTACATTTCCTATCTGACAGTGCCATGAAACTGAAAAGCTAGCACACTCTTCTGGATGCAGGTTGGTGCATGAAATGTGCCAAACCCATTTGCATTTCTCCTAAGGCATGATCACTTCCTTTGCAATACTAGCTAATTGAAGTTAATTCTGAATTTACCATACTGATCATTCTTAGCTTTTTATTAAACACTTTTATCTATATATGCCTTACTTCTTTTCCCACACAATTCCTTCATATTAGAGGCATATTGGAACATGCACATGACATCAATTTCTGAACTGAAGCTCTCTATTGTCAAAAGTATGTCTCCCATTTACAGAAGCACAATTGTTTCAAGGTGACACAGCTGATACTCAAATATCACAGCATAAATTTTTTAGGAACTGATGAAGCAAGATAGACTCAGAGCAAAATTATTCACTAGTTGCCCTAAAAATGAGCAATATGCAATAAAGGTTTCTCCTGAAACCATTTGCAACAGTACAACATGTAGAACTACAAGCCAAGCACAGAATTGGGGCATATTCAGTTCTGTGTACATTATATATAGTTGTGTACACAAGTGTGTGCACTGAATTATTTGTGAAATAGAAAGAAGGGGCTGGTCAGGAAGAGGACAGAGCGGACAACAGGAAGTAAAGTGGTATAGGATTAATCTAAGACTAACAGAGAAAGAGTCATACACACAGCAATAGATGTACTATAATACCTTTTACCAGAACCTCTCTCCTTGGTTGTCAGAACTTTCTATAGGCCCTCTTCGGCTCACTGATTGACTAACTTTGCGGATCAGATGGGAAACTAGCTTTTCATATCTGAGAGATCAGATATGCACATCATCTTTGTGTAATGCGTTCATTCATTGCAACATCAAATCACCATTAAATGTTTGGATTAGGTTGTTCTTTCATCTCAATTCAACACCTAGACAACTCATTGTAAGCGCAGAAAGAGCACTTGATCCAGTCTTTAGAACATGTTTCTTAGTCTCTTCATGTACACAAATTCACTCTTTACTTTTTCCAGGAGAAGGAACACATTTGAGAAAGGGCAGCTCAGTTTCCATATCAATGGACTTAGCTTCTTTCATGCTAGACAATAACTGGATAATATAAATTCAGATACTTTGTACTATTGCCAAGGGATGTGCAAGTCCAGCACTTATGATGCCCAGCAGCTGACAGAACTCCATCACAGCTTGATAGGAAGCAGAAAATCAGGACAGAACAGTTTATAAACTTCTCCACAACCTTGTTCTAGGTCTCTGCTTCCACCACTACAACTGTGAAAGAAAACCTGTTTCCTTTCCCCCCCTTAAAGTTGTTTTGCTGTTACTAGCTGGTTTAAATAAAATCACAAGGGGCTGTTATCAGTAATTATAGCCCACTGAACTCATGAATGAAGTTAGCACAAAGTGATGAATCATCTCAAGAATATATTGAAAATTCTAAGGTTATTTGGAAGTTTAAACTGATGTAAGTAAGGTGTTTCTTCAACTTTGCCATTTGCTTCTATAGTATATATGCACAAGTAAAAATACCTATTAGAATTTAGAAATAATATTTAGTTGTACATGATCAAATTATAAGGATTAAAGAGTTCCTTTCTCCTAAACTGATAAAACTCATAGGACAAGCATTTCACATTTTTACCATCAATTTCTCTCTTCTACTATTTACTTACTTACTCAAGCTTTTATGCAATTGAAAAACAGTCTTTGGGAACCTAGTTCTAGAGGCAAATACCAGCCAAACTCCCTCTCCTGGTTAGAAGCAGGAAAAAAACGTCACCCATTTACTATCATTCCCTTGCTCTTCATATTTTCTTTAAATGCAACATTCTTTCTGCTAAGGACATACACAGGCTACATAGCATTTTTATTTAGGTAGTTAGCTGAAGGACTTCAGAGCGTTGAAAGAAAGAGTTAAAAGTGGAAAAATGATGGCATAGAAAGCAAACGTTAATTAAGATGTTTTAGATTAAATCCCCTCATGAGAGCACTTCTATGCCTCTAGAATTTAATTTAGAATTTAAGTAGCCATGCCTGGGGATCTACATTTTAAAGACGTTTGACACAACCCTCTGTTAAATTGAGCCAGAGAACCATATCCAGGAAAGAGATTTTTAACCCCATACTGTTTCCACAGGCTTGTCCTCCACTTCCCATCTGGCATTTGCATATACCAGTTGTGGAAGGCAACACAATCTAGACTGAGAAATAAGCACCACAAATCTAGAGAGATCAGCATCACAAGAAAAGACTTTCTCTTCCAGAAGTCCCTCTCCTCCAGGGACACTTCCCTGGCCTTTAATTGGTGAGGAACAGCGAGGATGATTTAAACTTCAACACACACAGCCATGAGAAATCCCGATCACAGATTTCCCCATCACATCTAATTTGTTTCTTACAATCATTCTATTCTTATTTGTGGAACTCCATTCATCTTAGAAAACTGGTGTGTGTGGGTTGGTACGGGGTGGCCAGAGAGGAACTACAGCAAAGGACATGCTATGTTTGTGAGGAACATATCCTGTGATACCAAGGAGATATCTATCAATATAAACAAGCATGTACATGAGACTGGAATGATGGTGTTCTGTAAAAAGGTAAATATGGTCTTTTTGTTTTGTTCAAGGTGATGACTCAAGTGGAGATTATTTAATCTACAGTATATGCAATCTCTCTCATCTTTGGAAGGTGACACTATTCAGCCTGTGAGATGCAGATAAAAACAGACTATGTTTACAGTTTTACACTTACATAGAATGATCAAAGAACTGTGAGATGGTTGATGGTAAAAATGCTTGTAGATAGAGTTGCTTTCTGCACATTTAATACAGTACTCTGGTTTAGTACTCTGTGTTTCCAGCATGCTCTGCCTATGCATTTGATACAAATATGGCAATTAAGTTTCCATAGTGCTCTCTCTTATCTAACAGAAATTAATGCTACTTCTAGACTTCTCAACACTTGGAAGTGGGGAGCACTTTAATATAATAAAGAGGTAATAAGAAGGGGTCTAGTGTAATGAAGTGGCTAGAGCATTGTACTAAGACTTGGTAGACCCAGGTTTAAATCTCCACTTGGCCATAAAGCACATTGGTTAACTTTGGGGTAGTCGTTCCCTCTGAGTTTCACTTCCCTCGCAGGGCTGTTGTGAGGATAAAATGGAGGACGAGAAAAACCATGCATTGTGCCCTACACTCCTTGAATGTAAAATAGGATAAAAATTTGATAGAGATAATATCCAGCATTCACATTTGTGCCCCCACTTAGGGTAAACTGAAGCATTTGAATATTTTAATGGAAGGGCTCCACACATTTTGGCTAGGCTCTCTGCAGGTTATATATTCTCTCTCCTGAATCCTCAGAGAGCTCAGAGAACAAAGTTGTATTTGCCTTTGATCTGAACGTTTTGCAGACAGTTGCAGTAACACTTAATGGCTGTTACGTATTATAAATGTCTAATAAGAAGGGAGAGAAGTTGCTCCTCTTTCTCTCTAACAGAGAACTGAGGAGGAGGAGGGGGGAAGGAAGAAAAGGAGCAGGTTCTCTCTTGGGAACAGACTTTTGCAGAAAGGATAACCAATGCCTTCCTGCTGCCATCACTGCCTCCTACAGAAGTCCAAAAGGAAGGTAGGGGAAAAAAAGTTCCCTTCTCTGGCATCCCTCAAGTTCTCTATGGAAGGAGAGGCAGTTTCTTTTTCTCCTCCTGTTTGTGCTTTCTGCCAAAGGGTAACTCATGCAAGGAAAGGCACCTCTTTTCTGTCTTAGAAAACGGTGGGAGGCAAGGAGACATACCCTATCTCCCATAAACAGGGCTTTTGCTAGAAGAGAAAAGAGCACTTACTGCTGACAAGCACATTTAGAGAATCTTCTTTTAGTGGACAGATCCACATTATGTAATTCTTTATCCTGCAGAGAGCCTTGAGAGTTCTATACACCATGAGAATAAGAAGGCTGCTACTACTCATACTTACTTTAAGTGAATCTTGCAACTCAGCAACTGATACTGGATCATCCTCTTCATCATTGTCACTCAACTGTTCCTGACTACAGTAGTGTGTGCTGTATGCTGAATGGTCTTCTATAGCCTGTACCCAGTTCTGGGGAGGGGGGGGGGTCAGAAAGGGAGAGAAAAATACAGTTTTACTTCTCTTTAATATGCAGCATGCTAGGCTGAAAATGAACCAGTCCCTATCTAGACTACAGTGGCCAAGAGACAACTAGAAGGAGTTTGTGATGAGTCAAAGAACAGCAGATGGCCAAATAGAGTTGGATTGTACAAGAATGGCATTTTTTCTTGGTCATGCATTATAACAGAAAATGCAGGATTCAGCTAACTATTATTACTACTAATCACTGATAAAACCATCATGAATTTGTCTATCTCATCTTAAAGACTAACACCTAAGCCATTACTATATCTTAAGGCAATGAATGCCGTAAATGAATTATGGTGGTGTGAAGCAACATTTGTCTATCTAGACTTCCAAGAAAGTCTTAAGACAAAGGAGCAGATGTCCAAGCACATCCTACTATATAAAAGGATAACCATGTTCCAGATAACTCACTTCCTATCCTGGTGCGCTTCCAGAGGGCGCTGCCATGGATGGAAGCCCAGAAGAGGCAGCCCATCCCTCCAAGAGCGTGCTGCGGCGGAAAGCCCAGGTCAGGATCAGGTGTGGAGCAGGGGGCGATACCTGCCCTCCCGACTTCACCTAGCTGGGATCAGGAGCAGGTGGCAATGCCCACCCCCCACCATCACCCAGCTGGGACCAGGAGCGGAGCAGGTAGCAATGGCCACCCCCCTTCACCCAGCTGGGATCTGGAGCAGAGCAGGTGGCAATGCCCGTCCCCCTTCACCCAGCTGGAAGCAGGTGGCAATACACACACCCCACCTTCACCCAGCTGGGATCAGGCGCAGAGCAGGTGGCAATGCCTGCCCCTGCCTTCACCCAGCTGGGATCAGGAGTGGAGCAGGTGGCAATGCCTGCCTGCTCACTCTCCCCTTCCTAGATCCTGTTGTATTTTTTCCCACAATGGGCTTTGTTACTAGTGGTAGATATTTCTTTAATAGAACTTGTGGATTATGAACAGGCTATACTCTTGAGTATATTCACCTGTGAAGACCTATTTCCTGATTTCACTTGTAAAGATTTGTCCCTCACAGCCATTTTCTGAAACATCAGCTTTGATTACGCATGCATCAATGATCATATGATGCACTAAACTGTTAACCTTCCTAGCAAATGGCTAGCTGAGGTTACGGTGAAATTAAGAATACTAGGAGGAAATGTTTGAGGGAGAATCTGAAGAGTAAAGTCTTATTTCAAGGCAATTCCATTTGTGTTGCTTTAAGTTTTTGCATAGAAGTAAAGATATTTAGCACTAAGAGAGAGTTGATTAGCCAGGCAGTGGCTTGGTTCAGACATAATGCCATTCTATACTTTGGTGCTAGATGAACAAGCTTGGGGGGAACCTCAGGTTTGCACACTCTCCTTTCTCCCCACGCACCACATATTGTTCCAAGTTTGCAGCCATGTTGGTCTGCAGCAGAACGTGGCATAACTGAGATGGTATAACTAGTGTTGTTAGGTCCAATGTTTTTTTTTTTTTGCACCAGACCTAACACCACCAGTGACACCATCTCAGGTTCATTTGCTTGTTTATCTTTCAACGTTAAATACACTACCAAGTGTTGGCAATGCCCTTCCACTCTCTACATTGGACCAACAGGTCAGTCTCTATGCAAAGTAAATGGACATAAATCTGACATTAAAAATCACAACACTCAAAAACTAGTGGGATAACATTTTAATCTTCCAGGACATTCCATTGCTGACCTAACAGCGGCAGTCCTCAAACAAAGATGCTTCAAGTGCAGATTACACGAGACTGTTGAACTTGAGTTCATTCAGATGTTCAGAACAATGGAAACTGCCCTCCCCCCATGCTGAAGAAAGACATTGGATTCTCACTTCCGGAATGGCGTGGCGGCGTCACAGCAGCTGAGTTTACAAGCTCAGTGCCGTGATCTTCCTGACTCCTTGGGACTCAAGGATTTGGACCCCCAAGACCCCCCATGGAGAGGGGGGGCAGGCCAGAGCAAGGTGGAGGGGCTCATGGAGTCTGGCAACCCCTGTTGGAGCCCTCACACTGGTTCGAAGGCAAGGACCGAGGGAGAAGCCTAATATGGCTCGCAAGCTACGAACTCCGAGATTTTAAATAAGCGAAAATAAAGCGGAGATTCCTGACAAGATATAAGTAAAGACAATTGAAAGACCGAAAAAGAATGATTCTACCTGACATCTCTCCAAGTAAGAGAATTGTTTATGGCTTTACGAGGGCTAGCCAGCTTGACGAGGGGGGCTTTATTATCCCCCAGAGAGGCAGCTGCTTTATAAACCAGGAGACTGTCACTGAAGAGTAATTGCAAGGAGAGGTTTCCTGGGGGAGAGCTGGGGAGCAAAAAATTCAGAACTATAAGCAGCAAGAGCAAAGGAGCTTTTAACTAGTTTTAAGAGACCTTTGATTGAACATTTGAAAGTGAGTGGATAAAATGGCGCTCTCTGAAGAGATATTGTTAAAGCTGCAGCAAATCTCTAAGCTGATGGATGACGTATTAAGAAAAGCAGATGAGACGTTTGGATTGAAAACAGACAAGGGCACCGTGTTAGACGCCAAATTAGAAGAAAACTTTGATGGGACAGATTTGAAAGAAAACTGGAGGAGAAACAACAACAAAATGGAGGAGAAAACCAGTCTTTTTCTGTGAAAGTACGAAAGGTGAAGAAGGGGGAGAAGCGTGGAAAGAAAGCTGTGAGGAAGAGATCTAGTGTATTTCCTCTGTATGAAGCAAAAAGCGCACAACATACTTCAATTAAGAAACACATCATAAAGATAAAGACAATCAGAGACATAACAATGTATTCATCGACACCTTCCAGGAATGCTTAGAAGGCAAGAAGAGCCGCTTATGGTTCATCATCGGAAAGAAAGAGTTGCAATACTATTCTAGAGGGAGAAAGAAGAAGAAAGAAGATGGAACTTAAATTATGATCCTGGGGCTCTGACAAATAAGGAGGGTATATGGGATATATTGCGATTTATATATGTTCTGAATTCTACTTAAATTGCTTTGATATAAAAACCTAGAGAATCGGGAAAGAAACTAGACTCATGTGCCCCTTTTTGCTTTATGAACCTCAGCATAGACCTAATATAACTCTATATGTTTTTTTTTCCTTTTTAACCTGTTAGACATTGTTTATGTTTTGCTACTGGATTAGAAGGAGTGTGGCAAATGGGTTCTTAGAGTTTTCTACTCTCCTTATTTTTCTTCTTATTTTCCATCTGCGAGAGCTCTTTTCTTTCCTTTAAATAAAAGTATTGTAGGAAAGAAGGAGCTATAATACTATTTCTAGAGGGAGAGAGAAGAGGAACAAAAATGAAACGTAAAGTATGACCCGGTAAATGGGTCTTGGGTGTCTCTTATTTCCCCTCTTACTTCTTACGTTCTTTATTAGAATTTTTTTTATTTCTTTAAATAAAAGTATAAGAATGATCTTGAGATAAGATAGCTTCCAGGTCTAACAGGGGAAACACTAGGGAGGTAGAGGGAACCTCATAAATGTGTTAAATTTTAAAACCTAAACTATTGGTTAAGCTAAGTCTGCCTATACATTTGTTTTGTTTTTCTTCTGCCTTTTCACAATGAAAACACAAGTACTAAATCTCAGATGGCTTGAGATCTGATATATGAAAGATCGAGGGTAGGCTGTTATAAAAATCTCATTGTATACTTCTCTCCTTTAAGAAAATATTTAGTTAATGACATATATAAATAATGGGACTAACAATAGAATGTAATGATGTGGATGTTCACTTCTTTTTTCTGTTTCTCTTTTCTTCTCTGCTTCTGGCATGGCTAAGGGCTTAGTACCCTAGGCTTAACAACTAAAGGACTGTAATGTGCCTTAAGAAGATGCTCATTTAAAATATAAATAATTGTAAGAAATGAGAAACTGAATAGGTGGGTAAAAAAGAGCAAGGAAAAAATCCTTGGAGAGATCTAAATGGACTGTGTACTGTACAAAGAGAGAAAGAAGGGGGAGTTCAGTTTCCTTTTCTATGGATTGATGTCTGTATTGCAAATTTTCTGAAATATTGATCATATAATGACTATCTTGTACACGAATCTGATACTAAGTTGTTTTCTTTTTATTTTTTTTGAAAAACCTAATAAAATTTATATTAAAAAAAAGAAAGACATCGGATTCTTATTTCACCAGAGATGCTAATTTCTGCTCTAATCCAAACTGCATTGTAACATTGTACCTTTACATTCTGACTCCCTGCTTTATTTACCCCTCCCACCTCCTGTGTGTGTATGTGTCGTCAAGTCACAACTGACTTACGGCAACCTCAGCAAGAAACTGTCAAGGCAAGCGAAAAGCAGAAGCGGTTTGCCAATGCCTTCCTCTACAGAGTCTTCCTTGGTGGTTGCCCATCCTGCTTACCTTCTGAGACCTGATTAGATTGGGCTATACTGTACTGCCTTCCCTCCTCCTGACTGGAATATAAAGGCTCAGGGATCTCCACTCCTCCTTGTATCTAAAGAAGAGACCTCTGACTCCGCAAAAACCTTGTTTGTGTCTAAGGTGCCACTGGACTCTAAGCCTGCTATACCACAGATTATGCACTTGCCATTTTTTGGCAAACTATAGCTTGGCATTACATCTCTACGGGCAGTGGCAAACTCTGGGTCTGTGCTTTTTTCCAAACCAGATATGCAATCCACTGTTTGTTCAAGCTAGTTCAAATGAAACCATCTAAAGTTTGCCAGAAACTAAGAAACAATCAATTTATTCACAGACCGTGTATAAAGGAAGGAGGAATATGAGCCCAAGACACCCACAAGCTTGTTCATGAAATAAACTCCACACTTTGGTGTTACATCTGACCCAACCTGTAGATAATGGTTTTGCTCCAGACTTGGGTCTAAAAGCTACTAAATACTCAATAGAAGCTTACCTCTCTTGATTGCTGAGGATTGTTCTTAGGGACTTTAAAACTGTGAATTGTATTATCAAAGCACTTGATAGAGAAGAGGCAACCATCTGCACTTTTTACCTTTGGTAGAAATCAAAGACAGCAGATTTGTAGCTGAGCAGTGAGTCATATAAATTAGGTCTGCTGAAATTATCTGAATTGCAGATTTTTAATTCTATGGGTATTTAGTTCAACATTGCTTGAGTCCATCACTGTGAGTAAGGGTAAAAGATAATATAAAATGAAACTTTAAGTTGTTGGTTTTTTAATTAGAAACTAGAATGTGTTATTTGTTTGATGTCTAGGAATTAGAACTGTCACATATCTAAGTTTTAACATTTGTTTTGTGTTAATTAGCTTTCCCAACATTAGTCTTCCTGTATGCTAGACCAACAGGAAATCAGGCCCACCCTGGAAAAATAAACCTTAAAAAAGTGCAGCATAAGAGACTTTTTCAAAACTATTAACAGAAAAAGAAATCATATAACTAAACAATTTGTTTAAACTACTGTGTGAGGGGGTTAAATTAAGAGGATCTACATAGGTTTCTTAGGTTGCTTCCACCTGGCAACAATTCTCTGCTAAGCTCTCATTACCACTGCAGATTCATAGACATTTGTAGCAGCAATGCAACACCCTCTTGGGGGGCTTTTCAGTGATATTCAGTGTCTGCCATTTCTTCCCCTTCTTGCTAGTGTGATGTTTGCCTGCCAAAAAAAACTCCCAAAGGTAGTAAATGTATGGCTATGTTTTGGTCGAGGAGGAAAGTGCTGTTAAAGCCATAGCTGATTTATGCCGACTCCTGCTGGGGTCTTCAAGGCATGAAATGGTTGGAGGTGGTTTGCCATTGCGTACCTCGTCATAGTGACCGTAGTCTTTCATGGTGGTTGCCTATCCAATTACTAATCAAGACTGATCCTGCTTAACATGATGAATTCGGGTTAGCCTGGTCTATCCAAGGTCAAGAACTATAGCAAAATATCTATACCTACTACCAATTTTTAAAAGCCTAGTAAATATCCCACTGGTGGTGGGAAATAGTAGATGTGGGCAAGGAGGTTTGAAAATCTAGACTTTCGCTATCTATATGGTGGCAAACCTGCTTTGAGTATGATCCTTCAGGAAATGCAGCAATGCCAGGAAAACTTGTAAGGTGGACAAGTGCACAATATTGGGTAAAACAAAACAAAACCCTAATACAGTTTGGTGTGTGTTTTGGAGTGGGAGGGGAGGGATGCAGCGCAGTCCGTTAAAGTTCTACATTTAAACCTAACTCTTTCACCAGTTTTGTTTGTATACAACAGTAATTGCGGAATTCCCAAATTTGCTTACAGTGCAAACGGCTTGTGTTAAGTGCTTGCATCCTTGGCGTCGATTGCCATTTCCTATATCAACCCTTCAAAAGACAGAACAAGAAATTAATCATACTCATTAGCATCACAGCTATCAAGAATATGGCTTAATTTAACACTTACTGTTTTTGGTACCAGGAGAGGACACCATGTTCCAGTACCACCCAATAAGGTTTCCAGCCAAAAAACCTTGAACTCTTGAAACAAAGTAGTAATAGTGAATAATCTGGACATCATGTGCTAGCTTTTTTATAAAATCAATTTAGTCCATATCATTATGTTTAAACAACGTATCTGCAGAATACTTCCCATTCAAAGTTTAAGAAAAATTTCATTTCAGGAAAAATCCTTTCTAAAGACTACTAGGATAGAAACACAGCATCATTATTATATCTAATAGAAATGGGGGAATTTGGCCAGTTCAAGTCCCCTAAGAGTTTATAGCATCCTTGAGGGGGATTTGGGGTAGGGTGGATAGATTTCTTAACAGTTTGTCCCTCTCTACAATTCCTTGTAAACCCTAAGTTTATATTCCTTCTAATAGCCACTCAGCCATAAAGTTTACTATCATAAAGAGGCACACTCACAAACAGTGTAAGGTTTCCTAAATTCTTGAGGAACTTTATAGGTATGCAGAAAAACATTTTCTTTATCCATCTCTCTGCCCCCAAATATGAGGCCACTCACTGCATGCTCATTTCCCTCAATGGAGTTAGAACAGGAAGATGGGATCATCAACTAATCGATAGGATCAGACTGTTGGTATGATATCTTTTGGGATTTACTGCACTACATTATTTTAGAAAGGAGAAAGAAATTATAGTTGAAACAAAATTATGTGAATAAGAACAAAGAAAAGAAAAAGTAAAGCACCTTCCACAGTAGACCTTCATATCGTTTCAAAGGTTTGTTGATCACCTATAAGAAAATGAGATATTAAAATACAAATTTATCCTCATGAATAGTAGCAATACATGATCTTTTATACCCACCTTCCCAATTCCCCCTCCAAGGAGGTGTTTCATTTCTGCTCCTTGAGCTAAAGCCAAGGGTGTCTGACCTGTTAAAGAAGATACATATTTCAGTAGATCTGAATCAGAATTAAAATATGGTAACACTATACATTTTATGTGACACAGTGCTAAGTCTGGGTCTTATAATAACAAGCAGGTCTACTCTGTTCAATTGGTTAAGCAGGAAGGGAAGATTGGGAGAAATATACTGCAACACCTGAGCTGAGCATTATTTTCCTTTTTATTTCTAAGTATAAAGCTAAGGCATGGCCAGCTGCATCTGGATCCAAGACCAGTTCAATATATGATAATTTTTAAAATTGTTGTAAATTGCTTTGTGTCCCTCCAGGGAAAAAAGTGAGCAACAAATATTTAAGGATGGATGGGCATGAACCAGAAAAAAACGAACCAGCCTAAAGTTCATGGCGGTTCGTCAGAAATGAGATCTGATGAACTGCTGGTTCACAAACCACGAACTGGCCTGTTTCGTCACAAATTTTGGTTTGTATTTCGGTTTGTGCCCATCTCTACTTACAGGTAAATGTGCATACAACTGCATTGTTAGTCTCTGTTCGTATGCACAGCTTAAAACCTGCTTAAAAGTCTGCAAAACCAGGACAGTGTACTAAGTACACTTTTATAATACTGAAGAATTGTAGGCTCAGCTTGATAAAAAGAAGTATCACTTCTATGATTTTCACAGAAAAGGAATGCTTTGAATTCATTAAATGAAGCTATTTCACTTACCATTTTTATTTTTCATTTTGGGGTCTGCTCCAGCTTTGAGTAGTTTCAGAGCACAGTGCTTGTGGGCCCGATATGCTGCACAATGCAGCGGTGTATTTCCCAGTTGATCTGTGCAGTTAATGTCAGGAGGCTTTGCCCTGTTTAACTAGAGAGTCACAGAAATTTCACTTATTTTTACATACCTCTGTAATTCTTTCATGAAATTTCACAGGCAGCTTATTTGGATTACAGAGTAGTATTTCTCCAAGATATTTTACCTGGCTGGAAAACTTCTCCACCTCATTCCCCATCTATTAAAATTTAAATGAAAAGCTGAACCGATACTGAGCCGGATGTTGGCCTCCACCATGACTAACAATAGGCTTGGATGGGGTGTGTGATTTCTATCTGAGAACAACACCCCATCCCCCACCTAGTGCTACTGCCCTGATCTGAATTGATACCCATCAGGTATCAATTTTATGTATTTTTGATACATAAAAAACACAGGAGATAAGTCAATAAATCTGTATCTCTCCATACTGGCCGCCATCTTCTCTCTCTTTTCAGGCTTCTTCCTCCAACCCATTTTCTCCCTCCCCCGTTTTCCACACTCTCTCTTTGCAGGCCTTTATCCAGTCCCTTCTTCTCTCTCTTTCCCCTAAAGTTTTCTCCTCCCATTTTCCACTCTGCCACCACTATTCCAGCCCCCCTCCCCTGCTTCCATTTTCTCTCATTGCAGTCATTTCTCCATCCCTTGGTTTCTCTCTCTCTCTTTTAAAGACTTTTCTTTCCCTTCCCATTTTGCTCCCTCCCTCTTTTTTTGCCCAGTATTTTCATCCTTCATTCTCTCTTCTCTCTCCTCCCTAGATTTTCTACTCTGCCTTTTTACAGCCTTTCCCGTACATCACCCCATTTCCTCTCCCCTACACCTCTGAAGATGCCAGCCACAGCTGCTGGCGAAACGTCAGGAACTACAATGCCAAGACCACGGCAATACAGCCCGGAAAACCCACAACAACCATCGATCTTGTGAGATTTCACAAGGTATCAGTTGGTATTCTCTACTTTGGAGAAATTACAACCCTCCATCTTTTAAAACTTTTTTGTATTTTTATGCAAGCCTGGGAATCCACCTCCCACCCTCGTCTGTAGAAACATGCCCCATCTCCATGTACACATTTTTGATATGGATTTTTTTAATCTACATTTTTGGCTGTGTTCAGACTTAGATATAATGTGGGGACCTCATAAGGACTTTCAGAGATCAGTTTATTTTACCCCTGTATTTCCTTCCCCATGCTATTTCCTCATTCTCTTCTCCTGGTAACCTCTTTCCCTTCTTCCTTCTCTCCTTCCTACTCATCAACCAGCATTTCTTTCATCTGCCCCCCCCCCAATCTTCAGATTTATTTTTATGTAATTTGTTTATAATCCCCTCACCTTTCTCCCCAATGGTGGCCCAAGGCAGCTTATATCAATCTTCTCTCCAACATTTTATTATCACAACAATCCTGTATGGTAGACTTGACTGGGCCCAGGCAAACAGTGTGGCATCAAGTCATCTGGTAGCTACCACTGCACCTGGGTCAATCATGCAAATCGCATGGTAGCAAACCTCATGATTGATGCTTGGTCTGGCTTCAATGAGTCCTCCCTCCAGGGCAGGAAGGAGAAGAGCAGGAGTAGACTGGGAGGCCAAAATAGCCCTGGAAAGGATCCTCCCTCTGCCTTTTACTAACAGAAGCCAAGGCTTGAAAGCTGACAAGATTGTTGTAGTTGCCTAGCTATCCCCACAATGGCTCTCAGAAGACATTCATTACTTAAAGGTGCTGCTTCTATTATTATTATTATTTTTAATAAACGAATATATATTTTTTAAATTTCAGGGTTTTTTTTTTTTTTACAAACTTGGAGAATTGCTCAGGTTTGCATAAAGATCTGTCATGTCTGTTGATGGTTCCAGTCTCTGGATTTAAGTATTTACCAACTGGACCATGCTTGGAATTATATATACCAATTCTGTGAGTTTTCTGGTCTCGCCTTCCCTTGCAGCTCCTAGGAGGATTTCTTCAAGTTTTCTTTCTTGGGTCCTTTCTACAGCTGGTTATGAAATACAGACAAACATTTGATCAAAATAATGTTCCTTAAAAAAGTGTTTCTTTTAGTACTAGATTCCAATTAAAAAGTGACATTATGTGAGTTTTCCCCCAGAGCAGCAACTAAAGATGTATTTACTTTCCCTGTGACTGGCATTTGAATTTCTCGAATAACACAGGCCAAGATTTGGTGACAAAACACATGCCTTAACACATGTATGGCCCCGGATTCAATATCCTGCTATAGAATCATCATAGCAGAGCTGGGAAAAATGTCTACCACACATTTGCTTGTGTAGATGGGCAACTTGCATGAAACCTGCTTTCATGTCAACAATCAAGAAAACAGGTCCATTTTTGATCAACATGTGTAAATGATTACACCTGGATCTATACAGCATGAACCAGCCATATAATGCAGACTAAAATAATCGTCCTTACAATTTAACTTTGCAAAAAGACAAATGCCATGGCAAAACTGGAAAAAATACCTTTAAGGACAATACTGACCCATGATATTATAACTTCTAGATTAGACTACTGTAATGAACTTTATTTGGGGCTACTCTTAAAGATAACTCAGAAATCTCAATTAGTGCAACATGCAGCTGTTTAGCTACTACACCAACTTGTCTCCTGGCTGCTACACCAATTTGAACATTTTATCTGCTCAAGTAAAGTTCTGTCATTTGCCTACTGCTGTTTCTAGGCTCGGTTTAAAGTATTTGTGACCCATTATGACCTGATGTACCAGTTGCACTCCTCTTTTCAGACTGTGCTTTGGTCTTCAGCCAAATCACATCTCTCCCTATCTGTTATCACCTAGTACTTCAGAATTGTCCTACTATTACAAAATAATAACATGGAGGAGGTTAGGTGAGTTCCCTTGCCACTTGGAAGACTGTATGTATCTCAGGACTTCTTTATGATGCTATGAGGGCAGAATGTCTTTGAATTAGTTTTAGTTTATTAATGGCTTAATAGTGTATGGACAATTTTTATAATCTATTCTGAATTTTTGGCATCTGAATAGCAGGTAGACAGTTTGTATTTATAAGCAAATGTTGTATTTTTAAATAGTTCTCATGGTTTTAATTAATATATGCCTTAAAGGCATGTGGTTTTTCAAGCCACCCTGAGCTTTGTTTAAGAAAGTCAGGACAAAAATATTTCAAGAAAGTAAAAAAAAAAATTATGGAACAAGACTAGGAAAACAGAAATTCCAAAATGCAATTCAGATAGGATGAAATTTCTATCCTGAATAGTCTTCAGAGTATTCTCAGTCCTATGCTGTAATATTAGGTGTTCAAAAAAAGAGTGGTTCATCATTATTTTCAATCATCAATTAGACAGTACATTATAGTTCCAAGATGGCATTCTTTATTTTATTGTTTTATTATTTATTTTGAAGATTTCTGTGCTGCCTCTTTAGAGCCCTGCTTGATGCAGGTTACCTTTAACATAATAAATTACCACTATCAAAAGAACAGGCCATTAAAACAAGCCAAGGGTCATAAAGATCATAAAATAGACCTCGGATCAGAAGCAGACCATTAAAAACTGGAAAAATAAAACTACTAATTAAAAGCCTGGATAAAAAGATACATTTTGGCCTGGTGTGTATATAAAAGATAGTAAAGTAGGTGCTAGGCAAGCTACAATGGGAAGAGCATTCCAAAGGCAAGGTGCCACAACAGCCAATGACCTATGTGTAGTTGCCACCCACTCGCTTCTGAAGGTGGGGACACAGACAGCAGGGCTGGAAAGACAGATCTTAATTGGTGGCTGGACAGTATGGGAACAGAAGGTCCTTCAGGTACCCTGTGCTCCAAGCCGTTTAGGTTTGCTCGCTTGAAGCCGCAGAAGCATGGAACCATTTGAAGGTACATCCACGTGACAATCATCTGGTGTACAAAGAATTGCTCCTGCTAAACATTATCCTCATAATACAAACATCATAGAACAAGTTACACCAAAAAACTTTGGAGAAACTGGAGTTATGCAGATAAACTAAGTAGCAGGAGCTAATCCTTATGGCAGCCAATGCAGACAGTTTCAAACAAGGCATACAGTGCTCATAACTGGCAAGAAGAAATCATCTCAGTCATTCAAGCAGATAAGAATTCACCATTTTTATACTAAAAAAAATGAGACTGAGCTAGAAACTGCCCGTGGGGCACCTTTACTAGACTTCAGTCCAAACTGCCCAAAGTTCATACATTTCACAGAACAGATACCTTCTAGCATCTCTCTTATTTCTTTGTTATGAGTAACATCTTTTGCAGTTTGCCCATTCCCATTAACAACTGAAGTATCAGCATCATATTCTAAAAGCAGCAGAGCCACCTCCTGAAAGAGAAATTTAGCTCCATTATAGGTTGTCACTATTATGAAACAGGTATTTTTGCTTTAATTCAATTTTGCTTTGCTTTGCAACTTGTATCCTGGAAATGAATGCCTCATAAAAATTAACAAGAACCCAGAAAGTTTTACAGGGAAATCCACAGGAGAATATTTTATACATGCCATCATCAACTGATGCCCACAATGACTAAGAACAAATTACAGGAACAACGGGTGTACCTCTGAAACAAGCCTTCTTCCAAGAAATTTAAATGACATTACTAAAAGTTAATGTGTGCAGAGTTCACATACATGTACAAGAATCCAGAGAAAGGAGACTAAATATTACTAATCTTCTTCAGTAACAGGTTAACACTCTTTTAAATGTTTTTAATATACAATACAAACTATTAATGACTCAATACATACACATACATATATATCTATCACAAACATAACTTGTATTATAATATGAAAGTATTTATTTTTTGCTTTTCCAAAAGAAATATGCTGACTGTTTACAACAGAATAATCACTATAAAATTACAATATAAACTATGAAAACACATTTCATTGAAGAGATCCTTGGCCCAATTCATAGAGGACCCCTTATATATAAGAAGCCTGAATTGTCCCTGGCCATACGCATGCCTTGCCTACCATTATGTGTAAAATCTCTGGTCTAATATAGATACAGTTACACATTTTTCATCGCTGAGGTAACATTATTTTTCCTGTTGCTACAATTAGATATTGCCAGGAGTATCTGATTACCACATAGTTCACACTGATGTTTGTCTTCACAGGGCTCTTTCCAGAGACAGCACAGGCTGCTTATGTGTAGGAGAAAGTCCTATGTAAAATATCTTGTAAATCCAAACAAACAATATAGAAAGCCTATTCACTGAATATAGTTACTTTACAAAGCTGACTAAGTTGGAAGCTCCTCTATTCATTTTGGAAATGTTTGTCCCAGTAACAGACAGTATGTCTACATCATTAAGAATGATGTACATTGAACAATCATTAAGAATAGCAAGACAAGTTGGTGCCACCTGTATGCCATTCTGTGTCACTGACTGACCAGTTAATTAATACTGCATTTCATGGTTAATTTATATAAAAGCTAGTATCTTTTGTGTATATGTGTGTGTGTGTGTGTGTGTGTGTGTGTGTGTGTGTGTGTGAGAGAGAGACAGAGAGAGAGAGAGAGAGAGACAGAGACAGAGACAGAGACAGAGACAGACAGACAGAGACAGAGAGGGACAGAGAGACTTCACCATCCCAGGGAAATGTCTCAAGACTTCCCTTCTTTGGGCACATCAAATCAGTTTTCATAGATGGGTGTCTGCACACAGTCCACCAGTTTAAGGATATGTTTGTTTCATAAATTAAAGAAACATGGTGCTATACACAACAAATCCTAGATACTAAATATGACACACTTACTTTACCTTGCGTCCAGTGAAAGCTGCACGATGCAATGGAGTGTCTCCCATGTCATTTAGCACATTTACTTCAGCACCGGCCTGTAAAGAGAAGACTTTTTAGCAGCATTTGCATCCTTGTCAATATTACAAAATATGATTTTGAGACCTCTTATGTCACTCCTTTAAAAGGCATTCTTGAAATTAGGTAGGCTTTTTGGCATCCTAAATCGTTCAGATCTATAAACCTGTGATGATTTGTTTACCTTTGGTGGAAGTCTAAATTTTTAGTGGATGTATTTTTAGGGATGGAATTTTTCCAAAGTAAACTTGGCAATTTTTTTGAACATCCACTTCTATTCACAAAGCAGCTTCCAGAAATATAAAATTAAAAATGTGAGTATACTAGATCCAAATGGCAGCCTCTTTCAAAAGTTGAAACAAAGTCATTTGGACCAATTATTCCATCATAAGACCATTTTGCTGTGCCTTGGCCACATGCAAATGAATTTAGTTTTAACTCGGGTGCTATTGCAGGCTAGATTGAAATTTCCAATCCAGTATGGACAAATGGCTCGCTACTTTTATGACTTAGACCATTCTCCTCATCTCAGAGCGTTTACATTGGCCCGACTAAACATATTCCCTTCAAGAATGGTAATTGGCCGATACAATAAAGTCTCTGTCCACGAAAGACTTTGTACATGCCCTTTAAAATCTCTTGACTCAATTCAATATATTATTTTAGACTGCCAATTGCATACAGCCCTGCATAAGGAACTTCTCCCTCCCTCATTATACCTTAACCAGCATACTAATAAAGACAGAACAATACAATATTTATTAAAAGACACAAATTCTGAAATTACAGTTTTGGTTGCCAAATTCCTCGCTGAAGTACCTAAAGTTAGATATAAGCTTTTAAAATAACTGATCTTACTTTTATTGTTTTATACTATAACCTGTACTAGTTATGTGCTCTGTGCCACATTATTTATGTATTCTCCTACTTTTATGCCATTAAAGGTGTTTGTTGTTGCTGTTGTTGTTGACTAGAGTGCTAGACTTTTTTTGGCCTCTGCATGGGGGGAAAACAGCAATGCCACTGTGCCAGTCTTCTGCGTCATAGCCCTAATCTAGTTTATTCAGCTTGGCTCCAGCTCAACCTCTTTCCTCAAATGGGTTACAAAGAGATCAGAAAAAGCTAAACATGCAGCACTAAATGGGATTATGTGGTTTAACAATTACATAGTCTTAGAGAATTCACATTCGAGAGTCCAGAGACATGGATTCTATTTCCTGAATGCTGCTGGTGGCCCAAGAGCCTTTGGATCAACAAAGTTAGAAGGTGCCCCTATCCACCGCAGATCTTCATTGTTCACACCAGAGAATAACACTAAGAAAAATGTAGGGGCACCTTCTTGGACCAAAGTCCAATCTCCTTGAAAACTGAGGGACCTTGAGAGGACAGGTGGGAGTAGGTCTCTGGCTAATTTGGTGCATTTTGCTTGCAAAATGCCACCCCCAGCCACCTAGAAAGCAACCCTAATGGAGATTGGCAGTGGATAGGGGCACCTTCTTTGGAGGGCCATAATCTTTCTTAAACTTGGGTGGTCATGAGAGGAGAGTTAGGAGAGGGTCCCCTACAGGTTTGGTGCATTTTGCTTCCAAACTGCTACCCTGAGCCACGCCACCTAGGGGAACCCCCCCCCCCATTTTCCCGATAAGGAATAATGGAGATCAGCAGTGGATAGGGTACCTTCTTTGTAGAGCCATAACATGGACCCCTGGAGTCCAATCTCCCTGAAACTTGGGGAGTCATAAGAGGAGGGTTAGAAGAGGGTTCCCTGCAAATTTGGGGTTATTCGGGGGGGAAAATGCCAATCCAGGCCCCCAGATAGCCAGGAGCAGTGTTTCCCATTGGAAACAATGGCCAAATCTTCCCCAATAATCCCAAAGCAGTTTAAATATCCGAACCTGAAGCAGCTTGCCGCTTCAGGATTTGAGTTTTCCCAAATTTTGGGGGAGTGTACACCCCTACACCAACAAACACAATCACATGTGTGCTGGTGTCAGAATGAGCAAGCATATGGAAGTTACAAACAAACAAAACATGCATACCCTAGACTAAAAATCTTCTTTCCATCTCTCTCCACATTGCTTTGAGAAACATGTAACCTCAAGTCTTCTTGCAGATATGCAATATGTATGCATGTTGAGCAGGAGATAGTGACTGTAATGTAACTATAACCACAATGGGTTGCAGGTGGTGGGATGGCCTCTGAAGACTGTTTGGAAGTTTCAGTTGGCACAAAACACATTGCTAAAGTTGCTGATGGAGCTTAGTTAGCCCAGTCAGAAGAACTTAATTAGCTGTCTAGGGCTATCACATACCGTTCAAAGTGCTGGACCTTTAAAATCCTAAACAGCCAGGAACCTGGTTACTTAAGGAGCTGTTTGTTCCCTTAACTTAACCACCAATCTTCCGTTTAAAGCCATGTGTTTTTATTCGCACTGGAATTAGTAATGGGGGTTGCTGTCAGTCTTATCAATTTATTAGTATTATTGCTACTATGCTAGTTTTTACTACAGTTTCTCTAGTTAGCCACCTATGAATCTGCCAGCTGTGAGATAAGGCAAAAATTAATTAAATAAATACCTAAACAATGTTTGCAAGTCTCAGCATAAGTGAATGTGAAATACACGTTCTACACATAGCAAAACTGGCACGCAGGGAACACACATCATGCCTACAAGTAAGGATCTACATGCATCAATTGCATGTTATTCAACATATGGCTTTTTGGTGTATAAACAGCCACCCCCTCCTCAAATCACATGTGCAGGGCTTCAGTCTCATTAAAAGGACCAGCATCTAAACTTTTTGAACTTCAAGAAAAAGTACTTAAGCATTTATTTAGGTATTTGGTGCCCAACTAGAGGTCTCTTCTTGAAAATATCCTGCTTTTGGTTGTACAGAAAAATGAATCCGTTTAAAAGATAACAAGTGAAAAGTTATACCTTTAGCAAGTCCTTCACAACACTGGTATGCCCAAAATAGCATGCAAGATGAAGAGGAGTCCAGCCCAAGTTAGATTTGCTTCTGCCTATACGGCACAATATAAACATGACAAATATTGGATTTGGCAACCAAAGATGACGTTGAAAGTCAAGTTGCATTCATCACCTACCCAAATCACTCCTAATAAAGAAAAATACTATGTCTATACCTAGTAATTCAACCAGGATAGCAAAGACAATGATTTCCCATTTTTGTATGTATACATTCTCAGAAACAGCATTTTTCTTCCCAAAATAATCTTTTATAATAAGAATTCTCCTGTTAACTTTCCCAACCAGCAGGAAAGGATTATTACAATGAGGCGGAAAACTTGTGACAAAAGCAGCTGACTAAAAATCCAGACTTCACCATCTCTTCAGTCAAGCAAAATTATTATATGTTCACAAATAGCAGGAAGAGATCCTTCATAACTCTCCACTAAACAAAGTTAAGATGTGCCCACCCTGTTTACAAGGAGTGTGCAAGAGAAGCTGTGAACCTGCCCCCTCCCACACTTTACCTCACCCCAGCTTCTTGTTTCTCCACTCCATTCTAGCTTATCTCAGTAACCAGAAAGGATATGGGTAACAAACAAGTGATGGGAACTAAGGTATGGGAGGGGGAGGGGAATACAACGCCTCTCTTATATATTATTTTGACTATTAGACACTCTCTCTGGTTTATATGCAAGTTGAACAGACCTATGAAGTTTGGCCCAGATAGAAATTGAACTGTTTTTCTCTAATAGCTATATCAGAGCGGGAAGGCATCATGTGTTTTAGGTAAGATTCCTTTGAAGTGTAGTAGTTTTTTAGGAGATGCATGGTTTTGTTGGGAAAAGACTTCTACATGCTTGTTTTGTGCTCACTTTTAAGATACTATTTTACAGCAACATGTCCCCAAGATTTTATCTCGAGCCTTAAAGCGTTTTAACACATTAATTATTGCAAAACACACAGGTACAAATTTCATAAGAAAAAAGAGTAAGACTATTCAGAACATCAAAGCTCAAAGGAGATCCTAACGATTTCTTTAGGTAACTCATGAAGATATAGATAAGGATTATCTATACCAACCTTTGCAGTTGATATTAACAGCAACCTCTCTTTTCTTCAGGGATTCCAATAGTTGCCGGACTTTTTCAGAGTTTCCATTTCTAGCATTATGGAGGAGCTGTTGTTCTGCTTCTATATTCATCTCTGGTAACACAAAAGTATGGTCTAACAAATCTTAGAACTAATGAGCCAGTTCTGGCATAGAATGGTATCTTAACATGTTGTATTAGCTGGTATCTGAAACATGTAATCACCAAATGCTTGAAAATATTTCTAAGCAGCAGAAAAAAATAGGGTGCAACTTAAAAATATATAGACGAGAGCAAAGAATTCACAAAAGCAGTATTTCTTATGGCATATTAAGAAATCAATTGACTGATTCTAAATAATTTAGTTCAGTTAGAGGAGCCAGCAAATCCTTATATTATGGGCATGCTTTGGTCCCAAATTAAAGGGACAGCATTTTTCAATCTATCTGAACTCTGACACAGGCCCTTTTAAACCTCTTCTACCCTTTAAGGTCCCCATCCAGTCAAGCAGTTATACAGAGAACCTTGCATACAGTAGAGTGTGTGCACCCTGTTGCAATACATGAGTGACTGTGGTTTGAGGCACAGGGATATCAGAAGATAGTCCCCTCCTTCTCCTCACTCCCGTTTTAGTAATTCCAACTACACTCACGTCACTCAGCACCACAGAACCTGACTGCTTTGCTCATCAGGATCTACCTCACAGAACCCTATTGCTTTTGTCACCACAATCTACCATAAAGTTAGGAGCAGAAAGACAATTCAAAAGTTGCCTCTTGTGCAATTCCATATAAGGGAACAGAAAGCTGCTTGCATCGTTGTGGCTTCAGGTGGGTGTGGCCTCACTTGTACTGACTGGGACAGAGAGAGAAAATTTAGAAATATTTCTATCCATAAGACCCTGGTTGTTACAGAGCTCAGTGGCAGGCTAAAGGATAATAGACCAAAATACCTGGGGGGAGGGATGGGAGAAAAAATATTGAATAATAATAATATTTGTTTTATATACTACCCTTCAGCACAACTTAACACCCACTAAGAGCAGTTTACAAAGAATGTTATTATTATCCCCACAACAATCACCTTGTGAGGTGGGAGGGGCTGAGAGAGCTCCAAGAGAGTTACGACTGACCCAAGGACACCCAGCTGGCTTCAAGCAGAAAAGTGGGGAATCAAACTTGGTTCTCCCGATTAGAGTCCTGCTGCTCTTAACCACTACATCAAACTGGTGTAGAATGATGGTCTTGGCTACTTAGATTCTGCCTATCATTCTGTAAGCTCTTTGGGAGCTATGTCAATGTTTGATTGTGTCTGAAGGTCACCTTCAGATCTATTGGAGGGTTCTTATACATTGTTCTAAAATATATCACCACATTGACTAGATTATCTTTAAAGCTTGGCAGTTCAGGGCTTTTGCATAATCAGGTCACACTGGCTCTCTCTCTGTGTGTGTGTGCTTCTAGAAAACAGTTCAAAACTTTTATCTGTTAAATGGCTACAGATATTTCATCCTGCCTGCACTAAGGCACAGCATCTTTGGAATTGTATTCTTGGCTATACAATCAATGCAGATGTCTTGTCTTTTATTGTACGGCATAAGATTAGAAAAAAAAAGAAATTGGTTCTATCCCTAGAATATGTTAATTCACTGAATTCGATCTTTCAGGATCACAGTGATCAAATAAGTAATAATAAAATATACAAACATTATTTTCAAGGTTTCTTTTTCTGAAATGACAAAACAGATACACTGAAAGTACTCCTGCTTTATATTTGCGTTTCTTTCCTTCACACCAGTCTCAGAAATGCGGCCTCGGTTCTTTTTTACTGGCTCATATTGACTGACCATAATGTTGGCTAAATAGCACAAGAATTTTCAAGTTTTGTATTCCTGGTTTTTGCTTCAACTTTGCATCTTTGAATATCTTTTTTGTTTATCTGGAAGTTCATTTAGGTCTCAAAAAGTTCTTGCTATAAACTTCTTATAAGTATGCATTTTTGCAAAAACAAGTAAATGGGCATGCAAAAAATAAGCTGAAAGCAAAATGCAGCTGAAAATGTAGTAAAATACGTCCTCTATCTAGATCCTTACCCTGCCCTCAGTGGCCCAGCCTACCCCGACGTCATCAAATCTTGGAAGCAAAGTAGGGTCAGCCCTGGTTAGTACTTGGATGGGAAATCCAGACTTGCTAAACAAAGGCAACCACCTCTATTCATCTCTTGCCTTGGAAATCCTACAGGGTCACAACAAGTCAGCTGTGACTTGACAGCACTTTCCACCACCATCTAGGCCTCTTCTGTCTCACATTTAGGCTAAAGGATAGCCTAAGCAGGAATGGGATGGACTGGAATGTCTAAACTTCAACACAAATTTCTGTAGCCTCAATTATTAAGCAAATAGAATTGCTGAATCTGGCAAGAGGGATCTCAGGGTACTACCTTGCAAACTATCAGTATTTAGCAATATGATGCTGGCTGAATCTACACGTACCAGCATAGCGCTAAACTGTCGGAATGCCAGCATCTTTCCTAGCGTAATTTCTGACATCATCGCACCATGATGTCGCTGGCATTCTGACAGTTTAGCGCTATGCTGGTACGTGTGGATTCAGTGAAGAGCCGATTATAAATGTAGCTTTCTACACATTACATTCTATATAAATGCTTCCTTTTTGCAGACATTTCTCCATCGTCTTAGAGATTGTGCAACATTTCACAGAGCAGGACTGATGATGAAAGATCCTTGCTTGATGTAAGAGAGATCCTACAGTACACTAACACACCCCAGCTGGTAGAGCTCTTAGCAATTCTGCTTACCAGTGCTCCCTTTTTTCTTCCAAAGCAATATTTCTAGTCACTGCAGAACGTAATATGTAATATGTATTCATAGGTAATAGGGGAAGATACTGAGTATTGGACAAAAGCCCGAGACTGCAAACCAGTGCCTTTTTGATGTAGTAAATAGGGATCTATGCCTCACCCGTTTCATCCTATGCCCCCAGTAAAGGCTCAGGGGAAAAAAATTAAAAATTACAAAATTAAGAGTAAATAAATGTATAACTCAGTTTACTATTTTTTTCAGGCACAGTGTCAGTTTCCCTATGCTGTTCATTGTTCCTATTCATGGCAACTAAGTAGGATCGGCTCTGGTTAGTGGGATGGGAGATATGAAGATACAAAGAAAGAGGGAGACCCCATAGCACTGTGTGAATGCTGGAACCTGAATGCATCGTTTATATTGTCAATAAACTCTGCCCTCTTCATCTGCACATGCTCATCTGTAATGTGTACACCATTTTTAACAGATTTGTACAAGGTGGAAAAGCAACAGCAGCCAATTCATTTCTATAAGGAGAAAATGACAGCAGTGATCATGGGAGCACAGAGGAATTGTTTTTTTTTTTGAAAAATTTTTATTGGATTAGAAATCAATCAGTATTATGCTCATTACAATCCATTTCCTTTAAATATTCCAGTTCTAACCCCCTCCCTTCCCCCCCTTTTGTTGACTTCCAACAGTTTTCCAACCCCTTATCCATTTTCCCCCTACTCATTTCATACTTATTTTATTCTAATAAACATATACTTTCACTCTCTTCTAAGCTTATCTATTATAACACCGTGCTGTCTCTGTTCCCTTTCCCACTTAACTTATCAACTAGACATTACATTCCTGGCATATACCCTTTAATAATAATAATCATTTATCTATTTTTTGTATTCTATACTCTATCTTACACATTCTAGTCTCATCAATATGGGACAAACAATTTGTCTCACATTCTACATGACTTTAAGTACTTCTATAAACATAATATACATTCAACATAAGTCAATCAATTTAACCTATACTCTATATGTTACTCTTTACTTCCTTCTACCTATCTTATGTTCATTATATTTTAATTATATAATTTCTCCATTATACAATTATCTGCCGGCAATGATCAATCAATTTGACCCATACACTGCATATTTCTGAGTACTTCTATGAACACAATATACATTCGGCACAGGTTAAACAATTTAACTCATATTCTGTATATTACTATATATTTCTTTCCACCTTTCTTATATTCATTCTGTTTTGATTATATAATTTCTCCGTTAAACAGTTATCTGCCAGAAATGAAACTAATTAATTTCTATCCTTATAATTCTTTATAATTATTATAATAACACCTCTATTACTTAATACTATATTTAATAGTCAGATAATATAATTGCTTAGAATTTCTCCTTTAACTTTCCTCCCCCCAGTAAAGTCACTTCCCTCTTCTTTTGTTGTATTTCAGTAATTTTCAAACTGCCACAGTTCTCCTCCCACCTCCCATTTTTTCACCAAATATTGTTTCAACTTCTCCCAGTCCATATTAAACTGTCCTGGATCAAGGTCCCTCAGTTTCCTTGTCATTTTGTCCATTTCCGCCATGTACAGCAATTTGTAAATCCAGTCCTCGATAGTTGGCACTTCTTGTACTTTCCACTTTTGCGCATACAAAAGTCTAGCCGCTGCTGTCATGTAACATAACAATGTCCTGTGTTGTGCCGGAATATCCTCCATTCCCAAGTTCAATAGCAGGAGTTCTGGGTTCTTATTAACTTGAAATTGTAAAATCTCACTTATCACTCTTATTATTTCCCTCCAGTACTGCCTAGCTACTTCACAAGTCCACCACATGCGGTACAACGATCCTTCATGCTTTTTACATTTCCAGCATTTATTAGACATGTTCAAATTCCCTAACGCAATTTTCTTTGGTGTCAAGTACCAACGATAAATCATTTTGTAGACATTCTCTTTAATATTAGTGCATGTCGTGATCTTCAATGTGTTTTTCCACAAGTATTCCCACGCCTCCATTGTTATTTCTTTATTAAAATTTATAGCCCACTTCACCATTTGCACTTTGACTATCTCATCTTCTGTGTACCATTTTAACAACACTTTATAAGTCTTAGAAATTTCCTTTTTATCCTCTTGTAGAATTACCTCCTCTAATTCCGAATTCTCCATTCTTACCCCTCCCTTCGCACAGTCCAAATTGTAGAGATCTCTAATCTGTCTATATTGAAACCAATCGTAACTTGGAGACAGCTCATCTTGCGTCTTTATTCTTAATTTAGAAAGTTCTATTCGTATTATCTCCTTGTACGTTAAGCGTTGTTGTTCATTATCGACAGTTCTCGGATCTATTACTTCGTAAGGAACCACCCAGGAGGGAATTCCTTCCTGTAGGTAATCTCTGTACTTCTTCCAAATTGTGAAGAGGCTTCTCCGAATATAATGGTGTAAAAACATAGAGTCTGCTTTTACTTTGTCATACCACAGATATGCATGCCATCCAAATATTTTTTTATATCCCTCTAAGGCCAGTAATTTTCGGTTTTTCAGCGTCATCCAGTCTTTCAGCCACACCAAACAGATTGCATCGTAGTAGAGTCTTAGATTGGGCAGTTGCATTCTACCTCTCTCTTTTGCATCCTGTAATACTTTCATTTTTACTCGAGGCTTCTTGCCTGCCCAGACAAAGTCCGATATTTTCCTCTGCCATTTTTCAAACTGCTTAGAGTCCCGGATGATTGGTATTGTTTGTAACAGAAACATCACTCTTGGCAACACATTCATCTTAACTGCTGCAATTCTTCCCAACCATGACAAATTCAATCTATTCCATTTAATCAAATCTTGCTCTATCTGAGTCCACAATTTTTCATAGTTATTCTTGAATAGATCTATATTCTTTGCAGTCAGTTCAATTCCCAGATATTTCACCTTACTTGTTACTTCGCAGTCGGTTATTTCCATTAATAACTGTTGTTTTTGTTTGGTCATATTCTTACATAATATCTTTGACTTCTTTTTGTTTACATAGAATCCTGCCAAATCTCCAAATTCCTTAATTTTCTCTATTACCTTTGGCATATTCTCAATTGGATCTTCCACAATTAACATTATGTCATCCGCAAATGCTCTGACCTTATAGGAAAAGTCTTTTATTTTTATTCCACGGATTGCATTATCTTCTCGAATCTGTATCATCAATATTTCCAAAACCAAAATAAACAACAGTGGAGACAACGGGCAACCTTGTCTTGTACCTTTACCTATAATCAATTTCTTAGTCACCTCGTCATTCACCACAATTGCTGCACTCTGGTCTCTATAAATTTCTTTCACTGCTCTTATGAATCTTTCCCCCATTTGTAGCTGTTCCATGGTGGCAAACATAAAGTCCCAGTTCAAATTGTCAAATGCCTTTTCAGCGTCCACAAAGAAGAAACCAACCTCGTCGCAACGCTTGTCATAATATTCAATAGCATTTATAACTGTCCTTAAATTATCTTTGATTTGTCTGTTTGGTAAAAAACCTGCTTGTTCCTCCTCAATAACGGAGCACAGAGGAATTGTAAGTGGTTGGCCTGGCCTCCGCCATTTTAACATGGTTGCTAGTGATATTAAAAATATCACCAGGTCTCTAGATTTAAAATGGCTGCTGTATTGCCACCAGAGAGCCTCCAACAGTTGCTGAATCCCACCTGGGAGAACACGGCATGCATGGAATGCCACACAGGAATGCGGAGTGATTAAGAGGTGACTGGATATGCAGTCCCGCCAGCCCCATAGGAGTCTAGTGCAAAAAAAGTCTTGCAGAGTCATCCCCACTTAACACATTCCTTTCCCTTCTTCCATGATGAGATCTCCTGTCCTTGACTGAGGAGCTAATCAAATGACATTCATAAGTTTATACAGTTGTTCCTGGGAAAGTACAGTCCCCACCTAAAAACCATCGACTTAGCTCCGGTGGAATTCACTAACAAACTTCCCTTTTGTACAGCACTAAAACATGTTTTGCATTTGCTTTCACACACCCCGGCAGCTACCCATCAAGGTGATCAACCCTTTTGTCAAACCCAGGAACTGACCGTTAGAGCCTTTGTTTTAATGGCTAGGTGGGCTCTAGCCTCATTCAAATTATGCATGTTTCCTGGCTGCTCCCTTAGGGTCACTTTCCTAAGCCTCTCTGTCATCGTACACACTTCTGGATCTACAAGCGCTGTTCCCTTGAGGTCTGCCCAAGCCTCTTACTCTCCTAGCCAAGGATGCTGGCGTTTGAAGCTACTTTCTTCTCCCGCGGACTGGACCCCCCCTCTCTCTTCAGGATAGATATATTTGCTCCCTCCCTCTCTCTTCCCAATTTCTGACTAAGCTTCCTAGGACTCTGTGTATGTGTGTGTAATTATTTTTCCCCATAATTGCGAGTGTATGTGCATGCCATTTTGTTCTTAATAAACGTTGGACTTGAAGAATCAGCCTCGTTTGTTATTTTGGGAAGGGACCTGGTAGAAATTGGTGATAGATCCCTGCAGTTACTGGCCTCTTGCATAGCCATTCTCCTCGCTTGCTAATTCCCCCACAAATCATTTTATTGCAAGGAGACCAGTCCCGGTAACAGAATGTGTACATGAACCTCAGCTGGCCAGGCCAGGCTTGCATATGTTCTGCCTAACCCGTGTTGCTAGTCAGCTGTACACGTGGACTCAGTACCAAGTGCAAGGTACATCTTCCCCTGACAGCTAAACATGAAAGATGAAGGAAAAATAAAGTTTATAAAAAGAAAAAACCTATGCACAAACATGCAATAATCTTGTCAAGACAACTTGTACTTCTTTAAAGGCTGTAGTGAGACTGCTTCAATGGTTAGTCAGTGACTATTGTGCCCCACGACTAGTTATTCAGAACAGCCTGTTGCTTGACAGTTTTGATTTTGGCACAAAGCGCAGTGCCCATTCACATAACATTTGAAAAGACAATTTGTGTGCTGAAGTGGCTTTTTAGCAGTTTTGAAACAGCCACTCCCCAGAATTTGGTGGTGCCAATCACAACATCAAAGTGTAATTGCTTCACCATTTTCTCTGGGTAACAATACATACAATGACTGTGTCACATGGTCTCTCCAAATGGGACTGGATCTGCAAGTTATGATCCCTAGCTTGCTGTAGCAGTACCGATGCTGCTTAGCTTCCAAGATCTGACGAGATAGGGATATGCCATGCTGCCTTCCCTCCCAGGTAATCACAGAATGCATAAAAATGAAGTAATGTTACATTATTACAAGATGATATGTAATAAAAAACAAAAGTAATGTGGAGGCCACACTTTATACATTTTTTATTTTCAGCCCATTAAAAAGAATCACTTTTCAGTTTAGGACATCTGAATTGCTTGTTTCATCACAATTCCTATTAATTATAATTGGACTCTTATTGGCAAAAGACTAGCTTTTCTGAATGCAGGTGAAGAGAAGGCTCTGTACACACACACCTTTTGGGGAAGGCCTGCTGGTCAGAGATAACACAAGAGGGAACCCAAAGGTCAAACCTCTTTGCTTCTCCCCATCACTCCCAAAGCTGTGGCTTGGCAGCCCAAAGAACGGCCTTTCAGCTGACCCTTCTTAAAAAAACAAGGCGCCACAAGGCAGATGCTGTGAGGAGCACATGCATGAACATAAAGTCTTCAGGTAGGAAGCCATAGTGTAGCACTGATGATCTGGGGAGGAGCCTGTTTTTAGAATTTTTTTTTGTTTCATAGTTTATATGTGGACACTATTTGGTATTGCAAAATACAACCAATGCATATTTCATATTGTGTATTTAGGCTGTAAGCCACACTGAAAAAGACTTACTTATAAGTACAGTCCCAATGTAAGGGACTGAAACAATTCTTTCAGCACACAATCCCTGTGATGAGAACACAAAAGATGTTTCTGCTGGTACTGCTTCTCTGTTGGGCCACATTGACAAAGTAAGCTGTATGGAAATTATTTGGATAGAGTAAGTTGCAGAGCTGACTTTCTTTGGAAAGGCAGCACAGAGAGTTGCAGGGTGGGGTCATGGGGAAAACATGCCTGCATTTCCTAGGGCTGTTTCCCACGCACTCAGTCATGCATTGCAGTGTTGAACTGGGAGAATGCAGACATGCCTCAAGGTGCATGCCCTACTAAATGGCACTATTTAATTCAGCATCACAAAACAGAAAAGTGAGCACGTGACCAAAGTCATGTAAGCCATTTTCAGTTTCAAGGGGTGTCTGCAACTGAAGCCTGCTTTCTCATAATTATGCTACGTGTTCCTATTCCCAAGAACCAAAATGTTTTTTCCAGATTCTTGCATGCTTCTGCCCTACCCCACCCCACCCCACCCCGCTACCAGTCTGGCTATTTTAAACTGCAGATTTTTAAAGGGTGCTGGAGCATATATCACACGTTTAATACTTTCATTTGAGGTCTGAACTGGTGTAGTAATATTGTGTCATTCAGCTTGGTACTGTGTTCTCTTTGATTGCACATAAGTCATTACTTGCCCATCCCTATACCACTTGGTTTTCTACAAGGACTATTTGTCTGCTAAGACTTCAAATTGTAAGGAGTCCCATCACAGTTACAAACAACTGTAGTGAAGATATATTGTAGAAGGCTTTCACGGCCGGAGAACAATGGTTGTTGTGGATTTTCCGGGCTGTATAGCCATGATCTTGGCGTTGTAGTTCCTGACGTTTCGCCAGCAGCTGTGGCTGGCATCTTCAGAGGTGTAGCACCAAAAGACAGAGATCTCTCAGTGTCACAGTGTGGAGAAGATGTTGGCAGGTAATTTATATCAACTCAGGAAAGTGGGTTTGGGCTGAGTCATCCTGTAGGAGTTTCCCAGGGTGTGGAATGCTAATGGAGGGAGGTGTCACTGTATCCTGAGGAGGTTCTTTTGCATATGGATTGGTGCTTGATATGCTGATCTTCTCTGCAGGGCTATTGTGGGATGTGGAGTATTTCGTTGGCCTGGTGTTTTGCAGGGCTGGAAGCCATGCTCTATTCATTCTTAAAGTCTCTTCTTTCCTATTGAAATTGTGTTTATGCTTATGAATTTCAATGGCTTCCCTGTGCAATCTGACAAAGTAGTTGGAAGTGTCTTTTGGTGCTACACCTCTGAAGATGCCAGCCACAGCTGCTGGCAAAACGTCAGGAACTACAATGCCAAGACCACGGCTATACTGCCCGGAAAATCCACAACAACCAACTGTAGTGAAATTGAGAGTGGGGTTAGGTAACTTTTCCCATGAAACTGTTGCAAGACTTGGTACTTATTACACTTATTAATTAAGATGAGAACTGTGTATAATTTCATTCCAGAGTTTTGGATGGTAAAAATAAAACTGGCAACATCTCTTCCCTTTACCTCTATTACCAGGTACAGGTGAAGTTGACAAACTCTTTGTTCAAGTTTACCTCGCTGTATATTTTTCTACCGTGAGCCACAGCAGCGGCACAGGGGTGCTTACTAGAAAAGGGGTCCCAGCTGCAGTGGCTGGGAGGAACTCTAAGGGGAAGTGACTTGTTCTCTTTCAAGAGCATAAGCAACAGAAGCAGACGAAAGAATGGAAAGTTGAATGCCTCCAGCAACAGGCTCTTGGACATTAGCCTCATTCACAGGACACAGTGTTCCTCACCACTCAATCCCTGGTACCCTAATGTCATCTAAAGGAAGAGTTCTTGTATATTTAACTCTTAACACTCCCATCTTCTAAAATATGAAGGGATCTAAATGTCACCTATTAATGGCAAATTCTGCTTTTTTGACTGTAGGGCTCCTCAATCCAGGTTAAAAAAAAATCCACAAACATCAAAAGCAGCCTAACAGAAACTAGCACTATGAAGCAGCCGGTGCTGCTTTTTCAAACATGTGGCATTTATTATTTATTTACTGCACTGATTGCTTGCCTTCCTTGTTGAGATTCAAGGTGGATCATGAAGAAATCTTATAAAACGTCCCTAGAACTGCTTCAAGCACAGGACGGCAAGCTGTGGACAGAGAACTACATCCAACATCCATACTACCATTAGTTGGATGAAATCCAGTGTTTTTTTGTATATAAAAAAGTTGGCAGTACTTACAGATTTTCACCAATTCTCCCCTCAGAACCTGGAAAGTGCCTCCCCCCCCCCCGCAGGTGCTGGTACTTGGTACCAGTGAGTACCATACAAAAGAAGTTCTGGTAAAACCTAATTAGCAGGCCCAGCTTCCCTACTGCGGAACCACATGAGGACAATGCATGTGCAACAAATAGGTCACAGGCCACTCTCCATCTCCAAGAACACAAACCCACTCTATAGCATGTTGATAAAAGCCAGACCACCTTCATTTTCATTTTAAAATATCAGTTGCAAAAAAAAGCATAACAATCGGTGGAAATATTTCTACTTCAGGTTTTATATACATTGCATGTTTGGGGGAGAGGGTCTTTGTGGTTGGCAAACTCAGTTTATGTAGGAAGCTTTCTGCATTGCAAATTTATTATTCCTGAAATACTACATTTATTTAGGCGTGTAGCCATGTTGGTCTGCAGTAGAACAGCAGAATTTATTCCAGTGGCACCTTAGAGACCAACAAGATTTTCAGAGTGTAAAATTTTGAGAGTCAGAACTCCCATATTCAGAGCTAAGCTACAAGACATGACTTACATGAAGAGCACGTGAAGGGAGTCGCAATGTTAGCCAGGAAGCTGAGTTTTAAATAAGATTGGAAGGCTTTGTCAATTTTCCCTCTCTACAGAGCCAAGGAGATCCCTGCTCAGAGGGTTTATTTCCTCTTTGTCTCTTAGAAGGGGAGGTGAAACTGACAGAGCCTTCCTGAGGCAAAGAGGAAATTAACAAACCCTCTGAGTAGCATCTCCCTGGCTCTGTAGAGAGAGGAAATTAACAAAGCCTTCCAATCTCTTTTAAAACAGCTTCCTAGCTAACATTGCGACTCCCTTCTCGCGCTGCTCCTCATGTAATTTGTCTCTTGCAGCTTGGCTCTCAGACACCAGAATGAATGGAGATCTCTGAGCCTTTATATCCTAGCCAAAGGTGAGCTCCCTTCTTCAAACACAGAAATGGAGATCCCTTGGTATCATTCTGTCTTTGTTAATCTGTTTCCATAGCACTATGGGCACCGTAATTTCACAAATGTCTGTTGTAGACCCTGCAGGTGAGAATCTCTATGACAGGGATAACCTGCTACAAGACAGGCCCAAACGCAACAACAAGGTGGTCACATACAGCTCTCCCCTCCTCCATTTTATCCTCATAACAACCCTGTGAGATAGGTGAGGCTAAGACTTTGTGATTAGCCAAAGGCTCCCAGCAAGCAAAGCTCCCAGAAAGAATGCAACACATTCAGATGGCATTGCCAGTGTCTTGTATGTCCAGGATTGCTCTGAGAGATGCTTTGGTAAAGGGATAGGGGCAGTTGACAATACTACTGTGCACTGTCTTTTGCTTGAATTATTCTCCTACTGAATAGTTTCACCACATCTATAGGTCATGTCAATTTGCTTATGTTTTGTTTCAGCTCTGTATCCAATTTCTGCTTATTTCAAACTCCTATTGTATTGTTTATCAAGTGCCTCAGTCATTGATTGTATTGACTTACACTGTGTAATCTGTCTTGAGGCTCAATAATGTAAAATAAAAAATAAAAATTTAAATTCACTGCTTTTTTAAAAAGCAATTAACTGTCCCAAAGGTTTTACAGATTACGGCTAGTAAAGTCCTTTATATGATGTATTACACAGTGTAACTTGCATTCTCTTCTCCTAACACTGGGAACATATATAGATATCCCTGCATGCTACTTGGGTATAAGATTCTGGTTAACTGTAACAGAAGAGCAATAAGTATTGCAGTTATAACATTAACTAGAAGTCATCTAAATAGTTTCTGCCAGTTTCTTTTTGGTTTGCAGATCCTATCTATTTTATATTACACTCTCACTTTTTTAAAAAAGTTTGTTTTTAGGTTGTTCCTATTATTTCTTTCAAAAGCTTCCAGATTTTGAACGTGTTTTCCTACATCCACCATAGTAACTAACCTCTTTTCCCCACCACAATGCAACATGCATTTTGTTAAGATTCGCTTTTCTATAGTTGATTTGTACTTTCTTTCCAGTTCTTGCCTTTCCATCTGACCCCAAGTTCTTATTGTTGACTGACCACTTTCTCCTTAAGGTTCCCTAAGTCTGTTGTCTCTTTTCTCTACCTTTCTCTCTTACACCAAGAATAGAATGTTTGAGCACTAGAACTTGCTTCAGCCTTCTGATATACAATTTTGTTTCCATGACTGTTAAAAATAATATTCTGCTCAAGACTACAATTGTTTACAGAATCCTTCCAATAACCAGTCACCACCATCATGGATTTGGATACGCTTGTCACCAACTGGACTGATGTCACAGGAGCTTCTTTGCCAGACTGGGTAACCTACAGTAGAATTCCTCAGAGATGCTTCTGCTTCCAACATGATCAGAACTGTCATCCTTCTCAAACTAGGCACAGTTGTAGGAACAGTTTAATTTACAACTCACACAATTACAGTATTAGACAGCTGGCACAGAAGGGGGGTGCTTTCTTTTAACTCATTATGAGGGTAACAGTAGCTGCTTCCATTAGTTCATAACCAAGGAATTATTAGACAGAGTAGCTGCTGGATACTGTTTCCATCAGAGGTCAGCCACAAGCTTTTGGGAAACCCCCAAAGAAAACATAAATGTGTTTATTTAATAAAATGTCTACCCTGTTGTTGTGCACTCACAAGGATCACCAAGGTAGTTAACAAATTAAAACGTACATAATAAAATCACATTTTAAAACTATTAACCTCCCAACCCATTATTAAAACCAGAGCTAACATACACACAAAGATGTAAAAACAACAACTAAAACATTGGTCAGGAAGATGAAAACATTTCTTCATCCACTGGCAGAAGATGGCAACAGAAAGGGACAGATGAATCTCCCTGAGGAGGGAGTTCCGAAGTTTTGTTGCCACTCTCCTTGTTTGCCACCTACCTCATCTCAGAAGGCAGCACGGCCACTGAGTATTACCATAGTGTCAGGTAGGTTCATAAGTGAGTAGGCAGTCCTTCAGGTATCCTGGTCCTAGACATTAAAGGCTTAAAACTGAGCACCTTGAACTGTGTCCAGAAACAAACTGGGAGCCAGTGTTGGTGGGCCAAGACTGGAGTAATATGGTCCATACGACCCACTCCAGTCAACAGCCTACCAGCTTTTCCAGACAACAGCTCTTCCCTGTTGCTCTTCCAAGCAATCATCTGACAAGCAACCCAAAAGAGGCATTCCCAAACAAACAATGGTAACTACAAGAGCTATAAAAGCTAGGGAACCAAATAAATCAGTCAACTAATCCGTTTGTCCAAAAGTTATACTATACCTATGTAATTAATAACTTTCAATATAATCAGTATACTCTTTAAATACATATATGAATGGATTATGTCATGCAGTATAAGGTATGTACATTGTTACATTCATATAAGACCGCATTCCCTCATCCAAGGCTCTCAGTGGTATGAATCAGTCTCTTATATAAGTCCAAGTCTAAATATGAAATATTTCTCAATGTCACCAAACACTGGAGACCTCCGCAGAGGAGACAGATGAAAAAAGTAGCGGGACTGATGAGGGGTCCAATCCATAGGAATAATCAAGGAGAGACGGTAGATGGTCCCATGTAGGACACTAATCTTGATGTTGTTATGTCAGTTGCAGGTGGAGTGCAGAAGATGAGAAGAGGACCCCAAAGGGTCCCCCCGCTACAAGCGGCCGGCTAATTATTGGCTTGTTTCATGCAATCCACTTCCTCAGGGGACGTCACACAATCCACCTGAGTGACGTATGTGTCGTTTAGGGAAGGACAGTTAGATATACACAGACTTATTAAGACGGGAAGCAGAGTGGATATACCGACTGGGAATGTTACAACCTAAGGGACTTAATTCTGAACATAATTTGTCCTGCTTTTTAGACTGATGATATCACTGTATTCAACTTTTGTCACTGTCTCTTTAAACCTCGTATGAGCTGCCATAAGTGTAGATCTCTTTAAACCTTAATGATGCCGTGAGCACTTAATGCTTCCTGTTGGTGGGGCAATTGTAGGATGACTGTTCCTGAACGTGCACTGAATTGTATGCATGAGAGAACTTCTATGAGAGTTGGGTAAGCTATTTTACAGCAGAGAAGGTAATACTAACATTTATGAGACAAAAGTATCTGTATAAGAAATTTCCTTTATTTTATTCTTAGAACATTGTTCATTCAGGTGGATTGTGTGACGTCCCCTGAGGAAGTGGATTGCATGAAACAAGCCAATAATTAGCCGGCCGCTTGTAGGATGGGGGGTGGCCCTTCGGGGTCTTCTTCTCATCTTCTGCACTCCATCTGCAACAGACACAACAACATCAAGATTAGTGTCCTACATGGGACCATCTACCGTCTCTCCTCTATTATTCCTATGGATTGGACCCCTCACCAGTCCCGCTACTTTTTTCATCTGTCTCCTCTGCGGAGGTCTCCAGTGTTTGACGACATTGAGAAATATTTCATATTTAGACTTGGACTTATATAAGAGACTGATTCATACCACTGAGAGCCTTGGATGAGGGAATGCGGTCTTATATGAATGTAACAATGTACATCCTTATATTGCATGACATAATCCATTCATATATGTATTTAAAGAGTATACTGATTATACTGAAAGTTATTAATAATTACATAGGTATGGTATAACTTTTGGACAAACAGATTAGTTGACTGATTTATTTGGTTCCCTAGCTTTTACAGCTCTTGTAGTTTCCAGCAATCATCTGGGGCATGCTGCCTTTGAAAAGAATCTCTATATAGCCATTGTAAACAACAGGTATTGATAGACCCATCCTTCATTAACAAGTCTAAGCACCTTCTAAAGCCATATGCTCATAATGAGTGAACAGTATACTATTCTAGACCAAAGGTGAGAGATGTCATTTTTGAACAATATTCCATGAATTTTTAAAAATCGTATTATAGGGAAGATTTAATTAAAGGGTGGGGGTTTGTTTTTTAAAACCCACAATATTTATATTGCTTTTATGCTGAAAACTGTTAAATTTATTTTAAACCCCTCAGAGTTTTATGTTCTGGTTGGGCTTTTAATACAGGATTTTAATTAACAACTGTTAATGTTTCGTGTTTTTATGTTTTATGTTGGAAGACACCTCAGGCAGGTTCCTGGAGTGGCAGCATAAGCATTTAACCCATCTTAGTCCATGCTGTGCCAATTTTTTGCTTTTAGGAAGTGTTTTACACAAAGGACTATTCACACATAGTATTCTCCACCAGCAATCTAAGTGATACAATCTAAGTTTACACCTCAGTAAACTACCATCTAAGATACCAGCCACCTTGTGGCAATGAATTCTGTAATAAGTTTACAATGTGCTGTTTTAACTACTATCATCTGTACTGAATATGTTGCCCATCAGTTTCACCACGTGAGCCCAAGTTTTAATATTGTGACAGAGTTGAAAAGCAAACACATATACTGTTTTCCATACCATGCCAGCATGGTGTAGTGGCATGACAAGACAGGATCTGGGAGACCCAGGTTTAACACCTCATTGTGCCATGGAAGCTCTCTGGGTGATCCTGAGCCAGTCACACTTTCAGTCTAACCTACCTCACAGGGTTGTTGTGAGGATAAAATGGAGGAGAGGAGAATGATGTACACCACTCTGGGTCCCCATTGGGGAGAAAAGGCAGGGTACAAATAAAGCAAATAAATAATTTAATAAATTCCACACATATCATGTCCCCACTTAACTGTCTTTTTTTTTTTTGCTCAACAGAAAAACAAAGTACTTCAACTCGCTGACCATTTTGGTTGCTCTTTTCTGCATCCTTCCAACTCTGTAATATATTTTTAAAGATAGAGTGACCAGAACAATACACAGTATTCCAGAACAGTGCACTATGTTTATGAAGGCTGGTATGCAGTTTACTGAAAATGGTGATTTTTGCCCAACTTTATGTCAGATTGTTTCACTGTAACTTTCTGCCATCCCAGTTAGCTATTCAGCAGGATGCGGTTACATCAGAAGCAAGAATCTTCGCTGGAACTTATGAAACAGATCTTAGCAAATCAATATCATAGATAGCAGGATACCAATATATTGCAAGAATCTGCAAAATGATCCTAAAATGAAGTTGTAGTTAGTCTGGCAAATTCCTATAGTCAACTTCCTTTGGAAATTTATCGCAAAGTGGCCACAAACAAGATAAATAAACCGATTAAATCAGATACACTTAATGAATTTAAGTGAGTGACCACTGGAACTATACATTTTGATTAGGACAGTAAGTCACTCACTGACCAGTTCATCATTTCAGCATTGCAGGGATGTTTGTGCTATTTGTTTGCTTCTTCTAATAAGGTCATAGCTGTAAATCATGTTATACATGTTCTAGAGAAACACTAATGAATCAGGAGGCCAATCTAGGTTAAAACTGTGGGGGAAATCTGCAACAGCAACAGAGTTTTGGCAATGGAACTGGCCGTTGCTTTGCAGCTAATGCAAACACACCTTAAGAAAGTTACCATATTTGGAGGAAGATGACTTGATTCCACAGAACAGCATTTAAATTGATGTTAGCATGTATTTCATCTCTGTTTCAACACTGACTAGAAAATACATTCTGTTTGAACATGATCTAACATTTCATAACCTGAATTAACATCACTTACAGTTATCTACAAATAGCAAAAAACAGACTCAAATGCGTGCTGTGCGTGATGCTCATGTATGAAAAATGAGCCCATGCTTTTTTTTTTTTAACCAAATATTGGAACATTCTGAAGTTCCATTTGCATGTATGTTTATCACTATGATATCTGCAATTTGGACTTCATGCTGACTTCATCAAGTTCCTAGATGCTATCCCCTCTATGCATAGATTTCTCATTCAAAAGGCACCAAACCATAGTATTTCCCAAATCATCCCCTACTGGCCAGCTGTCAATAAGGGACAAACATGAAAATGCTATCCTGATCAGTAATTCAAATAAGCACAGATGTTCTCATCTTGACACCACAAAACATATGGTTAGCGATACCTAAGTCCAAGTACATAGGATATGAGAACCCTGGATTTAGCAGGAACTACATACAGAACTGGTTGTGGTTTGTTTTGGGAAAAATAAGCTTCTTGGTTCTTTTATAATAAAGTTATGACAAAGCCAACGGAGAAAATTCTGCACTTTATATAAAAATAGCTACTGTGGTATGAGTGGTTAGAGAAGGGCTGGGGAGGCCTGGATTTTTCCTACTCAATCATGAAGCTCCATGGGTTACCTGAAGGCAGTCTCTAACGTATATAACACAGAGTTACTGAAAGGATAAAATAGCTGGGGTAAGAAACAAGTGCAATCAACTCCTTACAGGAAAGGCTGAATAAAAAAAACAGGTTAGCTGGGATAGTGCCACACAGAAAACCCATGCTCTGACTGGCAGCTGTTCTCCACGGTGTCTTTCCCATCAACTACTACTTGACCCTTTCTGTCTGGAGATGCCAGGGTTGACTGGTACCTTCTGTGTGCAAAGCAGACCCTCCACCACTGAGCCACAGCCCCACCCCATAAGGCCATTCAATTCTAGACTGCAAAAACTTTCTGTGACTGAACCTACATTTGGACATTTTTAATTTAAATTGTCTCTGATGAACATGTGCTTACAGGTAATGTTGGCAAAGAATTTTGTGGCACCACATGTGAGTACATCCCGTGGACTGCAGATTTCCAGTGGTAATCCTTATTTTCAAACAATGCCTGTGTTCCTTTAAGACTTGCATGACAAGACTGGGGGAGCAAAACCCCACTCCATTAATTTTACTTGATTCCCTTGGGCCAGTCACTATCTCATCTAACTTTATGGGAGAAGACAACAGAGAAAGGAAGAACACTGTCAGCTCCTTGGGGGAATGGCAGGTTAAAAATCTGACAGATGTGTTACAAAAACAAACGAGCAGAAGAAAATTTCCCTAAGGGAGGACAACTTGTACCTGCTGAGTTTCGTTATGCTGTGCTAACGTTCAGGAACCCTTGCCAGGAGAAGGAAAGCCGTGAGTAACTCTAAGCTTTCAAAATCATTTAAGCAACAGAGCCAATTTGGACAACTCAGCAAGCCTAACAGAAAGGCTGAAGTCATAAGAGACACCCGTGACTTTTTTCAGTGGGAGAGCGAGCTTCCTTTCCCAGACAGTAAAAATCAGCAAGCCCCGGAGAACCGCTTGCAAAGGAACCGAAGCGCGCACAGGTGAGCCAAGCAGCTACGGCGCCCGTCGCCTCCCCTCCCCTCCAAGCAGCGCGGCTCGCGGGCACCCCGACCAAGTCTTGGCCCCGCCAGAGGCTTGGAAGGACACCCCACCCTCAGGCTCCACAGCGAGGCTGCGCATCCCACTCAGCAGAGCCAGCGCAGCGCCCTGGCCCGAGCCCAAGAGGGAGCCCCCAACAGCGTGTCACACGCCCGAGCGAAAAGCGCAGCTCACGCCGATCCTCCCCGAGAGCCTGAAGCGCCGCGCCGCGCCGCGCCACCCGCCCCGAGCTCCCCGCCTCCCTCGCGCTCTCTCCACCCGCCCACCCGCGAGGGAGCCCCTCTCACCGCTTCGGACGGCGCCAGGCCGGGTAGCAACGCCGCTTGGCCAACCGAGGTCCCCTCCGCCGCGCCGCTGCCACTCACTTCACCTGCCCCCCCTTCGGCCCCGCCCTCCTGCTCCTTTATAGCCCGCCCTCCCTCCCGCACGTGACTGCCGAGCCGGCCCTCGCTCAGGGGCGCCCGAGCCCCTCCTCCGGCGCTGGCTGCCGAGGGAAGAGCAAATGCCCGAGGGGCGGCGGAGCTGTGCAGCCCGGCCTCGAGGACTGCCCTGGCTTGGCCCGTGCAGCGTTAACGCGGGGGAAGAGAAAGGCCAGCAGGGAATCACTCTCTGAGGTGTAGATGCTCGTGCAACCTGCTCTTGGTTGGCAAGTTTGCCTTACAACGCGCCGTGTTTCAGGCAGGCGAACACTGATGTTAGCCAGGGCCTCGCGGATGAAACCAGGAGTGCATTGTTAAATGTTTTAAAAATGTTAACCTGACCTTTATTTTGTGCCACTGGGCCCTAGTTATTCTCATTTGCAGCTTAATCTAGTGTACAGATAGGCTCCCTAAATCCATTGTTACCGTAGATTTAAGGACATCTTATTCTGCACAGGATCAGAGTTTCTGGATACCATAAACGTGTTCTGTAAGACTCCTGAAGAGAGTAGCCCTTAGCGGAATTACATCACTAGGACTTGCCTATGCAGAAAACCTATAAATTCACCAGATGCAAAAGCTTCCCACGCTGATAACATAATCCGGTCTCAAGCTCTATATATGAATACACCCTTCTCCAATATTAAGACATTTGAAAGATGATGCTTTTTAAAAAAAAAACAGAAATAGTGTGCATGCAGACTGAATTTAATATACATTTTACACACAAACCTGTGGTATCTCATCTGATTAAAACAAACTTTTGACTCCAGAAACTCTTCGTAGGAATATCTCATAAGGGAAAAAAATCAAAAGTAATGAGGATGACTAACAAGATGATGCTAAGAGAATATATGGAAGAGTGGGTGAACTGGTTTAACTGGTAAAACTATACCTTTGTGGATGTGCAATAAATATTAAACATTTCTTCCTGATCCTGCATCTTTTTATCATAATACTGGAGTGTGGACTGAAATCTGAAACTGATGGCATAAATTAGCTCTGGACTCTTCTTGATGTATGGTTTCTACCCTAACTCAACTCAGCCAAGTTTCAGTTTTGCCTATTGCCTTTAGCACCTGAAAATAATCTTGTAATATATCTCCACAATACAGTGGGAAATATAAAACAGCATATTTCAGAAAATGTTAATATAGGCATTATGCACATCCTAATAACATTTGAAGTGCTGGAACAATGTAGTTTCTATTTCTTATTAGGTTAAATAGGCTAAATAAGTCAGATACTTCAGTACAGTGAGAAAGAGTACTATTTATGTCATTTATAGTCCGTCTTTCTCACTGAAGCTCAAGGCAGATTACAGTGTGTGAGATCAGTACAGTCAATATCAAGGACATTTCAATAAACAATGCCTTAGGGTAAATAAATGCAAGTTTACAAAGACATTAGCAAAAATCTAATGCAGAGATGGAGAAACACTGAAACAGCGCATAAGCAATTCTAGAACTGACATTAGATAACAGAGAACTACCCAGGTCAACAGCCAAATTTTGTGCACAGGTGATTAAATTGCACAATAAATTTCAGTCAGGTGCACTTGAGCTCTGATCTAGATCATATTAGGTGGCTATCATATTGTTGTTGTTTTTAGGTCCCTATTTCCAAATTTTAAAATGTCTAGGTAGGATTATAAATGTTATTTTATACTCACTTTAATTATATGATGTTATTTTAATCAGATATTTTAACATCTATATTTATACTCTTTTAACCGAAGACTCTTTTAACTTGTATATTGTTTACCTAATAATGAAATGTTTTGTTTTATAAGTTCAAATCTGGTTGTGGACCATAAATAAAATGAATGAATGAAAATAAATGAATGAACTACCTAGTAGGATCATACTTAAAGCAACAGGTAGCACATAGGGGAACATTCTTAAAACAATAGATAGTACATAAGGCAATGTAGTGGTGAAGACTATAGTCCTTAATTCATTAGTGAAGCATCTCTTTGAGACCACCTCCCTACAATTCAGCCCTCCTGAGTAAAAAGCCCTTTTGAATAATTCAGTTTTGCATTGTTTGTGGAAAGCCAGGAGAGTGGGGGCTCTCTTGACTTCCTCAGGCAGGCTGTTCCATAGGGCAGGAGCCACCACAGAGAATGCACATGTACAGGCAGCTGCTGATTTTGCCCATGTGCAGGGTGGCACCTGCAGGAGACCCTGTTCAGATGAGCAAAGCTGCCATGGAGGAACATAGGGAGAGAGGCAGTCCCATAGGTATGCCAGGCCAAGGCCGTAAAGAGCCCTGTATGTGATAGTCAATATCTTGAACTGAGCACGGTACCTGACAGATAACCAATGAAGTGACTTCTTGTCTTCCTACCCACATGCTCTCACCTGCACACGTCCTTCTTTTGTCCACTCACAAGCTCTCCCACCACCTGCAGTCACAGCTGCCTACGCTGCCTGCACGTCCTTTCCCGAGTGGTGATGGGTGTACTGTAGCTAGTAGTGCCAGTGCCATGGCCACCAGCAATGCTGATGCATGAGTATGGAGTCAGAAGCAGTGGGCTCCACCAGAAGCCATGAGCCTTGGCAGCTGCCCCACCTTGGCATGTACAGACACTAGCCCTGCTTCCAAGGCTAGACGTCTAGCAACTATTAAGACACCAGGATGACACACAAAAAAGATGGGATAAGTGCTAGGAAAGTTTATTGGTGAAAAAATAGAATATAAAAAGTACTAGGAGATACTGTAGAAAGTTAGGTGAAATGCTAGAACAGAACTTAGTATGTTTATACGGTGTAGCCTTCATCCCAAGTACTGTGTTACTTGCTGCATTATCATACAGAGGTGTAGATAAGGGCAACAAATTTTCAAGGATGTAAAGTGCCCTCCACAGGAGAGCATATAGTCCAACCCTATGCATGTTTACTAGAAAGAAAGTCTTAAGTTAAAGAAGGCTTGTTATCAAGTAAGTATGTGTAGGGCTGAACTTGCAAGCTTAACAGGATCCCAGCTCTTTTGTCTGAAGATAGAGACAGTTAAGAATATGATGCATGAGTGTGAAAAATGAACTGGGAATAACAAAGAAGGACTGTCTCCATGTACAACTGCTTGCTGGTTGTGATCTTTGTTAAAGGTCCTGCTCTGAGCACCTACAATGCAAAAGAGAATATTCAGAAAGACAGGATTACTTTTTTATCATACTATTTGACTGGAGTTATACCTTCCTGCAACCAGCCCTCAATTCTGATCAACTCAAATCAAAGCCAACAAATTAAATTATAGAAAATACAGTTGCAGAAGATTATAAACCACCCATATTAGAGGACGTATTCCTCAAAGTATCTTCAGAAATTTCTCAAACTATCAGAGCAGACTATGTCATTAACCCACTGTGTTTTGACTTCTTCCATCTGTTATTCTAATGCTGCATAAGAATCCTCAGACAAATTACCATTTCTTCTTGCTCTACCTGTATTACCTGTTTGCTCCTAAACTGTCATCAAACTTGCTAATTTACATGTACAATACATGTGTATATAAACTAATCCTACCAGATATTTTAACTTTTATATTTTTTCCAATGCAATCCTTATCTCAGTACACAATTCTAACAGTGCAGTCCTAAAGGGTGGGAGGCTGAAAGTGCACAGGGAGCTAACTAAGACTTACACTAGCGTATCCCAGATTTACGCTGGCATAACCCACCCTATGCCAGCCAAGCGGCCCAGGTGCTCCACCTGGTGCCCGGCCATGGTGGCTGGCTGCTGATGTAACTATGGTGTAAGTCCCCGCTACCAGGGGTATGGGCCGGGGTGCGAGTCAGCCCTCTATGTAGTTTTGAGCCTAGGAATCCCCCCCCCCCACACACAGTGGCAGAAAGTTACATCATGTAAAATGACAGTGTAGCCCATAGATACCCATTGTATGAGGGAAAGTTGTCCCCCCACCCCATGTCTGGCTCTGCCCAAGTGGCCTGGTGGAGCATAGGATGCTGACTACCATGGAGGTTAATCTGCTTAGGCCCCTGTGGTGGCTGAGCCCCCATCCCCGCACCCAATCGGCTCCTGGGGCACCCTACATAACCTTTGGCTGGGATGCCCATTAACCTAGGTAAGTAGGGAGGCAGCTGGAGGCTGGACCTGGGAACCCCCTGCTGTGGGGACTTAGAGCTTGAGGTAGGAGAGAATGTTTGTGGTAGTGGAGCAGGAGTGTGCAGGGGAGACTTTGCAAAATTTGGGGCTTGCCGCGCACTCACATCCAGGGCCATACCCAGAATGTCTAACTAAAAAACACAATCTGAGTTCCCTTGCAGGTTACCAGTCTCCTGAGTCCTGGCTCAGGGAGGGGCAAGGGCACACCAACAGGTAAAAAGGCATTGCGGAGGCGGCTGCCCCAACTTGCTCATTCACACCAGCCTCCCGTTCCCTCTCCCATGCCCCTCCAAACACTGGCCTCTGTGGTTGAAGCTCATCGCAGAGTGGAACTTGAGTGTTGCCTGTGTGTGTCCATTGGTGTGTGTGTGGGGCAGTACAGAGTTCTCTGACAGCGCTGCTGGCGTCTGATAACCCAGGCAGAAGCCAGGCTGCATGGGGGGAGGGGGCAAGGCTTATGCTGGGATGTGGTGATGGGGGATATGGAGCAACATCCTGAGACCTCTGGGGCTCCTACCCCACAAAGCCTTACCTCTCTGTGGAGATACGGATGGACTTCGGGAGTCTTGCACTTGGGGATGGGATGATGGCCTCTGGAGCAGATTTTCTGGTTCCAGAGGTGGTCATTTCACTCTGGGGGCCATCATCTTGTCACCTGAGCACTGCTCTTGAGGTCCATCCCCATTCCCCTCACATCTTTTTGATGCAGTAATGTACTTAGATGGAGCTACTGGATTAGTGGCTCCTATCATATCCAATGGACCTTCCAGCCTCTCTTGTTGTTTCCAATGGACTCGCTTTTCATTCTTCGGAACTTGCCCCTGCTTGCCTTTAAAGAGCTACCTGGACTTGACCACCAAGGCAGCTCTCCCACCAAAGTCCTGAGGGAGTGAACCAGCATCACTGCAGTTATGTGGGCGCCAGGGGCGCTGCAGGCCTCAGGATTTCACTGTGGACTTCAGTGTGTTTATTATGCATTTTGCACTTCTACTCAGGACTGCAGAGTTAGAAATGTACCTTAAACGTTATCCTGATTGGAATTTTTTGTTGAGTTCCATTCTGTTTTCTTCAGTGGATGCATTTATGAAGTTTTACTGTGTAATGGAAGTTGTGTTTGTCCTTGTGAGTGACTGTGGGTCTGGTTCTTAGTGCTGATTGTGTTATCTGTTCCTGCTGCTTGTATATTCAACTGTTACATGCTTTAGGTTTGAAATTATTTTTACCTGTTGTAGTTTTATGATGTTAGTCAGCTTATTTTAATGTTTATTGCAGTTTCTCTGGTTTAAAACTATATTGTAAGTTGCCTTGGATAGGATTTAAGATTAAAACTGTATGATATAAATATGAATATAGTGTTAGATCTAGAAGACATCCAGTCTTCCTAAATCAGATTTTAAACAAAACAGAGACAGTTCACAATTTATGTTAAATGGAAACCCTCACATCAAAGAGCTTACAAATATAAAACCTTTGCAACATAGACAATTTAAAGGAAATTGAAGGCTATGGGCAAGACTGTGTATAAATGAGAACGATTTGTTCAAGATTGTAAGAGCAACTAGATAAGAAAACAAAATCTTGCATTTTTGTACCTCAAAAATTCCTAAACCAGAATGCAGAAAGTTGTGTTGCAAGGACTGATACTGAGTGAGTGTCTATCTCCATGCATCATATGACCTGATTAATACTAGTTCACCTGGTCTGTATGTTTTTGATGGGGTATGTGTCTACCTCTATGTTAATCCTATAAACTCTTAAAATCATGCCTAGCTCTCATGCTGTTACATTTACCACAGGCTTGGCATATAATACAATAAAATCTTGGCAACATATATATTTATTTCAGTACCTGGTATTATAGTTATAATTCTAAATACATTCATGCCCTGTTCTTAAGATTGTATGACAGTATTGGGAAATAGGTGGAAAATTCATAGCACACCCATTCTTCAGTCACGCCACTGGTTACCAGTTGGTTACCAGGTTCAATTCAGTTCATGGCCTTGGACCCATATACCTGCAGGCCCACCTCTCCTACTATACTATACAGTGTGAGCTTTGTTCTTTTGAACAAAATCTTCTGAGGGTGCCACTCTGCAACTGGGCATGATTGGCAACAGGATGTACATGTGCATTCTGTGGTGCCATTCTTGTGGACTGGCCTGCCTGAGGAGATCAGAAAGGCCCCCAAAGTTCTATAATTTCACAGAATCTACAAAACAGAAATATTCAGGAAGGCATCTGTATAAAGGGATTTGCATTGTAGTATGTGGAACAGCTCAGGAAGACACAATTACAAGAGACCTGGACTGTAGCCTGTTGCAGTTTTTATTGTACATATCACCTTGCTTGTTCTGCCTTTGTAATCCACTTTCAGTATTATCGTATGTCATGCCTACAATAGCCCCCCCCCCAATTCTATAATCCTGGTCCTGTTGCAATGTTTATTGGCTGTCCTATGCTGTCTGATTGAATTTTTTAAAAAAAATTCTGTGATTTGAGTCTCAGCAAGAAAGGCACATTATAAATGAAATACAAAAAGATAAATAATGAGTGAGTCTGTGGATTTTTTTTGGAGTTTTGTGAAAGGGTAGTGGGTGCCACTCCAAAATACATGCCATGTGGAGTGGGCAGTTACAAAATGGTGGAAGGTTCCAAGCATCCTGTTAATATGGGATAAACAATTTATTAATACAGATTCCCTGCTGAATCCCTTCATCGTCGGGTCTTAATTATGTACATATTTCTACTCTGCTTTTTGCCCCTCCTCTCTCTTCTGAAGAAACTTACTGGAGGAACCCCCCCCCCCAATTCTGCAAACAGCATCTGAAGAATGGGTCCGTACTCTAGGAAGGCTTATGGTGAAATAAAATATTAAGTTTTAAAGTTCCAATACACTTCCTTTTTATTTTTATGCTTAGAAATGTTTTTAGATATGCTTGTCTCCATAGCTTTGAACACTATAAACTTTCATCTGCTTAAGGCTATATTTCTCATATATGGTTCATCAATATGAACACCATTAATTTCAGTGCAATGTCTTCTGACATAACTCCCACTTACTATATGCAATGTAATTAGCAGTAACATCTCCCCCCTAAAATGTTATGAGGGATAATATATTGTAAAAATATATTTAGATATTAGAAAAAGAATAAGGAAGTTTAATTGTGAATTAGAGCAGTGCCCAAACCTCTAAAGATGCATTAATGTCAATACATTAATAAACCATAAGTTATGTGTGAAACAGCCGTGTGAGTCTATAAAGTGCCATCAGGTCATAGATGACTTAGGGTGACCCCTGCTGGGGTTTTCAAGGTAGTTTGTCATTGGCTGCCTCTGCAGAGCGATCCTGCTTTTCCTTGGTGGTCTCTGATTCAAATGCCAATCAGTGCCGACTCTACTTAGCTTCCCAGATCTGATGAGACTGGGCTAGACCTGGGCCATCCAGATCAGAGCAAAGTAACTATATGAATCATGAAAAACAATACGCACGGGTAAAAAAAAACACCTTTATAGCTGACCTGAAAATTTAAAAGTAGGTTTATAGTTCTTAATGACATTTAAATTACTTTTAAATAAACTTACAAAATGTTGATGGTAAAACGTGGTTCTCCTACAGAATCTAGGCATTATCTATGACTGCAGTAGATAATGTAAATAAAGTGCTCTAAATTCAAGGAAAAGACATCATTTCCAGGAAGACTGAAGCCCTCATGTGCCTTTATAATTAACCACTGCTGATACAAAGCTCCCGCTGATAGACAAATGCCCAATTTTGAATGCCTGAAATGAAAGTATATTGGAAACTATTTTCAGATAAGAGATGACAATCTGGCTGGTTCATATGGGCTGAAATAGACTTGCCAATTACACATAAAGTGCTTATGAACATGATGCTTCATGTGCACCACAAGTTTTGACTAATTTACATACAGCATTAGCATACAGAAGTGAACTTGCACTAGACAACAACAACAAATGCATGTTAATATGACAGGGTGAGTATGGAAACTTTACATGGATATATATTCAAGTCATGGCTGATCCCCATGTTTGTTTTAGTTTATAAGCAATTCTAACACAAAAGGGCTTCTAGAAGCACTTTGGAACACTAGTAGACTCAGGCCGGTTGGGATAGTGTAGAGGCTCTGATTGCATGAACTGGTGCTTCCATGTGGGGCCTGTACATGCAGGACTGAAATAGATGTGACGGTGGCCACTACGGCCACAGGTAGCTTAGCTGCATAAGCATTCCATGCACACACCGTCATGTTAAAATGCACTAGGTTACTCACATGTAAGTATTCCAGCAACTGATGGTCTGGATGGATATGCTACTGGTGTGGAAACACCTCATGAAAATACATTATAGTTGCATTTAAACAATAAATCCAATATTAAAAAGAAACCTTTCCCCATGATTTCCATCACATTTCAGCATTGAAGCAATTGCAGTAATCCTTTTTTGCAGTGTAAGGATCACTCAGATTGCTAAAGCAGTGCGTGTTCCACCAGCATGTGCAGGAGCAAGTCTGATGTAGCCGTTAAGAGCGGCAGGACTCTAATCTGGAGAACTCCGTTTTCCCCCCGTTCCCCAAGAAAACTTGAAATACGTGTTTAGAATTAGGATGCTAGCTTATTAAACTCCATTAACCCCTTTTGCACCATTCTTTGCAATGAAACTTTGTAAATAGTTGTTGAATCGCGTTACGTACAAGTCAAAAGCATCGAAAACCGGTCCAGAGAATAATCGACGCCTGGCTTCTCTGCACTGTCCTCCCTCCCATGCCCCGCTCCACATCCTCCTCCCCACCCTGCTTTTGCTCCAACCCATCTCCATTGGCGGAAAAGGGCCAGGGCGTCCAGGACACTCCACGACCCCATCGCTGTGTCTATGAGGAAAAGGTGGGCTCACCAAGACTATTTGATGGAAGCATGGGCTGCAGTCTCATTAGTGCGCATGCGACAGCGTCTTTCTCGCGCATGCCTTCTAAATCGCTTTTCTATCTGGGTTGCGGAGCCTACCGGAGAGAAGAATTTAGCCTCTTTACTACCCAATGGCGGCAGCTGACCCGGAAACGGCCCAAAGACAAGTGAGGATGTGACTCCCTGCGTCAAGAGAGGCAGCAGTTAAGCGTGCGGTGCTAGTCTGAAGGCGTTAGTGCGAGAGCTGCCTTCGGGTTGAAAGAGGGAGAAAGGGTGGTTTTAGGACGGAAATAAGATATGTAAGACACCCGCTGTGATTTGCAATGACTTACTCTGGAGTCATGGGGAGCCTTCAGGGCTATCAACGTTTATTCTAGCATAAGCTTTCGAGGGTGAGAATTTACTTCATTAAAGGCCTGAAATTTGGACACGTTCACACGTTTAGGTTTTGTTGGTAGAGGAGATGGTTATCACGGAGCGTAAATGTGCATTTTTATAGAGTTTTGCTGTTATCACAGGCCTGCAGTCTTTTTGTTGGTGGTGGTGGTGGTGGTGCAAATGAGTATAGGGGACAGCCGCTGTGTCATATCGCAAGCCTGGTTTAGATTATCCTGTTCATAAAATCTTATAAGGCTCCTGTTTACTTAAAATGGACTTAGGGTTGCCAGCTCTAGGTTGGGAAATACCTGGAGATTTTGGGGGTGGAGGCTGGAGAGGGTGGCGTTTAGGGAGAGGAGGGACCGAAGATGGGTATAATGCCATGGAGTCCACCCTCCAACGCAGCCATTTTCTTCAGGGGAATTTATCTCAGGGGCTGGAGATGAGTTGTAATTTTGGGAGATCATCAGTCACCATCTGGAAGCTTTGGTTTGAATATCCACCCAGAGTGGATTCAAGACATATTCAAGAAAAATTCAAGACATACATTTGCTGTTAGGCTATTCACTGTCTCTTAGTCTAATCTACTTGACAGCGTTGTGAGTGAGAATAAAATGGAGAAGCGGATGATGTTAGCAGCTATGTCATTGGGATTTCTAAGAAAAGTTGAACAGGGTTGACTTATAAGAGTGTGAGCCATGAAGTTCTGAGTTCAAGTATTACCATTGTCAAGTAGTTTTTAGGTAAGCTGCTTCAGTTTATCATCTTCTGGGGATAGTCTGCCTTCCCTTTTTAACTGGCTCAGCTTCTTTGCCTTTAGGAGCAGAAGCAGCCTGACATGCAGAAGTTAAGCAAGAGATTCTTTTCCTATGGCTATCTGTGTATTAATAAAAGTTCCAGCTCTGCTAGTACTGGGTTGCTGTGAATGATAATAAAAATGGCTAGACAATCTATTCCCCTCCCCTATCAGTTGCCTTTTTTTGTTTCTAAAAATTCAAGACATACATTTGCTATTTAAATGGCATGCAATTTTTGTAGTTATAGGTTAATCAAAGCCTATAAAAGAATGTCAACTCAAGTTTATTCAAGCTTAACAGCCCATAGGCCATACACTATAAAAACAGAATTTAAGGATTGGAAATCACAGTAAAACAAAAGTTTGCCATGATGTCCACAATGCAGCTTTTGCAGAGGCTATCCAGAAGTAAACTTATTCTTGAAGTGTCAGGGATAGCTGAATACTTCAGTAGCCATTTCCTAAGAAATCTCTCTCTGGGTGTTATATACTTTGGACAGTAGAAAAAATAGGGGACAATGAATCAACCACTGCCAGAGAACTGTCACGGAAGTGCTCATCTGGAGGTGTCTTTGAGAAAAGAGTCCTTCATCTGAGCTGTTGGCAGCACACTGCAATGTGCAATCATGTAAGGCCACCTTTGGAACTGCCAGCTTATTAAGGTAGTGAAACAGATCAAGGTAGTGGATCAACAGATTAAGGTAGTGAAACAGTGGGTACAGGACTTACTTCCCAAATGGAGCGGGGAGCATTTTTGTGCAGCATCTTTTTGGAGGGAGTTCCAGTACTGTTTAAGCAGCTTCTCTATAAGTAATGTTCATCTTCTTTCAGTTAATTTTGCTGTGTGAATAACAATACAAGGTAGAATAATTCAACATTGTTTCTGTCAGACAGAAGAAATTGAAGCCCTCTCTGCTATATATGGTGATGAATGGTGTGCTGTTGATGAAGATGAGAAGATATTCTGCATTAAGATTAGTGATTGTTTGGAACAGCCAAAGTGGACTCTTTGTTTGCAAGTAAGTTTGTTGTTACATAATTTGCCTTAGAACTTGCAATTTGAGAGTCTCACCTGGGGATACTGGCTCTATTTAAGATTCAGACCTTTTGGTACCTGTGTACACCACAGTCTCTAAACATTTTCTTTTAAAAGGTAAATCTTAGTTCTTCAGCCAAAGGACTATGAAACTTGCTCTGTTATTAGGGTTGGCAACAGGCCTGGAGAGGATTTTTCTGTCACTGTAGTAGAGGCTTAATGTGTAGCAATGGGCAGCTGAAGTTTTTCAAGGCATTGAGGTAAATAACATCACATTTTAAATAACATACCATTAAGCCTTTGTTAAAGAGACTGGACATTTTCCCCTCCAGGTCTTTTGCCACACTGTCTGTAACCCCAAGGTAGTATTAAGCAACTCCTACTGCAAGATAGTAAATGTTTTAAAACTGAGGGGAACTTCAGAAGCAGTCTGTGGTATGCTAATAGTGGATCAGTAGTTCAGTGGGAAAAATGAAGAAGTCCACTGAGTTGTTAATTCCTTTCGTTTTGGATTCTGCCCTGTATCTTTAAAACACTGACTTCAAAAATTCATTCCAATCCTTTTTTTTTCTTTTTATCATACATTGATTATGCACACTAGAACAGGCTAAACTGGAAGAGTTGTTTTGCTTTATGTATTCAGTTAATTTTGGAGGAAAAGGACCGCAAACTAAGTTAGCCAAACCTAGTGTAACTGAATGAACTTTGTTAGATGCAATACCAAATAACCGATAGGCATTATATGAACAAGCCTTTTACTTTTCTGCTCATCACACACTGAGGTTCCCTGAGGTTTGTTTGTTTATTTATAGTCCACCTTTCTCACTGAGACTCAAGGCGGATTACACAGTGTGAGATTAGTACAGTCAGTATTAGGAACATTTGCTGTGTTATTAGTCTGCTGCTACGTGCAAATTCATAGTCTTCCTGGACACCAAAATTGCAAACTGCAGTTATCTGTGGTTTGTAGTTCTGGTTTCAGAGCAAGTTATATTTTATACAAGAATGCTGAACTACAGCATTTTAGAAACAGTAAAGACAGAATAGGCACTGTCCAGAATTCTGCAGAATTTTAATGCCCATTCAGATCTTTTAACATAAGATCTTTTAACATAAGGGTGGAATCAATCTGAAACTCAAAGATGACAGAACAGTTCCTGCTCATGTGAAGTTCTGTATGTCTCACATGAGTACCAGAGCTACTGGGATGGACCATGTGACCACAAACCACATTCCCATAAGAGATGTGGGTGTGCATCTGTTACTGTGATCTAACCAGAATTGCATTTATTGTGAGAAATTGATGTCTGTCTTGGAAATCAAAATTTTCTGTGATACGTGTGCTTTGGTATTGCTTGTTGTTTATAGGGTAGTATAAGCTGTCTTTTGGGGAAAAACTGTATGCCAGTACATTTGGTTAGTCCTAGGGATGTACAACAAAAAAAGATTAGGGTTTCTTGCTTCGGCATTTCCAAAGCAGGAAAAAGAGTTGGAAATTGCTTATTAACCTGCTTCGGTATGCTCTGTAAAGATTCAGAGCACACCAGAAAGCAGCACTTTTCTTGCCGCTTGCAAGGGGCAAGAAAAGTGTTGCATTCAAACTTCCTGCCCCACTGCTTATTTCACCCGAGGGAAACCCCTCATCCCTCTCCCGTTGGGTGAAATAAGTGGTGGGGCCCAGGGCGCCCCACCTGTCATTTGAAGCAAGCGATACAGGGTTTGAAAGCACCCCTTTCTGTGCCAGAAACTTTCAAACTTCCCACTTTCAAACTTCCTGCCGTGCCGCTTTGTTGCTCCATGGGAGGGGGAGAAGGGAACCCTCCTCATTGGTGCACAGAGGCACTTTGACTGTCATTTTCCTAGAATATCAAGCCAGGTTTAGGAAACATTGTATCAAAGTGGGACATAAGGGGATAGTGTTATGTGGCTGTTCCAAAAAGCCCCAGTCCAGAAAGCCCCAAACCAGAGCAAAACCTCTGTCTGAAAGCAAACCTAGTCTTAATGATATATTTTAATCATTGAATTTGGACATTTTCAGTGCAGTCCTAAGCAGAGTTACTCCAGTCTAAGCCTATTGATTTCAATGGGCTTGAAGTGGAGTAATTCAGTTTAGGATTGCCCTGTTAGTTTCCTTCGCTTGCTTTTGTAGCACAGCATTCAAAAATGTCTTTGTGTAAACCAATTATTTTCATTTGGTAGAAGCTAAAATACAAGTGGCAGCAGACTTGTCAAATGGCATTGTATGTTTGCTATGCATATGCTTCCTCTACAGTTAATAGCTTTTTTGCTCAGGGTAATGTTGAACTCCTTAAGGCAATCCTAACCTCACTTCAGTCTTATATAACTTCTCAATTTAAAAAAAATTGTGTAGTCCACTAGAATATTCTTAAGTTACAAAACAGACATATACCTTAAGAATCTCTTCTTATGCACTTTGTCAGCTCCTGCACTGAGGTCATCAGAGCCTGGGGTGGGTATGTCCTCCAGGTTAGCTCCTAAGGTGGAGAGATGCCCTTTTGACTGGTCTCAGAATTGGGGGGGGGGGGGTACAGCATCCTCGAACCCCTTTATACAGGGCTCCTACTCTCTGGCTTGGGTGCTTCTCAGCCAACTTCCTCCCCAGCCTGCTGGGGCTCTCTCCCTTTATAGGGGCTTCCCTGGGTCTGGCCTGCCCCTCTCCCAGGTTCCACCCCATACCTGCCCCCACCTGTGTCGGCAGGTACCTGGGCCAATGCTTGGCTTGGCCATGGGATCCTCCTCTCCGCCTTCCCCCTTCCTACTCCAATGGGACGAGTTCCACAGGGTGGGGCTGGTGGACTGCTTTGGGACTCCGAGTCCACCCCGCCTTGCCAGAGCTTCTGCAGGGGCCTTGTCTGTTGGGGTAATGTCTGCTCCATTGCTGCCCTTCCCTGGCCCAGCAGGCACGGGCTGCCTGTGCGCTAGGCCCTCTGAGGCATCCGGGGCTGCCCTGTGCCAGTGGCATGCTCCTCCATGTCCTCCTCCTCCGCCACCTTCCCGGGGCTTTCCTGGGCTGCTGCCTGGGCAATCCCGCAGCCAGTGGCTCATTCTCTGGCCTCCTCCACCACAGCCGCCTGCTCCAGGTGCCCAGGGCTTCCCCTGGTGTCGATGCCCTCCTGGCTCTCTCCCTCTGCCACGGGGCCCACTGCTGACTCCAGCTCTGGGTTGGCAGGGCTGCCCCGCACACACACCACGGTTTCCATCAGTTCGGGAGGCCATGGAGGAGGTAAGTTCAGGGGAGGGGGCTGCTGCCACCAACGACCTCCAGACACACTTATTATGTCTTGCCTGTTAACTGATTGTGTGTGTTTTCTTGCTTAATAACATAAGTGCCTTGTTGGAAGGATTAGACCAAAGTCCAGCATTCTTTGCAAGAATGCTAGTAATCAGCGAGCTCTTAGGAAGTCTTCCAGAAATTGATCTGTGATCCATCAGTGAATCTTAAACTGCATACTTCCCTCTGCTACCTTAGAATTGCTAAATTGACAGTTTCTACTGATTGCCCATTACCATTGCAGACACCCATTGTGTCATTCCTCTGGGTTTGTTGTCCCCCAGAAGTAGGATTTCATGGAGCTCAGTGAGAAGTAGGAGATAGAAGTGCCTTTAGATAGTTGCTTAACATCCTGATTCTTTGTGTGTTACTCAAATTAAGTTCCCTTTTTGTTCAATGCAACTTACTTCCAGGTAGACTTTGGTGTGTTGGTTTTTCTTGTTATTAAAGAACCTATTAATTTCTCAGATCTGTTCTGAATGCTCAGATTCCCCCCCCCCCTCAAAATACAGAGAGTGGGACAAACCCACCTGGGAATCACAACAATTAATCACACAATTAATAATTCTGCTTATAATAAAGTGTCCAGTGCTCATGCAATTACTTATACATATCCTAGCACACAATTTCATAGAGGTCATATAATCAATACCTATGAATCAGTCCTTGTAATTATATACCACTCCCCCGGTGCGAGACAGACTCAGGGAGAGAAACTCCGGTACCAAGTCCAAGGTAAGAAGAAATTAATTCCTCTCAATTTGTAAAAATATGTATCTTCATTCTTTACTTTTCAGTTGACAAGTGAATTGTAGTACTGGATAAGGAAACGTACATCAGAGAAGTAGAAAGGCAGTTGAGCGACAAAACAAGTTACCTCACGATTTCCAGTGACCCTACATTGCACATTCAACATCTTGTAAAAGTGGTGCTTAATGAGGCTGCTGCGATGGGGGAGATCAATGACTCCATTTATCATGCTTTAAGGAGTGAATCCTCGACAGTCCAAGTATTCTATGTCCTCCCGAAGATACACAAGAATATCTTCCCCCCTCCCAGGAGACCTATAGTATTGGGTTGTAGATCAGTACTAGAGCCATTGGCAGTCTATCTAGACTCCTTTCTACAACAGGCAGTATTTCAGATTCCATCATATATTAAAGATAGTAGGGACTTCATAAAATTAATAGAGGGCACGCCTACTGGATTAGATCAAATTTTGGTGACCATGGATATTAATTCATTATATACTTCCATCCCCCATGAGGCAGCTAGGGAGAGGATAGAAATTACATTACAAGCTAGACCAGATCTTGTTCCACCTACTGAGTTTCTCCTGGAACTATTAGACTTGATACTGGAGAAAAATGATTTTAGGTTTTTGGATGAGTATTACTTCCAGGTTAAAGGAGTCGCAATGGGGTGCACTGCAGCCCTCAGTATTGCGAACCTTTTCATGGCAAAATGGGAAGCTGAGCACATTACTAGCCAGGCCAACCCCGTTCACACAGATGTCTTCCGACGGTATATTTATGATTTGTTCATTTTGTTTAGAGATTCCTCTCTGGTAAATAGATTTTGTGAATGGCTGAATATTCAGGATGTTAATATCCAATTCACGTGGCAGTTTAGCAATCAAGCCATTAATTTTTTGGATGTGACTGTGTACAAGAGTTGGAACAATGCACTTCAGATACGTCCCTACAAGAAATCTACAGACCATAATTCTTATTTAGATTACAGTTCATTCCATCTGGCGCACTTAAGATGTAATATACTTTATGGCCAATTATTAAGACTCAAACGAAACTCCTCCCTTCAAGAAGATTACAATAGGGGGTGTGAAGAAATGACCAGAGCCTTTTCACACAGGGCTTATCCTAAACAAGTGTTACACACAGCAAGGGAGAGAGCTTTCATTGTACCCAGAGAGAGTTTATTTGCAACTAAAGTTAAGCCGAGAGTAGAGAGGATCAGGTGGGCTGTAGACTATACACCCTTGTCGAAACCACTGAGCAAAATAATCTTCCAGCATTGGTCAGTTATATCAGAGATAAAAGGGTGTGAGCTCCCACCAACCATCGGCTGTAGGAAAACAAGGAGAATTAAAGATATATTAATTCATTCAGATCTGGTTGTGCCAACTGTAGGGGGTAACTGTCATGGGCTGGGCCCGCCCAAGCTGGGAGTCCAGGTACTAGCACGCAGCCAAGGGGTGTTCAAAAGTCACAAGCCAGGTCCAGTCCGTAGTCAGAGCACAAGGTTAATGCCAGGGTTGCCTCCAGGATCCAAAAAGCCAAGCCAAGTCCAGTCCGTAAGTCAGAGCACGAGGGTATCAAGTCAAGGTGCAGGCAAGAGCAAGACACAAGGTACCAGGGAGTGGTTGCAGGTAGTTGACACGTTGCTTCCACGCCTGGCAGTTGCTCCTGACTGGCTTTTATAGCCAGGCGTGATTTTCAGCCAGCTGCTGGGGCTCCATCCTGATGCTACTCATCACTCTCCAGCAGCTGGCGTTGGCTCAGGAGAGAGCACTGCGCCGTCTCTCCTGCAGTTCCAGTCTCTGGCGCTGCCTGCGGCGCTCTCTAGGTGTGAGTGAGCCTGGGGGGGTGGAAGCCCCTGGCTGGGCTTCCCCTGTGGTGCTGGCAGTCCCTGACTGAGCCTCCCCTGTGGAAGTTCCTGGCTGAGCTTCCCCTGTGGTATTGGGGCTAGAGGGTGCTGGTGTCTCAGCTGCTAGCTGTGAGCCTTGATCAGCCAGCAGCTGCTGCTCATGATTGCTGGCTTCTGCTGAGTCAGGGCTAGGGCTGGCTACACAGAACTCTTCTCCTGAGGAGTCCTGGCTGGCTACACGAGGCTCCTCTCCTCCAGAGGAGACCTCACTCTCAGACTGGGCTATGACAGTAACTCCCCTTTGGAGATACTTAATTTTGTGCTCCCACCGTAAGCTATATGTTGGCAACACGATCAGGCCACTCCACACCCAGATCTTGGAACATATTTCCAGGATTAGGAATAAGGTTTTGGAAGTCCCCCTGACACAACACTTTATTGAACAGCGACATGCAGAGACTGACTTTAAAGTTGTAGTTTTATATGTGGCATGCGAGGGTTCTGGTCAGCGCTTACAGAAAGAACTATTTCGTAGAGAGGCTCAGTGGATACATTATTTAGACAGCATGAAGCCACGAGGTCTCAATAACGAACTCTTATTGAATTGCTTTTTGGGATGAATGGTTCATAATTTGTTTCTGTGCCTTTAATTCTTAGCTGCATTTTGTTAGCTACATAAGCGCTTGCAATTTCACTCAGGGCACGCTGGACGGATTGTGTCAGTGTCACCCTCTGGATTGTATGAATGGATAACAACAAGTATGGGTAAGCTGCCTATGTGAGCAATTTCTTTATTATGATTTTGGAAGTGAAACGTTTATTGAATTCTTATTCTGCATCTTTATGCCCCTGAGGAAGTCCGCAAGACGAAATCTGAGTGATAGATAGCTGGCCCCAGTTTGGGCACAGAGTTCGGATTTCCACCTTCCATCTTTCTGCCAAGTCGACTGAAAAGTAAAGAATGAAGATACATATTTTTACAAATTGAGAGGAATTAATTTCTTCTTACCTTGGACTTGGTACCGGAGTTTCTCTCCCTGAGTCTGTCTCGCACCGGGGGAGTGGTATATAATTACAAGGACTGATTCATAGGTATTGATTATATGACCTTTATGAAATTGTGTGCTAGGATATGTATAAGAAGTTTGGATTAATTGCATGAGCACTGGACACTTTATTATAAGCAGAATTATTAATTGTGTGATTAATTGTTGTGATTCCCGGGTGGGTTTGTCCCACTCTCTATATTTTGGGTTATACCGGGTCCAGCCTTGCTAGATAGTTGTGACAACGGATTTTTTTTCTGGCAGCTAGTTTTTTTGGGGGGAAATAACTATTTGAACATTAAAATCTTTTAGGTGAACCTGCCCCCTGAATATCCAACTGCAGCACCACCTATTTATCAACTTAAGTAAGTGATAACTTTTCTTCAGCATATCCAGTTTCTTGTGCTTTTTCTTCACATTTTCTTCATGTGACAGTGCTGTTATTTTACACTCTTATGATGATCTAGAATTTGAGTAAGGGAGGGTGACCCTGATCCTGCCTCCAGCTGTACCCAGTCTTCGGCTCCCTGTCCAACAAGGACAGCAGAAACTGCTTTGGTAGGCCTGGTATAATTTCACTGGACTGTGAAGAAGAGTGTGCTCCATTTTCTGTGAATCATTTTCAAGTTTGGGGTCCCCAGTGAGGGATTACAGGGCCAATAAGCAATTTGAATATTCTATGCATGCATCTCCTGTATCACAATAGCACAGCATTGCTTAGCTTCTGGCCCAGATGAGAAGTTTCCTGCTCATCTTGCCCCAAATTTTACTAGGAATAAGCACAGGGGCCTCAGATTGGTCATTGGGAGGAATGGTCTGGGGGAGACAACATGACATCCTAAAGGGGCATATAGTTTTGACTCTTTTTCAAAACAAAAACAACTTTGTGAAGAATAATTCAACAAATCATAAACCAGAAAAAGAGAAGCATGCAGTTCACATATGGTCACACCATGTTTGCCAAACGGTGGCTAAAGTTCTAACTCACACTCTGTCAATGCCTGTTCTTCTTTGCACTGGCATAACCGCTTTTACCAAATCATTTGCTGTTCCTGTTTTGCTGAGATGGTTGCTATCTTCACGGGGAAAGGCAAGGCTTCAACTCTTACCTTTCCTCTTTTTGGTCTACTTAAATGGAAATGTGTGTTAGAAGTGTTAAAGTAAATTGGCATGTTCATTTTTATTCTAGCGCTCCTTGGCTTCTTGGACAGGAGTATGCAGAAATAGCAAATAACCTGGAAGAAATCTATGCGTAAGCAGTCGAAGTTGAAAACCTTTTAAACTGGATAACTAACTCTTAAAATACATATTTTATTTTCAGTGTATGTGTTTTGTATTTCACAACAGTTCATATTTCACAACAAGCCTGTGAAATTATTGTGCCCCATTTATCAAAGAGGCTTGAGATTGTCATGTTGCCTTCCCAAGTGCTGGACCGTACTAAGAACACTTTCCCAGGAGTAAGCCCCATTGAATAGACCCTGCTTAGGATTGTTTTCTAAAGCAGCTAGATCAAATAATATCTTTGTGTTTCAAGCAGTAGACTATATAACTGTTTGAGTTATAGATTTGGTTATAATGCTGTAAAGTTGAACGGAGATGAGATTCCAAGAAAGAGTAGTGGTTAGGAACAGGGAGACTCACATTTCTCATGCAGCTCGCTAATCATTGTCTCCCAGAGTAATATGCCTCACGGGGCTGGTGAAGATAAGAAGGGGGAGGGGGAGAAGATAAGACCCTGTAAGCATCCTGAGTTTATTGGGAGAAAGATGGGATTATAATAAACAGGTAATACATATAGCTTTTGTTAATCAATATTAAGATTTTTTTGTAAAGTATACTTTACTACCAAGCTGTTTAAAATGTTTATTGAATATGGCCATGTAAGGACGTAGTCTTAAAACCGCAGTCCTGAACAGAGTTATACCCTTCTAAGTCCCTTGACTTTAGTGGATGTAGAAGGGTATAGTTCTGCTTAGGATTGCATTGTTCATTTAGACAGTATGGCTTCATCTGCAACACAGAACTTCCATTGTTGTCTGTGACTGAGAGAATTCTGAGTGTGCATTCACCACTCTTGCAGATAGAAGCGAAAATGCTGGTTGTGTGTTAGATCTAAACCAAATAGTTTCCCTTGATTTTTTTTTATTAAAAACAAGCCTCAGTTTCAAAGCTACGTCTGGGCAGAAATTCTGCAAAGTGCACCATAGCTTTTTAACAACATTTTTCATTTCAAGTATCTGGCTATATCTCAACAGCAGCAACCTACTAGGATTCTATTTTTAAAATGTAGATTCTGTAATGAAATGTCTTTCATGCAGGAATCCAGCAGATGGCAGTAATGTGGGGGAAGTATTTTAACATGTGAGTTTGCTGGGAAATGCAAGTACGTGGATAGTTTTAGGTGGGCAGCTATATTGGTCTGCAGTAGAACAGAAGGATTTGAGTCCAGTGGCACCTTAGGGACCAACAAGATTTTCAGGGTATGAGCTTTCGAGAGCCAGAGAGGTGAGCTCTGACTCTTGAAAGCACATACCCTGGAAATCCAAGTATGTGGGTTTCACATACTTGATAGGGTGATCTCTTTTCTAGTCTTAAGGGTATGGTGAGGTGGACAACTCTAAAATACAATAGTTACGCTTAAGGGTGTGAATATCGTTGGTGGAGTATTTTTAAATGTTAGCCTCAAATACCAATATTATGGACTGTTTTCTGAAAGCCCCTCAATTTCTAAAGCAGTTTTGCCTCTTTGCTGAGAAGGCTGCTGCAAAGCTCAAGGGCTCTTGTGAATGCAGAACTAGTAGTGTGATTCTTTAGATCCTGCCCAGGGTGTGTTAAAAATGATGGGAAGAAGAAAATGCTCAACATCACCATTTCCTAGGTTAAAAGTGATTTAGTATTGCATATTTGAGTTAAGAAAGTGCCTAAAAACATTTTACCCTGTATCATTTTTATAATACACTTCTTGCTTCCTCCCCCTCCCCCAATTTCCAGACAGAATCTTGGTGAAAATATCATTTATCTGTGGGTAGAGAAGATACGGGAAATTTTGACAGAAAAATCTCAGTCCTCTGCTCCAGGTAATGTGCCAGGGCTGCTTCCAGGTTTTGGTGCTCAGAGTAATATGCTGCCTGGCAGGTTTCCCTGGTTCTTCCACAGAGGGCTGTCATGCTGCATTGATTGTGATGACCTAGTCCCAAGGCAGATGAGTGGGCAGCTGAAAGGAGCTTCAGGGAGGGCAGCTGCATCGTTATTTTGCCTGATTGCTGTCTGGCAGAGGAACAACGGAGTGGGCTGTGTACTGCTGCAGAGGCATTTATGCTCACACAGATGCACCAAGGGAGAGAAGGGAAACCAGTCCTTTGGGGGAGCCTAATCCAGTTACTGCAGTAGTGACTAGATTGGACCCCCTCCCCTTTGTTGTGAGTTGGCATGGCTGCTAGCTGTGATGATATGTGGCCCTTTCTCTTTTTCTTTCCTATTGACTGTTGAATGGGAAGGAATCAGATGTTTGCCCAGTTTTGTTGATGATGAGCCTACTTTAGGTCATCACAGCTGCCTGAAGATGCCATTTTCAAACACCTGTAATGTATTAGACATGCACGATTATAAGCACCAGTATTGTTTTAGCGGTTAGTGTCAGACGAGGATCTGGCAGCCCCAGGTTTAATTCCCCACCCTGTCATGGAAACTCCCTGTGTGACGTGTCAGTCGCACACACTTAGCCTAAACTATCTCACAGGGGTTCTGTGAAAATAAGACGGAGGAGAGGAGAACCATATAAACTGCTTGGTGCCCCATTAGGAAAGGTAATGTAAATGTAAAGTAAATAAATAAAATACTAGTAGACATTTTCAGTTCATTTCAAAGAGCCTTCAACATTTTTTCTTAGGGGTGAACTGGAAAGAAAGAAAACTTCAATACAGCAGAGACAGCAAGGAACATTTTAAACTCTGGACTCTGATGCCAGAGTTCAGATCAACTATGCACAAGTACACACACCACAACCTTTTAGTGCGCTGTATTATGAGTTTACTGTGCATTAATACAGAGATACAATCTTAGTGGATTAGATATGATTTCATCATAAGATGCTACAGGAGTAAGTCAACACAAATTTCAGTTTGTTATATTGACCCCAAAATGAATAGCATAGTTGTTCATACTTATGTTTCTTGCTGAAAGGTCTCACATTTAAGAAAGCTTCAAAACTTACGATGTTTATAATAGGTAGGATTTGGTGCAATACGTTTACTGTGAGCTTGGCATTTAAATTTGGTATGTAGCCTGGTGTCCGCTCTGAAGTATTGTTTACACTCAGTCTTCATGCTATTAGATTAGAATTAGCTAAGCCCACATGGTCCACTGCTTCCTCATAGTGGGATTTCAACTGGCAGGGGATCAGCTTGTGACTAAACATGAAGAGAGTTTCCTCAGAGATCAAGCAGGCACGCAGCAATGAAAGGGGCACTGTAGTAGTTCAGGAAATACTATGCAAGTTGCTTTGCTCAGCCATAGGGCATTGCTGCACTGCCTGAACCTCACCTGCCTGAATATGTGATTCGTGATTTGTTGTGTTTCATGAACCACAAACTTTCATGAACTTGCCCCGGTTTGTGAAAATGTCACTTCCGGATCAGCAGAAGGTCTGCAGAGAGCCCATCTCCTCAGTTGCCTAGGAAACTGATTGATCGGCGCCAGGCTGTCTGCAGTGATGAACCGAAATATGAACCAAACGAACTGGGCTAAAATTCATCAAATTCGTGAGAATGAAAGATTCCTTCTGTCACCCATTTTCTAAATGTAGATTTTTTTTTCTTTTTAAGGCATACGTTTATCAAAGAAGTGTTAGCAGTGTGTAATGTGTTTTATTTTCATAAGTAGTTGTTCAGGATGTATTGAGACAGAACTATATGTTAATTTCCTCACAGCTGAAGGTGCTGTATAGGGAGCTGGATCATTGGCCAGTGTACTTCATTATTGTCTACTCTCACTGGCATTATAGTGGAAGATCTTTCTGACACCTGTTATTTCAGACCTTTCCTATCAAGTGATGCCTGGGATTAAATCAGTGCGCTCCTGCATATATTACATGGGCTTTCCTGTGGAATCATAGCCACCTCACAAGCTTTTGGCTCTTTGTTGAGTGTTTAAGAGCACACCCAGGCTTGTGACTCTGTAATACTTTAGAGAACCACTGTGAGTCACAGACCCATCCCACAATTCTAACTGTTTAAATTGCTGTATCAGTGAAAGAGAGCCAGTAAAAGTGGTATGTACTCTTATATCAACAGGACCAGATATTAAGAAAATTACTGAAGAAACTATTGTGGACCAGCATGAAGAAGACTTTTCACTGGAGCGTCAACCGTTTCAGCAATATACAGCCATACCTCTGAATTTTCATCTTCCTGAAAGTGAAGAAGGTAAAGCAGTGGATGCTGATATTCTGTCATGTTTCATTGGTTGCTTTTTGACCTTTGCCAAGGGTTGTATTGAAATATTGATGCAGATCTAGTTAATCAAATAAATCATTAGAAACAAGAAGCAATTCTCACCCCCTTTTTCTTCAGTATGCCTTTATACAGATCATAGAATAATCATTGCCCAAAGTGCTTATAGTATGTACAGCTACACAGTATATACAAGTTCAGTCATTTCTTCACAGTACTGAAAAGTGCTCCTGATTGAGTAGATAAACAATGATCTCTAGGAGAGAAGTGAGGGATAGCAATACCTTGTTTCTTCATAGGGAAGGATACTACTTGGTTTGAAAAGCACTGCACCAGCTGAAAAAGAACATTCCTATATCCTTCCTCATTCCTGCTGCAGCCTCTGTTTGCCTGAAATCATGCCTCTAGGGATTCATGGACCCCTGGAAACTGTTTGGGGAATGAAGTGCAGAGGGAAATAGTTCAATACTGCCTCCCCTGCCAGATGGCAGGCAGTACTTTTTAACAAGTAGAAAATGATTTAAGATCCAAGCTAAAGTCTTTTGGGCATAATGCATATCATCACTACAAAAAATGCATCAGGCTCAGCAACTTGCAGTTATAACAAATAAAAATAGTAATTCTAGTTTTTGAGGTATTCATCTCTCTTCCTCCCTACCCCCTCTGAGATATGGTGTGCAGATTGGTGCTGCCACTTTTTTCCTGTCAGGTTTAACTCTTTCCCCTACTTCAGAGCCAGTGTGTTATAGTGGCTAGAATGACAGACTAAGATCTGGGTTTCCTGCTGTGCCGTGGAAGCTCACTGGGTGACCTTGGGCCTGTCACACACTCTTAGCCTAACCCACCTCCCTGGGTTGTTGTGAGGAAAAAATTAGAGGAGAGGCGAATTATGTAAGCCACTTTGAGTCCCCATTGGGGAGAAAGGTGGGGGTATAAATGAAGTAAACAATTTTAAAAAATCGTTTTCCTAATCTAGATTTGTTCTTCCTCCCCTAAAAAAATACATTTTCCCAGGGTGGGTGGGAGAGTTTCGAACATGATTTAGATTGAGAAACACCACAGAGGGAAAAGACCTTCTGTCACTGCACCCTGATTCAAATCTCTTTCTTCCCCACAGCTATTTCAAAGAAAATATAAAAACACAGGGAGATCCATGTTGTTTGTCTGTTAGAGTAGGGAAGACTGAGTCTGAAATTTTCCATTATAAATTTACAGATGAAGAGTTACCTCCGATCTGTCATGGAAACCCAATCACAGACCGAAGGAGCACTTTCCAGGCACATTTAGCACCTGTTGTGACCCCTAAACAGGTCAGTAATGGCTTCCTTTAGCTCGCCCTTTCCTTCTTTTGTCAGCTGTTTGATATGTATGTAACATTTGTGTGAAATAGGAATTTAGTTATCATAATTTTGGCTCACCTTTCACAAACAGATTACTACTTTCAGAATCTATTTATCCTGTCAAATATACCAGTGAAACTCATTTGTTTCCAAGAGTTTTATTAATTTAAGTGGTTCCGGAAGTATGTGTCAGGATCTTAAAATGGATTGTGACTGTCACTGTAGTGGCTTGTGTGCCCACTGTAGAGGGAGAAGAGGAAGCCCTATTGAATAAAATTGGACCTACTTCTGAGTAAACATGTTTAGATTTGCTCCCTGTGTTAAGTCTGCACTCTTTGGCTAGCATGGTTAATAACATTTCTCACTATAATGCAGCAGCTTCAAGCTATGTGGGCTTGGAGAAAAGCCTTGAATAGAATACCTAGACATATTTTCTCACACTTATAGCCCCATGCTCTCCCTGCAGCTTTTCTAGAATGAGATGCTTTGGGAGGGGTCCAAGAAGGAGAAGAGAGAGAAGTACCTCATGAGCAACTGAAGAGGATTCCTCAGACTGGCAGGTTCTTTTGCAGTGATAGAGAGGACATAGTGACTTCTGTATCTGCTTCCATAGCTAGCTTTCTTTTGGTACCTATGAGCCCCTGCCCCACTCACCGCTCCAGTCTGTCCTCTGCCATGGCTGGCTCCGCTCAGGCACTCCCTCAGCCTCAGATGTGAATGGGGTAGGGGTTAAAGCCACCCGTCTCCTCCTCCTATCCTGCTGGGCTCTGGCTGTGTTTCCCTCTCTCTGTGCCAGCTCCAGTCACCTCTGCCATCTCCTCCCCAGCTTCCCTGGGAGCGCCCTTTATATCCCCTTTCCTCCACCATCTCAGCCAATCCCTCCACTTTCCTTCCTCTCCGGTCCTCTCAGCCTCCGCCCCGTCCTTTGCCCTGTGCCTCCCTGATGGGCTGGGCTCCCCCTCCATCTTGGCCTCCCATTTTCTACCCCACTCTGGGGCTTCTTTTTCTCCCTGAGCCCTCCCCCTGAATCCCTCCCCTGCCCATCCCTTTGCCTGGGCTGGGCCCGCCCCTCACTGGTTGGGCGAGGCTACTTCTGGCTCCACAGCGGGCCTGCCTCAGTGGCCAGGATCAGGCCCGGCCAGCTATTCCCCACCAGGCTGGCCGCTGTGCTGCAGGGTCAGGCAGCAGGTGTCGACACTGGGGCCTGTCCTAGCTTCCTGCTTGCTGTTCGCTGGGACTGCTGCCTTGCCACTCTGCATGTCAGCTGAGCAGCGGCATGGAGCGGCTTCGTCAGGGCTGGCTGCTCCCAGCTTGCTGGCATGCAGCCCGGGCTCCTCAGCTGCCGCCGAGCCTCTTCTTTGGCCCGCAGGCTGGCTGGTTGAGAGATAAGAGGGGCAGCCAGGCCGCAGCTCTCGCTAGTCAGGTTCTCTGGGTGGAAGGGTGGCATCTCTGGGCCCTGGGCTGAGTCCGGCCGTGCCGGACAGTACCATTCCACTCCTCTGCAAATATCTTGGGTCAAAGCCTCCCTGCATTCTATTAGAAGCTAGTTGTTACGGGCCAGTGTAATATAGCTGATGCCACTGCAACAGTAGTGAAGGGTTGAATTATTGATGGTTGTTGTGGGTTTTCCGGGCTGTATTGCCGTGGTCTTGGCATTGTAGTTCCTGACGTTTCGCCAGCAGCTGTGGCTGGCATCTTCAGAGGTGTAGCACCAAAAGACAGAGATCTCTCAGTGTCCCACAACAACCATCGTTCTCCGGCCATGAAAGCCTTCGACAATACATCGGTTGAATTATTTGTGGATGCTCCACTTAAGCTCTTGAACCAGCAGGCACTTCTGCAATTTTTAAACAGGTACTGAGCACCACAACAAAATTACTAGCAGGAGAGGTGAGTCCAGTCACAAAATACTAACGGTTCTACAAAATGTTAAGCAGTTTCAAGCCAAGCATTCTCTTATGATGCACGTGGCTGTTTCCCAATGGTAACTCCTTATAAACGTGAAGCTAAGATGCAAATGGCCTTCCTGGGCTCTTCTGCTCCAGGGAAGTGTAGGAAATCCAGGGCTAGCTCTTTACTTTTGAGGAAGAGATAATATGGAGAAGAAGTACCAGGGTCCCTTCTCAGAATCCACATTTCCCATAAAAGACTTTGCCAATCCACCAGTATTGTTTCCCTTGTCCTTTTTTTGTGCTACCAGTTCTTTTCCTCGCTCTTCTTCTCTGCTCCTTTACCAGCTCTTGTCTCCTCCCTTGGCCTTTGTCCTGTTCTCAAGAATCACATTGGTGGATGCCATAGCATTCATGAGCGCCATTTTGGGGGTGACTGCCCTAACCTGTATCAGTTCACTCTACTACATCTAAGTTGGCAGTAATCATGATTTGCTATGAAGTCCAAAACCTAGTTTGTGATTGGTGTTTGGAAATGTAATCTAGGCTTACTGTAAGCCAGGAAGTGAGTAAAAGTATTGGCACACAGAGGGGGAGAAGGAAACACTCAGACCCACAACTCGTTACTGGCAGCCAAACCATAGTTAGGACCATGATGTCTGCACTGGACCTGAACTGTACATATGAAGCTGCCTTATATTGAGTCAGACTCTTGGTCCATCAAAGTCAGTACTGTCTGCACAGACTGGCAGCGGCTCTCCAGGGTCTCAAAGCAGAGGTCTTTCACATCACCTACTACCTGATCCTTTTAACTGGAGATGATGGGGATTGATCCTGGGATCTTCTGCATACAAAGCAGATACCCTGCCACTGAGCCATGGCCCTTTTCCCCTAACAGTATCTTAGTCCTAAAAATAAATCTTATTTTTACAAGTAGTCATGTAATCAAACACAACAGTTATTGTAGCAGATTTTAATTCAATCTCTTGTCCCAGTTGTGTCCAACTGAAAAGATTTTGCAGCATCGCCCTGTTATATGCATATGTCTAAATAGCTGTGGAGTCTCATAATTGTCACAAAGAATATTGTGTATAATATACTTTATAGGTTGATACATTTATGGGAAACAAATTGATGCCCCTTGTAGCACATGTTGATGGATATAGGAATAGAGTGGTGGTGGTTCAAGTGCAAAGACTATCATGTGGTAGAGTGAGGCATTTTTTGCAGGCAGCTGTCCCATTGCACTTACATGATAAATAACCTTTTTCCTTTCCAAAAGAAGATTTGCTACTTCAGCTGACAAAATATCTTGAGCCAGCCCTATCAATGAAAGAGAAACATCAGTTCAGTGAGCATCCTAAGAACATGATTACTTTTTCAGATTGAGGAATGCGCTTCTGGGAAGGAAGCCAGTGGAAGTTAATCACACAGTGAAGTCCCATGGAAATTAGCTGTTACAAACTTCAGCTGGGTTCGTTCCCTGGAGCGAAAATTGAAACTACTGATAGTTTGTGTTCCTGTAGGTCATTTGGGCAGGTGAATGTATGAAATGGTGCGCCTGGAACAGTCAATAACTAGAAATGAAACTAGAAGTCAGGTTTTTAGCACTCTTCTCCTATGGATAATGCAGTAACAGTGAACAAAGATGCCCAGACAATCACTTTCGGTCTCTGTTCTTGACACTTGTTACTGCTTTTTATAGAGTTTCAAATGGATTCTTGCTATATAGATGCACAGATGAGAGAGCAATCGATCACCAGAGTAGCTTGCTCAACTTTTAGTTTAGCATCTCTGTGTTTTCTACCAAAACTGATTAGAAAAGTTACAAACTCATAGAAGAATCGAATTTTGCAACTAGATAAGATCTGAGAATGATTTAGTCTAAACCTGAGAACAATTTAGTCTAAACCGTCTTAAATATTGCTCCCTGTAGAGCTCAGAGAATAGTCTATTCTTGAAGTTAACAAAGTATCATTGACTGCATCTCTAAATTTTTAGTGAATTCAAAAGTCTTCCTGCACATCCGCGGGAAAACTGAAAGAAGGGAGTGGAAACTAAACTTAATCCATGTTTCATCATATAGTTCTAAGATCTGTACAAAGCATTTATGATTTTACGTCTAGGTATAATATGTATTGCTTAGGACCTTTTACTTATCTTGGGGCCGGGGGGTGGGTGGAGTGGGACTAGAAGATCTGGTGCAATGCCAATTTCTTCTTGGTTGCTCTTGATTTATATCTTGTAGAATCCTGTCCCAGCCTTTTTTTCAGATGAATTTCTGCATTGATTGGGGATGAGGGGCCACAGGTCAGTGGAAGAGCATCTGCTTTGTGTGCATAAGGTCCCAGTTAGTCCTCAGCATCTTCAATTAACAAGGCCACATAGTGGTTGATGTGAAAGATCTTTGCCTCAGATCCTGGAGAGCTACTGCCAGTCTGAGTACTGACCTTTTTTTTTTATTTTTTTATTTTTCATAGCTACAAAACACTACACAAGACTATCACAAGGAAAGGGGAGAGGGAAGGGACAAAGGGGGTGGGAAAAGAAAAGGGGGGGAATGAACTACAAACACTAAACACTACACTTCAATGTTTCCCTTCATACTGTCATAATACAAAAATAGCTCCATAGAATAATGATGGAGTGGTTAATCATACAGAGAATAAACATTTCAAATTCTGATTAAACTTTCCTCCCCCTTCTAGGTCCCGGACGCAATTCTCTCTGTGCAACTGCTGTTGCGATGCTGTCCTCCCCCCGCCCCCTCCGGCTCCTCCTTTTCTTCGTTCTTGGTGCAGCAGAGTTCTGGGTTTTTATTCTCAAAATCCTTTAGTTGATCTTCTGATAATATCTTATAGGCCTGATCTTTATATCTGAACCATATTCCTTCCGGGAATAACCATTTGTACTTTATTCCATGGTCCCTCAGAAGTGCTGCAAACTTTTTATATTTAAAACGCCGTTTCCGGACTAGAAATGGAACGTCCTTCAAAATCTTGACTTTCAAACCCATAAAGTCCAAATCCGCATTGTATGAGTTATATAGGATGGTGTCCCGAATCTTTTTAGATGAAAAGTCAATAATGATCTCACGAGGCAACTGTCGCTTTGTTGCATATTTTGAAGAAGCCCGACGGACCTCCAAAATGGCGCTTTTGACCTCTTCTTTAGTCGTCCTCGCGGGTGTCGCCAGTAGTTCCAAGACCAAATCCCACAGATCCTCATTTTCCTCCTCTTTAACGTTTTGGAGACGCAAAATTGTCTGCGTTCGTTCCACCTGTAGCCCGATCAGCTGGTTCTCCACCAACTTCAGCTCCTTTTTTGTAGCCTTCACAAGTGACGCACTTTCCAGAGCAGACTTTTCTGCCCCCCCCCGCTGCTGCCTTAATGGTTTTCACCTCGCTTTCAATTAAGCCCACCCTTTGATCAGTTTCGTTCAGCTTGTCAACAAAGGGTTTTATAGCTTCCACCACCGCCCTGCGTACCAACTCTTCGAGCGACTCCCCCTTCTGCAAGGTAGCCGAGATTGACTTACCGAGAGCGGGACTTTGCTTCTTTGCTGCCATTTGGGGGGGGGGGCGCCAACAAAATTCTGGAACTCAACGAAGGGGAAGAGCGAGTCTTCTTCAGATCAACCTCTCCTTCACAAACGCTTATAGAACAGAAGGGATTCGCTTGTTTACAGGCTTCCGCCTGTTTCTTTTACTTGCCGTTTCTCGTTGCCCAGCGGCACTCGAGGCGCCGCGCACATCTGCCGGCCTCCATAGGGACAAACGGGCAATTCCCCCCCCCGCATTGATTTCGGGGAGTTCTTCCCGCCGCGTCCCGGACCCTGGCTCCCTCCCTGGGAGTCCTGGGGGCTAATCCTTGCGGATCAGCCGCCCGGTCAGGGTGCCCGGTCGTTTCCTCCCGGACCAGCCGAGAGGAGCGTCCGGCATGGCTGAGAAAACGAAACCGAATCAGTCTGAGTACTGACCTTGATGGATTAATGGTCTGATTCACATCGTGTGTGTGTGTGTGGCGGGGGGATTACTCTCTTTAGCTGGCATATACAGTTGTTTAAAACATTCAAATGGATCCGAGAATGGCATGACATTGCAGCCTACCAGCTTTTGCACTAGTGCAAGAAGAAAGAGGGGTGATCTTGTCTGATCCTCTTCCCATTGCCTGATGGCATTTTGTCCATGTGGATCCTACAGTTCCTGGATGGTTGTGGGAGATCTGGGAAGGATAGGATCCAACCCAACAGATGCAATATATGTGCAATGTATTTAACAACAACAACAACAACAACAACAACAACAACATTCGATTTATATACTGCCCTTCAGGACAACTTAATGTCCACTCAGAGTGGTTTACAAAGTATATTGTTATTATCCCAACAACAATCACCCTGGGAGGTGGGTGGTGCTGAGAGAGATCCGAAGATCTGTGACTGACCCAAGGTCACCCAGCTGGCTTCAAGTGGAGGAGTGGGGAATCAAACCTGGTTATCCAGATTAGAGTCCCACTGCTCTTAACCACCACACCAAACAGGCTCTAGTTGTGCCATGCTTTCCCCCTTCTGTTTCAAATGAATTTCTGGTTAACTAGGATCATGGTTAGTTATTTACATTGATTCCCTTTTTGTCTTTGGGGGTTTACTTGTGTTGATTTTTTTAAGCAAGGGAAAAGTATGTATAAGTGATTTGGAGACATGTTTTCAAAGCAAAATTCTCATTAGTGATGCTATGAATTTGAGGTATACTATAGCAGTGTTCCTCTCTCCAGCATAGTAAATGAATTTGCTGTGAAAGAATGGGAATACTGCAAAGATAAATATTGAAGATGTATTTTGATAACTCTAGAGAGATGGCTTTTTTTTCTTTTGAATTAAAAGCAATTTGCTTGCCAGGCATGTTCTCTCTAACTCTCACGGCTTTAATAATGTTTTGCTTAAAGTGGTATTAATTATGCATTGTTTATTAAAACAGTTTCTTCATCACAGTATTTATCTAGTACAGGGGAACATGTGCCATCTGATAAGAATAGAACAATAGTTATTACATTTAAAGAGAGCGACAAAACAAAAACAACTGCTAATATATTCCTAATTGCTTATTGAGCTCTTAGTACTCACAGTTATAGACAATAGATTAAAAGTGTAAGAGAAGTACTGGTGGCGTCTTGCTGGATTCCAGAGATTAACATTCTGGAATCTGGAATCTATTGGGTACAAGGCATCCAAAGTTAAAACCATTTCTGGAAAGAAAATTCATTTAAGAAGCAGGATCTGGTCCGACATTAAATGAAACCATGGTTTGGACTTTAAATATGAGCCAGGATCTGAAACCATGGTTTGGACTTGGATTATTAATTCTAGCTAGCTTTAACTGTAGTTTTGCCTGTGCACATGCTGACCTAATCTTGGCTAGATCCTTGGCACTGCCATCACTGCAATGCAAGCTGGGATAAGGAGATGGAGAAAGAACGAAGGCAGTGAAGGCAGTGTCAGGGCAAATAAGGATTTGAATGAGAGTTGAATTCTGGTTTCGCAAATTAACCACAGTTACAATAAACCACGGATTCAGGTTATGATGATTGAACCAAACCTCAGGAAATAGCATAGAAGTCAAGACTGGAAGGTCATAACTGCCTAAGTGCACTCTGTAGGTCAGATGGTTAGTTTGTCATCATGGCTTTGCGTTTGAGTTTCTTGCTGATAAGGAGCCTTGTATATCAGGCAAGTTTTCTTTCTGGTGCCTGATCAGCATTTGCACATTGCTTTAATAATGTATGAAGGAGCAATTTTTCCCCTTGTTGCAAGGAACTCCAAACATATAAGACTGGCCCTGTGTACATCTGGCTGAGCATGGGCAGCTACTATTGATCCTAAACGCACCAAAATATTCTTGAGAACCTTGAGGTGCTGGTCTTCCCTTTTATATTCTAGTTTCTCTTCTTTGCTTTGTTTCAGTTGCTTCTTCAGCTTCTTTTCTTTCTCACCCATCTCCTTATAGAGTGTCTCAGCCCTGCCTGTCACACAATTGTTGAGGTAGTCCTTTGTAGTCTTGGTAATGATTGGGGCCAAGAGCAAGTCTTTGCTATACACCTTGCACTGTGAGTTTGTGGGAAGCATTCATATCCATGGACTTTCAGAGGGATGGATTCAGGCATATTCATTCACCAAAGGTGGCAATGAGCATTATTGGTTTTCTGTATGTTAAAATGTATTGCACTCTGATCATTGCAATCATATCTTTTAGAATAAGCGGTGGGTAATCAAGCTTACTTTGCAAAATCTTGAAGTGAGGTGCATGTTTTTTAGTAATTGTCAAAATTTTCCCATCCAGGTGAAAAATGTTCTTGCCAAATTGTACGAGAATAAGAAAATAGCCAGTGCTACTCATAACATATATGCATACAGGTGAGTAGGTAATTCTCATTATTTATTGCCAAACTGTGAACAAGATAAAAATTTGGTACTGCAGTTGATTCTTTTCCATGAATAAGATCTAGAAACACACAGAAGGGAACTGTAAGTACTAATGGCAACTCTGCTTACAGTTTTTGCCTTTGCAAAAGAGACAAGCCACTTACAAAAATGAAACAGTGGCTTGTCTCTTCAGTAGAAAATGTAGCTTATAAGGCTTGCACCATTCTGTCACACATGTATGTATCCTTTATTTTGATCTTGGCCCATTTCTTTTTTCCTTTCTATAGATTGGATTGCACTGTACATTTAACGAATTATTGTGAATAGATGTATAAATTAAAAACAGTTAAATTAAGATGTGTGAAAAATGTAATCTCCAGAAAATAGTGAATAATGCTGTATCAATGGTTCACAGATGGATTACTTACTTACTTGTGTTACTGTTCATTCAACCATTGTCTTGAACAGAAAACACAACTAGAATACTAAAGGGGTTTAGGAATCTGAGCTATTGGTAGTATCAAGTATTTTGCAACTTGCAGTGTCATTTGTTGTTTCCCAGTCATTTAAAAACCATGAGACATTAGCCTCCACAGAAACTAGATTCTTTCCAATCAGAGTAAATATCAGCTCATTTTTCACATCTAAAAACCGAGGACATTCAAGAAGAATGTGATCTATAGTACCAGTTTTCTCTAATCTGCAGGCACACAACCTATTAGGAAAAAATATACTAGAGTATTTTCTTGTTGTAACTACTGAAAAAAAAGCATTCAGACAGGCCAACATAAAAGCACTTGTGTAGCTTGGTACAGTCAAAGTCCAAAAGTACTCTGGAATCTTCAACGGAGGACATATTCCAATGGCAAGGAATGAACAAACCCTATGAAATCTAGTAACAGTACTACTATAATCTAGCTCTCTTAGGCAGTTTTTTGATCAGACAATATATATTCCAACGTCATAGTGTGTTTAACAAATCAGCAGTGGCATTTAGACACATCAGCCTGCATCTCCAGTTAGTATTCTCTACTTCAGTGTGTAGTACCGTGCCAGCTATGCAGTTTGGGGCACCCAAAATACAATGGAGATAGTATAGAAGTGGACGAACTACACTTTCCATGATCATGGTGATCCAAACTGCTATTGCATAAAAAAGATGGATTGCCACTAGGGTATATTAGCCCCCAGTAGTAAAAAAAAACCCTAAAAAACCCAAGAAATGGCTTTAGCCAAGCTGACTGCAGCCCTCATGGTACAATGAGCTTTAAACTGATGCCGCAAGGGGAAGGGGACGATCGACATGGCGACTTCAATGATGAAGTGAACACAGTGGGGACCTACCTGGGTAGGAAAGGTCAAACAAAGGTACAAGGCTACAAGTGTCTATATACCAATGCCCAAAGTGTGGGCAATAAGAAAGAAGAGCTTGAGCTTCTATTGCAGACAGAGGGCTATGATATAGTAGGAATTATTGAGACTTGGTGGGATGATTCCCATGACTGGAATGTGCTAGTGGATGGGTATGAGTTGTTCAAGAAAAACTGGAAGGGTAGAAGAGGAGGTGGAGTGGCGCTGTATGTGAGGAGAGGGCTTGATTGTCAAGAAGTTATGGAGAATGGGGCGGGCAGCCCGGTGGAAAGTATATGGGTAGAAATAAGGGGAGGAAGGACAAAGGGTATTATTGTTGGAGTCTGCTACAGACCACCTGACCAGTGAGAAGAAATGGATGCTGCCCTCTTTGAACAGATTGGCAGAGTATCCAGACATCAGAACCTTGTAATTATGGGTAACTTCAACTTCCCTGATGTGTGCTGGGAGACAGGCTCAGCAAAGCGTCATGAATCACGCAATTTCCTGACTTGCCTGGCCGATAACTTCCTTTTTCAAAAGGTGGAGGAAGCTACAAGGGGTTCGGCCATACTAGACTTGATATTAACCAACAGGGAAGAATTGGTAGATGAGATGAAGGTGGTGGGGACCTTAGGGGGAAATGACCATGTCCTTCTTGAATTCCAGTTGCTATGGGGAGCCAAGGAAGTTCGTAGCCAGACTTGTAGGTTAGATTTTCGTAGGGCCAACTTCGATGAACTCAGAGGCTTGATGAGAGTCATTCCGTGGGGGAGTGTGCTGGAAGGGAAAGGAGCGAGTGAAGGGTGGGCCATTGTCAAACACGAGCTTTTGTAAGCTCAGGCCCTCACTATCCCAGCAAGACGGAAACATGGTAAGGGCTCCAAGAAACCGATGTGGATGCACAGAGAGCTCCAGAATAAGCTAAGGGAGAAAAGGGAAATGTTCAGGAAATGGAGAGAAGGACAGACCTCTAAAGAGGAGTATATGAGGGTTACTAGGTACTGCAGATCAGCCATCAGAGAGGCCAAAGCTCAGTACGAGCTGGGTCTGGCCAGGAGGGCTCGCTACAATAAGAAAAACTTTTACAGATACGTGAGAAGCAAACGCCAAGGTAAAAGAGGCAATTGGACCGCTGTTGGGAGTAGATGGAGAAACTCTGATGCAGGACAGAGAAAAAGCAGACAGGCTTAATGACTTTTTTGCCTCTGTTTTCTCCCTGAAGAACTCAGGCACATCTAGAGATAGTAGGAAATGTGGCAGGACACCTGAGTGGCTAATTGACATTGACAGACAGGTAGTAGAGAGGCATCTGGCTGCACTGGATGAATACAAATCCCCTGGGCCAGATGGGGTGCACCCAAGAGTGCTGAAAGAACTTTCCAGAGAACTTGCAGAACCCCTGTCCATCATCTTCAAGGCCTCCTGGAGGACTGGGGATGTGCCACAGGATTGGAGAAGAGCGAATGTTATCCCAATCTTTAAGAAAGGGAGGAAGGATGACCCAGGAAACTACAGGCCGGTCAGTCTGACTTCTGTTGCTGGGAAGATATTAGAACAGATTTTAAAGGGATCAATCTGTAAGCATCTGAAGGACCACTCAGTGATCTGGGGAAGTCAGCATGGTTTTGTTCCTAACAAATCTTGCCAGACCAACCTAGTTTCCTTCTTTGATCGAGTGACCAGCTTACTGGATCGGGGGAACTCTATTGACGTGATTTATCTGGATTTCAGTAAAGCTTTTGATAAGGTTCCCCATGACATTCTGATGGGCAAACTGGAAGACTGTGGAGTAGACTATAGGACAGTTCGGTGGATAGGGAACTGGTTGGAGGACCGCACTCAAAGAGTGGTGGTCAACGGCGTTTCATCAGATTGGAGAGAGGTGTCCAGTGGGGTGCCGCAGGGGTCGGTTTTGGGCCCGGTACTTTTCAATATTTTTAATCAATGATCTGGATGGAGTGGAAGGGCGGCTCATTAAATTTGCTGATGATACCAAATTGGGAGCGGTAGCAAACACCCAAGAAGATAGAATTAAAATTCAACAAGACCTGAATACTCTGGAGAAGTGGGCAGCTGTGAATAGGATGCAATTCAACAAAGACAAGTGCACAGTATTACATCTGGGCCACAAAAATGAGAAGCACAAATACTGGATGGGGGATACACTTCTGGGCAGTAGTATATGTGAAAGGGATCTTGGGGTAAGAGTGGACTGTAAACTGAATATGAGCAGTCAGTGTGATGCGGTGGCAAAAAAGGATAATTCAATCCTGGGTTGTATCAAAGGGGCCATAGCGTCAAAATCGCAGGAGGTCATAGCCCCTCTCTATACTGCCTTGGTCAGGCCACACCTGGAGTATTGTGTGCAGTTCTGGAGGCCTCACTTCGAAAAGGATGTGGACAAAATCGAGAGGGTGCAGAGGAGAGCGACAAGAATGATCAGGGGTCTGGAGACTGAGCCTATGAGGAAAGGCTGAGGGCCTTGAGAATGTTTAGTTTGGAGAAGAGGAGGTTGAGGGGGGACATGATTGCTCTCTTTAAATATTTGAAAGGCTGTCATTTGGAGGAGGGCAAAGAGCTGTTCCAGTTGGCAGCAGAGGGTAGGACGCGAAGCAATGGGCTAAAACTACATGCACAAAGGTACCGGCTGGATATTAGGAAAAACTTTTTCACGGTCAGAGTAGTTCAAAAGTGGAATCAGCTGCCTAGGGAGGTGGTGAGCTCCCCTTCACTGGCAGTTTTCAAGAAGAGGCTGGATGAAGACTTGTCAGAGATGCTTTAGGCTGATCCTGCACTGGGCAGGGGGTTGGACTAGATGGTCTGTATGGCCCCTTCCAACTCTATGATTCTATTAATTCAAATGGGGTTTCCATGGGAGATTAGCCTGGAACACCACCCCCATGTCCGGAACAGCCCTTGCCTGCCCCTGACAGCTCCAGCAGCCACCCCCGGGCAGGCCACAGTGCACCCACTCCCGGAGCTGTTCCCCCTCCCCATTTACCAGCAGGCCAGCGGGAAAGGAGCGCAGCCAGGCCGGGGGCAAGATGGAGAAGGAGCACAGCAGCCAAGCCAGGAGCTGTTAGGGCAGTCTGGAGGGGCCTGCCACCCTGCTGGGACACGCAGCAGTGCGGCAGCACCCCATGGGCCCTGACAGACAGCTGAGTTCCCTGGGAAGCCGGAGGTGAGTGTGTGGGCGTGAACTGGCTAGAGAGAGAGCGGAGGTTCATGACCCAGTGGGCAGGAGGGGGAATCAGGTGACACAGCCTCCTCCCCTGTCCCACTCTGAGGCCGAGGGAACACCCCCACCAGGACACCCGGGAAGATGGTGGAGGGCAGGAGCAGTGTGGTGGGCGGCGCGGCAGCTCACACCTAGATATCTAAATTGTTTAACCTGTTCAATACTATTCTCAGCAAGTGACCACTTACAGTTCTTGTAGCTTCTCTTTTTATGATATAGCAGTACTTTTGGACTTATCATAATTAATAAACAATCTTTCTCTGAAGCAATATTCTGCAAATGATTTCAAAAGCCTCTGCAGATCAGCTACTGAGAGTGCCAGTAGAACTGTATCTTCCTCATACAAAAGAATTGTAAGCTTCTAAGATGACAAATATGGAGTATGAAACTCATCATAGGAAAGAAAATATTAATTTATAATATATAAATTGAATAACAATGGTGCCAGTATACAAGCCTGCTTCACTCCCTTATTAAGCAGGATCACCCTAGACAGTTGACCAGAAGGGCTGCCTCTCACCCAGGCTGTCAGTGACTATACAGCTATTTGATCAAAAATAAAAGATACTTATCAACTGATAGCACATTCAAATTATCCCATAGCCACTAGTGTACTTAGAGTCTAAATGATAAAGGGTATAACAGTGATCAGTTGTGCTCAGACCTATGCGAAAACCTGCCTGTTCACAGCTGAGTACTGATTCTTCTTCCAGCCAAGATTGTAGTTTATTATGAAGAAAGGAAGCTTATCATTTTCCCACCATTGAGAGAAGGCTTATTGGTCAGTAATTGTGAAAGGGTCGATTGAGTCGTCTTTTTTATATATTGGCACAGTAGTTGCATGCCTCCAGACTCCTATTTATCTGTGAAAAAATAGGTGACATAACTTCTGCCCAGCAATCAGGATTAGATCTAAGACGTTCAGATGGAACCAGATTGGGCCTGGGCCCTTTTCTGTTTTCAGTTTACTAATCAGATTAGTAAGATTAGTAAAATTCAGATATTGTAACTGATGACCATTCTTTGTGTCCAGTGCCAAGGCTGGCCTTGGAGCCCTCCATGAGGGCACTCCCCCTTAAGTCCCCTTGGAGCGCCTCCACCTGTCAACACCGCAAGCTCTTACCCAGCGAAAATGAGGGGCACAGGCAAGCTGAGTGCTGGGGAAATGGCAGTAGGATTGGCTGAGCTGCCACCCTTGGCCCTTGGGGGCAGCAGTCCTGCAGTGGTGATGCCAGAGGTGACAAGGCCAGGTGGCCTCATGGCTCATTGGCAGGCACAGACAGGGCAAGGCCAGAGCAAGCAGGCAGCCAAGGCGAAAGGGCCAGTGTAGGCCACGAGCCACCCCAATGAGCCCCAGCTGGGACCGGGGCAAGAACATAGACAAGCGTGGCTGCCTAGGGTAACACAGGTGGTGGTTCTGCTGCTGGGGGTAGGATCAGGGAGAGGGGACTGGGAATGGTGAAGGGATAAAACCAAGAAGTCCTTAAGCTGAGGAGGAGAGGATAGTAACTAGTGAAAGAGCACAGAGGCCAGAATCTAACCAAGAGAGGACCGAGGGAAAATTGGGCGACCCCACTCTCTTTCTGAGGCTTGGGACTTTTCTGGCAGATCTGGCGGCAGTAGGGCTGACTGCAACAGCCAAAAACACAGAGAAGGTGGCAGCAAAGGCTGGGCTCCGAAAATTTGTGCATGGTCCCCTCCTTGACAATTGATGCTGTAAACAATGTCAAAAAATTATTCTCCCAACATGCCACAGGAATGTGACAAGGAACCATTGTTTATAAATTCATATTGCTAGCGGTTGCTAGTGATTGTATCTCAAAAAAGTCTGTTATCTTTTAGGTTAACTGCCCAAATCAAATGATTCCAGCCCTCCTTTTTGAGAGCTGTTTATTGGTTCTAATGATAGCTTTATATCCACACTTTAGTGCAAGGAGCTGAGCTAATGTATACTCATTATATAGCCTAAATATACTATACATATATTGTATTGCCCTCTTAATTAATCTACAGTCAGCATCAAATCAGCTTCCCTTCCACTTGGCAGATCTGCAACTTGTGTATAGGCTGAACAAACTATCTGAACGATTTTCACTAATTCATCCTCCTCTGGAGATTACTATCTAAAGAGGAAGAGAAAGATGGACATTCATCTGTATAACCTATTTTCTAGCCATCAATCTCTGAGCCTTTTTATTAATTTCTTGATTCCATCTTATAGGTCTTACCTTAGTACAATTCTGGCTCAGGATAAGGTTTGGAAGAGGCAAAAGAGAATTTTTACCCTGTATATTAACCACATTCTGAAGTGCTAAATGATCACTACACATATATTCTTTAACACAGACGTTTTAAACTAGAGGTAGTAACTTTGGGGGAAGCAATAAAATGGTCAGTGACACTCGCACTCTATTGATTGATGCAAGTGAAGTCACCTTCACAGCCAAACCTTGGGCACCCATTCAGAATGGTTAACCCATGATAAATGAGTAATGTAGCCAGTTTCTTCCCAGCATTAAGATGGGTAGCCGAGTTAGTCTTTCTGTAGCAGTAGAAAAGAGCAAGAGTCCAGTAGCACCTATAAGACTAACAAAATTTGTGGTAGGGGATGAGCTTTCATAAGCCACAGCTCATTTCTTCCCAGCATTGTTTATCTTAGTATCCTGTGATTTCCTCAGTTCCAAGAGACATCCTATTAAGTTATTAGATAACTCTCCTTTGAAGCTTTTTTGAAATAGTGCCTCATTTGTTCCTCCCTTTCTAGCATTCATATCACCCCCAATCAAGAATATAGCAGAAGGATATACGGAAGTAACCTACTGCAATTACCAAATTATTCCAATAATTAGCCTCTGCAGAGCTAGAAGAACCAAGGGGAATTGTTTTCCATCTGCATATATTTGATATTACTGGTCTTTCTGAGCTGATTCATAAATTTCTGGACTGCTATAGCACAACTGAAGCCTGGGTCTGTAAATCCTTTTATTTATAACAGAGGAAGGAAAATCTGCGCACCTTAAAAAAAGTTATAGTAATTAGTGCTCCCCTTAAGCTTTGCAGTTTTTAAGTTCTAAGTGAATTTATATAGAGAGCCAGGATGGTGCAGTGGTTAAAGTATTGGACTAGGATCTGGGAGACCCAGGTTTGAATCCCCGCTTTGCCGTGGAAACTTGCTGGGTGACCTTGGGCCCGTCTCACACACTCTCAGCCTAAACCTACCTCATAGGATAAAATGGAAGAGAGGAGACTGCTGCTTTGGGTCACCATTGGGAGGAAAGGCAGGTTATAAATTAAATAAATAAATTAATTTACGTAGAGAGTCAGGGAAACAGACAGATGTACACTTTAGTATGTAAGCATTTTACTAGTCTCTCCAAGGGAACCTGGAAGGTGTTGACTTTAGCGCTATTGACACTTTTTAAAAAAAAAAATCTGCTGTAAACCCTGGCCTTGTTTGCTGAGATGTCAGTCTACCATGCAACTGCTGCAGTTCTTCTGTACACATTGCTAATTGTTGTATATTGGTTTCAAGCCATATGGCAGTTGACATAGAGGATGTGGAAGTGACTCCTCTCTTGCCCAGAAGACTTTCAGAGAGCTGGTGTAGTATGCTGACAGGCAAATTGGAATCAGCCTGGTTCAAAACTCACATTTACCATGAAATCTAGGAGGCCTTAGCCAAGCCACTGAGTATTCAAAACCGTTACATAAATGTTATCTGTTAATAATTGAAGTGTAGATATCCTAGAGTTTCCCATCTTAAAATCAGTTCCAAACTTTCAGCAGACTTTATCAATGCTAGACTTTCATATTTGTTCCTTTTCTTTCCTCCCATCTGAGTCTTAAAAACAGATCCTGTTCTTAGATGGGTCTGATGACCTGTATTTCTCAAGAGACTCCTAATAAACTCACAGCTGCTCTTCCCATTTGGAGTTGGGTAACAAAAGGATTCTATTGTTGGGATAAGCATTTGGGCACCAAGTGATAAGAGGGCTATGCAGATGGAGCAGTGGCTGTAGCTGAACAATCTGTCGTGCTGTCAGTCCATTTTGGGGTGCAGGCTGGGTCCAGGTCCCCTGTATTCCATTTCCTCTTCAAAGCAGCGCCAACATTAGTTGTGGCCTAGGGTTCCATAGGTGAAATGCTGCAGAATTGTCCAGCGAGCCGTGGCTCAGTGGTAGAGCACTGCCTTTGCATGCAGACAGTCTCAGGTTCAATCCCCTAGCATCTCCAGTTGAAGGGATCAGGTAATAGTTGATATGAAAAACCTACACCTGAAAGTCTAGAGAGCCGCTGCCAGTTAGAGGAACAATACTAACTTTAATAGAGGGTCTGACTCAGTCTAACGCAGCTTCATGTGTTCAGTGCTGAGGATGTAGTTCTAGCCAAGGAGTGCAGTAGAGCAAGAAATTATTAAGACCATAGTGTCAAATGTAATTAATTAAATAAATGAATAAATCCTAGGAATGATGTCTGATGATCTCAGTGCAGATATCATTGTAGGTAGTGAAGAACAAGGTGGCTTTAGCTACAAGTGTAATTCAATACAATCAACAGCATTCAATAAACAATAAAATCAAGTATAGATTGCATACATTTGAAAACACGCAGAATTCTCATATAGGGCTGAAAACTATGTTGAACAAAACACAGACAATTTGGCATGACATGATTAACAACAGTATCAGACAGTGCACAGTAGTAGTATAATCCGTATCTTCTTGAACCATTTTCTTATAGCACAGCCCTATTACCTGTGTAAGAAAGCCTTCCTGAATAATAAGGTTTTCGCAGTTTGTGGAAAGCCCGGAGAGTGGATGCTTTCCTGACCTCTTCAGGCAGGCCATTCCATAAGGTGGGGGCCACTGCAGAGAATGCACATGTAGAGGAAAGCTGTTGATTTTGCCATTTTTAGGATGGCACCTGCAGAAGGCCCTGTTCAGGTGAGGGGCTAAGCATAAGGAGAGAGGTTCTCTCCTAGATAAGAGGTACCAAGACTATGAAAAACTTAGAATTGAGCCCTGTAATTAATGGGCAGCCAATGGAATGACTGCGGAATGGGAATAATAATGCACGTTCCACCTAGCTTTTGACGTATTTGAGCTGCAGCTTTCTACACCAACCGGAGTTTTTGATTTAACGTAAGAGGGGAGACCTATAATAATAATAATAACATTCAGTTTATATACCACCCTTCAGGACAACTTAAGACCCACTCTGAGCAGTTTACAAAGTATGCTATTATTATCCCCACAACAATCACCTTGTGAAGTGGGTGGGGCTGAGAGAGCTCCGAGAGAGCTGTGACTGACCCAAGGTCGCACTGCTGGCTACAAGTGGAGGAGTGGAGAATCAAACCCAGTTCTTCAGATTAGAGTCCCACTGCTCTTAACCACTACACCAAACTGGCTCCTGAATCCAGTTCAAAGTATTGGTTCTATCGTTCAAAGCCCTAGATGGCTTGGGACTGTCCTGTCACTTTTAACCACTACAACAAACTGGCTTTGTAAGTGGCTATGTAATGTGCATTATAGTAGTCAATCTTGATGTGAACATGGCATGGATCCAGGCTGTGTCAAGGAAGGGGCCATATTTTGGGTTAGACTGAATTTGTGGAAGGCATTTTTTGCCACTGCACTAACTTGCTTCTCTAGTAGCAGCACTGGACCCAGATAACCATGGCTCTTTAACCAAGTCTAGCGAAAGTAGAGATTACAATGTTCTTCAATATCTCCACCTTTCCAACCAGCAAAAGTTCCATCTTGTCTAGGTTCAATTTCAGTTTGTTTGTAATCAGCCAGCTGACCACAGCGGTCAGGCAGTGATGTAAAACCTCTATTGCATCTCCAAGAGATTTGGATAGAGATACAATAGCTGGGTGTCATCTGCATATTGATGATGTCTAATTTCATAGCTATGAATGTTTTCTCCTATAGGTTTTATATAAAGATTGAATAACATGGCAATGATTGCACCCTGTGGAATCCAGCAAGGTAACTCCCACCTTGAAGATAGCTGGTCTCCAACGTAGCCTTTTGAGTCCATTCTATGAGGAACAATTTAAACCAGTCCAAGACACATCTCCTGATACCCATTTCTACCTCTAATGCCTCAACAGAATGGCATGATCATCTGTGTCAAAAACTGCAGATATATCCAGGAAGAACAATGATGAAGCTTGGCATATGTCTACGTGGCATATTGATACTATTGCTTTAAAGATAACTTCCAGAAGCCCTCCAGAAGGAGAGGTCTAGATCTTGTGACCATAGCTGGAAGAGGGGTTAGAGTTGTAGAGGTCTAGTCTTGGCCTGTTCAGTTAGTTGCCTGTGTGTGTTCCAATAAATGTAGTTCTTGCAATCGCTGCTGCCTCCACTATTGATGCTTTCCCTCCCCTCAGATATGACAGTCTACATTCAGATGGAGGTTACTGTCAGGCTGTCTCCTGTCATACTCTGCAAAGCCTGTTTGATTCTGTGTGACTCTGATGTTAGAAGCTGTTTGCTGCCTGGAATGGGACAGCCTGCGGTTATCTCTTGCAGCCTGCTGTTATCTCTTTCTCCTGAAAAATTTCTGGCCTTGGAGTTTCTGGGTTCTGCTATTCATCTTTAATACTTAGCTAACTGATCTCTGAAGGGCGATGGGGCTGGTTCTGGGCTTAGAATCCTATATACGTTTTGTGCTTGTAGAGAAAGGCCATTCCTACCAAGGAATGTAATAGTGTATGAACTAGTAGCTTATCAATAAAATGCTTTAACTCATGCAGTTCCTGGACTCATGTAGTGAAGTATTTGAGAGTTAACTTGGCAGCACCTTACAGTTATTCACTAAAGTCATCAGAGCATCTCCGTCCCATAGCTCAATCTGAAAGCAGTCTGAAAAGGGTCTAGAGCACAATAGTTATCCAAGAAGACTTTTAGTTGGTCTGCTAGTGCTCTCTCAGTCACTGCCCAGAAAGGGCAGATTAGAGACTGGAGAATAATTGGCCACATCATTTTTGTCTAGGGATTTTTTTTTAAGTGATGGGCAGGTAACTGCTTCTTTGAGGGGCTGAGAGAAGGTGCTTTGCGTTAGTGATTGACTTATGATAGACATCAAAGGCTCCTCTAGGTGGTCTTTACATGATTTTAGTAGGTGGGCAGTGATCCAGTGCCCAAGTAGAGATGTTCATAGATGCCAGGATCCTGTCAATGTCCATCACTGTAGCTGGGTCAAAATGGACCAGACAGTGTATTAGGCATTTCTTCCACCTTGCTTAAATTACAGTCAACATCCAGATCACCACCTATTCATGCTATTTTGTCATCAAAGAACTTTGTGAAAGTGTCACAGCTAATAGTCTGTTCCTAAGACAGTAATGGTTCAGATTTAGGAGTCTGTTGCGATACCTTGAACAGTTGCGATGGATATGATCCAGCTGATGGAGTGGTTGAAGAGAAATAACCTTTTTCTGCAATAACATTGTAACATTGAGATCTTGCCTGCAAATTCCTTTCTGTAATGTTTTGCCTCTGTGTTGTTGTAAAGAATGGAACAGGAATGTGGCCTCTCTGTGCCTGTTTCAACTTGTTTATTCAGATATTTCATAGCATTTGGGTAACAGCAAGGGACTCCATGATAATAGCAGACGTGTAAGACAAAGTGACATTGTTCTTTGTTTTCAGGATATACTGTGCAGACAAGCAGACTTCCTTACAGGATTGTGAAGACGATGGAGAGACAGCTGCAGGTGGTCGTCTTCTCCATCTCATGCAGGTAAAAGGAACTATTATAAATATTTTTGTATTTTGAATCCACAACATGAAAACAAGGCTCATGGTGTAAATCTCTGTGAATGAATATCTAGCCCTTTTTAAAAGTATTGTGTGTTGCCTAGAGTAGTTTGACAGCTGGGGCATAAATGAATGAAAAAAAAATTAGTATTGAAGATAAAGAAAGTGTTTAACAAATCGAAAAATAAAATAACTTCTCTTTTTAAAGCAAGAATGCTGTTCTGTCCACGCAATGGATACTGATAATATGCTAGATCCTCTGCAGTAGGGGTGCACAACTCAAATAAGTTACGTAGACCATAACAGATCTTGACTGAAGCTGAGTGGCACCTGGTTCCATAAGGCCCACATGCTTGTTCAAATTTGGAAGTTTCTTGTCTTAGGAGGGATCTGTCAGAAAGCCACCTTTCTGCCCCCCCTCCCCCCGGTTATATTTAATTAGTTGATTTGAAATGCATGCTTCCAGAATACAATTGGAAATTTTTCTGTTACAGGACCTAGTGAAGTTAGAGGTGCACCCACTCACCAATGGGAACCTCTCCTGAAACTCAATTTCTCCTATTATTGAAACATAAGTTCCTAGTATGCAACAGAGAAACTGGGGTGGGGGTGGGGGGCGGGTCATCAGACCTTGATGATCAAACTCTCATCTACCCTTCAAGCTTCTTGATGTATCTTAGGAAAAATGTGAGCTATTTCCTTGTGAAGAAGGAGAGAGATGAGATCCGTCCCTCTCCAGCTAAACTGCTTGCAGCATCCCTGCTGGGATATAATGAACAAAATGGGTTCCCCAGTCTTCACGTTGCCCATCCCAGCTCTATAAACCCTCTTCAGCTTTTATTATTTTCCAGTTCTGTACAGGTAGAATCCTCGGGAGTTTAGCTATCAGTGATGACCCCTTATCAGGCAAAATTAGGAGGAACTGCTGGGCACAGATTGATATGGGGAAGTCAAATTTAAATTGGCCCAAACTGTGCAAGATTTACCTAAATTTTCTGATTGAATGGACAAGCAGGCAAAAAGGTTTTATTACCTCTGAATTTGGTGCAGGGTGAATAGATTGGTTGGTGTAAAAAACTAATGTGTAATATTTCATAAATATATTTTCCTAGGAGTGCTTGTGTTGAGTTGACAATAACTATTTCTTATTGCATGGAACATCTTATGTAAATATTTGTCTGTATTTATGCAGATCTTGAATGTTCGCAATGTCTTGGTTGTGGTGTCTCGGTGGTATGGTGGTATCTTGCTTGGACCAGATCGTTTTAAGCATATCAACAATTGTGCTAGAAATATACTGGTGGAACAGAACTACACTGATTTTTCTGTAAGTTTTTCTAGAAGAATGACCGTAATAGTACCTATTTGCTTTTAATTTCTCAAACTGTTGCTCTCAAATGCGCACAAATATTAAGCACAGTCACAATCTTGAAAAGAATGCTCATGCTTTAATTGATACAAACCTTTCCCTTTTAGAAGCTACCCCCTCATAATGTGCAAACTGATCTTTTCCTCATATTTAAAAGCGATTTGATAGAAGAGTTTCTTCAAGGAAATATTGTTTCCCCATTAATAATCATTTGTCCAAATTGCCCATCTGATTTTTGAACCTAAGTGAAATTTGGTGCAGAGCAGTTAGAAGTTTCCATGAGATCACCTTCTGAGGAGCAGACTCTCAGGGCCTAATTACAGTTTGTTTTCCTTGGGGAAATCCCTGGGTTAGGTGAAAAGGCATGTTCTAAAGTCCATGCTCCTATTGGTACTACAGGATGGGGGTGGGGAGAGCTTAAACCTCCTTGCTGCCATTTTCTGTTCCTAGAACAGCTCCTAGGGGGACTGTGGGCTGCGTGATTGCTGACGAGCTGCATGTTGTATTTCACAATAGGGCGAATAGCGCTTTCAAGGCCATTTCAGGTTGTGAAAACATCCTCTGAGAGGGATAGATTTAAGATCCCTGTTTCAACATATTACATTGCCAATTTAGGTCTGCATGCTTGAGAAATGGGGAATTTTACAACACACCTTTTCACTCAACCCAGAAATGTCCCTAGAGAAAATGTAATGTGTATGAAGGCCCCCAAATGTATGTAATTGTAGTGGATGCCTGTGGATTCTAATATTTTAAGGTGCTTCAATAGTCCTATTTATATTGGCTTCAGCAGATTAAAATTGCTATCTTTCTGAAACCTCCAGCTTTCTGTTCTGCTTGGTGAGAACTGTGCTTGGGATATTATGATCTCTACTCAATGAGAAGAGGACAAAAGCTAAGGGAGAGGACAGGAGTTTTTAAAGGAGAAGCAATGACATTTTAGAACTCTGGCAACAGCTGTATTGTTTAGGAGAGCATTTTGACTCCTCAGATAAAGATACTCTCTGCTTTTTGATCTCTTGTTTGTCTGTGGCCTGTTTTTGTTGTTGTTGTTGTAGATGTTCTTCTGATTTATTGATTATAGTTTTATTTTTTAAGCCGTTGTATCATGTAGGCTTTAATTGTTAATTTCTTTTATTAGATACCATGGTACACTTTGGCAAGCTAAAAAGCAGAATATAAATATTTTAAATAAATATTGGTTTACTGAAGATCATTAATACATTGATGTCTTTCTGGAGTTGGGCCCATATTAACAACAAGAAAAAAGCTTCTTTTGTGGCATGGAAAATTAGGACTAAATTCAGTGCTCCTATGCAGAGCTTAATCAGAACTTTCTCCATATTGTCTCGCATTTATAAACTTTTTACATCATTTTACAGATGTTTTCTGTAATACTGTCTAGATTAGACAAATCTTTTTAGAATGTTTTCAAGGGAAGCATAGGTATGTAAAATTGAGCAGTATACATCGTAGGTTCAGTAACTCTGAATGAATTACTTGTGGTGCTCAGAAAAGCAGGAATGGTCTATGCTAAAAACACTATGAAATAGTGTTAATTTTTCCCCTTTTTCTACCCTGCAGGAAAATGTTTCTAAGCAACCGGGAAAGAACAAAAGAATACGGAAAGACAAAAAGAAAACCGATTGCTAATTCATTTGTACAGCCAGGTTTTAACTTTCACTTCATTTGACTTAATTAAATATAACTGTTCAATTGCTAAAAGGAATTTTTGAAAGTCAAAATATTTTCACTCCAAGACAAGAAACATTATCTGTTGCTACAAAATATTCCCTTATTGAGAAAAATTTAGCAGCAGACTCAGGAAATCTTTTCAGATTTGCTCAGGTACTGAAATCTGAAACAAATATGTTTTCCTGTAAATTCTGTTATTTTAATTTAAGAATCATTAAACCAGGCATATTGTAGATTCACTATCATCCTTTCCTCCCTAGGGAAATTGTGATAACATAGGTCAGTAAGTACCCATTACACCAAGAAGGAATCTTCAGCGTTTTTGAAAATACGCAGTTGGATTTGACAAACTTGTCAAGTTTGAGTCTGTACTGGTATTTAGTTTCTAAATTCTCTGATTGGCAGGGTTCTGTGCTATTGTCAGGTAGCCAAACTAGCTCTTATGGGTAATTTTTTAAACAGCATATAACTTGTTTCTGTTGAAAATAATGAAATGTAAAATAAATTAACTCTAGATTATGCACTTTATTTGGTTCAGATTTATATTTTTACAAATATAAACAAAAGAAACAGGCAGCTACAAGACCTTCTTTTCAATTCCATTCAGTGTTACCATTTTATTTCACCTCCACTAGTCATAAAACATTGACAGCCACTGACAAAGACAAGATCTTGTGAACAGAGAGAAGGTGGAAGCTTTAAAAAATATGATTACTGTAGTGACTCAGGGTTTCGTTATCAGTAAAAAAAAACAAGCTTTGATTTTTGTTAATATTGGGCAGTATCCAACAACTCTGGATATGGAAGGTATCATTCATTGTCAGTCTTCTGTGCAGTCCCACATGGGATTGCTCATGTATAGGCCTGCCGATCGGATATGTTGTGCATCTTTTAATCCACAATTTTCCGTTCAGCATGGGGCCTCAGATATATGGATGTTGGAGATAATTGAAAATGGTTATAAAGTTGAGTTTGACAGTTTACCATGTCTGAGTCTTCCTCCTAAATTTACACAGAACACTTCACTTGCTCTGGTCATAGAGCTGAGATCATTATTAGAGAAAGGGGTAGTTCAGCAGGTCCCTGCATCCAAATCCTAATTGGAGTTTTATTCCAGGTTTTTCCTGGTCCAGAAAAAAGGATGAGTTTCAGACCCATATGAGCCAGTTTGGTGTAGTGGTTAAGAGTGTGGGACTCTAATCTGGAGAACCAGGTTCGATTCCCCACTCCTCCACTTGAAGCCAGCTGAGTGACCTTAGGTCAATCACAGCTTCTAGGAGCTCTTTCAGTCCCACCCACCTCACAGGGTGATTGTCGTGAAGATAATAATGACATACTTTGTGAAGTCCTCTGAGTGAGCATTAAGTTGTCCTGAAGTGCAGCATATAAATAAAATATTTTTATTATTATATTAGATTTAAGAGAACTAAACAGATGATTTCGGATGATGACCCTTAACATGTTTTTTTTTCTTTTTTTCTTTTTTCTAAATACATTTTATTTCAGTTTATAAACTCAAAAATATAAGCATATAATCACTAAATCATACATCTTCTATCATCTACTTCTACATTTATCTACATAAAACAAACTAGGCATTTTAAAATAAACATAAACTAACATCATTCAAATAATTCTAATCGTATAGTTCACATATCAGTATGGACTTGGCTTATATATTCCTGATTTTTCATTTCTATTTCAATATTTCTATTCTATCTTTACTGTTTATTTTCATCCCCACTAAAGATTTTGTTATAAACATGTATTAGAAACATTTTGCTGATCTCTTTACCTATTCTCATTTAAACTTAAAATTCTTACTTATTCTTGATTATTTCCCATTTTTCTTGAAATTCTGAGGTTGGTCTATTATGTATATAAGATGTTAATTTTGCCATCACATATTCATCTAATTTATTCTTCCATTCCTTCAGATCTGGTCATTTATTGCCTTTCATTTTGCTGCAAAAATCTCTCTTGCCACCATCGCCATATACTTGAATAATTCACTATATATTTTTGTAATACTGCTTGGTATAACATTTAACAACATATTTTTGAAGTTTGTCACAAATTTAAATTTTAATATTGTTTGCATTTCTTCATGTATTTCTATCCAGTATTTCCTTGCTGCTTTACACGTCCACCAATGTTGAACAGCAAGGCCTTGGTGAGTCATGCAGGCTGTCTGGTAGTTACAGCCAGGCCTGTTGAGTCTGTCTTCAAAAGCCCAAGCAGCCCTGGAAAAAGAGCTCTGTTCCTTTCTGCCTTTTACTGACATAATTCAAGGCTGGCAATACTGTTTTGGTTGCCTAGCAACAGCCATGTAGGGCATTTTCTGTTCATGACTCAAGTCTCTATATGTAAGTATCCACAAATGGGGCAGGTTGAGAATTAAATATATTAATGCCACAAAATTTCCAGCACATGGAAATCTCATGTTGACCTTGTGAACACTTTTTTCTTTTGAAGTCCAGGATGTTATCCCATAGGAGCAAAATCCTAGTAAGTTTTGGTCTTAGAGAAAAATTAAAAGTTCCCATTTGAAGAGATTGCTCTCTTCTTTGATGACTGAAATATATTTAAAATTGAAATAGAAGTATGAGGAAACTGGATTATCTTTAAGAATTGTTTCTTCCCAAAGATTAGGTCTGTCTTTTCATGGATTGCAATTTTTATGTACCAACCCTGCTGTAGGGTTGTCGCCACAGAAAAATAGCAGAATGTAATCTGCTAGTGTTTGGCTTAACTATATCACTTTAACATTTACTTGTGGGTGGTAAAGTCTCCTACTGTGAATTTATTTCTCCTTTCATCTGTTTTAATTTATGATCCAATTCTGCAAAGTGACATGGACACAGTGATATTGAATGAGTTAGATTAGATTTTTTTTAATTTATGGCACTTTTGCCAAAATCCAAGGGAAGCAATCTTGATAGCTGTTAACCACACAAGTATAAACACAGTCTCTGACAGAAACTCTATTTTAAAAACCATTAAATTTTTTTTTGAATTTTGTTCTTGATATTGAATAGTGTAAATCTGTTCTCATTGTTGAAGGGGAAAAACTGCTTATGTAAGGAGTATTGGAAGGTTCAATACTGGATGGAGCAGAAAATGTATATATCATCCTGCAAAGCATATTGCAAAGCAATTAGATTCAAGGGTTCTCATAACTGAAAATGGAAAATAGTGTAATGGATGTTAAGTGCCTAACTTCTGTTCCTCAGGATTGTTTCCTTAACAGTCAATCTACCTGCAGAGTTGGAGTCTACAGAGTCCATCTACACATTACGAAGTCCCGAATGTCTGCCTGTCTAGCTGTTCCTCCATGGGGAACAGATAGTTTTTCTGAAAACATTACCTTACTTGAAGACTAAAATTCCACAAGGCTGTTTTCATAAAACTGCATTGCCACGGACTCAAATGACTACACTTCTAAGTATGCTTAGCCAACCGAATGAGAAGAGGATATAGCCATAAAAGACCTGTTTTAAAGATCATACCTGATCTTTAAAAGTGCTGGCAGTGTTTGAAGAATTAAGGAAAAGAGGTGGTAAATCAGCAACAGAAGAATCAGTTGAGTTAACTGAAGACACACATGACAATGGTCAAGCCTTCCTAGGGATTACGAAGAATAGACAAGAGGGCTCCTCCAAGTCGGAAACAACCAATATCTAAGGAAAAACCTTGAAGGTCAAAAGAAATTTTTAAATTTTTAAATATATTTTTGAATGCAAAGTGCTGAAGTGTCAAACATGCAATTTCTATTAAATATTACACATAAGTATCAATAGATCATCCCATAAATATCCAATAAATATCCAAATATACAATTATATACAAATACAGTCATGAGTTCAACTGGTAAAGTTCAATCTTATGAAGATAATGCATTTCCGCCACAATATTTGTGGCAATACTACTTTTTGTACATCAAGCAAAGAAGGGTCAAGTAGGATCTGCACATAAAGACACACCATAAAGAATGGTGATAGAAAATGGGATGAACTGGATGAACTAGGAATGGTAGTTTAAGAGAGGAGCTGGATGTATTTGAGCCAACTCTGCTTCTTTTCTGATTCAAGGCCTGCTTACAGAAGCAGAACAACAGCCGTATTTAGTCCTGTCCCCCCTCCTTCTTTTCAGTGTCTCAGGCTCAAAGAATGGCATGTGAGAAAAAGCTAGCATCCAGAGTTATACCTTAGAAACTTCAGACTTCCTGAGCTAAGCTAAAGACACAAGGGAGTTACAAAGGGAACAATAGAACCTTGACTTTTTTAGTGTTAAACGTAACATCACAAGCTCAGCAAGACTATTCCTTAGAGATGGAAGGAAAGACCAGCCTCCTGAGTGATGTAGAGAGGGAGGAAATTGAGAATTTGGGAATATATTAGCCCTCAACTGAGGGGCAAAACAGGTGGCTTCTTCTGCATGAACTTCTCTTCATTGGTCTGCTCTACATGCTAGTTTTGGGTAAGAATTAAGTGTATGTTTTGAGTGTAGTATGAATTAGATTCTGGAAAATAATCGCAGAAGTGCAGATGGACTCCTTGCATATGCCTTCTGGGCAGAAAGTGTGTCTGGATGATTTTAGGGTTGATCTTCGTCTGTTCTGCATATCTTGTACTCAACAATTTTGGTTAATTTTCTAGACATGTTAAGGTCCACACAGAGTCAATAAGATCCATGGTGTCCTGAAATTCTCAAGACCAGATCAGTCTGGTGGGGTTGGTGATTGGCTTGAGATAGGGATGAGTCAGAGTAGAAATCTTCCCTATAAATCCTGTTTCTGACAGATGTAGAAAACTAGAAAAAAGGGAGATTTGGATGGGTATCCTGTCTAGATAGACCCTTCAAAGCAGAACTAGAAATACCCAGAAAGCAATGAATGATTCTGTCCTTAAAACTAAGGTAAAACCTTTACTCCTGTTGCAATAATTGTATTATTTTGTATTGTATTTAACATTCTGGAAATTGCAAAACAGTGGGATGTAAGGTATTGATGATCTATATTCAAACACATTCTGAAGTCTTACATTTTCTTCATTGTGAGGCTGGATGCAAGCTAATAGTTCATTGGGCCATTTATTCCAATCTAAAAGCTCTTAGGTACAGCCGTAAGATCTATATAACATGACCTCTTCTTCCGTGCCCAGCTTCCAGGCATCCTATCAGTTCTTAACGAGGGATGATGTCCAAGGCTGTTGTCAACTTGCTGTATGGATCATGGAGTTCTTGTTATAGACGCCAGCAATTTATTGGGAGCAAATGCTGAGCTGCAGTATATGATATGAAGACCGTCTCAATGGCTTCTGTAAGGAATGGCATACCTTCCTTTGTGTTTTCATCTTGAATGGTAGTCTATTTCAACGCATGGATTTACTGCCAACATTTTTAAACAAATAACTAGCAGTGTAGTCTTCCAGTCTCAAAGAAATCACTTAAGTCTCCAGAAAGCAGCTGAAAAGGCTGAAGAGTCATCCTTCATTGAATGAGCCTGAAGAGTGAAAAAAACCAAAACATTTAATTAGACAACAATGTCCAGAATGCTTCCGAGTAGGGCACAGTAAATCTCTTATGCTATGTTCCATTTAAGCAATAGCTAACTTATCTTTAGGTGGATGATTGAGAGGAAAAGAGGCAACCATCATAAAAGGACAGTTTCACATACTCAAGATTTCAAGCGATATTGGTAATCATATGAATAACTTGTGTGAATTTCCCTTGAGGAAAAAAAGTATTCAAAAAGTGTTGCTCTAATTCTCTGCTGCTTACCTTTTCACAGGAACAAGATTTAGGAGAATTCAGGCAACTAGTTTGATATTATAAGTCACATGAATAAGCTGATGTGGGGTGCTTTCTTAACTTTTTGAATGGATTTACAAGCCACAAATGTTTGATACGAGTGGGATGTATCAAGCCTTGGAAAATTTACAAAATGTGTGTTAATCTGTAACATCATAACACTTGTTAACTAATGTGTCAATTCAATCAAAGCTATATACATTCAATTTCAGGCGACTGATGTAACCATGCTGTCACAGCCTCAAGACCCTTGGCCAAGGAATCTGGAGTGAGATCAGACTGGCCGTCCATCAGCAGATAGAGCTGGGTGTCATCTGCATACTGGTGACAACCCAGCCCAAAGCTGCAAGCTAACTGGGCAGTGGGGCACATATAGATGTTAAATAGCATGGGGAGGGGAGAATCGCCTCCTGAGGGACGCTGCATACCAAAGAATTGCCAAACGTGCCCCCTTCGAGCCTCAGCCAATCAGTTTCAAATAGTGGATTGGAATGTTGAAAAGGGAAAAAAAGAGTTTGGCAGTTTTAACTGTTGGCTAGCTGACAGATTTAAGGTAGGGTTGCCAGCCTCCTGGTGGAATCTGGGGATCTCCTGGAATTACAATTGCTCTCCAGACTACAGATCAGTTCCTTTGGAAAAATGGCTGCTTTGGACTCTGATATTATACCCTGCTGAGGTCCCTCCCTAAGTTCCACCCCCAAATCTCCAGGAATTTTCCAAACCGGAGTCAGCAACTGTTGAAGGTTGTTGGATTTTGGTAGGAGAAGGGTGAGGAGGTCTGCTGGTTAGGCAGGGATTCCATTAAGGACTTTAGGGTTTTTGAAGTTAGGTAGAATTTGGGTGCTGTTCTTGTCAAAAACAGTTAACTGTTCCATGTTTCCTTTCTGTTCCATGTTACAAGTCTGAATCAGTCAAACAAGAAATCTGCTTTGTAAATATTACATTTCCTCAGGCCCCAGCTCCCCAGTAACTAGGTTGTTGTAATACTGAGAGGGCTGGAAAAAAGTCAAACAACCAAGCCATGCATATCACTGAAACAAACCTGTTTCTTGTTTTCATCAAGCCTACTGTGTGTTTCCTTCAGGCCTTCATAACAGGTCAAGTGAATGCTGGGTGGCACCCTGAATTCAGGCATTGCCCTCACTGAGAACTAGGAGACTAAGCAGTCCCCAAAGCATGTCTGTCAGTCTGTCTGTCTGTCTGTCTCTAAAGTTTGTAAGCTGTGAAATTTTAAGTTCCTAGTCTGAAGATGGGTCGTTGTCATATAGACCAAATCTGCTTTACACCAGAGGTGCCTGTGCTAGAGAGCAAATATCTTGAGCTTCAATTGTTCAGATCTCTTACTGGAGATCTGATTCTGGAAATTAATAGTATCTTTAGAAAAATCTGATTAATTCAGTTTATGAAACAAGGGAGTCCACTATTGGTGTAATTTTGTGTGAAGAGTATTGTAACCTATAATTTTCAAATTAGACATGTTTCAAAGCAATTCACCTTACTGTGCATTATCAGGTTCATTTATGACATTCAGCTGCAGGCGCAGAGAAAAATAAATAGTTCTTGTTGCTTGTTTAGAAGTGGGGAACTGGGACTTCTCTCAAACATCTCTTCAAAAAGAAGTACTTGGAGGATTGCATTAGGTAAGCAAATGAATTTCTGGGGATTTAAACAGGCCACAGGCATCCATCAGTAACTATGATTTAAAGAGAAGGGAATTGAACAGCTATGTTTTTAAAGGTCATAGAAATTGTCCCCAAAGGACCAGGTACATTTTCTTTGCAAGGATAATATAGATGCAAAGACAGGTACTTAAAATATCACATTTGTTCTTATGGAGGACATTGATTAAGTACCCTAACAGGTATTTTTTCCATTACTAACTGAAGTATTGTGAGTTCTAGTTTCCTTTATTAAAGCAAAACTAAAAAAACAAGCAAATGTGGCAGTTTGCCCTTTTGATTTACTGCTGCTAACATTCTTGGAAAAGAATCAGTTTTCTTGATAGGAGAGGAGAGCTGAAGATTTCTAGCTGGGGTGAGTAGAACTGGGATGCAGGTACAGCTGGGCTCCATGAGTCCAGCCTTGAGGATCTGAAGCAGGGCTAGTGAAAATACTGCTTGCTTTAGCAGTGCCGGATCACTTACTAACACCTTACTGATGAAAATCAACATGCATGTCTGGAGAAATGACCCCCCAGCGAAGGATGTATCCCAATATTTTGGTAATTGTGACTGCACTCTTTCCATGAACAGGGACTCAGCAGCAAATCAATAGTTGGCAGAAAGGAGGGAGTTGAAGCACCAAGCACAGAGTACTCAAATTCTAGGTTTTTCTAATTCCTGCTGGTAAGTCACACACACTTGGAGTACTTTACTTTAAATAGGTAGACCTGTACTGTTTTGAAAACCAAGAGGAATTTTGTTCTTTTGGTTAAAGTACTAGAAAAAATGTAAGTGTCCAACAGTTCAAAGTTAGCTTCATCATGTGAAATGGCATAGTGTGCACTATAGTGTGCCTTAATGCTAATGTGTGTTCATTTATATCTATGTCTATTAGAGACAACACATCCATGCCCTTCCCCTTTCCTATCTCAGCCCTAGTTAGGAAACTGAAGCTGGAAGAATTCCAAAATCAAGCAATTATTGCTAACAAGATTTTTAAAAAGCATACCCAAAGGTAAAGAGGTGGTGGTGTTTTAGCAGGGACAGGGACCAGAAAGCAAGGATTGATACTTCGGAATGGTTGTAGTGTACACAATATGCTCTGCTTGTATATTCATAAATAAAGGCAACCTAGATCTCCAGCACTGCCCCATCCAAAGGAATCCTCCTTCCCAAACTTCTCATTGATCAAGGGGAGTAGATTGGGAGAAACCATTATGAAGACTTCCAAAGGTGTGTCTAGTGCAGCTAAATGTGAATGTCTGGCATAAAAGAAAGAAACATCTGTATTCAAACATGAGATAAATCCAGCTTGTATCAGCACAAACCATAGCCAATCTGAATTCCCTGAAGGCAAATCTCACCCCCGTCTCTTTCATCGCTTTCTTTACCTTGTATGGATTAGTCTACAGCCAAAGTTCCATTAGAGGGAATTAACTACATAGTCCATACCAAATAAACATTTTACAGGTTAATGATTATATGTCTACACAGCTGTGTTGAAATTAAATGTCATACAGGGCTAATTATGTAATAAGTTATCATTTTTTTGCAAGCACTTCATTTATATGGAGCTTGATCCTTGGGCTTGATCCGGAAACTGCAGCTGGTTCAGAATGCAGCTGCACGGGTGGTTGCCAGAGCACCAGTCATGGCTCATATAACACCTGTACTCCGTCTGCTGCACTGGTTGAGTACCGGGTCCGGTTCAAGGTTTTGGTGTTGACCTATAAAGCCCTATGCGGACTGGCCCCAGCATACCTTCGGGACCGCCTCTCCCCATATGTTCCCCGGAGGTCGCTTCGATCAGCTACTAAGAACTTGCTGATGGTCCCTGGCCCCAGGGAGGTCCGCCTGGCCTCTACCAGAGCCAGGGCCTTCTCAGTTCTGGCTCTGACCTGTTGGAACTCTCTGTCTGAGGAAACTAGGGCCCGGCAGGATTTGTTATCTTTCCGCCGGGCCTGCAAGATGGAGATGTTCCACCAGGCATTTGGTGGGGGCTAGGCTGTCCTCTCGCTGGCCATACCACTGAATACCTTCCACCAGCCATGAAGGACAATGCTGTATTTTAGTATTTTATACCCAGCAATTTTAATTGTTTGATATGATGTTTTAATGTTTTTATAATGTTTTTATTTTTTTAAGCTGTTAAACCGCCCTGAGCCCGTCTGACGGGGAGGGCGGTCTAGAAATGCGATTAAATAAATAAATAAATATATGCCTCTTTTTGTAAAATTACCTTTCTGTTGTGCATATAAATGGATCAACCTAATGCATGTACATGTATGATGAAGTAAACTCTGACTCTAAATTGCCACTGGACTCCTGTTTTATTTTGATGCTAGCATTTGTTTTATTTTCATGTAAGCTTTATTATATATTTTATTTTGATGTTACAGACTAGCTACTCATGGAATTCTCTTCACCTATATTTGTCTCTTTCCAGTAGATGTCAGTAGAACTCTGTTAATATATACCAATCTATTGGCTCCAGCTTGAAAGTTGGTAAGTTTCTTACAGTGTGCAGAGATCATCGATATGTTCTGAAATCCACTCTCTGTTTTGATGTACATTGTTCTATATTTGTAAATAAGTTATGTGGAGATTTTTAGTTAAAAGAAAAACTGTTTCAGTTCACATCTTTTCACTCGCAGTAAGAGTAGCCAGTCTTTCCTCTCCTTTGACTTCGTAAGCTTGGAAATGAAGGAAAGCTACCAAGAATGAGAGAAGGGATGGGTTGCATCTAGGGATGAGACCACATTTCAAAATATCTTCAGTTCAATTCCAATATCTACATACTTATTTCATTTCTCCATTATGAGAAACAAACCCTTATTTTGAGCCAGCTTCCTTTTCCTTGTGCCATTTCCCTCTATTATCCCAGTTTTTTGCATTATTTTGCATAAATCGCATATAAATAGTTTGTCTTAGTGGTACAACACGGTGTAAAAATGGCAAAAAATAAAACAGTACCATTAGATACAGCAATAAAATAAGGTGGACTGAAATTGCTAACAATGACAACATAAACAAGCAACAGAAATGCCCATATAATCTCATTCTAGCTCAGCAGTGACAGTGCTAAAAAAAAGCCAGGTTCCACCACATATCAGCATCTCACAGGATAGTCCACATAATTCAGATCAAAGTGTGTCCCAAACAGAAAACAAGCACAAACAAGAGTCATCACAACAAAACTGACTGTGGACAAATTCTTCAATTACATACATTTTCCTGTGAACTGATTTTAAATATATTTAAATTCAAGAAAAAAAAACAGGTTCATGTTAAAAGTGATTTCATGGGTCAGACTTGCTACCTGTAGTGCAAGAAATGTTTTTAGGACACTTACATTTGCTTCAGGAACCTGCTTGTATGGACTGCACAGCCTGCACTACTCTCTGTTACGTAGTTGACTGGGGTGGTGGTGGCAATGAACATAATTTGAAGCATGCAAAATTTGTTGATGCTGGGAAGCATGTATGCATAGGAACAGTGCTCCTATTGTCTGGTTGTAGTATAGATTTTTAATTTAAAAATAAAAGGATACATCCTCCTCCTGCTCTGGTTTTATTAGAATATCATGAAAGACAGAAGCAAACATTGTCATGGATTGATTGTGTTAACATAAATTTAGCTGTTCCGCAGCCCCCTTTCCAGTGGTACTGTTCAGGAACAGCCATCCTACCTTAGTTTCTGGTAGAACAGTACCAGCCTCACCTGTCGCCATCAACTTGCTCTCTTCAGGGCCATTTTAAGATCTTCATAAGGTCTAGGAACTCGTACTTTTGAGAGCCCCACCCCACATAATACCAAACATATTAAAATGCACCCTCATATCACATTAAATATAACTTTTGCTGGAAAAAATTGAAATATTATAATTTTATAACCATATAAGACTTGAGTTGAGTTGCATTGACTAGTTGACATAATGTTACGTTTTGTAGACATTTTGATTTTGCAGTTTTTGTATTTTTGAGTCAGTTTTCCCCCAAGTCTCAAATGTTTTCATAGGCCCTTGAAAAACTTGCTGTCCCTAGGCACCGGACCTGCAGTGTCTAATGGACAAAATGGCCCTGGCTCTGTTCCTTCCTCCCTGAGAACAGTTAAGAGCTCAACAGCCAAGGATTTCATTTTGAAGGTGAGGTCCTGATGCAGCTGAAGAAGACCCTGTGTGCTTGTAGTTTTGTCTTATGGCTTTCTCCTGTTCAAGACCGTCACTGTCACTACATTTGAGAGAGTGTGATCTCCGCACAGAAATAGGGAATAACGCATATATACAAAGGGGATTCACAGTGCGGAAAGAACATCTTTGTTAAGTGAACTTACAGATGAACATGCCAAGCTGTTGATCTTTCCTCCCATCCCATTCCTTCTCTCCTTTGCTTTCATCTCCTTGCACTCTTCTTATACCAGTTGCAGAAACTTAAAGCACCTGAGTACATAAAACAGGAAGCTTTTCTTTTGATTGTTGTTGTGGGTTTTCCGGGCTGTATTGCCGTGGTCTTGGTGTTGTAGTTCCTGACGTTTCGCCAGCAGCTGTGGCTGGCATCTTCAGAGGTGTACCACCAAAAGACAGAGATCTCTCAGTGACACTGAGAGGTGTAGCACCAAAAGACAGAGATCTCTCAGTGACACTGAGAGGTGTAGCACCAAAAGACAGAGATCTCTCAGTGACACTGAGAGATCTCTGTCTTTTGGTGGTACACCTCTGAAGATGTCAGCCACAGCTGCTGGCGAAACGTCAGGAACTGCAACACCAAGACCACGGCAATACAGCCCGGAAAACCCACAACAACCATCGTTCTCTGGCCGTGAAAGCCTTCGACAATACTTTTCTTTTGAGTTTGTTTTTTTAAAAAATAGGAGAGCATGGATGGGGATTGGAAAAAATAATGGCTTAAGACAACATTCAGTTTGATGCAGTCAGCTCAGTAGCTGAAAACCTAGTCATAATCCACTGAAGTAAGACTTCTCCCATCGGATTACATTGTTTGTTTACATTATTATTAGCCAGCCATTCTCACTGAGGCTCAAGGTGGATTACACAGTATTGCTAAATTGCTTGTTTGGTAGTTACCACATCCAGAAATCATCTTGTTTTCTAGTGTTTGGAGGGATTTGGGTACAATACATCTTTCCACATGCTACTAAAGCCAGGCAATTAAGTTGATAAGCAGCAAATGTCCCTTTCTGGCCCAAATCTTTGCCAATAGATCTGTTAATTACTGTAAGACAGCATTTCAAAGTCCATGGCACACTGCAATATAATACTTTTGAACCCTGCCATAGAATAAGTTATACACAGGATACATGAATCGCATAGCCACATGAAGGTGTATTCACAATATCATGTTATCATATGAACATTGTGAGGAAAAGACACATTGCAGTGACTCTTCCATAATACTTCAGAAGTTCAAGCAAAGCGGCAGATTCTAATTGCCTATGCTTAATAATTCTGTAATTATAATAGAAATGTACCGTTTTACTCCAGATAATCCAGTAAATATATTATGCACTATTGCACTTGATGTAAATGTACTATTGATGTTCTTGCTCTCTGAGGAGAAAATAATCCCCAGATTTTATATCATTCTGCCAGTGTTCCTTTTTATTATTTAATCAATTTCTTTTAATGATAATAATGGGTAATAGCAATTTGCAACTTGCATTAGGGATTTCAACAAATAGCTTTAAGATCAATGGAAATTTTAAGCAAGATGCTGAATATAAAGTTAGGGTTTTTTTAAAAAAAAACCTGTGAAATTTGTTATCTAATTAAAGGCAAGCAAAAATGTTGGAAGCATATTGTTAAAATCATGAAGACAAATAATAAAACTTTCTTTAGAGACTGCAAAGCAGGAAATCAGCCAGAAAAAGGCTACTTCATTAGACAGCAAAGGAATAAAAAATGGCTAAAGGAAGATGGGGAGATTATATAAAGACTGAATTAATTATTTATATTGATCTTCACTACAGGTATTGAACATAGAACTATGCCAGAACTTATCTGAATTTCTTAAGAAATGAGTGAAATAGAGATTTAAAATGCAGTGCTAAACAGTTACACCTTTCTATATCCATTGAAGTCAATGGGCTTAGAAGGCTGTAAGTCTGTTTCGGATGGCTTGGTAAATTCTAGGACTACTTAATAAATTCTAACCACCAGGTCTGGATGGCACATTCAACAATTCTTTAAAAAAATGTGAAACATTTTTATTTCCTAAGAAAAACATGCATCATGTCACTAAAACTGGATTAGAAATTAAACATAATACTCAAGTTTGAAAAGGGATCCAGGAAATGTACAGGTCAGTTACTCTAATGTCTTTTTAGGTAAATTAGTGGAAATCATTATTAAAGCTATAACAAGTGGGGACCCACAAGGACTTGCAGGGGGCATCTCATTCCCCTCCCCCACCATGCCCTCTTTCCCTTCCCTGCACCCCACAGCCTCCACCCCTTTTCCTGCTTCCTTCTTCCCACCTGCAGGAGAGGTAACCCCCAGGAACACTTGGAGAGAAATCAGAGGTCTGCAGCAGGTGGGGAGAAATCCCTTTGTCGGCCTGCCCTCATTTTCACACACATCCCTAGCAGCTTCTCCCCTATGGCCCAGTTGCATGGTGCCAGCTGAGCTGGGCCTAGTGGTACGGTGGGGAACCTGTGAAGACTTGGTCCTTCACTTTTCCCTGGCAGCCTCCATATGCTCACCTTTCCCTATGTCCTTTTCTCCTTCAAACCTGCTGAACAACATGCCTTTTATCTGCCCCTCAGCATCTGTATTTATTAATTTACTTCATTCATATACTGCCTTTTCACAAATTGGGGACATTACATCATTCTCTTTGCCTCCATATTATCCACAGAACAACTCTGACAGGTAGGTTAGGCTGAGTGTGTGTGACGGGATCAAAGTCGCCCAGTGAGCCTCCACTGCAGAGAGGTGATTCGAACCTGTGCAGCTGATAGAAGTAGAGAAACCCTAAGGCCATCCCTGTGAGAGTTAATGTCTCAACACATTGAAGAAAAGGTCATCATTGCTAATAATTTCTGAAGCATCATGGCAGCCGCAGTCACGTGGCTGAGGTCTGCTTTCCCTGGATACAGACCGTTCTTGCAGTGACTAGAAATAGTAGGACAAATAAGTGGTTCCTAGAGAAGATATGCGAAGTCTGGACAGTGCCAACATTTCCTTGAAGCCTGCCAACATTTCAAATAGACATGTTTTCATACATTTTAAGACTGCATCTGAATAATTGGAGTTGTAGAGCAGCAGTAGAATGTGCTTGTTTAAACAGGAACACCATACAGCAGTATGATATATCACTGATGCTTGTTTGACACCTTTTGTGAACCTGTGAAGATGAATGTACAGTGTGCTTGTGACAGGTGCAGGGAGCATACTTATCTCCCCTAACAGTAATATGGGAAGCAGCCCTAATCCAGACTGCAGCAACATACAGTATGAGACTCTGCAGGTCATAAACCCCAGCTCATAGAGAAACATCAGAGAATCCCAGCTCTCTGGAGTACTAGGCAAACAACAGAACTACATTAGTTCAAGGATAGTCCATTCCTCAACATTAGAGCTCCTCCAGGACTTTTAATATTTGTGTAGAAAAGAAAATTTCAACCACCATACCCTGTCATGTTACAGTACTATAGGGTTTTGAAAAACTTCTTGCTGAAAAATACTCACTCAACAGCTACTAAGGAACAAGAGTCATACTGTAGAAAGTTTGGCTTTGGCTACTTTGTCTTCCATAGAAGCTGCATCAGAGACACATGACTCAGAGCCACCAATAACAGATTTCCATTGCCTTTATAAACCCTTGGTCTTCAGTCTCCTGCTGTAGAGAAAGGGAAATTTTTGTTAGGAGTGTGTGTGGATTTCTTTTTTAACAGACAGCAATATCTCTGGAAGTAAGAAGCAGATAGTAGCCTAATTTTCCACTCTCTAGATAGCTGTTCCTTTGAATGATACTACTACGAGTTGCAGCTAAGAGAAAACCTATGGTGAGTGTTACATTGTTCATCTTTTGAATTTATTGTTCACTGTAAATATGATAAACCTATTTCTTTAGCTTTAGCATAGATCTAGAGGGAAATGTTTACCAGAACAGAACATTCTGATGCATGTTAAAGAATATTTGATGAAGCCCATCTATGAACAGGTATTGTGAGCAATATTGGAAAACTTGACCAGAACTTCATTGGAATTATTTATGAGCTTGGCCAGATTTTAGGCCCACATGCCTCTGTGTTCTCAGGTTCTTTCCCTATTGTCCAATCCAGGGCTCATTTTGAGGGGGAACGCACAGGAATGCAATTCCGGTAGTTCGCCAAAGAGGTCACATGTCAGGTGGCCCCGCCCACCTGACTCTGGGCCATTTGGGGCCTGTTTCGGCTTGGATTGGGGCCAAAACGGCCCAGATTGGGCCTCTGATGGGTGGTGGATCACTCTTGCGCTCAGCACTGATCCTGACCATTTTGAGCCCCTTTTTGGCCATTTTTAGCCCCTTTTTGCCATTTTGGGCCAAATTTCAGCCCTGAATGGCCAGGGTTAGGTCCAAAACAGCCAGGATAGGTGATGTCAGGGGGTGTGGCATATTCAAATCAGTTATGCTAATGACACATTTTCCATGATGTCAAGGGGTGTGGCATATGCTAATGAGTTGTGTTAATGAGTTATGCTAATGAGTTCCTCCAGCTCTTTTTCTACAAAATGACCCCTGGTCCAATCTATTACAATATCTTACTCAGTTATTTTCCTTCCTGTTTGTTTTTACAGCTTAATTGTGCCTTTCTAAGCAGATTTTCTCAGAAACATACTAGGTCTATTCAATGCAGTTTACACCTAAGAAAGTCTAGACTCTTGGCCCACCATTCTGCTGATGACCTCAGTTTGCTTTCTGTTCTTTGTGGATTGAACTAATGTCCCAGTTAAAAAGCTCTGGCATTTGTGACCTCAGTGCTGATTTAGCTGCACCTCCACTCCTTAATTGTCTGATCCATTGCTATTTGGGTTCCTGAATGGCTCCTACAGATATTTATTAAGCTATCAATCCTACAAAAGATTGCCTGACCCTCAAAAGGCTCTTATAGCACACCTATGCACAGTTTGCTGTAGCTGAACCTCAAAAGGATCTTCTTGGATAACTCTAGTGCCTTTGACCATTTTCAGTTTGGATTCAGACCAGGTCATGGGACAGTAGCATTAGCAGATGATCTCCATCTGAATATAGACATACTTCGCTATTGCTCCTCCTGGATCTCTCTGCAGCCTTTGACACAGTGGACCAGGCCATCCTGTACAGGCATTTGGAGACAGAAGTGGGTATCAAAGATGTATCTTTGATTGGTTTAAATAGTTTCTCATGGAATGCTTTCAAAGAGTTGCTGTCGGAGATCAGCTATCTTCCAGATTTCCAAAGGGTGCAATCTTATTTCCTATATTATTCAACTTCTATGTAAAACCTTTAGGAGAACTCATTCACAGTTATGGAGTGGGATGCTATCAATATGGGGATGATACCCAACTCTGTATCTCACTATCCAGATGACCACAGACACCTGTGATCAAATGGTTGAAAGCAAACAAATTGAAATTGAACCTATACAAGACAGAATTGATGCTCGTTGAGAAGGCAGAGATCTTGAAGGACTAGATGGCGTTTGTCTGATCCTTGCAAGCTCAGGTGAGGGCCTAGGTGTTATACTGGATCTGGTGCTACTACTAGAAAAGCAAGTTAAGGCAGCTGCAAAAAATGCTTTCCACAATCTCACTCTACCCTTGAAGATGCCCCCCTCAATATCGCTGATCTGTACACCAGGGTCCATGTGGATAACATTGATAATTGACTATTGTAATGTGCTATACATAGATGTTCCTTCTAAGTCAACGTGGATACTCCAGTTGCTATGGAATGCTGCAACTCAGTTATTATTGGAAGGGAGCAGGAGCATGAATTTTACTGCCTTTCTGCAGTCACTCCATTGGCTACCTATAAGTTACCATGCTCAGTTCAAGGTATTAGCTACCACATATGAAGACTTTCATGGCCCCTCATATCTTCAGGACTGCCTCTCTCCCTATGCTCTGCCACTCATCTGAACAGGGCCTTCTGCAGCTGCCACCTTGCAAATGGGTAAAATCAACAGCTGTCCATACACGTGGTTTCTCTGCGGCAGCACTCTGAAGAGGTAGCCTACCTGAAGAGGTCAGGAAAGCACCCACGAGGGGGGCGGGGCGTCAGCGTGTATGCTAGACGCGTGAGTTTCAGGCTCCTGGATCTTCCCTTCCCCCGACTGAATTATTAGCTCCTTAAAGTGATCCTAACAAGCTACAACTATGGGCAAGACAGGAGGAAATAAAAATAAATCTTCAGAGCCGATTTCACAATCAGTAAAAACCTTTTTTTCGGCGGGAGAGCACAGAAACAGCGCTGCAGCTGAACCCCACTCTACAGCCAAAATGGCCTCCGTCATTGCTGAGGAAATAACTGACACAGAAACCCAGGTACAAGAAACAAACCTAAGTATTAAAATAGATCAACTGGAAGATAAAATTGCCAATAGAATGGAGAGACTTCTGAAACCTATGAAGGATCAATTGACTGCAATATCTGAGTCTCTCCAGCAAGTAACTCGCACTGCAGACTCTGCTTTAGAGCTTAGCTTGTCCTTGCAAAAAGAAACACGCACTCTGCAGGCTAGCGAGAGCTGGATGAGAAATAAAATCATGGACCTGGAAAATAAATGGAAATCAAATAATTTAAAATTTCGCGGATTCTCAGAATCAGAAGAAGGCTCAACTGAGTTAATAGTCTTCCTTTCAGGATGGCTGGCTCAGGAACTACAATTGGAAGACGGTGTGGCACCAAATATTGTAGCTGCGTATAGGATGGGCTCCCTCCGCAACTTAAGAAAAAACACTAACAGAGATATTATTGTTACGTTTATGGACTCACGTACTAAAGAGAAAATCCTTCAAGAGGCTAGAAAAAGAGGCTTTTTCCTTTTTCAAGGGCAGAGAATTCAAGTTTTCCAGGACTTGTCAAGCGAAACCCTTTTGCAGAGAAGAGAGCTTAAACCCATAACCACTCAACTAAACAGCGCAAACATCAGATACAAATGGGTGGCCTCCTCTAAACTCCAAGTAGTACATCAGGGAAGAACTCTTCAAGCAACGGATCTGTTATCTGGCACATCTCTTCTTAAGGAACTGAACTTATCCTCACCGGATCTGAACAAAAGCTCTACTGTCGCACAGAAATCCTCCACTATGACGGGATGGGCCACGATACCGATGAAAACAACTGCCTGAGGGAGAAAATGCATGCAAGCAACCATCATTTCTTAGTGTTTTTCTCTAGCGTTTCTGTCTGTCAATATTGTTCTTGCCCCTAACATTTCTTCTTCTTCTCTATCTGTAGCTTCAGACCTTTCTGTAACTGTAGTCCTCATCTCTTTTCTACTTCTTCAGTCGGGGGGGGGGGGAGGGGGGCTAAACCTGGTACTCATTTTAGTTCCCAGTTGTATAGGATCCTCCAGAAAAGGGGAGAACCTAACCATTCTCCTTATTTGTGTTAACACAGGCAGTTTAGACCTGTGCCTCTGGAGAGATTGCTCCTTCACACGAAGGAGCAGTATTATGTTAACTGGTGTTTTGTTTTTGTTCAAGGGGGTGGGATGGGGTTATTGTATTAATGTTACAGTTCTGTTTGACAACATATATTATGCAATATTGGAGGAACCATACAGAGTAGCTGAAAATAGGTTATCAAAGACTCAGAGGATGCCTTATTTCCTCATGCTCACAGAGTTTTATCTGTCCGTTATATCATTCTATTTAACACATAACTAATGACAGATAGAATCAAAATTATTACTCTAAATTGCAGAGGATTAAACAATCCTATAAAACTTAAACGTGTTACTACAGCTTTAGTGAAGCAAGGGGTAGACATACTGTTTTTGCAAGAAACCCATTATAGGAAAGAAATGCCTCAGGTATTAAAGTCTAATCGTTTCAATGTGCACTTTCAAGCCCCAGGCTCATCCAGTGCCAGGGGTGTTGCAATCTTAATCTCAAAGAATGTTAGATTCCAATGTGAAGACTCAAAAATAGATCCTAGGGGACGCTTTATTTTTGTCAAAGGGGTTCTGGAAGAAACAAAAATAACCTTGGCATCTATTTACGCTCCAAATGACAAGCAAATTGAATTTCTTCATGAAACTCTATCTAATTTAAGGTTGTACGCGGATGGTGAAATTTTGGCAGGGGGGGATTTTAACTGCATAGCAGATTCAAACCTGGATCGATCCCAAAACAACAGGGTACGTCAGAGAAACAAAGTAAATCGATCAAACCTCAATTTACTATTTGACAAATTTGAGTTTAAGGATGTGTGGCGCTCACAGCACGGCCTAGAGAAAGACTTTACCTATTTTTCTGCCCGTCATCAAATCCATACTAGAATAGATTACATATTGGCTTCCCCCAAAATTTATCATAATATAATCTCTTCCACCATAGGCAGTAAAATCTGGACGGACCATGCCTGGGTAGACTGTTTTTTGACCTTTCCGGAAAAAATAAAACAAGACACTCACTGGATACTGAACAAATCTCTTTTATTACACCCAACAATTAAAAAAGAAATTGAATTAGAACTGGAAAATTATTTCAAAGAGAATACAGAAGGTGAAGTCTCTCAAGCAATAATTTGGGAAGCCATGAAGGCTGTAGTCAGAGGTAAAATCATATCATTAGCCTCATTCTATAAAAAAGAGAGAGAGAAGACTAGATCAGAAATTATATCCAAAATCCATGCTCTTGAAAACAAACACAAAAAATACTGCAATAAGAAAGACTATAATCAATTGACTTTAGAAAGGAAAAAGCTGGAGGCACCTGAGACATCTTCCATACAAAAGAACCTACTGTTCTTAAAACAGAGGTACTGGCACAAAACCCCTAAAACGTTACGCCTCCTAGCTTGGAAAGTTAGAAAGAAATCCTCTTCCAACCAAATTTCTTTAATTAAAAGAAATGGTAAATCTCACACTTCCAATAATAAGGAAATCCTAGATATATTTCGTGACTTTTATTCTACTTTATATAAATCAAAGAATCCAACACCATCTGGTATTGAGGACTTCCTAAGCTCTCTTACAACCTTGAAACAAATTACTCCAGAGCATAAAGCTTCCCTAGATCTACCAATCTCCTCTCAGGAAATCACTGAAGTCATCAAAAATCTCAAACTAAATAAAACTCCCGGCAGAGATGGCTTCCCTGCCAAATTTTATAAAAAGTTTATACACATTCTGACAGAACCCCTTCGCCAAACTTGCAATGCAATCCTTTTAAAAGGCAACTTCCCAAAAACATGGTATGAAGCTACAATTATTGTAATCCCTAAGCCAGGGAAGGATGCCACCCTCCCATCTTCTTACCGTCCCATATCATTACTAAATCAGGACGCAAAGATATTTACAGCAGTACTGGCTAATCGTCTGAATAAAATCATAAGTCATTACATACAATCTGATCAAACTGGCTTCATACCAAACAGGAGTATTACAGATAATGTAAGAAAAACTCTAAACATTATCAGTCACTGTAAAACCAATCAAATAGAGTCGATCCTGCTCTCATTAGATGCTGAAAAAGCCTTTGACAGCTTAGAAACAAATTATTTAATAAGATTGCTCTCTAGGATGGGATTTGGCCATTCTTTTATTCAGATTATCAAACTATTATATGCTTCTCCTAAGGCCCAAATAAAACTCAATGGATTGAAATCAAAAGACTTTGAGCTCACAAGAGGAACCAGACAGGGATGCCCGCTTTCCCCATTATTATTTGCCTTATCCATAGAACCTCTGGCTGAGGCTATACGGCAAAACAACGCCATTAGTGGCATCACTATTGGAAAACGCGTTTATAAAATTTCCCTGTTTGCGGACGACATGGTCCTTTACCTTGCACATCCATGCACCTCATTACCAGCCCTGGAAAAAACCCTGCATGATTTTGGTTACATTTCAGGTCTTAAAATTAATAAAACCAAATCAGAAATTTACCCTATTCACCTAACTCCAATCATTAGGTCAGAGATGGCTTCTAATTTTACATATCAATGGACCCATAAGCAATGGACTTATTTAGGCATTAAGATACCAGTTGATTTACTGGATATAAAAGAAGCTAACTTTAAACCGTTACAAAAAAAGATAAAAGACAAAATTAAAGAGTGGGCGGAAATGAAGTTGTCGTGTGCAGAAAAGATTAATCTGGTAAAATCTATGATTCTCCCACAATTTTTATTTAATTTCCGCATGCTACCAATTAAACTTACAGATCAAGATTTCCAACATTGGCAAAAAATTATAAACAGTTTTATATGGGATGGCAAACGCCCTAGGATAAACTATTTAACCATGAAACGGTCTGCTAAGAAAGGTGGATTATCAGTCCCAGACTTAAAACAATACTACATAGCTGCCCAACTAGCAAACATCGTAATACTATTAAATACTGTAGAAGGTTCAGGTTGGCCACAAATTGAATCATCACGCATCTACCCACACGACTTACAGGATGTGATATGGGCTGAACCTAAGAATAGACCACCTCAAATTCATACTAACCCCTTTCTAAGAACCACCTTAGACATATGGGACAAGTTAAGGCAACATCTTGCTCCAACCATCTCGCCATTATCATCTTTTATAGATCAGAATTGGTTCCCACCTGGCATGGACTTAAATTCTTTTAAATTATAGAAAGTAATTAAACAAAACAGGATTATTGATATAACCAAACATGGGATTATCCTGAACAAGGCTCAAATAGAAAAGGATACAAATGCTACGATCCCATGGTTTCAATACCTCCAAATCAGACACCTACTAGAAAGTCAGCCACTTGTAACCTCATTAAAGCGTGAACTAACTGACTTTGAATATTTACTTAAATTAACACAATCTCATAGGAAAGGTTTAATAGCTAAAATATATGCTATTTTAAACTCAAGGAATGATCAGCTCACATTGAAATACCAAGCAAACTGGAGCAGAGACTGTAATACAATCTTATCTGATGCTCGGTGGTCTTCCATCTGGTCAGGAAACTGCTTGCAATCTAAAGCAGTGAGCATCAGAATGACATCCTTTAAAATAATGGCGAGGTGGTACCTGTCTCCCACTCTTCTCCACCACATTAATCATGAAACGAATCCACTATGCTGGAAACAGTGTGGACAAAATGGAGACTATATTCATCTATGGTGGTCTTGTCCTAAAATTCAGTTGTTCTGGGATCGAATCATACAAAAAATTAAAACAATAACAAACTATGCAATTCCCAAGTGCCCTGAAGTAATCCTGCTAGGACTCTGGGAGGATCAGACGGTCCCATCAACTAGGAAAACTCTGATATTTTTATTGATTGCTGCGGCAAAATTGCTTTTAGCCTCAACCTGGAGACAGGAAAAAACTCCAAGTGTATCACAATGGCTCAGAAAACTATGGGACATTTTCATAATGGAAAAAATAGCGGATCACCTTAAAGGCTTAGATAATCCACAATATCAATCGTGCTTTCTTGTACAATGGCTACCATTTTAACCTATTGTCATAATACCAATCAGTTACCTAACGTAGATTTACATACACTTAGCTTCTTTGCTATAATGTGACTTCTTATACTCAGTGTATTGTTTTCAATGTTAATATTGGCTGTTTGTTAAAACATCAAGGTTTTCATCTCTTCCATGTATTGCCCATTATGCTGTTGTTTAATTTGGTTATTTGTAGTTTTGGAAAAAGTTATATAAAATGCAAAATAAAAAGTTAAAAAAAAAAGGAAAGCACCCACTCTCCTGGCTTTCCACAAACTATGCAAAACTGAATTATTCAAGAGGACTTTCTTACTTAGAAAGGAAGGCTGTACTATAAGGAGGTGGCCTCACATAAATGCTTCACTAAAGAGATTGGGACCATATGCCAATCTTAGAATTACTTATGCTTTGTTTCAGCATTTCTTCAACTCTATTGGATTTCTGCTAATGTTATGTTTTGGCAAATTTGCATTTATATAACCTATTGAACTGTTTATTGAAATGCCCTTGGATAAATTTTACTGTGTTTATTCCACACTATGTAATCCACCTTGAGACTCAGTGAGACAGGTAGATTATAAATGACACAAATAAATAAATAAATTTCTCCAGGGCAGTTGGAAGGCATCACAATTCAGATAGCAATTTAGTTAGTAAATTTTCCTCTATGAAATTGTCACTGCGATTCTACAAAGAAACCATGAGTATAGGGGGTGGGGTTTCACTGATTTCTCCCCTCCTGCTGCAGACCTTTGACTACTCCCCAAGTGTTCCTGAGGGGTTCCTTTTCCTGCAGAAGCAGCACTTTTGTGTATTTTGGGGTTAAAGTGGGAGTCATGGTTTGCGGATGAAAATCCCTTCCACCCACAGAAATTCTCTGTTGGATCCAAACCTATGGATCTTTAAGCAAGATTTCCTCAGATTCAGCAAATAAGTCCAACACATCTATTTCATGTTTAAACCTAGTTTTTACCAGAAACCACTGTTATTTTTGTTTCTCAGGAACAAAATTCAAACAAAAGAACAGAAAACTGATTGAATGGAAAGAACTAGACAAAATACATCTTGAAAGGTATATATTTGGCTAGAATATTAATCTTTAACATATATGAATATGCCCCATGAGAGTCAATGAAATGTCCTGCCATCTCTTATTATCTGGCTTAGTAGACTGAGTATATGTATAATTCAGCTAGGAAAGTTTTCCAGTAATATATCACCAAGATTCTAAACTATTCAGAAGCCATCATGAAATACTGGGGAAAGGAATCCAGCCCCCATTGCTCTAGTGACTATGGCAGTAATGGGGAATAAATCTGATTTTTCTCACTTAACCGTTAACACCTGAGTAAGTGTCAAATATCTTCTGCTAGTATCTTTAGCACAAATGGTAACACAGATGCTTGATTTAGGGGCATAAATTAGCATGTCATTTCCACAGAGGCAGCTTACACATGATGACGGCTCGCCAGCTGGAGTCTCTCTGGCCCTAGGGAAGATTCAAATTCAACATCAAATCGGTTAATTTTCCAGGTGAATAGGAGCCACAGAAACATAAAACACAGTTAGTTACTTGGTGGTGGCTCTGATGCCCACAAACACAAGATCCAAAGAACCAACTCAAGCCTGCCTAGTCCATAAAGAGTGACTCTGAAAGGGTGTGAGAAATCCACTTTGACTATAGTGATTGTAAGGGGAAATGAATCCATACTATCCTATGTATAAAGGGATGATAAAAGGTGGAATGGTAAGGTTGCTAACTTTTTCCCACTGGTTTTGCTCTGCTTGACCAGAAGCAATTTTATCTCCAAACATGGAAAAGCTTCACTTGCTGATATTTATTTTTATTTATTTATATTATTTATAGTCTACCTTTCTCACTGAGACTCATGGCAGATTACACAGTATAAGACAATACAATCAATGACTAGTAAATTCAACAAACAATACAATAGGGTATGGGTTGCAGAAATCTGAAAACAAGCATACAACCAATACAGATATGAAACACTGGAGAAACAAAACATGAACATATTAAATGATGCAGAAACTGCCAGTAGGAGCATACCTATACCAACTGATAGTACCCACTAATATAGTCTACAAGCCCTGTCCCTTTACCAAGACATCTGTTTGATCCATTTCTTATAGCGGAGGTATATTACCTGAGTAAAAAGCCATCCTAAACAATTCAGTTTTGCACAGTATGTGGAAAGCCAAGATAGTGGGAGCTTTCCTGATCTCTTCAAGCAGGCCATTTCATAAAGTGGGGGCCACCCCACAAATGCATGTGAATGGACAGTTGTTGATTTTGCCCATTTGCAGGATGCTATCTGCAGGAGGCCCTGTTCAGATGAGTGAAGCTGCTGTGGCAGAGTATAAGGAGAGGGACAATCCCACAGATATGAAAAGTCAAGGCCATGAAGCGCTTTGCATAGGATAGCCAAAAACTTGAACTGAGCCTGGTAACTGATGGTAGCTAATGAAGTGACTGTAGAATGAGTTGTGGCATTTTGTACCAGCTGGAGTCTCCAAATTGATCTCGAGGGGAGGCCTATGTTGAGGGCATAACAGTAGTCTAGTCTTGATGTTACTATGGCTTGAATCCAGGTTGCCAGATTGGCCATGTCAAGGTAGGGGGAGCATCTACCAGGCTTGATTAAACTTGGAGAAGGCCTTTTTTGCAGCTGCATTGACTTGCTTTTCTAGCAGCACTGCTGGATCCGATATAACTCCTAGACTGTTAACAGACCCTGCAAGGGTCAACTTAACCCTGTTGAAAGTGGAAGTACAGTCAAAATCTCCGCCTTACCAACCAGTATCAGCCATTTCACCACAGCTGTCAGGCAGCAACTCAAGACCTCTACTGCATCTCCAGAAGATTTGGATAGTAGGATGTACAGCTGGGTATCATCTGCATATTAATGATACCCAATTCCAAAGCTACAAATGAGTTCTCCTAAAGGTTTTACATGGAGGTTGAATAACAAGTGCAATAAGAATTGGCAACTCTATTTTATGTCTTGTGTATTTGCACTTGACAACCATCATCTCAACTAACAGTATATTTCTATTTCCATTATATCAGACCAAGGAAGCTTATGCTTTAAAGGTGCAGCAAAAGAGGTAAACTCAACTTTTCCTGAAAAATCTTTGAAAACTTCAGCAGTGCTATCATAAGCAGGGATGGAAAGTGAAACGTCTCCATCAAATATTTCTCCTAGGTTAAGCAGTCTGTCTCTTTCTAACCACTGCTGAGTAATCCTCTTCCCCTATGTGGCCTGTTTGTCTTAGCATGGAAATGAAGAGGTAGGGAATGGACTATATTACCCTTCCCCCTTTAAAGGCCTTATTTTTGTGGCTTCATGTGTCCTGACCAACCTGCTTGACTTCCGTCCACCTAAAGACTAATGTGTGGGGATGGAGTGGATGGACTAAATGATTTGAGTAGTAATTATAGGAGGGTAAGTGGGAAGACACTGGATAGACACTAGATAGCTCTGGCAAGCCTGATCTTGTCAGATCTTGGAAACAAAGGGTTAAAGAGCCAGGTAATGGCAAACTGCCTGTTAGTCTCTTGCCATGAAAACTCTACCAGAGGTCTCCATAAGTCAGCTATGACTTGATGTCACTCTCTACCACCAGCAAGTGGGAAGATGCTTCTGAGATGGTGCAAACGCAGCATCTAATGACAGGAAAAGGTTGCTTCCTGATGGGAGATTTTTTTCCTTTCAGAATATAGAAACTATCAAGCAATTGATTACTGAGACAGCTAACAAAAACAACAAACTCCATAATAACAATATAAGAAAACATAAGCTGTAAATATCTGAAAAATTAAAAAGTTAAATAACAATAGTAAAAACATAAGCAGTACATAATTAACTGATCAGCTGGATACTGTAAAAATTAAAACTGGTTTTTAGAATATATACCTAAATAAAAGCAGTGCAAAATTTTAAAATGGATTTTATGGGTATGAGACAACAATCAGTATAAGAGTTAAAGCAGAGCTTATTTCAGAAGTTGCTTCCTTTGTGGATCTATGATGACCTGGAGTCATCAGTGACACAGGGTAAAGGATACAAGATTCATTGCAAATATCATAAGAAGAATCCTGTTGGATCAGACCAGTGGTCCATCCTATTTCACAAAGCAGTCATCCACTTGTCTTGGTTTAGCAGGGATAAATCTATTTTCAAGACCAAGTTTATGTGAACTGCTGCCTCTAAACATGTACAGAGTATGCCTTCTTTACCACTCCACCCTCTAGAGGTTTTGGATTAAGAAGCAGAGCTTGCAGAAAGCAACACTTGTGGGAAAGAAATCTCTGGCCATTGTGGGAAGGAGTCATATTGGATCTGAACTCCAGCGCCTCTCAATGTAGAACTGAATTGGGGTGTGCACCAAACCAAAGAACAGGGGGATGGGTGAAAGGTGAGAAATCCTCAAGCCGCTGAAGATGACGAGCGGCACAGAGACTTGTGCAGTGGTGGTGAAAGGAGGACTTCAAAGAGTCCAAGACTGGAGTCCAGTAGCACCTTGGCAGAAGCTTTCAAGAATCAAAGCTCCCTTTGAGTTCAGTGGGGCTTTTGCTTCCATGCAAAGAGCTGCAGTCAACAGTCCTGTAAGTGGCGATTTAGGGGAATGCCGCAGGCCACTGAACGCAGTAGGAGGTGCTCCAGTTAGGCATGCTTAGGGATAGAGCTGCATAGCTTCCTCCAACCCACAGCAGGAATAGCAAGTCCTATTACAGACTGAATTGGACTTGCCTTGAAAAAAATAACACCCTCCTCCCAGTGCCTGCTTGGAAGCACCGAATTTAGGCTATACTCCTCAATAAGTGTACATTCTTTAGGCTACAAAACCATAGGCCCAGTGCTTCTGGCATCCCTGACCACAACTGTTGCTAGAAAGGAATCTCAAGAGAGCCATTTGCTACCCACTGTGTTCCTGGCTTGCTGGATTTGGGAGGAGTCTGGGATGTGACTGGCTACTTGGGGGCTTCTGCAACCCTGAATCCTTCTCAAGTAGCACAATTGTAAATCATCATAATGAATCATCATAATGAATCTCCACCTGAGCAAAAGGTGTTCTGAACTTCCTTCTGTTCAGCGGAAGGAGGAGCAAGACACTGAGGAAGCTAGAGAAAAGGCTGGGATGAACAGCAAATCCTACCTCCTTGTGGCTCAGTGATACTGGCTATTAATCAAGAATCTGCTTGGGGTTCGTCTGCCTGCTTGCATTTACAACCAATTTTATTCTGAGACTCTATCTCCCCCGCCTCCATCCCAGCTCTGCAAAATTGTGACTGTAATTGGGGGAAAGAGAGCTGTAAATCAGGCAGGCACTTTTAGTGTCCCAAGGAGAGAAGCAGCTCCTCAGCCAAGCAGGAACAACTGGGTGGGCGATAAAATGCCACTGCTGGGCCAGTAATTGTTGCAACTTGGAGGAAACTGCTTGTGGGATGGAGAGTAGGGAGAGAGTAGGGATAATGGGAGAGACTGCAAAAAAAAAAAAAAGAGTTGCAAAGACAGACACAGGAAGCCAGTCTCTTCTGTTTGCTTAGTTGTCCCTGTTGGCAGAACTGCACCCCCTGGCCAAAACTAAATGCATTGACTGGATGCATGATTTATTTAGCTTCTAAGGCCCTCAAGAGCTGATGGGGCTCTGGGAATTTTGTCCCCCATGTTCCTGTCTCTCAGTAGCCCTCAGTGGTCCTTCAGCTACCCTTGTCCCAAGCCATCTAGGGCTTTGAACAATAGAACCAATACCTTAAACTGGGCTCAGGAACCAGTTTGGTGTAGTGGTTAAGAGCGGTGGGACTCTAATCTGAAGAACTGGGTTTGAATCCCCACTCCTCCACTTGAAGCCAGCTGGGTGACTTTGGGTCAGTCACAGCTCTTCCAGAGCTCTCTCAGCCCTACTCGCCTCACAGGGTGATTGTTGCGAGGATAATGATAACACACTAAAAACCTCTCTGAGTGGGCATAATGTTGTCCTGAAGGGCAGTATATAAATTGAATGTTGTTGTTGATATCATCATCATCATGGCTTTTTTTCTGGGAAAAGAGGTGGTGGAACTCAGTGGTGGAACTCAAGACCGCACAATGACGTCACTTTGGGTCAGCTGGAACAAAGGAGGAGTTTTTTAAAGTTTAAATTGCCCTCGGCGAAAATGGTCACATGACCAGTGGCCCTGCCCCCTGATCTCTAGACAGAGGGACGTTTAGATTGCCCTCCGCGCCGCTCGGCAGCACAGAGGGCAATCTAAACTCCCCTCTGTCTGGAGATCAGGGGGCAGGGCCACTGGTCATGTGACCATTTTTAAGAGGTGCTGGAACTCCATTCCACCACGTTCCCACTGAAAAAAGCCATCATCATCATCATCATCATCATCATCATCATCATCATCATCAGTGGATTGATAGCCAGTGTAATTGCTGTAATATTGGCGTCACGTGTTCCTGGGCGATGGCTCGACAAGCAGTCTAGCCACCACATTCTGCACTGGCTGCATCTTCTAACACTCTTCAAGAGCAGCATCAGCCCTCCATTAATTCCTTCCTAAAAGATGGGTCTTCTGTATTGCCATGTATCTTTTAAATAACGTTATTTGTTTAATTGGACAAAACCATCTTTTCTGCAGCAGGACTCCTATAACCTTGGCATAATATGTGAGCAGCTGTTGTTCTGTGGCTGCCAATAATTCTAAGAGATGAGGTGCTGCCAGCGCTCCCCCTAACAGATAATAGTCAATATGCAGCCTTGATTTTAAATTCTGAATTTTGAACACTACCCGAGTCAGTTCTTGTAAAGGCTACATTCTGTGAACTGGTCTGTTTTATGTGATCTGAGACTGAAAGATGAAAGCACAAACTGTTCATATTAATTGAGCCTATGCATAAGAAGCTGAAGTTGGGGTAATATTTTTAGCTTCACTTTCCCCACTTTGCACTACCTCATTAATGCCAAGAGCCAGCTGTTTTTTAATATTTCCTTTCCCTCTAAATTTAAGTAATTTTTAAAACATCTATGACTCTTAGCATGAAGAATTTTAAATACTTTTGACTCTTTGTTCTTGAAATGGGCCAGAAAATAAAGCATTGGAACAAACTTCACTGGGAATGCCTCCTATACAGTCATATTTTGCTATGCATCTATCTGACCAGTAGATGTCAGTGTTGTTCTATAGTAGTTTACACAGCAGCCAGCAAGGCGACAACTGAGGCTGTTTCAGCACAGAGGAGAAAATATAGAGATATCATCCTTTATAGGACACTTGTGAATTAAGCAGGTATGACAAATTAAGTTATACAAACAGGACACATGTAAGAAGATGAGAGAACTATGCTTTGTAAGTGGAAGACACTTTTCCAGGATATTTATCTCAGTTCTCTTAAATTTAAAGGCAAAGTTGGCTTTTATTTTTTCTAAAACTTCTAGTTGTGAGGATATTTTGCTTCAAAATACGAATATTCAACAGATAACAACAGTGTTACGATGAGGAAAAGAGTGATAGGAAAGTGAGACAGATAAAAAAAGCACAGGGATAGGTGTGGGGTTATACTCACAAGCTAGCCGACTGAGGGGGCAGTGCTGCAACCTATTGCTAACCTTTGATTTACAGTATCCTTTTATCAAGTTAACAAGCAAGGGGTGAAATTAGAGACACCTGCAAGTACAGCTGGCATAAAACTTAGAGAGCGCACACTCCAGACTGTACAACATCTGTACTGCAGAATGGTATGGAAATTTAAGGTAGCTACTTACAATTAGCTTGTAACATGGGGCATTATTGAATTTATGAGTGCCTCAACTCTTCTCCTAGACATTTTATTCATTCATTCTTATTGCAGAATATTGTTTTAGACCCTGCCAATTTTTCCACTGGCAAAAATGAGAGAAGGAGCTGCTGTAGCACAGTGGTTAAGTGGTTTGACTGCGAAGCAGCATGCTACTGGTTTGAATCCCACTACTGTCATGAGCTCAGTAGGTGGCTTTGGGAAAGCCATTGCTCTCAGCCCCAGCTCCCCAGCTGTATTGTGGGGATAATAATAACACTGACTTTTTCACCATTCTGGGTGGGGCACTAACCTGTCTAGAAGAGTGGTGTATAAGTGCAGTTATTATTGTTATTTTGACCATTGAAAGGGCAATGCCAAGGAGCATGGGGGCCACATGGACAGAAGCCCCAGGAGACAAGGACTGCAACAAGGAGGGGCACAGGGTGAGACTGGGCAGAAAATTTGGTAGAATCCACACTTATATTCTGATCCTACGTACATAGTTTTTGGTTATGGTCATACGGTATTATGTCAGTGATCACTGAGAATTAGTTCATTATTCTTTTTAATGCGGTTTGCCAGTAATGTAGACAAGCAATGTAGAAAAGCAGTTGCAGTTTTGCAGAGAGCAAGCGTACAGCTTTCTCAATCCACAGCATTTGTTACCTGACTGGACATCCTGGTATATAGGCATCTGTTATGCCACAGCATGTAGAGAGTTAGTTGTCTGTTAGTGTAATCCTAAACAGTGTTACACCATTCCAAACCCACTGGATCAAGAACGGTGTAGCTCTGTTTAGGATTGTACTCATTGTCTATACTCTCATGGTGGAGTTTAATTAGAGCAAAGTGGCTAATTTATTCAAAGCACAGGGCTGTTGTTGCCCTTTACAGTATCCTATAATACATTCAATTTAAAACAAGAATCATTTTCTTTTATTTATATTCATTGTCCCAGATGACCCCATAGAGTAGAATCCAGTAGAGAATGTGTTGTTTTAGAAACCCATGGAAATCCAAGTTGAAACCCCTCTAAACTAGATGTGATGGGGGGAAATCGAAGTTTATTTATTCACATGTGCTCCAATCTATACATAAAGCAGATGGTGGACTCTATTCCTCTCCCTCCCACCCCAGAAAATGTGTTTTCCTTAAATCCATACTATTTGGTATATGCATACACAGTATTTACCTGAAAGGAGGAAAGATTTTTTTCACAAGCACTGTGACTTAAAAATTGGGGATCATCTTAAAACGAGGGTCGTCTTCATGTCAGATCAACATGGTAAACACCCACATATTCATGTGTACATTTTCATCATGGTGTATTTATTTCACTTTTTAGATTTTAAAGCCATTGTTAAGGAAGGATCTTCCACGATAACTCTCAGTCCTGAGTGCATTGAAACGGCTGACTGAGGAGGCTAACGTAACCTTAACTGTAGTGGCATGAACAACATACCACTGTAATAATTCATTTAGAGTGATGACACCTGAGACCTAATTTAAAAGTCCTAGATGAATACTGTTCTCACATTCAAGCCTCAAGGCTGCTGCAAACATGCCTACGAAATCCTAAGAACTGTAGTGAGCCTAATTGAATTGGACTTAAATGGACCGTTGAGGTGGCCTCACTGAGCTCCAGGGAATTTATATTGTCTATACTGTATCAGAATCACAGCTTGAACTGAATAACTGGTTACATTCAATCATGTTACTGTAACTCATGCTTGAGGTAAAGGGGAAACCTTTAGCTATCAGCAAGGCTGTATGGAAAACAATTTCAAATCACTTTAAACCCAGTTGGCAACGACTTTGCCAATTACAGCGTCCATTGGGAGAGGTGTGCGCTAGGGCTCAGGACTAAATGATTTATGTCAAGCACCCCGTTCTCTGAGGCATATGTAGGAGCCTGCAGAGGAGGTGCTTGTGGCTAATTATTTCTCCTAAGAATACTTTAGCAAAGGTAATTTGTGCTTGCAGATGAGTCACACACTGAATAAAAAAGACGAGGGGGGAAACAGTCTGTAGTGAAATGGTGAACTGAGAGATGAAAGATAAAATGAATAGGGATCTTTGAAAATTCTCAATCCGGTGTATAAAACTGAAGAGCAAAGGCTCAAATTTGTACTGGAAAATCAGAATTCAAGAGCAACGTAAAATGCATTCTAACATCTGAACTTAAGAGCTGAGTATATTATTTGAAATGCAGCTCAGGCATATTTCCCAACAACATGTGTACCATACTCCTTGTAAAATCAGGAGCAGTTCAAACAAAATTGTCCCAAATATATTTCTGAACTAGGTGGATGTATATAACTCTATAAAGACTTTAAAAAATATTTGCTACATGTTATTGGGAAATTCTTCATTTCCCCCCCTTCCTATTAGCACCAAGCATTTTGGAGCTTCCATTTTTTTAGCACCAATGCCAAATGAGACATTGGGTCTCATCTCACTAGACTGCCCTTCACTTCTAATTAAAAATAATACTTCAGGTATATATAATGCTCATTTTAAGAGTTCAAATAACTTGAAATAGATTCTCAGTAAGCCGCTCTACAACCATATTGAGAACAGCATAGGGATGAGAACGTTTGAGATACAGGCTTGGATCCAATGGAGAATTTCCACGAGTGGAACAGCTTCTGCCCATAGAACATGATTATTTTTTTTGCCTCTCCCTTCTGCAGTAGTTCAGCATACTCTCCGAAACATTGCTCCTGGGAATCCCTTGTCCCCCAGAAACATGATTTTGGGGGAGCATTTTGGACTGCAGGGGGAGGGGGGGAATGAGGAAGTCATGCTCCATGGGCAGAAATCCTTCTGTTCTTGGAAATATGCCTTGCCTATGTACTTTCAACTACCCAGTGCCATAAATATGAGGATAATGTTATGGGTCTACCTTACAAGGTTGTAGCACTTTAACATGGTTCCCATATTAAATACACTTAGCCACTGCATTATCATTCAGTTGGACTTCAGCTGATTGTTCTTGGAGTTACTTTCTTCTCAGTAAAAAACACAGAATTCCCCCCTTCTGTTTAAATGACATAATGAGTATGAATAGTCTTGCTGCTTCCTGGATCAGACACAACCATCTGCCACACCTCTCAAACCACAGAATTTTTTAAAATGCCAGGCACAAGACCCCTTCAAAAGTCAGGCACATGAACCTGTCTTATGCTGATTTAGATCATTGGTCGGTTGAGTCAGTACTGGTGGCCAGCAGTGGCTCTCCAGCCAGAGGCCTTTCATATCATCTGATCTTTTAACTGGAGGCGGTGGATATTGAACCTTAGACCTCCTGCATGCAAAGCGGATGCTTTATCATTGAGCCACAGACTCCCCTCCCCCCATGTCACATGGTAGTGATATGATATTCTATAGCAGAAGTCTTATTAAATACTTAAATGGAATATTGCATTGTGTAAGGTATGGTTCTTGATGCCAGGTATAGGTCTTGAGTAATTGTGAGTTCACAGATTTTAGAACTGGCTTCTCAGAGATGTGTTTATTCTCCAAAAATGAACATTCTAAAACATTGGTTTGGTTCAGACATAACACAAAACCATTTTAACTACAGTTAGTATGGAAAAGCAGGATAAGATTTGTGGACAATCGTTCAAACCCTGATTTGGCTTGACAAATGTGCCAGGGGCATTTGTCAGGATGGAAAAATGGCATGGAGCCCCCCCCCCAGTGCTATGGTTCCAACCAGAACTGGGCCTCCACAGCACTGTTAAAAGGAGGCTGTTTCCACACGGCCAAAGCCTCCTGAAGATCGCGCAAAACTCACGGAACGAAACGTCTTCCTAGTGCAATTTCCCAGCACGATCCCATTTAATGGCATGATTTCTGACATCATCGCACCATTAAAGGGGATTGTGCCGGGAAATCATGCTAGGAAGATGCTTCATTCTGTGAGTTTCATGTGATCTTACGGGTATGTGTGAAAACAGCTGGAATTTCCTAGTGGTAACTCACCCTACAAAATGGAGGTGCATCCCAGGGTGAACTTGGGGACACTGTCTTTTCTAGTTTGGTCCTTAAAGGAAATAGTGTAGCTTGGGGTTTCACGTGGAGTCCCCCACAATAATCTATAGCAGCCTTTAGAGTCCGGCACAGCTCCATCCAAATCTTGAAAATAACAGAACGGGATGTAAAACAGGACATGACGGGTGGCGAGAGACTACAAGTCAACTTGAAATGTTCAGTTCAAATCAGCAATATTACTTGACGGTCAGAAGCAGGCTACCACTGCTTCCACAGAGTCCTTCATGGACAGTGGAAAGCCCCGGCAGTATTTGGGAACATCCAGATGACATTGTGACCAACTGCAGCATGGCATGTTCAGCTCCTATATTTTTCCACTTTGAGCCAGGTCAAAAATTAATCTCCTTTGGCTCAATGGGGAAAATGTGGACTGGCAGCTCAGCATCCCCCCCACCCATAAAAAGTGTTTTTTTCTTTTCCCAGCTGAGCCATACTGTAGCAGGACAGAGTGGCTCGAAAGGGAAAGGGAAAAGGATGGGAAAGGTTTTTTTCCAGGCCCTGGGATGTGTGTGTGCCAAAATCTGTGCTGTGACTGTGCATGACAGAAGAGGCATGGGGGCAGGGGGATGGCAGCAGTGATTGCAACAGGGAGGGGAGGGGTATGTGCACACGCCGTTAGCATCTGCTTGCTGCTGCTGCTGCTGCTGCTGCTGCTGCTGCCTTGGTGCATTCCGGTGTCCCTGTTTGGAGGAACTCACCTAACCATTTGTCAGATGGTAGCATGTTTACTATAGGTTTGGAACTGACTCTTGCATATTCCTGTCTTGGGCTAATACAGAGTAAATCTGTGATGTGTGAAAACTCCTTTAAAGTGCCCTTACCCATTTTTTTGGTTATAAAATACAGTACAGTTTTATGTCATTCTGTCAATGAGAAGCAAGGTTAGGTTAAAGCCTCAGCAAGTATAATAATGTAACATTCCAGAAAAATCAGTATAAGAACATTAATTGTCATACTGAGTATTTGTCCTGCAGTTAGAGAGAATGCATTTGATATCAACTTAGAACCATGATTTCTACTAAACATTTAGCACAGCGTCCACCATCAAAATCCTATCTGACCCCAAAGAACACAATTGCATTTGGACCTGCCTGGAGAATATCGAAAGTCAGATAGCAGTGGGGATTGAAAAGCACTTCAGGCAGTCCCATTAAGAAGTGCTCAGATACCAAACATGAAGTCAACTGTAGAAAGAGAAAAGAAAATTGCAAGATGTGCAAATAGCAGTTGTCTTTACACAGTTTGTAGGAAGAAATGATAGAGTGTCCATGAGAATATTTGCTTTGTAGTAATATGTGCTACAGAAAACATAAAAGCAGCATTCATTTTCATGCAGTAATAAAATATCTGCAGATAAGAGAAGGTTGCAAACCATACACAGAATATACAATTAGCCAATGGGGTCAAAGGCAGACAATTAACAGGTTAGTAAGGATCTACTGTGCCACTGTAGGAGCATCTTTCACTTGGCTTAAAGGCCTAGGTAGAGAGAAGATCACTGTAGGGTAAACCAGTGGAGGGATCCGGGTCCTGGTGCAGCCACACCTACAAGTGCTTCGGTGCTGCCTCCTTACTGTTGTGTTCAGTTCTGTTCCACGGGGACCCAGAAGGAAACGGTGACAGATGAGAGTTGGGAAGCGGGCATCTTCCTATGGCATGTTATGGGCCTTTCAAGCTGTTCGGAGCTGTGACTTACTTTGGGAGCAATCCGAAGCAGGTTTGCTCAGAATTCTACTGAAGTCAATTCAATAGGAAAGTGTTCTTAGGGTTGCACTGTTGGATACTTAAAAAACAAAGGTGATTTGTTTTTGCAGTGCTGATTTTTAAAGGGATTTCTCTGCATGTTTTCCTACCTCGTCCTTTCCTTTTGCTTGATTGAGCTTTGCTGATCACAAGGGCAAGCAGATTGAAAACACATGGGGCTGAATACAGTAACTGTGCCTTTGACCTTTAGCTATTCCTCCAAGGGAGCATTTAATTTTCTGTAACCTAAAGAATTTTTAACAGAATATCCTTTGCCTGCAGCAAAATGCACGGATGTATATCAGACATGTTTTAATTTCACTGGCTTGTAGAATAGTATGTTCACTGGTTTTGATATACATCTGGAAAATTTTAAACTCAGCCCTGGATGTTTTTCTTCTAATGAGAGCCCTGACTTCTGTGCAAGGTGCAAACAGTGAGCCACCTCTTCAGCTTGAGTGAACTGGTATAACTTAAAATCAGGCCAGTCATATGGGAAAAGAAGACAGTATGGTCAGGGCCGGCGCGCCCATGGAGGCCAGGTAGGCGGTGGCCTCGGGCGCGCGGGCACTGGAGGGGCGCTGGAGGGGGTGTTGGGGGCAGGGCCGCCTGTAGCTACTGCTGCAGCCAGCCAGCCAGCCAGCCCCTTGCTGCCGCCGCCGCCGCCACACACCTCAGCCGGGCGCAGCCTCTGTGCGCCGCTCGAGCAGTGGCTCGCGGCTTCTGCGCCCAGCTGGGGCGCGCGGCGGCGGCAGCACGGAGCTGGCTGGCTGCAGCAGCAGCTGTAGCCAGCCACGCCAGTTCAGCTGCGCGCTCCTCCGCCCCAGCCGGGCGCAGAAGCCGAGAGCTGCTGCTGGGGCGGTGCACGGAGCAGCCTCCGCGCGCCGCTACAGCAGCAGCCCGCAGCTTCTGCACTCGGCTGGGGCATGTGGCGGCGGCGGCACGGGGCTGCCTGGCTGGCTACAGCTACTGCTGCAGCCAGCCACGCCAGCTCAGCTGCGCGCTCCTCCGCCCCAGCCGAACGCAGAAGCTGTGAGCTGCTGCTGGGGCAGGGCACGGATCAGCCTCCACGTGCTGCTCCAGCAGCAGCCCGCAGCTTCTGTGCTCGGCGGTCCGCGCGCAGCCCAGCCCCCCTGTGGTGCGTGATGACGTCTGCGATGACGTCATCACGCCTCCCGTGGGGCGCGTGCGCGCCCGCCGCCGCAGGCGCTGAAACCTCTGGCGCCGGCCCTGAGTATGGTTAAATCTCATCCCACTATTGCCACTGCATTTATTTTGTGCCATCCTTTTATCCCATTGATTTTTACAGTTCCACCTACTATGGCTGTAAGAATGTCGAATCTAGCAGACTAACTTAGTCATAGAAAGCTATGTGTTCTCCTTCATTGGTGCTACAACACAGATCTCCCTCACAGCAAGGTTACTTGTTCCCTGTTATGTGTGTACTAGGAACAGAACTCATTGTAAAAACAAATACAACAGGCTGTAGCAGCAGGGCTTTGGGAGAGCCGTGCCAGCATGGCCCTCCCAAGGTCCTGCAGCCGGCGAAGGCAGTGGGAAGGCCGTGTGGGGAGGTAGCCCCCTGTGATGCGCCTGCCTGCTGGCTCCGCAGGCAGGCCTCTGAGGGCTGCAGAACTGGCAGGGAGGTGTAGCGCAGTCCCGCAGCTGGCAGAGGAGGCAGGAAGGCCCCATGGGGAAGGAGGCTCCCGTGCTGCACCTGCTTACCGGCTCCACAGGCAGACTCCGCTGCCCCCCTTGCACACGGATCAGCTGGGCATAGAGAAAGCCTTCTCCCTGCCCAACTGAGCGGCAGGTGGGCAGGCTCCACCACCGTCTCCTTACCCATGGATCAGCTGAGCAGGGATAAAGCGTTCTACCTGCCCAGCTGAGCAGCGGGCAGGTGGGCGGGCTCTGCTGCCATCCCCCCTTGCCCATGGATCAGCTGGGCAGGGAGAAAGAGGCAGTTGGCCCGCCTTTTCCCTGCCCAGCTGAGAAGCCCCGAGGCAGCAGGAAGGCCCAGTGCCATGGCGCCAGGCCTTCCTACAGCCGCACTGAGCCTTTCCAAGAGGTGGCGGGGAGGTAAGCCGTTTTAACCCCACTCACTTCTTATTCTGGAGTTCTGCACATGGGCAGGAATAAGAAGAGCGTCATCGGCAGCATGGTTTGCCTTTTATGTTTTAGCATTAGGTGAATGTTAGAGATTATGAGAGTAGTGTGTGAGCCACTTAGAAATGGTGGCTTGATCTGTTGCTGCTGCCTTACAGTTAAAAGCTCCACATCAGGGAGATTTGCCTGGCCCTTCTATTAAAGTGTTCAGCTACTTGGTGAAGACTTTTCTGTTTTGCTTGGCATTCCATCACTGACCTTCCTTCCAATTTATGTTCTTGTGTGCTTTTGTTTAATTGTTGTTTTTAATTGTTTTATACATATGTATTTTAAAACTGATTTAAATTGTTTTTTAATGTTCACTGCCTTGTGGGCCCTAAGTTGGGTGGAAAGGTGCATAAAATATTTTAAGTAAATAATTTATAAATAAGTATCATGCATGCAATGGGCCTTGGGTGTGTGATAATGAGCATCTTGAGTGTGGAACCTTCCTGTGCAAATGCCTTAGCCCTATATTACACCTTCCAGCAATAAGCAGGAAGTACTTGTGCCATTTGCTTCAACAAGAAGTTGCCAGACCAGCAAGAAATGAAACTTTGGAGAAGAAGCTCTTTCACAACTTTGCCATATAATCAGAAAACAAACTCAAACAGGAGCCCTGTGAGCTACACCACCTGCTTAATCTAATGCATCTGACAGAAAATTATGCTTTGGTAAAGGGTTTTTTTTTTTTTTGAGGTAACAGTCATACACAGTTACGAGAAGTGTTTCCTCAATATTATGCTACTGTCTTTGAAGGAGGCCTAATCTGTGCTATAGTTGGTGCACATGGTCATCTGGATAAACCCTTACAGATTTTTTAAATCCAGTTTCATGCTATCCAACCATGCACAGTCCCTAAATAGGATGCCATAAATAAATTTCAAAAGCAGGGCTCATTAGATGTGCTTTTCATAGGACTGGGTATATGGCAGATACTATGTTTATCTGAAACTATATTCAAATTTACTTCAGAAATATGCATTCTAGATTAACTAGAGGTTACATACAAAGGTTCCTTCATAGCTCCTTTTACACAGGAGCTACTTCAGAAGGGATGTTTGGGATTCGAGAAGTGGAAGATGTGTATACTTTCTTCATGTAAAGCACTTTCCTATGACAAATCACCAATCCCAAGCAACATTTTGAACTCTGAGGTGAGAGGGAAGCTGATTTGGTATGTATTGAGAAAATGAAATGACAGGCAAAGAGAGGGTTGAGCGTTCCCACCATTTCTTTAGTCTCTGGAAATTGTAAAAATGACCAAATAATGTCACACACATCTGCAAGTAAAGTCTAGTTTAGCCCTCATACAGTTCTTATTGTTAGAAATGTCATAATTCAGATCATGCCAGGTCTGATTTTGAGGTAGAATTCTGACATCAAGAGAACATGACAACCCAACATGACAATGCCAGAGTGGCTGTCGCAATATGACAAGCCAGAATTAAAAAGACGTTTATATGCACAGGCATCTCCATTCATCTTTCATGGCCTGAACCATTCTTTGGAGGGACTGCTTCTACAGGAGGGGCACACTCCATCTACAGGTTCTCCTTGGCAAACTCCAACGAAATTAACAGGAACTGTACAAGAGTGTGATTCAATGGGCTGGTGAAGCTGAACTTCCCAGAACAGTGTGCCCAAAAGACACCTTTTCTTTGGACTGTTTTGGAATTTCCACTTTGTTTTATCCAGTGAAGTGTTTGTGGAAAATCAGAAAAAGGAGCAAAAAAGGGGTTGAGTAATTTGTAGAGAAGCACCATTTTGTATTTTCTGTGAAAAATGTGACACACTTCCCATTAACCCCTTGTTTTGACAACCTACCAGATGACACTATCCTAGCAACCATGGATGTGGAAGCTTTATACACCAATATCCCACATGCAGATGGACTGCAAGCCATAAGGAATATTATCCCGGACAAAACCACAGCACACCTCGCCACTGCCTCTTCTCTCTCCTCCCTCCCTCCTCTTCTATATTTGACCAGTTTCTGTATCATGCATCTGACAAAGAGAACTTGATTCTCGAAAGCTTATGCTACAATAAAATTGGTTAGTCTTAAAGGTGCTACTGGGACTCTTTTTGATTTTGCTACCACAGACTAACACGACTAACTCCTCTGCATCTTGTTTTGATTTGTTCAGCAAATCAAAAATGTACTGTTTTATCATGTTGTCCAGGTAGTTAAAAGCTGTTCCTTGAGCAACACTGACCATTTAATGTTTCTAGTTTGTTTACAAAGACATTCAGTTTTACAGGTATAGCTTTTTTCCCTCAAAGGGAATTTCTATTTTTTGGAGTTTATACACTAGAGTAGATCATTCACATGAATAAAACAAAGCTATCTCATGGATTTAAAAAACTGTATTGTATTTCTGGGGAAAGGGTTCCAAATTGATTAGGCTGTCTTTCTGTCTGTTTTGGCTTCTCAGGGAACCAAGCAAACTCTAGATTCTGAAATCAGTAAGAATTATGTTAAACAAATTTTCAAGCCTTTCTTTAATTTGCACAATCTGTTAAAATGTTGGGGTTTTTTTTGCCTAATTCATAAATACCTTGGCAAAAGTTACTTTGGTAAAGGCAAGCTAAAAGAGTATATGTTTCAATGGATACTAGGGACACAAGGAAAAGTCTAAAAAAATCACTGAACGTGAGAGCAATCTACACATCCCACAAGTTCTGCCCTCTGACAGCTTGGAACTTTGTACCCACCCCCACTGAAGTCCGTACTATCAACAGATGTTGCCTATAAATACATAAAATACATGAATTAGTATACTATTGACTGTTACATGTAAGTAAGTTTACAACTCTGGCACAATCCATGGCACCCCACTGGAGAATGTTAACAAATGCTGACTTTGCCACAGAAATATGACATGACCTTGGTATTGCCAGGTTGTGTTATAGAAAAAGCTTTCTATATAGTAAGCATATCTAGTAAATCTGCATTATTTTATGACATATGTGCATCATGTTAACGTTGATTGCTTTTCTACATCAGAGCTGAAAATATAGTGTTCAATAGTAAACGAAATGTGTAATACCGTATTTTGAAACTTTCCAGCAGATTTTTTCTTTGTTTCCCTGCAGTATAAACTGCATTATGCAAAATGAGATTCTGATCTTGCAGCTCTTATGCACGTGAGTAATCTTTTTTATTTGATGCTAGGCAAGTATGACTGGGCCCAGAGTAGTGACTTGGAAGAAGCTGAATTAAATTGGTAGCCTGGGGTGTTCCAATTATCCAGGTGACTTTAGGGAGCCCAGTACCAGATTTCTATATTAAAAGGTGAGGATCTCACCTGTGTAAATAATGAAGGGAGCGATTAAATTTCGTTCCAGCAGAGACCTTGCCACTCAGAGATCTTGTTAATGGCAGTTGAACTGGTAAATAATTTATCAAAGTCCACAGTGAATAAATATATACTTCCACCCACACAACTTCATCCCAGCTCCATGGACCCAGGCAATGAGTTTCTTCTTTTTTTGAACAGCCTGAGATTATTAAATTATTCAGTAGCTTCTCTTCCATTTACAATAGGATGTATAATTTTAAACTGGCTTGCAAAATCTTTGGCTTCTGATGAAAACATGTTGGTCACTCACAGAACTCCAATATGATCCATGAAATTCTACTTACTATTATTATTCACATTTTTTAAAAAAAAGTTTTTAAAAAAAGGTTTTAAAAGATCAAGTAAGTTGACAGCTCTTATCTGCATTCTAAGGCAGAATGATATACACTGTGATATGAATTCTAATTATCTATATGCTCCTATCAAACATAAGTTTGCATACCAATTCAAAACACCTAATGTTGAGTGAACACAGGAAAAAACCTGTTATGGCAAAAGTGTCACATAAACTCAGCATGTGGAAAAGAAGTCAAAAGAGCTAACTTTAGCCCCAAATACTGTCTGCTTGGAACTAATAACATATGTGCTCTTCATAAGCAAAGTTGCAAAACCCTTTTAGATTTCATGCTGTGTTGAAGCACTCACCTCTATTGAACTTTGCTAACTATAGAGGCACCAAGAAAGAACTGAGGTGCCTTCTGAAAAACCAGAGAGGAATACAATTTAACAGACAGCTGAGAAAGCAAACACTCAGTGAAACCAAGTCTATCATAGCTAGGCAATCAATCATTTGCTTGAAGGATCTGCATGTTTCCACTTATGCATTTTAAAGCCTATATACTCATCCAAAGCAATGATATAGGAACAGTGAGCGGCTTTTGCTTCTTTCCATCACTTCCAGGTCCTAAGAGATTCCCCCCCACCCCCAGTAACTGGTACATTCTGTGCATGAGGAAGTCAACTTTGGGTAAAATTTCGGCCACTAAAAACAAGTTTCTAAGATCATTATCTGATCTATTCAGAATAATTTATACAGATGGTTTTTAATTGTTAGATTGCTATTAAAACTCTTAACACCAAGGCTGTAATTTCTCCTAACTTAGCTTTGGAGCTCTGATCTGAATTCCATAGCATCTGATATATATTTCCAAAACCATTTAAGCACAATTATGTGTCAAAACTCATTGTGGTCTTTGGGATGTAAAGTTTCAAACACAGATCAAATTTTTTAGAGTTACACAAATATAAAAATAACCATGATTGCTAACACCAGTAGATCAGTTTTAAGCATGATTAAGTGTTCTTTCCTCTACAAGGTTAAGAGTTCCTATTTGTTCTAATGTGTTTTCTTAAGGAGTAAAGGTGCTATCCAACATATAGAACAGTGTTCTGACATAAATAATGGACATACTCCTGTGACCTTATGATCTGCTTCCTTAGGCCAAGTGTCAGAAGCTGGACCCAGTCCCAATGAAGACCTCAGTTTATAGTATCATATAGAACAACTTTCATAGGAAAGCCTAGATACCAACACAAAGTATGCCCTGAAAAAGAGAAATGTTGTTTTATAGTTTTATAGCCTCTCCAATCATTAGAGTTGTAGTTTAGTGATTCCAAAACTCTGTTCTGTATGGGAAAGAATGATTATGGCTGGTTTTACTTCTTTTTGATTTTGTATCTTGTTATAGTTATCATTTTTGTCACTATTTGTTGATGGTTCTTTTGTTTGTTTTGTGCCAATTTTACATTGTTTATCAATCAATATATCTATGCCAATGCTAGGCAACCACAACAAAATTGTTACTTTTCAGGCCTTGGCTTCTGTCAAGAAAAGGCTGGTTAGAGGCAGGGTCCCCCTTTCCAGAGCTGTTTTGGCCCTTGTAGGAGGACACATTGAGGTCACACCTGCAAGCAACCACTGGGAGATTTGCTGCCACTTCACTTGCAGGACTCACCCAGGTCCAGCTGCTAGCTACTATTCAGCAGTGGCTACTCCACAATAGCCAATGAGCTGGAGTGGTTAGAGTATCAGATTAGGATCTGGGAGACCCAGGTTTGAATCCTCATGCTGCTGTGGAAACTCAGTGGGTGACTTTGGGCCATTCATACATGCTCACCTTAATCTGCATCACAGGGCTTTAGTGAGGATCAAATGGAAGAGAGGAGAATGATGTAGCTGCTTTAGGTTTTCATTGGGGAGAAAGATGGGATATAAATCATTGGGGAGAAAGATGGGATATAAATGAACTAAATTAATCATAAATATACCTGAAAATGGTGGGAGGGGGGGAGAGATAAAAGGTAGATAGGTTGGTTGGTGGATGGCAAGGAGAGAAGGAAGCAGAGAAAGTTGAGGATATTGGGGCTCCCAGGAGAAGGGAAAGAAGAAATCGTGTGGGGAGGGGATACAGGGGGAAATGAGGTATTGCCTGCAAGTTGTTGCAGGGTTCCCACTGTGCAACTGAGTCTGGCAGGCACTGTGCAACTGGGCCAGAGATTTCCTGGGGAGATGCTGCCAGAGGGAGAGAAGGTGGGAAAGATGGAAAACAAGCAGGGAGTCCTTGCAGGTTCCCTTTTTGTCATCATCAGGTTATTTAATTCTTAACCTGGCCAAATCTGAGGATACTTAAATCCAGGGAATGGAGCTATGAATAGACAAGACAGATCTTTCTACAACCCTGATAAAAGTCCCTGGTTTGTAGAAAAAATGTTAGAAAACAGTTTTTTTTTTAAAAAAAAAATCAAAATGATTACCTGTAGCTTTAATAAATGACTGCCCTCTGTGACCATTACCAGGCAATCACAGCAGTTTTTCCAGGCTTGGTTTCTGCCTGTAACAGGCAGAGAGAATGAGCAGGGCCCATTACAGAGTTGTTTTGGCCTTTGATGGAAGAATCATCAGGGCCAGACCGAGCAGTAACCACTAGGCAACTTGCTACCATTTGATTTGCAGGACTGGCTGCTTGCTACTGTTCAACAGCAGCCACTCTATGAAGGCCAGTGTTGTGTGGCAGTCTAGAATCCACATTCTGCCATGGAAACTCACTGGATGACCTTGAGGCAGTTACACTTTCTTAGCCTTAATTTACTTCACAGGCAAGGGAGAAATGGCCATTAAGAGCACCAGAATACCAGCCCCTCTCCCAACACACCTGGGCTTGTGGGCTGGGCTTGTTTCTCACAAGCAAAATGAACTAAAATGGGAACTGAACCAGATGGCTTGAAAGATTTGGTTCACTTCTGGGCCCCTCTAGTGTATTGCTAAAGTGGCTTGAAATGTGTCTTTAAAAAAATGAGTCAGCAGCATCTTGGCTTAAGTCCCAAGCTTATACCATTTGGAAGTGAAGAGGCCCATATGCAAGGAATCCCTTGACAAGATATGGCCATGGATACCATCCTATAAGAAGAATACTCTTGAGTCTCTCTGAGTTGTAATTGATGAGGGTATAGGAACCTCCAAAGCATCATCTTGTCCAGAAAGCATCATCCTTTCCTGACTGAGTTCAGGGCAAACAAACTTCCAAATGTGAGGACGCCTACCTGGTATTCTGGGAGCCAATGGGTGAAGAATTATCTTCAAAGTGAAATATAGTTTTCCAGTTGCATCCCTAAAAAAATAGTAAATATGAAAAGTTTGAATATGTTTTAGTAGCTGGAATAGCATAATTGCTTAAAGAATGACCCACCTTAAAACTCACTAGCTGGCTGCAGACGAGCCTCTCTCTTTCCTTCCTCTGTTTGCAATATACAGATAATAATACTGACCTACTTTACCAGGCTGTTGTGATGTTATATAAAGTTCTTATGAACACTTTAAAGTACCGTATATTGTTGGTAGTGAGAGTCTAGCTTACTTTTCTATATTGTACTGTCAACTGGAAACCTGCAAGGTGTATTAGTAGTGAACAGGTAAAATTTCATCTTTTTTTTCCTGTGGTGGCTGGAGCATATTTTTGTGCAGTTATTGCTGTGGGAGAAGAATGGGAGAAAAGATCTGGCAGGGAAATGGGTATCAGGTGGCCAGAGGAGGTGCAGCATCTGGATGGTTTGATTTCTACAACAACCAAAATTAACCTCGAGAAATGTATTATAACAATTATTATTTGTTAAATGCTGGTGAAAAATATGGTCACATGTACAAGCTACAAAAACAAGCTCACAGGAGGCAATGCTCCTGGTAGCTCAGTGGGAAATGTCAGTGCAACGGGAATTAGAAAAGTATGGGCTTGAGTTCCTCCCACTGTGTGTGTGTTATATGCAGTCAAGTCCCTTCTGACTTATGTTGACCCTATGGATGAATGACCTCCAAATTTTCTTATTATAACAGGTCTTGCTAAGGTCTTGCAAACTGAAGGCTGTGGCTTCCTTGATTGAGTCAGTCGTCTCATGTTGAGTTTTCCTCTTTGCCTACTGCCTACAACTTTTCCTAGCATGATTTTATTTTATTTTTAATTTCATTTTATAAACATAACATTTATAATCTATAATCTTTTATAATCAACTCATACATTATAGAACTAACTTAAATTTACTTCTTAATATTTCACTTCTGTTTAAATAACTTTATTCTTCTTTCCCATCTATCTTCATATCTATTAATATGCATTCCCAAGCCTTTGTTTCTGTCCTTCTCTGTTTTAATTTTAATCTTGGTTTTTCAGCTATATAATAAAAAAAATCTTTACATTTTTTTGCAATTCTAAAATCGGTGTATTTTGCGTAAGAGATGTAAATTTTGCCATTGTCACATATGCGACATCCGCAGCATTCAGTTTATTCTTCCATTCCTTCAAATCTGGACATTTTACTGCCTTCCATTTTGCTGCAAATATTACTCTTGCTGCCGTCACCATATACTTAAATAATTCACTGTGTATTTTTGTAATATTGCTTGGTAAGATATTTAATAGCATGTTTTTGGATCTATTGCAAACTTAATTTTTAATCTCTTTTGCATTTCTTCATGTATCTCTCCAATATTTTCTTGCTTTTTTACATATTCACCATGTGATAAAATGTTGCATATCCAACACTTTTAATTATATTCTTTGTTTGCTTTTGCAATGTCTTTAGGGGAAATATACCATCTATAAAACATTTTATACCAGTTCTCCCTTAATATTTGACATTCAATAAACTTAATTTCTTTTAGTCCAAAGATTTTCTATTGACTCGTGTGTATATTTTCTCCAAACTTTTGCATCCATTTTGTCATTTTTTTTACTTGTTCTGTTTCAATGTCATATTGTAATAACAATTTATAAATTTTTCCCAATAGGTATCTTAAATCTCCAGTGATTAATTGTTCAAAAAGTTGTTTTCTTTCTTAGTCGGCCCCCTTTAGCTATTTTGTTCTTTCAATTTTAATAACATTTGATTTATATAACATTCGATTTATATACCGCCCTTCAGGACACCTTAATGCCCACTCAGAGCGGTTTACAAAGTATGTCATTATTATCCCCACAACAAAACACCCTGTGAGGTGGGAGGGGCTGAGAGAACTCCAGAGAGCTGTGACTCGCCCAAGGCCACCCAGCCGGCTTCAAGCGGAGGAGTGGGGAATCAAACCCGGCTCTCCAGATTAGAGTCCCGCACTCTTAACCACTACACCAAACTGGCTCTCTTTTGATACCATTTGATAATATAATATTCATGGAATGTTTTTTCCTTCATTTTGAACTAATATTTTATTTTTCCTTGTTTATCCATCATATTCTTATAGGTTATATGGTCAAATTTCTTTCTTATACTCTTATCACAATAAACATCAATGGGGGATGTCAATGGCAAAATTGGCAGAGTTATTCTATTTCAACATTGAAACTCTATTCTTAGTAGGCTGACTCTCAGAATATGATTGCCATCTTGCTTTTGAATTATTTTTAGTGATTTCTTAATCAATAGATATGTATTCCGGCTTTAATATCAATTATCTCCAATTTAACTTTCCTTCAATTTGAATTTATAATCCAGTCTGACACCCAGATTAATGCAGCTGCTTGGAGATACAATGTAATATTTGGTACAGCTAAACCTCATTTTTTCCTCTTGTAATACTTTAAACCTTATTCTTGGCTTCTTTCCACTCCATTCAAAATTGTTTATCATTTCCTGCCATTTTTAAAAATAAAAAATACACCATCTTTATTTTGAATCCCCTACAACTATGTTGGGGGTGGTGGTCTGGGATTAGTGGATAAATATTACAGGGGAAAGAACCGCAGATTTACAGCATGCAGATGGGAGTGGAATAGGTGAAGGTCAGACATACCCACACACACTCAAGGAAAGCAAATGCACTAGGAAGAAAGGGAAGAAATCAATGCCAAGAGAAAACCTTGAGTGCAGCAGGGGAAGTGGGGGCAGTAATGCTATAAGTGTCATGGAAGTTGGAAGTCTTGGGGAGGAAATGAAGCACAGTGGGTCGCTTAGAAGTTTTGGAGGTTATTCCAGGCCAGAAATAGTGTAAGCTGCCATCTCCCTTCAGGAGTCATATCATCCCCAACACTCCAGGGTAAAGAATCTCCATGCTCTGCCTTGTAGGATGTCAACACAGACAGACACCAATTGTCTTCCTCCTCATAGCAGCTGTAAACAGAGGCTTCCTTGATGGGTGTGGAAGTTTCCAGCCACTCCCATATGACTCGCACCCTCTCATCAGTCATGACTTTGGGATACCTGAACTGTAATAACTTAAGAAGCAAGTCATTCCCTCTGTTGGACATTATATCTTCAGGAACCGTTGTAATGATCTCATTTTGGTTCTGTGCACCAGCAACACAGGTCCTTGGTACGTGCAAAGCTGTTCTGCATTGTTAAGGTCCAAATGCTGCCTCACTGTCCTGGTAACCAACCCCCTCCAGCTTTCCTCTTGCCCCTCCAGCATAACCTTGAGGGCAAGAGGCATGAGATCATTGAAGGAGGCATGCAAAGTAAGGGCACTGATGTCTGGGTATTACATGGCTGCTCAAGTGGCTGTAAAGCCCCCAACGGACCAGGCATAAACAATGATGTCTTCTTGGAGGAAATCCAAGTGGTGCACCACCACATATTGCATCACCACATCCATAGCATTGGCCTTGTTCTGTGGCAGTGGTGCTCCCATGCTGCCTGCGAAACCACGGTGATTCCATCCCAGCACAAAATATCCAGCACTCAAGGGGGTGAAGAGGCAGCCAACTTCATAGAATCCCACATTGCCTTCACAATAAATCACCAGCTTCTTGCCTTGGGGCTCTGAGGTCTCTCTCAGGTCCATGAACATGGTGTCAATTTCATTTCCATCACAAGCTGCAAGCTTTGCTTGTTTCCCATTGCGCTTCTCCACCAGTCGGGCCTGCCCTTGAAGTAGCATGGGAATCAGAGCTTTCTGCAGTAGATATACAGAGCCTGGATACAGCATATGCTGGCCAATGGTGTGAGCAACTAAGTAGCTGGCAATCTGGCAAGGCAGCTTCTTGATTGCATGCAAGAAACCATTGACTGCACTTCAGCGCTTCGGTTATGTCCACAACAGGGGAACATGGTGTGAATCTGACTGGCTTGTGGCCTCATCCCATCGAAAGTCTACAGGCCAACTGAAGTCAAAATTGTAACTGGAAAGTTTCTTCATGTCTTCAGGCTTGCTGTAACAGTGTGCGTCCTCAAGAACAGGGATGAACTGAATGTACTGAGGATTAGTCCAGTGACCAATGCCTCTGAGACAAGCAATGCCAGCCAATAACAATAGCATAGTCCCAGCGTAGTGAGAGATAGTTAAATATCCTTTTCTGTAGAGTTAAAATGCAACAAATGGGGAGGAGTAATATGAAATGGACCACAGTACGGAAGCCAGCGCAAGGATGCTATCAGCACGCTTTTCAAGAGTCTGAGGCTGGTAATATGACTCCCAGGAAGGTTCAACGCACCCTGGGAAGACTTGATGGCCTCTGGCCTGGAGCGACGGGACCTGTTAAGAGTCTCACTCCCTATATATCTGATAGAGCCGCGCCCTCCCCCACAAAGATCTTTTTATCTATATAGATAGGTAAGATATTCTTCCTAATTATGTAATTTCAACCGTTCCCATCTTTGTAAATCTTTGATAACATTTGCCCCAACTTTTTGATAATTATCTTTATAAAGATTGTCATTTTGTCCTGTTACATATATTCCCAAATATTTTATTAGATTTTTAGTGACAACACATTCAGTTATTTTTTCTGTCTCTTCTTCTATTTTGATTTTTGCTAATAACAATATATTTGTATTCTTTTTATTTAATTTATATGTGGAATAAGCGCCAAACCGAATTTAAACCTAATTTATTTAATTTATATCTGGAATAAGTGCCAAACCTCCACGGGCAGGGAGGTGTGCTACCACGGGTGGGCTGCTGCCTGTGGCCATGCTGGGAGGCCGTACAAATATGTAAGTGAGGTACAAGTCCCTGCACTGGCACTGGAAGGGGTGGGGTGGGGGCGCATCGCAAGTTAGTCAGCTTCCTAAGCTTCCCCAGGCCCGGAAATGCCCCCTGCAGTGGAGGAAAGTTACACCACGAAAAAAGCAGGCATAGCCCATAGGTGCCCATTGAACAGGAAAACTCAAACCCCTCTCCCTGTGCCCAACCCTGCCCCCATGGCCTGAACAGGGCATAGGATGGCGACTACCGGGTGGACCAATCCGTGTGTGCTTACGGGGTAGGCAAGCCCCCCTCCCCATGCCCAATCACCTGCCCATATACCCTACAAAACATCTGGCTGTGCCACTCATGAACTCAGGTAAGTAGGTGGCTGGGGGCTCTGGCCGACAGCCTCCTTCTGTGGGGACTTTGTGCATGAGGCAGGAGAGTGGGTACTCACAGTGGTGGGCCATGAGTGCACTGGGGGAAACATAGCAGGAAAACTGGGAGAACTTAGCACTTGTTCAAGGGAAGAAAGGCAAAGTCCAGGATGTCTGACTAACTAACAGTAACCACCCAGATCCCCTTGCAGGTTCTCTGACTCTGGAGTTCCAGCTCAGTAAGAAGCGAGGGAGAACTGACAGGTAAGAAGGAGCTGGGGGGGGGCGGCTAACCCAGCTCGCTGATTTGTGCCAGCTGCCCCCCTTACCTGAACTCGCCTGACGGTCAGTCTCTTCAGGTGAGGCTCAGTGGGGGAGGGGGCGGTGGCAGCAGCCTCTGCCTGTCACAGAGGCAATTGACCAGAAAACTACTCATGACACAGCTAGTTTGGGGGTGGGCAGCTACCCATGCGGGTGCTCTGATCAGATTCTCTCACCTAGGGCTCCTCCCAGCAGAGGAGGAAGTGCGGCCAGTGATTGGGTTGACTGAGTGTGCATAACACCCTGTTGCTGGAGGGTGCTCAGCCACATGACTTTCTCCCTTATGGGATAAGATCATCCCATGGCAGAGCACTTTCTCGCCAGAGGGTCATGCATTATGTGGTTGTGAGTTGCACCTGTGGAGCTGCTGCCACAGCTCTCAACCAATGGATACCTTCCCAGACATCGCAGATTGGGCTTGACCTTGGCTGTGCAACACTCGGCTGCGGCCTGGGTCACGTGCAACACTTGTGTCTTTTTCCCATGCAGGCAGATTGCCACTCCTTCCAGGCAGATCGCCACTCCTCTGGGAGACCAAGGATCATGGCTGTCTGAGCCCCCCTGTAAGCCTCCGCGAGTGCCATTCAGGTTCTGCCCAGGCAGCAGTTTGCCAAGGCAGCCCGCGGCTCAGCCACATTGGCAGGAAATACTTCCAGAGAACCTTTGCACCTTTTGCAAGTCTTGCATTTCGCCGGGCCTGTAAGACAGAGCTATTCTGCCAGGCATATGGCTGACGCCGGGCAGTGCCCGCCCCCCCCCGTGAAGGGGGGGGGTTAAACCATCACCCCCATGCGAACACAGAGGCATGTATGAACCACTATGCAGCATGAATTGTAATATGTAATGTTTTTAAATGTTTTTAAATGTATTATTTAATGTTTTTAAATGTTTTTAATGATGTTTGTATTTGTTATCCGCCCTGAGCCTGTGAAAGCGGGGAGGGTGGAATATAAATATAATAAATTAAATTAAAATTAAATTAAATTAAGTTTTCCAGTTTAATAAAATACGTGTTGAAAAACAAGAAACTGCTGTCTGTTCACTCGCTCCCTCGACATTGATAGCAGCTGCCACCACCCCCAACTCCCCATCAGGACGTCTTCTTACACAGCCTCGTAAATTTTTTCTGGCTTGGGGCTGGGGTCGATGGGGGGGCTCTGCTGCCAGGAGGAGCAGGTGTCAAGTGGCGCCCTGTCCAGCTACCCTGCCCCCTTCCCTCTCCTCAATGTAACTTCAGGCAATGGGGTGGGAATTGAAGTGTAGCCCATGAATGTCTGGCAGTGTGTGTGGGAGGTTCCACTGAGGACATTCATTCTTTGACAGACTGAGCTGCTGGTGTCTGATAAGCCCGGCAGAGGGGAAGGTGGAAGTTACTGCCTAGAGATGGGGGCTGTGGAGGAACATCTTAGAATCTCTAGGGCTCGTCCTCCAGGTGGATGGACCACCCTCCATTTCACTGTTTGCGGAAGCAGGGATGGATTTGGGAAATCTGGCACAGGGAGGGGGTGAGTGGTGGCCCCCAGAGCAGTTTCTCTGCTCCTGCGGGCTGTCAGTCTACCCGGACTGGGGTGTGGTTCCCGAGGTCCAACCTGAATTCTCGCATCATTGTGATGCAGTGATGTGTTCAAATGGTGCTGCCGCAAGTCTGTGGGCACTTTGCACTCCCTTCTGGCCTCTCGCGTGCTTTCCAATGGCCATTCCTGTCACTCATTGAAGAACTCGCCCCCCCCTGCCTCTCCAGATCCTGGGGGCTGCTCCCAAGTGCTGCAGGCTTTCTGGTCCCCTTTTCAGGGAGGGGGAACCTGTTTCTTGCGGTAGCGGCAGTGATGGGGGGGATTTGCAGGCGTACTGAGCTGCAGCCACCGGCCTAGCCCTCATCTGAAATGGCGGCTGGACGGGCAAGAGGGTGGGTGTTCGATCTGGACCTTCACTGTCACCACTGCCCCCCTCCCCGGCACGGATGCCCACTCCCTGATGGGGAGGGGCTGTTGGTGGGCAGCGGGGATCATGGCATCCCCATTGGCTGCGCTGCCGCTTGCCCCTCATCTGCCTGTCAGGGGAGCGGTGTGGCCATTGACTGGTGTGAATGGACTTGTCAGGGGAACGGCGGGTGGGTGCATCTGGCGGTGGCCGCACCTCGCTTTGCTGCACTTGAGTGCTGACGGGACTCTCCTGCACAAGTCTATAGGAAGCAGTGGACTGGCGCCTCATTTATGTCGATGCATGAACGGAGGTGTTGACTTGGGCCTTAGGATTGAGCTGTAAGTCTGGAACACATTTTCTTACATCTCTCAGCCATAATTGCTGTAATAATTAAATAATTAAATTTCATTTAATAATGAAATTGGTCTGTATGATTGTGGTAGTGATGGATCATTCCCTTCTTCATATGTGTGTTGTGTGTTATGTACCGTCAAGTAGCCTCCAACCTATGGCGACCCTATGAAGGAAAGACCTCCAAAATGTCCTATCATTAACAGACTTGCTCAGACCTTGCAAACTGGAGGATGTCACCACTGTTATTGAGTCAAGCCATCCTGTTTTAGGTCTTCCTCTTTTCCTACTGCCTTCTACTTTTCCTAGCATTATTGACTTTTCCAAATAATCTTGTCTTCTCATAATATGACCAAAGTATGATAGCCTCAGTTTTTGTCATTTTAGCTTCTAGAGAGAATTCAGGCTTGATTTGATCTAGTATCCACTTACTTGTCTTTCTGGCTGCCCATGGTATCCACAAAACTTTCTTCCAGCACCACATTTCAAATGGATCAATTTTCTTCCTGTCAGCTTTCTTCACTCTCCAACTTTCACATCCAAACATAGTAATGGGGAATACCATTGTTTGTTAGTTATATTCACTTCTTGCCAAGTAGTTTGTATATATTTTCTTTCTTGTATTTCATTCATTACTTTTTGTAGAGATATTGCTAATATTTCTTCCAAGCATTTATAATAAGTTGCTGTCAAGCCATCTGGTCCAGCTGCTTTATCCTTCTTTAGTTTTTTTTTAATAGCACCATTAATTTCTTGTATTATTAATGCTTGATTCAAAATTCTTCTATGCTGCGATGTAAATCTTTTAATTGATTCTTCTGATAAATATTTCTCCATTCCTTCCACATCTGTGAAGTCTTTTTTATAAAGATTTCAGAAAAAAATCTTTCTTTGTTCTTGAACTTCTTGCTCTGCATAAACTACTGATTTCCTTTCCTGATCCTAGGTATCCTTTTTCCCCTCTTTATTTTCTTAGACAATGTGCTATGTATATATCCCAGGCTTATTTGCAAATTCAAAATGTCATTGCTTTAAATATTTTAACTTCCTCTGCATTTCTTCTACTTCTAATAGGTACAATTGATTCTTTAACCCACATATTTGTTTTTTGGGCTGTCCACGGTATCCATAAAACTGTCCTTCAAAACTACATTTCGAAGTCTCCATCTCCTTCTGATTTCTTGATTGCAGTCTCCCTTTAGGTCCAAGGAATAGAAATTTTTTCACAATTTCAATTTCTTCATTGAGGATAGTTTTAGGTGGGTAGCTGTGTTAGTTTTTCTTAAATTCCAGCTACATGATATGATCTCATCTGTATGTCTCAGACTGCTGATGTTCTTTTCACCAATTTTAACTCCACTTTAATCTAAATCTAACCCAGCTTTCCTTATGCTATATTCTGCATATAGGTTGAAGAGACAGGAAGATAATCCTTGTCTGACACCTTTGCCAATTGGAAACACTCTGCTTCCCCATATTCAGTCTCTTGTCCAGAGTACAGGTTGTGCATCAAAACAATCAGATGTTGCGGCATACCCACTCATAGCTTTTCATGATCCACACAGTCAAAAACTTTGCTGTAATCGATAAAACACAGGCTGATTGGTGAATGAGGTCCTTCCAAGGGTCCAAACTCCTATTTGGCACCCTGCTGTCATAATTCTAAATGGAAAAGGGGTGATTCAGTGGAATGAAATGAAGTCCTGTTGCTCTAAGATAAACATTTTAATCATGCAATCATAGACCAAAGGAGATCCATGATGGACTTGGTGGTTCTTTCTCACTACTTCCCCAACCCAGACTGATGAGCAAGGTTCAAGTCCAGTGGAACCTTAAAGACCAACAAGAGTTTCCAGCGTATAAGCTTTCAAGAGTCAAGCTCCCTTTGTCAGATATGAGTACAATGAAGATCTCTGAATCTGGGTGTTGCAAAGAAGTAAGATAGGATGTGGAGGAATAATGTGAAATATAATTATCTTTATTAGAACAGGAGAGGAAATGCAGAAAATTAGCATCTGTAGTGAGAGAAGAATCCTATGCCGTTATTGATACGTGCGTCCATTGTTCTGAATTTGTGAATGAACTCATTTCAGCAATCCCATAGTCTTGCATGAAGGTGGAGCTGATAGCTTCAGAGTCGGCTCTAGATTTTAGGAGACCTTGGGCACCATGCTCTTCAGCCCTTCAGTGCCCCACAGCAAATATACCAGGGCAGTGTCTCTTTGTTGTCCTCCATCTCTCCTGTCATTCCGTCTGAGGTTGGCAGATGGTGGAGCCCGCTGCTGCTCACAACTGCGACTGCTTTGCCCAGTAAATGAGCCATAATGGCTGTGCAGCACAGCATCATGCATAGGGTGGTTCCATAAGTCTAATTTGACCAAGAGAGACCACTCATGCTGCCACTTCCTAGAGAAAAAGGACAGGCAGCGGTGGCTACTGTTACAATTCAGTTGTTCAGGGGCAGGAACTCTAGTGGCACTCAGGGCCCTGGGATGCTGTGCAGCCATGTGGCCCTTGACATCAAATCTTCCCTAAGTGCAAAGATAGTATGATGTTGTAATTTCTCTGCCAGAGGAATATTAAGCTCTCTGAATTTAAAAGTGATCCTGTGCTGCCAGGTGGGTGTAACTGTTTTGTAACTTAAGGGCATTTTTGTGTGATCTTTACTTAGGGCCTCATTCTTTGGTGGCCCTGCCTTTCAATGGTCACTGGCAATAAAATTGTGATAATGGATTACAGAAGATGGGGAGTAGAGAAGAGCATTAATAAGGTAAGATTTTGTAATTAATTTTTCAAGTTAATTAAAATGTCCAAAAGCACAATAAACTGCAGAAAAAAAATCTGGCAAGGGAACGTCAGCCTGTCTGATTAATGCAAGTCAACTGTCTTCTGAGGGTAATAGTAATAATGATGAGATTATGGATATGGAAGAAGCTGCTAAAGAGATGTGAAATGCATGTGGAATACAAACTGTGTCCTAGTTACTATTTTATGGTGCACAATGGATCTTATTAAGGAGGAATAGCAGTAAGAATTACCACTGAATTGCTCCATAAAAGTATTGTGTAATTAACAGTGCTGCACCAGCAGCTGGAGCCCAACCTCCCATTGATATTCCATATCCTCAATTTACTTTCAGTTTTTAACTAAAGTATGTGGGCTTCCACTGCAATTGCAGACAGCTTGAAAAATATGTTGCATTGCCTAGTTAACGATAACACTTGAGAAAAGAGAGAGAGAGTGCCACATTATTACTCTTACTGATAGAATATCATGCTCTGGTGTACCCCTCAAAAGGTCTGTAATACATTCTGAAATCACTGGGGAATTTCCCTGTGGATTCTGTGTGAACAGGATCAAGCAAGTGATGCATTCAGAAATACTGACAAGATGATGACGGGAAACCCCCACCCTTCATTTTTCCATCTTGAGCATTGCTCTGGTGTCAACTATGTAACATTGATTTTGCTTTACTATATGACCAAGTTGGAAATTTGACATTACTTGGGTGGCTAATTGTACCTGAGTTGTACAGAGTGGCCATCAAACTTATCACTTTCATGTGCACTTACATGACAAAGCTGATTCACCCTCGACAGCATGGAGATGAAATTGATAACATATTAATAGATTAGGGTGCCAATACTGAAAAGAAGAGATAACCTATTTCACCCTTTGTCCAAGGAACTATGAGGAGAGGAACACTGGCAACATTTCTACTAGTTGTCTGAGGTCTGGGCAGAGCTTCTGCTTCCTACTTTCCTCCCCTATTACTTGGGGTGCCTTGTCATTTTAAGTTGCACAGATTTGTTGAAGCCACTGAAGAAGTTCTCGTGAAACAAGCGGTTTGAATAGCCAGTTCCCTGTTAGGCTGAGGGCACTTAGATTCAGTCCAGTGTCCCTGAGATTCTGGTCCATCTGAAAGAGACAAAGAAGAAATACCTTGATTATTCATAGTTTGTACAGAAATTGACTGCTCATGACTTGCCTTCCTTCGTTGATTGTTTATTCAAGCAGTTTATCTACTGCGCACCTAAAAGGAAAAGAATAATAATGAACTTGACCTTAGTGTATGGCTGATTTTTTATTGTGATGTATGTACTTTGAATGTTTAACTTTATATGATATTTGTATTTATTGGAATGCCATCAGATTCTGTGTCATGTCTGTACCCCTACATCCATGTCATTGTTCTATGTGGTGAACCATTACTAATGCTGTACCTTGGTTTCATTTTGCAAATGCTCTAACCATCACTTTCATTTCTCAAGCAGCCTGAGAACACAGCTGTCTTACCTCTTTTCTTTGAAGCTCGCAGAAGTGACCTTGTACTGTCTAAAATGTTACAGTTTACTCTTATGCCTTTTGTCCTGTCTAGGCTGATGTATAAACTTTAGAAGAAATTCCCAGACCCTTTCCCGCACAAACCTGTGGTCTAAGTGGTGGTGGGGGGGGGGGAATGGTTGAGTATTTAGAGCTGTACTTTCTTCAAGTTTCTATTCCTGTCAAGGAAGCTTGTACTGCTTAGATGCTTTCTTGCCTCTAGGTAATTCTATGGACACATATATGGAAATGATTGGATTTCTGAATAAAACCATTTAACCAAGAGCTTGGACTTCTTGTTGCAATGGTACAGAGACCTGTCTACCATATCCTGTCACCCATAGCCTGACATTCTGTATGAATTTTAGGAGTATTTATTATAGCTATTTACATAAGCACTTTGTCACTTTATACACATGGTTTGAGCTATATTGACAACTTAAAATTTGGTAATTCAATTGTGTTTAGTTATACTTTGATTGTTGTTCTGGGGTATTGGTCATCTCCTCACCTCCAGTTGTGGTCAATCCATTCCTTGTTCTTCTGATGTTACTGAGGGAGCCTCTCCTTCATCTTCCTTCTTTTACCTGCTTTTCCAGCAGAAGGACTGGATCCAACAGCCTGGATCCTACAGGAGTCTAACCTGGAGATGACCATGGCTTGAATCACTGTGGCCAGGTCTGACTGAGACAAGTAGGAGGCCAGCTGGCAAGCCTGGCTGAGATAACAGAAGGCCAACCTTGCCACTGTGGACACCTGTTTATCCAAGAAAAGCAAGATATCCAACCAAACTCCTAGGCTGTTCAAAGAACAGCCTAGGTTTACCCGGTCTTCTTCCCCTCCTGGAGAGGAGGGGACCCGTACTCACCTTCTTTTCCCACTTAGCATATGCACGAAGCATGCACACACTCCTGGACCTGTGCAATAACATCACTTTGCACTGGGCTGACTTGAGCCCCAAATAGGCCTGATTCAGCCCATTTGGGCCCAAATTGGTCCCTTGTGAAGTGTGGGAGTGCTCCCAATGTGGCACAATAAAGTCCCAGGAGCGTGTCCTGGAGGTTTGTTCCCCCTTCCCCCCACTGGCAATGTGAGTGGTGGCGGATCCCCCTGCCCCCACTGGGGGAACAGCAACCCTAGAATCCACTAATGATAACTGGGCCCTCTCAAAAGCCAGTAGCTGCACTCCTATCAGAGGCCCAGTCCTCCCCAACCACATGGGGGTGGAGTTGCCAGGAGCAGGGAAAGAGGAAATAGTGCAGAGAGGGATATACAGGGGAAAGTGAGGTGCCCCCTGCAAGTGGGTGCCCTGCTTGTAAATATATAAACCTCAACAACAGTACTAACATACTTCACTAAGAGACTGCAAAAAACATCATAGACAAGCTATAAACTAGCCATACCTATTCCCTTCAAACTAGAGTTACCAACAGGCCTGGAGAAATATGTCCTGTCCCTCTAAAAGAGGCTTAATAAATAGAAATGGTCAGGCAAAGCTTTACCTGGCAAACATCTCATCATGCTTCTTTTAAAGAGGCAGGGCAGATTTTTCTTTTTCAGGCCTGATGATTACCCTACCTCAAACTTGCTAGTTTGCAAGGGAATGGGAGAGATCTGGGTAAGACCACTTGAAATTTAACTTTGGGGAAGGGAAGGCTGTGAACAGAAGCTGTGAGCCAAGCTACAAGTGACGCCTGACACAGGTTGGACACTTGTCAGATTCCCTCAAGTTTTGATGGGAAATGTAGGCGTCCTGGTCTTGCAGCTTGGCTCTCCATTTAATTGAAGTTTACAGAGTGGCAGTCTATGGGACAGAGAACATGTGGTCAGGAGGGGAGTGCAGTCTTCAGGCTCTCGCCGGGCACCCCCTTCTCCTCCACTGTGTGTGTGTGTGGGGTGTGTGTGTGTGTCTGTAAACTTCAATTAAATGAAGAACCAAGCTGTAAGACCAGGACGCCTACATTTCCCATCAAAACTTGAGGTAAGCTGACAAGTGTCCAACCTGTGTCAGGCATCACTTGTAGCTTGGCTCTGAGTCTGGAATACAATGTGTTGTCAGAGCCCAATTGCTTGGCTGATGAACAAAGGGGAATCTGAAAGCAGGGGAAGGACTGGGTTTTTGTGCTTATGCACCAACATTTGAGCACAGGGCCTTCTACCCTGCTATTAAATCATGGCTAAAATTTACTTTGTATCTGTGGTTGTTTGATGGGATATACATTTTAGAAAAAATAAAATAAATATGGGTTTTCCCTTGTGCTATTTATATTAGTAACCTCATTCATCTATCTTACTTAGATATTTCCCAAGTGTTCAAGCAAACGAAAGCCCTGGTTTTATATATTATATACTGACATGGTTACATGTGAAATACTTAGAGAATTCAGATAACTGGATTTTTCATCCCACTAATTTTTTAAAATAGTGGCCTGCTGAAAATATTTACAAAATGATAGACAGGAACATCTTTCAATTATCTCTTGCTCCTGTCATCTTCCAGAGGCAAAACCCCAGCTGTGTCACAGGACCAGCAAGCACGGACTTTATTTACATATGACTTTATCTACATGAAGGTAACGTCAGTCTAGGAAAAAGAGAGCAAGCCACAGGATGAAAACTGCCTTTCCATATGTCTTATTTTCCCCTGTGATCATTACACACATTTGGAAGACATCATGTAATAGCTTCCAAACGTACATAATGATAGCCAAAGAAACATTCACATAATTTTCATACATAAGAAGTGCATAAAATTATTTTCTTAGAAACTAGCTGAATGTCAGGTGTGAACTGTTGCTATTTATCATGACAATTAACTAGTTCTGATGACAAAAAGCAGTACGATTAGTTGTAGCCATTAAAAAAAATGACTCTTGCACACAATGATCTTATTTCAATAAAACTTCAAAATCATTTTAAGTTTGTAGAGGCACAAAAGAGGCACAAAAACAAATGTCTTACTGTTGATAAACTTTTAAAAAATGTAGATGCATCGTGGTATTCAGACTTTATGAGGTGAAATCCTAAAAATGGAGACTTTCCAGGATGTTTTAGTTTAGAAAACCAAAAGTTTTTTATCAAGGGATTTTCTTTAGTCATCTGCTTTAATCTGAATTGTTGGGCTCCTGTCAGTAATATCTGACATTGTACATTGTTAATTGTACAAATTATCCAGGCTGCTCTTCAAATAAAAAGAGCATCTAGAGGGTTGGAGACTTGACAAAATAATAAAATAATATACAAATTCCTCTTGTCATGAATTTTGAGTAGATACGTGAGAGGCTTGCTTCATTATTAAAGCTCAGATCCCACAGTAAATCTCCACTTATGGAAGAGATTTCCACCAGCAGAATGGGAATCCTCCTCACACCCCCTCCCCCTGCATCTTAAAACAGAGAACCTGCAGAAACAGCATATGGGAGGAATAGGAGGTCTGTTTTGCAAATAGCCGAGGCAATTGGCAAAAATCTCATCTTTTCCATTAGTGGATATTTTCCACAGGTTCCAACCTTAAATGTTGATCAACAGACTGTACTTAAATGGAATATTCTCACTTTGCTCAGACTAATAATGAACCATGGTTTGTAATGGGAATGAATTTAGGGGATCATGCAGCTTTGAGTTTGAAATATTATCTTTTTGCATTTATTTTCTGGATTCTCTCTGACATACACAAACTTCCCTCCTTCTTGTGCCTGGCCCCATTGTGCCGTTTTCATTATCCATATAGGCGTCAGGCACTTCGCTAGCAGATGGTGTCATAATGGCTTGTCTTAATGGGAAAGCTTATATTGCTGAGCTTTGTTTGAATTTGGGGTGGGGGAGACGTGGTATTTTTCTAACATAATCCCATATTTGTGCAAAGTTACTAAACTATTTTAGAAAAAAATAATCTCTTTTAAATATTTTCTACACCTACTTTGGCTAGTCTATATGGGTCATCTTCCTCTTTATATTCTACCATAACAAAGTCCAGAAGCGATCAAAGGATAGCTGCAGTTCATTACCTATAAAAAATATCAGATCCCACATTTAAAATTTCTCAGTAAGATCACGAATATATAGGCTTGTGGCTCCAGGTTGGAAAATTCCTGGAGATTTCGAGGGTGGAGCCTGGAGAGGGTGGGGTTTAGTGAACTGCAGGACCTCAGCAGGATATAATGCCATAGACCCCACCCACCAAAGCAGCCATTTTCTCTCAGGAAACTGGTCTTTGTCAGTTGTCATTCTGGGAGATCTCCAGCCACCACCTGGAGGCTGACAACTCTATGCTTTTATTTGCTGCAATTATATATATAATTAAAATGGATTTTTTTTTTAGAAATCTTGGGATTCATCATTCTTCATTCTTTTTCAGAGGAGAACATGGTACAATGTACCAAATACAATGAAGATCTAATGAGGAATACTGGTCTAAGTGTTGGACTGAGGAAACCCGGATTTAAATCCCAGCTTTGTTATGAAGCATACTGTGTTCCTGTGGGTTAGTAATCCCCTTTCATCAGTGCAGCCAATCTCCCAGGGTTGTCGGGAGAATAAAATGGCACAGCTGAATACCATGCTGCTCTGAAAATGCAAGATAAAAATAAAAGAAATCCCTATTTATTCTGGACACTTATACCTCCTCCTAACAAAATGATAACCAAAGTAGCCTGTGAAATGAAAAACAATGACAAAAGAAATTATAACATTAATACAACAACAATAAAAAGCAACAAAAAATCATAAAAGTCAAATTGCAGTTACCGTCTTGGAAGCCTCTTGAGTTCCTTCTCATGCCAATGAGAGCTACTGTAGCATCAGGACTAAGTCTGACCTGTGATCAAGAACTATGTAATATTTTGCATCTAAATAGTTTGGATTTTATTTCTGCATGTTAATGTGGAGTTTTTAAAATATTTGTTACTGTGGGTTATAATTAGAGATGGGCATGAACAGGAAAAAAAACAGCGAACACGATTCCATGGGTCTCCCCCTTTCATGTCATTTTCTCTTCACAGTGGCAAAAACTGGACTGTCTTCTGAAAGCTAATTGAGGAGTTACAAACTGACCTTCCCAATGTCCAATACCCTCCACATTTGCAGGGAAAATAGTCCTCACTGTCCTCTGAAGACCCCCAAATTTCAGAGAGATTGGACCCCAGGAAAGCTATGATCCATGGGTCCCTCCCTTTTCTGTCATTTTCTTTTCACAGTGGCAAAAACGGGACTGTCTGCTGGAAGCTACTTTGAGGGGTTACAAGCCAGAAGAAAAGCCAGAAGGAGTTCAGACAGAGTTCAGACAGTCCATGCCTATGTTGCCAGGGGAATTGATTGAAAGGCGTCAGACTGTCTGGCTTTACGAACAGCTGACGAACGCCACAAAGAGGGCTTGGAACGAACACATGTTCCCTGGGAATGGGGCCTCACAAACAGCAGATTGAGCTGTTCGTGGCTTTGTTTTGTTCGTATTGCTGTTCGTGCCCATCTCTAGTTTTAATGCAAGTTTCTGAGGAAAGGAGGGGGGGCTGGATGGGTGAGTAGAGTTTACTCTGATTAGATGGTAGCTAATTCTTTTGTTTGAGAAAAAGAAGATTCCTTTTTTATCTCAAAGTCACACTCAGGGCCCTCCTGAGGTAAAAGTGTAATGTAACACAAGGAGAAGCTGAACTTAAGGCAAAGGTTATGGTTAAAAACATTTAAAAACAAATACAAATAAGTTCATATTTTGCCTTTGTTATGCACTTATTAGACAAGCTAGTTTCAGCTTCAGTTCCGCGTGAGAAAACTCCACCAACAGGGCTGTCATAAGGGTTGCTGATATGGGGGATGTTATGAACATAAAAAAAAGAGCTGCATATAAGTTAAGAATTTACCATCGTGATATTCTTCAGCTCAAATCTATGTATAGCTCTTTTGAATGAGGATATTATACGTGATTAGTAGCACCAGAGAATGTAAGGGAACCTGCATTTGCAATGCACATCACTACAAACAACATGCAGTGCCTACAGTAATGCACATTTAGATTTCATTTAGATATGCACCAAATGTACATCCAAACCGCTTGCTCAGAATGCCTGCTGTATGCACAGATCACCCTGGCTGGATCAAGGCAAGCTAGATCAGACCTGAGGTTGTGTCTGATGATACTCTCTAATTCCTTGGTTAATTAAACGCCTCCAGGCAGATAGAAAACACTGAAATGATATAATCCACCAAGGACAAGAGAAAGAAGATCATCCACTGGTGTTAAGAGCTGCAGGACAGAGGAGTTAATTTTGAAAAAGTAAAGTGGGAGAGTCTTTGAAAAATATAAACCACATCTCAATAGAGGAACATCTGGTGACATAAGTTGAAGTTTTGCAAACTCTCCCCACAGTCTTCATAAATGCAGCAATTTTTATAAAAAGAAACTGTAATACATTTGAGTTTGCTTGTTGACTAGATTTATTATTATATGTGCACTTGCATGTGTACACAGATATCTTTAAACAGTAAACCCTCTTAACTTGATAGTTCCTTTCTAGAATGGGGAAAGAAGGATGATGATCAATTTATTTTATTTACAAAGAAATGACTCCATCCAGGTTTCTTTCTTTATTTCATTATTTATTGAGTAAGATAATAGCTTATGGTACATACACAGAGCCAGCTGTTTGCAGGATGCCAAGAGCAGGTGGTCGGGGAGGCCTCTGATGAATTGCAAAAGACACTTACCAGCTGCTATCACTGTGTGAAATGAGCAAACCTGCACAATCTTTATTTTCAATTGGATTGTACTTTTAAGTAAGCAAGGGAGACAGCCCGTATAACTACAGACCATGACCAACAACCTACAAAAATGGTGTGCAAACATGAGTGATTAGTGTACCAGTATTTCAAAACACTGTGTGGCTAACAAATCCAAAGTCAGAGAAAGAAAAATGAAGTTATGGAAGATGGGCTGGGTGCAGGAGGCAGGAGCAGTGAAAGCAAACTAGGGATGTATATGGCAGCAGGGAATTATCTGATTGGCTTTAATGGCCATCAGTTGAATCTTAACAATTCCCATACATTCACTTCATCAGCCATTCAGACTAGTAAACAACAAAGCTGGGCTTTGAACTTCTTCTTTTGCATTTAAGTAGGGCACTCTTGTGTGCTGCCTCACCAGGGCACAATCCTTTGGTGATCACACCACATCCTCAAATGGTCACTGATGAGATGCAGGGATAATGGGTTACAAAGACAGACATTAATAAGGTAAGATAAGAGAGGGGAGGTTTATTAATTTTTCAAGTAAAGTTAGGATGCCCAAGGGCACAGTAAAGCTGCAAAGAATCTAGTGAGGGATGAGGGAGGCCTAGCTGATTAATGCAAGTCAGCTGTCCTCAGAGGGTGATAGCAATAATGATGAGATTATGGAAGAACCTGCTGAAGACAAATGAGATGCAAGTGGAATAAAAACTAAGTGTCCTAGATACTCTTTTAGAGTACATGATGGATTTTATTAAGGAGGAACTGCAGTATAAATGATTGCTACTGAGAATCCAAAGCAGAATGATTCAGTTTGCTTTGCTGGAGTGCCTCCATCTCCAGTCTAGTCTTGCACATCTAGGCCACTCTCCTCCAATGGAGTACTCTATTCCTCCCTACAACAGAATGCTTAAAAAATTGATACTATTATTTTTGTTACTCCCCTCCCTCCCCCAGATTTATACATCTTGTTTTCTAAAAGAAAGAGATTTTTAGAACTAAACAGCAAAAAGACCCCTCACTTTCCCCCAATTAGTTATATTTGGTTGCATCATTTAGTATTTCTCAATTACAAATTACAAATTTCCACAGCACCACCTGGACAAATCTTAGTAGATGGAACTTGTCTTTCTTTCTGAACCTTTTATAGCAATCATGCCATTTTAGATTATAACAAATAAATAAAGGGTGAGGACTCCCCTTCCGCAGAGCCAATCTGAATCAGGCCTATGTATACTTGCTATTTTAGGAGGAAAAAACCCACTGGAAGTACCATTCATGGGAAGTCTAAACATCAAAACTGTCTCTTAGCTCTTTCCTATCAAATCTAACAACTAATGAAAAATGCTAGAGTGCTTTCTAAGATTGAGCATTCCATAGAAAAGGAGTATGTATGGTGCCTTTCACACTCATTCTTTACACCGTATCTGTACCTGTTTCATGTCCCATGTTTGCAGAGGTTTCACACTTGCAAGCTAGTCATGGGACACAGTGCTGCTCTTAGTCTGCAGTATCCCCGATCCCCCCCCCCACGGACATACTGCTATTTTAATTTTGAAGCCGCTGCTGACTCGTGGCTGACCCAATTAATGTCAGTGTGAACACTTTTGTCCCCTTTTTGCTTCTCTCCCCCCTTCTCCTTTTCCAGCAAGGCCTCAGGAGCTGATTGGGCTGTTCAGATCAGACCACACCCACTCTCCTCAGCTCCCCGGCTGCTTTGTCCACCCTTTTAAAAAATGTTTCAGCTTTTGGTGGCGTTGTGGCGAAGCGTCCCCAGCCCACCCAGCTGGCTGGCAGTAGGGAGCTAGGCACCTGCCTGGCTGAGCCCGAGCAGGGAAAGCAGAGTGCAGAGTGGGAGGGCACGGCTGGGGTAATGGAGTGCAAGTGTGCGTGCTTGCCCTCTGTGGCATGGTGCCTCTGTCTGAGCAATGCCCCCAAAGAACTCAGGCTTGGCTTAGCAGGCAGCCCTGGTGGGGGAGGAGGGCTTTGGCTGTGCAGCACATGAGGTGCTCAGTGCGAGGTCTGAGGCTGAGCTGACTTTAATCTTCGCTCATCTGCCTCTTGCTCTTGCCAAATTCCAGTGAGTTTGTGAACCGGGGATTATCTGCGGCCTGGACCAAAGGAGGGTAGAAGGCTGGGAATGAGCAAGGGGTGCGGGGGACTCTCCCTCCAGCAAGGCCTCCACTCAGCCTCTCCTCTCTTCTGGCTCCCATCCTTGCTCCCCCCTCTGCTCCTGCATCCTGCTGCCGCAGCTTCCTTTTAAGCATCCTCATCACATTTGAACTGTTTGCTTTTCTGCACTGCCCTCTCCTTTTCCTTGAACTGATTAGTCTGTGTGGATCTGTCAGAATGTCAGTTCTCAAGCCACAGCTATGCCGTGTTCTCCTGTTATAATCTGTAGTTATTTAGTTCTCTCCCTCCAGGCCCAGGTGCTGCCCAGGCCACCTATATCCATGGGAACGAAGAATTCTTATCAGCCCGGCCGACCTTGATGTCCTCGCCTTCCCAGGCCTTCTAGACAGAACTAAGGGGGGAGGCTGGGAAGGGGTGTTTGAAGTGTTGTTACTTTCATTTTATGTGTCATTCTCAACAAAGCCTTGGTTCAGCTAAGGACCTCAAGTCCTTAGATCATGGACCCCTATATCCTGAGCATAATCTTCCAATAAACCTTTTGAAACCAAGAGACCTTGTGCTTCTTGCAGAAGGGGGGAGACGAACTCTAGATAACTGGGATTCCGTAGTCTGACATTTTGTTGAGAATCCCCTTTTTACTCCCCCGACCCCTCAACTGGAAGAGATGGATACCGGATTATCTCCGACAGACCCGTCTGATGCAGGCACAGAGGGTGAGGGGCCGTTTACACAGCCTGACGGTGGGACTGACCAGGCGTGAGTGAGCAGGGAAGGAGCCAGGCCCCGGACCAGCGTGGGATGAGGTGTTACCCCTCAGACGTCCGGGCCTATGCCCCTGCAGGGGGCCCCGCGGACCCGGGATACCAGCGTGGGACGAGGATATACCCTATAACATCGGTGCCTACACCCTGGCAGTGGGGCCCATGGCCCCGGAATACCAGAGAGAGACGTGCCGGCACTATGTTCTCTCGCTCCTTGATGGACCTAGCTCCGGTGTCAGAGGGCCTAGGAGCAACAGGCGGCCTGGTTTGGGAAACCGACAGGAGGTCCACTCTCTCCGCGAGAGAAGCCCGGGCCAGTACTCGACCATGGTATCATTGGGACGAGGCAGCACAATGCCTGGTGGAAGTGAAACTGCCAGAAGCCACGACCAGCCTCCCAGATTGGACTATGCCGCGCACGGAGCCCTTAAGCTCGGACTATGCGGATTTTGGTTCAGTCGGAATTTGGGAGAGTGATGTGGAAATTCCTGAAAGACAGGGACGTTTGGCCACTCTGCAGGGGCAGGCCCAAGTGCTACAGTACGGAGTACTAGCAGTGACTGGAATTGCAAAGGGTTGGGTGGCTAGCATGACTGAGATGTCGAACCAAGTCCCTTTGGGGGCGACTGCGATGTCTGGTCCCCAAGCCCAGTTGCAAGGAGCCCAAACCACGGAGGAAGTGCTGGAGAGAGCCGACCGCCAGCAGAGAGCTTGGGAGGAGAGCTTGCTCCAGCAGCCCGGAGAGGAAGAAACGCAGCCAGACCTCAATGTAGAGGAGGAGAACCGCTGCCAAGCCTTAGAAGCACAAATGGAGGTGATGTGACCAGATTTAGCACAAGCCACCTACTTGATTGCGTTGCTAGTCCAAGGGGAGGAAGGTGTGGGATGCACCGGTGCCCATGCCCCAGCGGGACTACATCAGTTGCTTGAACTAGCGGCGGCCAGGGGCAACACAAGACCGGCTGCCCCGCCTGCGCAAGGCCCACCACTCCCGTTGCCACCGCCACCAGGAGGAGTCGCATCCGCCGCAAATGGTGTGCAAGGAGGGGTAGCGCCCCAGGGACCAGCAGCAGGAGTCCCTCCAGTGGGGCCCCCCCGGCTCCTACCACCAGAGGAGCAGCCCCTATGGGACCAGGGCCTGCCATTCCTGCAGCAGTAGTACCTCAACCTCGAGGGCCGGCGCCACCGCTGCAACCAGGACCAGGGGGAGTAGGGCCACCAGGGAGACTCCCTGTTCCACCTCCACCTCAGCTGCGTCCGGTTGCTCCAGGAGCGTTACCAAGACCTGTGCCGTTTCAGCCGTGTCCCCAAGGTATACCTCCTGCGCTGCGACAACCACCTGCACAACCGGTTGACTTGAGAGGAGCCAGTGAGGGCGAACTACCTATGGGATGGATTAAGCTGGAAGTTACCTTCGATGGGGATCCTCGCAAATTAGGGTTCTTTGTAGTACAAGCCCTGCAATTCTTCAATCAATGGGGTTACCTATTCCCCAATGAAGAAAGTTGAGTGATGCACCTTGCGGCCTGCCTGGAAGGCATAGCAGCTGAGTGGTATGTAACCCTCTACTATATGGGGGCCCCAGAGCTGAGAAGCCTGCAAGCCTTTATTGCCGCGCTCAGAGCCCAATACGAAGACCCTCTAGAAGGAGAACAGGCCTGCACAGAACTGCAAACCTTGCAGCAAGGGTCCCAGTCAGTGAGAGATTATGCAGCCAAGTTCCGTCAGCTGGCAGCCAAGTGCCCACATCAAGAGGAAGGAACCAAAATTGTACTCTTTCAGAACGGGATGAACTCTAGGTTACTGGACAGGGCGCTAATGCAAGATGATCCACCAACGCTTCTGGGCTGGATACAACTGCCTTGCAAAGTGGAGAATCGCACCCAAGTGGTTCAAATAGTGGAGCAACAACAGGCCACGAGGACCCGAAGAGCCCCGCCAAGTCAGCGGGGAGGATGGAGTGCTCCCCCTGCGTGCGAGAGGAGCCCATGAGACAAGATGGAGACAAGGACTATACCTCCAATGTGGAGACAGCGGGCATTTTGCAGCCCAATGCCCTCTTCAGAGGCAAGCGCCGGCGCCCCTGGCGCGTCCCACTCCAGCCCCACGATCCAGCAGAAGCCGGGGTTTACCTAAGAAGGGGCGCTCAGAAACCAGCTTGGAGGCGGAAGAAGCGTGCATGGAGTTTGAAGCACAGATCTCGGAGGCCGATGAGCTCAGCCCATCATCGGGAAATGAGATGGATCTGTCGTGAAGAAGCCCCAATAGCAGATCGAAGAGAAGACCACCCCGGAGGAGGTGAGAGAAAGAGGAGCCATATTTTTCGTTCACGTTATGCTAGTAAATCCTAAGAGGGGGACCCACATTCGAGTTCAAGCCTTAATTGACTCAGGATGCTCCCAGGATATTATAGCACCAGTGTTAGTAAACGGAATAGGGCTAGAAATGCATGAACTGAAAGTCCCAATTGTCTTTGAACAAATGAACGGATCTAATATGAACCCAGCGGTTCTAGAAACAGAACAAGTGCCCACAGGCATGGGCAAACATTGGGAAGTGCGTCCATTTATTGTAAGCCAAGCAGCCAAATACCCACTCATCCTAGGCAGTAGGTGGTTGTGGGATCACAATCCCTACATCAACTGGGCCAAAGGAATGATAGTGTTTGATCCGGAATATTGCCAAAAACACCGTTGGAAAGTAGAATGGGGTGCGGTAGCCCCCACAAATTCAGAGGTCGCTCTGCTAACCGCTGAAGAACTAAGTTTAATCCCTCCAGAGTATCAAGACCTGGCTCAAGCCTTTAGTGAGGAGGAGGCGGATAGCCTGCTGCCGCACCGGAACTCGGACTGTGCTATCGAATTAATCCCAGGAGAGAAGCTCCCCAAAGGAAAATTATATTCCATGAGTCCAGCAGAAAGACAAGAACTTAGAAAATTCATAGACAAGCATCTGGAGAGAGGATTCATTCGCCCGGCTAGCTCCCCACATGCAGCTCCTGTGTTGTTCGTGAAGAAAAAGGATGGGGGGCTCCGACTGTGTACAGACTTTCGAGACATCAATGCTGTGTCTATGACCAATGCCTATCCGATCCCGTTAATCCGTGACCTGCTAAGTGAAGTGGCACAGGGTAAGATCTTCTCAAAATTGGATCTCAAAGATGCATACTTTCACGTTAGAATAAGGGAGGGGGATGAATGGAAATACCCCCTTAGGCCAATATCTGGGGCCCCTTCGGTTTACATGTCAATGATAAATGAGGCCCTACATGAATTTTTGTACAAAGGAGTTGTTGTTTACCTTGATGATGTGCTTATTTATTCAGAAAATAAAGAAGCACATGTAAAATTAGTCCGAAAAGTCCTTGCCACCCTGATGTGCTGCAAGCTCCCAATCAAGCTGTCCAAATGTGAATTTCACAAAAAAGAATTGGACTATTTAGGCTACTGCCTATCAGGACAAGGACTAAAAATGGACCCAGCAAAGGTCAAAGCAGTGCAGGAGTGGCAAGCGCCCACCACATGCAAACAATTACAATCGTTCCTGGGCTTTGCTAATTTTTACAGACAGTTCATTGAAGGCTTTGCCCAGATAGCTCTCCCCCTTACGGAATTACTTAAGACAAAAGGGAGGGGGGAGCAAACAGCCAAACCCACGGCCCGACTCCTTTGGACCCCAAGCTGTCAGCTAGCATTCGAAACGCTGAAGGATCGGTTTACTACCGAGCCGGTTCTACAACACCCCGATGAGAATAAAGTTCATAGTACAAGTGGATGCCAGTGACTCAAAAGGGGGAAAGTGGTCAGGTACGGCCCTGTGCATATTTGTCCAGAAAGTTTACAGAAGCAGAAAGGAATTGGAGTGTGTGGGAAAAAGAAGCGTTTGTGGTTAAAATTGCCCTTGATTCTTGGCGCCATTGGTTGGAGGGGGCACGACATCTCTTTCAGGTCTGGACTGATCACAAAAACTTAGAAGCGCTCAGAACGCCCCGACGCCTTAATGCTAAGCAACTGAAATCCGAAGAGCAATCAAACCCAGGATGAATCAAACAACCAAGGAAAAACAGTCACCTACAGGAAAAGTGTTTTTGCCATATATCAAAGGAATTACTGATCAGATGGGAAAGCTTATGGAAAAGCATAACCTTCAAGCAGTATTCAGACCCACCCGAAAAATACAACAGATGCTACGATCAGCAAAAGACAGCAGAGACCCCCTCACCTCTGCAGGAGTATACCGTATACCCTGCAGCTGTGGACAAGTTTACATCGGGACCACAAAGCGTAGCATCCAGACAAGAATAAAAGAACATGAAAGACACTGCAGACTTGGACAGCCTGAAAAATCAGCAGTGGCTGAACATAGCCTAACTCAAACAGGGCACAGTATCTTATTCCAGGACACCAAAATACTGGACAACACTTCCAACTACTTTGTCAGACTGCACAGGGAAGCCATTGAAATTCACAAGCATAAGCAAAACTTCAACAGGAAAGAAGAAACCTTAAGAATGAACAGAGCATGGGCTCCAGTTCTGAAAAACACCAGGCCAACAAAACACTCCACACCCGACAATAGCCCTGCAGAGAAGATTAGCACATCAAGCACCAATCCATATGCAAAAGAACCTCCTCAGGTTACAGTGAAGCCTCCCGCCATTAGCATTCCACACCCTGGGAAACTCTTACAGAATGACTCAGCTCAACCCCACCCCTCCTGAGTAGATACAAATGACCTGCCAACATCTTTTCCACACTGTGACACTGAGAGATCTCTGTCTTTTGGTGCTACACCTCTGAAGATGCCAGCCACAGCTGCTGGCGAAACGTCAGGAACTACAATGCCAAGACCACGGCAATACAGCCCGGAAAACCCCCAACAACCATCGTTCTCCGGCCGTGAAAGCCTTCGACAATACAAGGAGGAGACTATTGACACAGTATTTCCCCCTACTCAATTTGGGGGAGTGGTTACTACTCGTAGCCAGGCAACCAAACAGTCCGACGACCAAAAGGGGTGGAGAGCTAAAGTGAAAAGCGAAGTGGAAAAGGAGGGGGAACAAGCGCCCACAGAAAAAATGACACAAATGGCGGCTGGAGAATGGTTTAAGGGAAATCAGCTGTATATCCCTGCTAGTTTGAGAAGACTGGTGCTACAACGTCATGATGCTCAGACCGCCGGCCACTTCGGATACCTAAAAACCTTACATTTAATACAAAGACAGTTTTGGTGGCCCAGTATCCGAAGGGATGTGTCTCAATATGTAGCTTACTGCCCTACGTGTGTCATGGCGAAACACAGAAGGGGGAAGCCCCCGGGACTACTACAACCCTTAGAGACCCCCAACAGACCCTGGGAAGTGATTTCTATGGACTTTATTACTGATCTTCCCCCATCCAAGGGTTGCACCTGTATTCTAGTTGTGGTGGATTTGTTCTCCAAACAAGCCCACTTCATCCCATGCTCCAATATTCCGTCAGCAAAAAGTTGGCCAGTCTATTCATGAAACATATTGTAAGACTACCTTCTTTTCCTTCCAAGGTAATATCGGATCGCGGAGTTCAATTTATTGCCAACTTTTGGCGGAAGCTTTTACAAGTGGCGGGCATCGAACAAGGAATAAGCTCCGTCCATCACCCCCAGAGTGATGGGCAGTCCGAAAGAACTAATCAAGTACTAGAGCAGTTCCTTCAATGCTATATTAATTTTCAACAAGATAATTGGACCCAGCTCTTGCATCTTGCCAAGTACGCGTATAACAACGCGGTACACAGCTCAACAGGAGAAACTCCCTTTAAAATCATCCATGGCTACGACGGAGTAGTGTTCTCCTTTGAAGAACAACCTCCTAGCGACCGCTCAGGAGACTTGAGCGAGTGGTGGACCGCCCTAGCAAAACAGTGGGCGGAAATCCAAAAAACTTTGAACAAAGCCAAAGCTGACTACAAAAAGTATGCAGATCGCTATCGTGTAGCACAATGGAAATTACACCCATGAGATAAGGTTTATGTCTCCACAAAAAACTTCAGAACAGAACAACCTAGTAAAAAGTTGGGCCTGAAATACTTGGGACCCTTCCCAATAAAGAAAGTGATCAATGATGTGACTGTAGAACTAGATTTACCAAAAAATCTACGCCAGGTCCACCCAACTTTCCACATCAGCCTACTCAAGAAAGCACCACCTCCTGATGAATGGCATCCCAGCAAATTGGTGCCACACCCAACCATGATAGACAACCAAGTTCACTATGAAGTTGAAGAAATACTGGATTTCAAACGCAGATACAATAAGCTCTTTTACCTAGTTAGGTGGAAAGACTTTGAGGAGGGGTATCGTAAATGGGTGGAAGCTTCTCATGTAAATGCTCCTAAACTGGATGCTAAGTTCCATAAAAAGTACCCAGAAAAAGCAGGCGCAGAAGGGTGAGGGGAGGGGTCTTAAAGGAGGCAGAATGTCAGAATGCCAGTTCTCAAGCCACAGCTATGCCGTGTTCTCCTGTTATAATCTGTAGTTATTTAGTTCTCTCCCTCCAGGCCCAGGTGCTGCCCAGGCCGCCTATATCCATGGGAACGAAGAACTCTTATCCGCCCGGCCGACCTTGATGTCCTCGCCTTCCCAGGCCTTCTAGACAGAACTAAGGGGGGAGGCTGGGAAGGGGTGTTGAAGTGTTGTTACTTTCATTTTATGTGTCATTCTCAACAAAGCCTTGGTTCAGCTAAGGGCCTCAAGTCCTTAGATCATGGACCCCTGTATCCTAATAAAACTCACTCTCCTCAGCACCCTATCCTCTTTTTCTGTATTTGTTTTTGTATTTCTAAAGGACAGTAACGTTTCAGTGTTGTGCATCTTTTTTTGTTTATCACGGATAGTAAGCAACACTCTTACGTTACTGCTGCTTGGGAAAAAGGTGCCTCGGGAAATCACCACCAGTAGATATGCTTTCTGACTCCGCAAAGAACCACTTCTGTTCATTTGAACGTTGGACACATTCCCCTTTTGATTTTAATGCTCAATATAAATGATAATGATGGCCTTAAAAATACTTGTAAACATACTGTGATACAACCCTACTAACATAGGTCCGCGACCAGGGCAGCTGGTAGTCTACAACCCATCCAAGTGGGCATATGATGGATATCGAATGTAGGCTCCATAGTTCCTTAGTCTGCATGCCTGTCAGTATGCCTATATTATTTAAAATTTTTACATTCTACCTTTTTACCTTACAAGGTTTTCAAGGTGGCTTTCAATTTGACAATCAGTTGAAGAATACGGAACACAATAAAGCAAGAGCAACAAATTAATGGCAATGGTTGTATCAATCCTCACTAAAAGCTTGACTCAGTGAAAGATAGGTGAGTCACCCTAGGCTAGGTCATGATACTGGGATACTGATCTTGTGAAACTGGTGGACATGGGTAGCCAACTGCATGACACTAATGTGGTCTCTGATGCTGAGTGGTAAGCTTGGGAAGCCAATGGCCACCCTCCCCCCCATCACTGCTCAGACCTTCCCTTCGTTTGGTGGCATGAACTAGGAACTCAGTTGCGGAGCGGTTTGGGTGCCTGCGGGGGTTGCTAGGCAATGGTGGGCAAACCCCTCGGGAGGAGGAGGCCTTCTTGTGGTGATGGTTTCCTTTGGCATGATAACCTTTGACCCCAGACTGCTGCCTGCTCCCTGCTTGTTGCAAAAGATGCATATGATATGAAAGACATGAGCTCGTCAAATCTGATGTACTTCATATCACAGGAGCACAACGTGTCCAGCAGGACTAGAGCAAATGGAATGCAGGGCAATTAAGTTTATTACACTCTGCCTTTCCAAGCCTCACAAATTGCAGCTTGGCAAGAAAGGTCCTGAGAAGATTCTCTCCTGACACCTCTTCCCCTTTCATCCCCATTTGGTGCAACCCTATCCAGATATCAGGAGTCATTTGTCACCTCTGGAGAGTTTTACTTCTTCCTGGAAGAAGATTTAATTAAAACTCTGTAACACATCACCAATCTTTAGTGATATTTGGTGAATTATAGTTTTGTTGGACACCTGAATAAGCAACTGCCTCTCTTGTTCCCATAAACTATTGTTTTATTGGCAGGATCCTAAAAAAAAGCAATTGCATCCCTTGTCTCCGGCCAATTGCCTTGGACAATTCAGCTCCAAGGTCCTTTCCATCCTATAAATATATGGAATCTGATCCAGTCAGGTGTGCACATTTATCTGGATCCAAGAGTATCACCCTCAGATCCTGATATGAGCCCCTCCCCAAGAAAGCTGGATGCTGACTTCTTCTGTGGACCTCTGATAGGTAAGTATTCCTGATACTATTCCCTCGCTTTTCTAGCTGTATTCCTAGGCCCTTGTATGCAATTGTGTTTGTCTGTCTCTCTGTGTGATATTTTTCCTCTTTAATACCTTTGTTTCTGGAAAAAGCATCTGTCTTGTTTGCATCCTCATGAGAGGGACCCCGTAAAAGTTGGCAGAAGATCCTTAACTACTTCTCGTTGCTTGTTTGCTAATTTCCTCTACTTTTGCAAGGAGCCCCCATCTAGGTAACAATGTTTGTAAGAGTAGCAAAAAGGAATAGTCAAACTTTGCTCTTCTAATTCTGCGCTGTCTTCTGTTTCTTCTTGGTTGGCAATAACAAATCCTGGCACGAAATTCTCACCGAAATCAGTGGCAGTTGCTGGGCAGCATCTTTCCTGATTATTGCCGTGGATGCATGCTGCTAGTGTGCTTGTGTGCAAACTCAAAGTCTACCTGTGTGTACTAACAGGAATTATAGAGAAACATTCCAGAGGGGATGGATGGGTTAAAATTCCCCAAGGCAGGCTTTGAGAACAGGGTTGCTCGTAAAAATGCCACATTGGAGCCATTGCCAATATAGAAGTTCTGACCAGCAGAAAAATATCACAGCCAAAAGGAGCACCCACTTTCACTACAGTCCCCTGCAAAATATTCCCTGGCTCAGCTGTTGTGGTAACTGGAGCGGGAAGCAGGACTGTGTCCCTTCCTTTGGATGGGTTGCGGAATTGATTTGAAAGGCACCTTATGCAGTTCTTCACTTTCAGTAAAGAAATGCTCCCTTTCAGACCCCATCAAGAGTCCCCTGACTCCTTCCTGTAGTTCACAGCACCAACTGATTTTGGTGCTGTGAAATTCAAAATTTTCAGGGGAGCAGAAGTTCCACCACCACCACCATCAATTTAATTATTTATAGTTCACCTTTCTCACTGATATCCAAGGCAGATTACACAATGAAAATACAATATAATTAACAGCTAGGACATTCACCAAGCAAAGTACTATAATGAACAACAGTTAGGACAAACAGTATGGTATAGTGGCAAAAAATCTGAAAAACAAGCATAAAGCCAAACACAAAGATGAAATCTTTCTGCAACAAAGCAAACGAATTTATGTATCATGTTTAGCAACATTGAAAGCTTCCTAGTAGATTGATAAAAGTGAAAGAAAGAGAGATAAAAAGAGAAAAAAAGTAGTGCTGAATGGGAAAGGTGTTGGAAAACTCCAATGGGATGTTTTGTGGGCTTCCATTTATTGTAGTCATCATGGGATCCATGTTGCTCATAACAATTCTGATTCTTCTTTCCTGGCCACTTCAGTGACCATTTTAAAGCATGTACTATCTCTATGGTAACATTCCAGCTGGGATCTCACTATTATTGCTCTTAAAGATGTTAGGAAGCTGACTTTTGTGGTAACCTTACTAGGATACCATGTCCTTTGTAGTGGACAAAGTGCTGGAAATACAAACTCCTCAAACTGTGGTGAACGCAAGACATGTGCATGCGTGTACACACACACATACGCACACACAAAAAGCATAATTAGCAGTGGCATTGCAGCAGTAGCATTACAATATCTTATATTGATATTTCATATTCTGAGTCTACTTAGTTCATTAACTTGCCTATATTTGCAGGAAATCAAAGAATCACAACAGTAGCTGTTCACAATTCTTTGCAAAGTCAGCATTTCTATAAGAAATTCTGTTTTTAATATATTTATGTTATAAAATCACATTCCAGGAATTAACTTGGCATGTAAATGTCTTATATAATACTGATTTTTAAATTGAACTCTATAGATTAATTTAAATACATCTGACTCCTGCATAGTTATCAAATATTGATTATTTAGGCATCTGTTATTCCCTAATTTGTTTAGTAATAATTTCATGCACTTTTCTGATATTTTTATAGAATGACTGGAATGCCAGTGTTTGAAATACAGGCATTTTTTCAGAAAAGATCCCCCCCCCATATGGAATAATAAAATATAATATTGAAATGAGTTTGCCAACCACATTTTTATCTACTATCATGCTATGCTTAATTTTTGATTAGTAATTATTTCATGATGCATTTCTTCAGTTATTTTAGATTTTATTCATGAACATGGCTGACATCTTTTGAAATGCAACCCATCTCCAAAAAGCTTTTTTCCAATGCATATTTTAAATATATAATTACCTGATAGACTAACAACTCTGCATTATTAAAATGATCTAAATACATATTTATGCAACAGACAATAATGGCTTCATTTTAAGAACTCCTCTTCTCTTTATTTATCTGACAGACATTGTCATATCACGTCAGGCTCCATAATCTCATTTCTGAACTACATGAAGCTATAACTCTCAGCTTCTGGGATTTTTTATTGTGTGGTACTAAATCAAAGATTATTGTCATTTACTTCTGCATAGGAAGGATTTTAAACCATTTTGAAAAATAGAGAAAAAATTAACTAGAAACAAAACAAAATTTAAAAGGGAAAGAAAACCCTTCTGAACCAAAATAGCAGCCCTGAAAGGTTGTATGAGTACCATGCCTCTGATTCCCTACAGCAGATGTTTGGGGTATTGAAATTCCCTTCAGAACAGCTGCAGAAATGTAGAATCACATCTGGGTTTGTGACACGGCTGCATCATTACCCACTGACAGCAAAACAGCCAGATGCCTCCAATTCATTTAAGGGACTGAGTTTAAAGTTTGGGCTTCTGAATATCTTTGCTTTTAAAATCAGCTACTTGCCATTTGCTGAATCAATTTATGAAAAGATCTTCAAACCCCCTTCAGACAGGGGGTATCTATTGTTTAAGTACCCCAAAGATCATGAATGAGCACCTCTCCATGAACTATGCAAGCGACTCTATTGCTATGTGGTTATGAACAGGCATCTGCAAAAAGACAGAACAGAGCTGTTGAATGTGCTCTGAACACTATCTCCAACACAAGAAAATAGCAACTTGAAGCAGTGGTAGCAAAGCAGTGCTCCCAATCCACTTCTATTCCCTCTGGGGTACCATGATTGCCAAAAGGCAAGAGCAGTGGGTGGCTTATATCATCATTTTCATATTAGATTATCCACTGAGCACAAACACATCTTATGTTCACATGTCCCACATATGTTACTTTCCAGTCTATTCTGCTTCAGCTTTTGATTTTCAAGTTCTGTTTGGATTATTGTGAAACATCTTGGATCATGGTCATGCAGACTTACACCTGTTTCTCAGACTGAACTGCCATTGGTTTGCTTGCTGACAACATGACCATTAAAACTCTGCTTAAGGGTAGCCAATATAGGCCCTGACCAGTAGACACTGGTCTGTTAAGAGAATGACAGGCTGTTAGTTATACAGTCAATTCCTAGCCATTTCTCCACGACTTAAAAATTATGCAACACTCATGGAATGCTGGCAGCTTCATGGCACAATTTCTGACATCAGGCAGTGATTCCATTTTCATGGCACCATGACGTCAGAAATCGCACCATGAAACTGCCAGAATTCTGTGAGCATCACGTGATTTTTAAGATGTGGAGAAACAGCCCCTCTCTTGTCTTTGCTTAACTTGGCACTACAAGAAAGTAAGACCTTACACAAAGGCATAGGCAGAGTTTTTAAACCTTTAATCTCTAACTTGGCCTATCCACATAAGTACACTCGTTCATAGAGCAGGGGTAGCTATCAAAACTCCCCCTGAATCCCTAATTGGTCAATGGACCCATAAGAATCCACTGAGCAGTTATGTCAATGTTTCTTCCTTTTGGGGAAGGAGGAGAGAGAAATATAAACTGTCCGATCAAGGACTCTTTCAGATGGAAAAATATGGCTACCAATATGGCTTTTATAAAATCCTTTTTATTTCCAAGATTATTATATATCTTGAAGTCCTTACCTGTTAATATACCTAAGTCATTGTTATCAAGATGGCAAGCCTTATTATTTAAATTCATGTGGAACTATAAGGCTCCAATGATTGCTTTTAAGGCATTAAGGCAGCCAATGGAATCAGGAGGTTTGTCAATTCCAGATATTAAAACTTACCATGAGGCCATTATTCTTACAAATGTACTTAAATATAATGAGGTTGGGATGTGCACTGATTAGAAATATATTGAAGAAACCTTTACTGCTTCTTTTCAGCGGAGAGAAATTTTGTGGATACCACATAGTCAGAGACCAAAGATAATCAATGCAAATCCACATTTAGAGATCATTTTGTTATCTTTCCGCTGGGCCTGCAAGACGGAGATGTTCCACCAGGCATTTGGTGGGGGCTAGGCTGTCCTCTTGCCGACCATACCATTGAAGAATGTCCACCACCCATGCAGGAGCTCACAAAGTCTGATGCAGGGCATTTTGCAAGACCTAGACCCTGCATTTAAAATGCTGAATTTTAATTATTTATATCCGCCACTGAGAAATTTTATTGTATACAGAAAAATGTTTTAAATGTTTAATGTTTTAAATGTTTATTTATAATGTTTTTACTGTTTTAAATTGTATGTGTAAATCGTTGTTGTTACACCACCCTGGGCCTGGTTGACGGGGAGGGCGGTTTAGAAATGTAATATAATAAATAAATAAATAATTTTTGAAGGTGTGGGATAACTTTAGGAAAAGACATCTACCAAAGGTTTCCTCTTGTTCCACTTTTACTAACCAGGTGTGGTCCCCCCTGCGCTGAGTAGTACCTCATATAAGCTTTGGAAAAAAACAAACAACATAAGATTTATTGATATTGCTAAAAATTGAATAATATGCAATAAATTGCAATTAGAACCTAAACTTCAAGAGAAAATCCCCTGGATAGAGTATCTCCTGTTACAGCATTTATGTAATACACCAGAGATTAAGAAAAATTTGCAAAAATCTGTCACCCCTTTTGAAGAATTGCTTAGTACTTCATTGTATTCTTCAAAAGGCTTGGTCTCAAAAATGTGTAAGTTATTAATTAACTATGGCAGTTCTAATTAATTATCTTTTCATAAATCTTGGATGCGTGATTGTGAGAATTCTTTAACAGATTCAACTTGGGAAAGTATTTTTCATCTCATTCCCTCTATACCAGCTCTTTAAATTTGATATATCAAGCATATAAATTTTTTACTCGATGGTACTCTACTCCAACTAAAATAGCGCATATCAATCCAAGATATAGTTCTCGTTGCTGGCGATGTTGTGGAGGGGAGGGAACTTACATTCATTGTTGGTGGTCTTCTTGTCCAGTGGTTTTTAAATTTTAGAAAAAGATTGTGCGTTAAATAACTTATATTACTGGACATACAATTCTTTTTTTTTTTTTTGGACATACAGTTCCATTCACAATACAATCTATATTGTTGAATGTTTTGCTGGATTTAGACATCCCTGATATACGGAAAAAATTAATAGTAATGTTACTATTAGCTAATAGTAACGTTACTATTAGCTAAAAATCTCATTGGAAGGCCCCCCCAACTGCCAGAGATAAAGGAGTGGTACATGTGCCTGTGGGAGTATATAATTTTTGACAAAATAGCAGATGTTAGGAGGTCATATGAGTATCCTATGTCAGAGTCAAATTTCCTGAATAAGTGGTACCTGCAATCATCATTTCAATTACATGTTGTTAACTTAACGATTAAGATTTGTATAAGGAAGTATGGTAATATGCTCTGCAAGATAGCCATTTTGTTTCTATTAGTGTTTTAAATAAATTTTTAAAAAATCTTCTCAGCTCTCAGAAGGTAAGCAGGGTCTGCCCTGATTACTATAAGTATCTAAGACCACCTAGGAAATCAAAGATTGCTACACAGAGGCAGGCAGTGGTAAACAACCCCTGAATGCTTCTTGCCTTATAAACCCTGTAGGGTTGCCATATGTCAGCTGTGACTTGACAGTATAAAAATAGGCAAGAAGAATGCAAACCTACTGAATAAAGGTAAGAGATTGTGCTTAAATTCAGTTAGATGTTAAAATGTGCCACGAGACAGCGCTACAGAGCTTGTTTTCTGATATTCTTATCAGGGTGGAGAATAGGTACGAAACCAGAATTGACTCTAGCTCTCCCAACCATTGACCTCTCTGCTGTCTATCTTGCCAACTCCATTTGGTATCAGCTGCCACTGACTCTGACACATTCTGATTGGTTAATTTTTATACAATAAAAATGAATGTGTCTGGAAGAAGGCTACACTGGGAATGTATAAATGAAGAAGCATTTATTAGTAACTGTTAGTAGTACTTGTACAGTTAGCTCACTGGATCTGAGGCTTCTGAGGTTGTTTCAAACTGGGAAAATGGTACAAGCAGGAAGGCTTGAATGACCCTCTATGAGCATTATGACCCCAATCTTAATTGGATCCCAATGCCAGAAAAGGGGACCCGGCGTGCCTTGAGGCGGACTGGCGCTGCAGCTGGATTCAGGTTGAATGAGACGGGCGGGCCCTTGTAGCAGCCGAGGGACCCATCGAACACGCCGGGAAATTCTTCGCAGACTGCACGGATACCTGATTGGCTGACTTGTTGGACCCCGGTGACGTGGATGCCCAACGCCTCGAACCAATCAAGCCCCAGCAAACTGGTGAGGCGCCCCTTGACTACAACCACACGGAGGGGGCCCTGGAACTGCTTGTAGCTGACCTTGACTAGGCCAACTCCTGCCACTGGAACCCGTCGTCCCTGGAAGTCCGTCAGGATCAGGTCGCTTGGATCTAGGCGCTTGCTCCTCCCGCCGGTGCACACTCGGTCAAAGAGGTCCTTCGAGATGATGGATAGTGCTGACCCGGAGTCCACTTCCATCTCGCATGGCGTTCCCTCGATCTGCACTGTGACACGTATCTTTGGCTGTACTGTCGCCTTCGTGCTCAGGACGAGAGTCCTGACTGCGTGATCCTCTATGGCATTGCACTCGTTGGACCAGCGCAGCCCCTTCTCTGCTGGTCGCCTCGGCGGCGGGGAGCTTCCCTTCCTGGCTGTCCTGCAGGCGCGTGCGATGTGGCCCTTCCTCCTGCATGCTCGGCATTCTGCATCTCTGAATGCGCAGTACCGCCTCTCATGGGTCCCCCCACAACTGGCACATGGAGGCCCCCTGTACTGCTGCTGCTCGGAGCACCGGGATCTGGTGGCTTGCGTCCGGTTGACTTCATCCTCCTCCTCGGTGTCGCTCGCGAGGCCCTCGTGGTGAATGGGTTCTGCTCGTTTGGCCAAGGTCGGGCTGCGCGACTGCCGCACCTCCTTGGTGGACCGCTCGGCCGTCTCCGCCGCGAGGGCTTCCTCCAGGGCCTCTTTAAACGTGAGCGTCTTCTTTGCAAACAGGCGCTGCTGCAGCTTCTCGTCCCGCAGACCGCACACCAGTCTGTCTCGCAGAGTATTCTCGAGGTCTGGGAAGTTGCATTTCCTTGCTGCTTTCCGTAAGGCGGTAACAAAATTGCTAACGGACTCGCCATGTGCTTGGTCTCGCTTGTGGAAGACGTGATGGCTGGCAACTTCCGACGGCTGCGGTGAGAAGTGGTCTCAGAGCTTGTCTTTGATCTCGCTGAACGCCAACGCCTGGAGCTGTGCTGGCGCTACGAGCGCCCGGGCGATCTCGAACGTGGTTTTCCCACAGACGCTGAAGAACGTGGCCCTTTGCAGCTCAGCGTCTTTCAGCTTATTTGCTTCAAGGTAGAATTCGAACCTCGCAATGTAGGACTCCCAGTCCTCGGAGGCTGAGTCAAAAGGCCCAAAGTGGCCCGCGGTAGCCATTGTCCCCTTGTGCTGGCGGAGGGGCGAGCAAGTGCGGCTGGACAAGGCAACAATTCCTTGCTGGGCGTGATTCAGCTCTGTGGCGCGGGGCTGCTTACCCGCATGTAGTGATTTCGCTCTGGGCACTCCTCTTGCGGGGCTGCATACCCGTGCTGGATTCCATCCTCGTCGCCAGTATTAAGTACTGGGGGAGGCCCCGCAAGTGATTCAGCCAGGCAGTGACTTCAGCTCATAGTATAGTTTATTGTACAAGAGAAGAACAACTGGCCCCGAAAGGGCCACAATATATACACTCCCAACTCCACCCCATATCCATAACAACCCAATAAGAACGTGGGCTTTAGGATCCTTCATTTGCATGCACACAACAAAAGACATCCTGTTTACTTGATTGCAATTGGCTCCTGTCCAAGGAATAACGATTGGTTGCTGACATCCCAATTCCTGATAGGATTGGTTACCTTAGGAGCCTAGTTCTCCTTGAAGCTAGCTCAATACATAACAACTGGTATCCCAAACACTGAACTTCCAGCACTGCATATCTTACCTTCATTTCTTAGTTGCACTGTCATGATAGTGTCCTGCAATATTTCTTTCCCCCATTATTTTTCAACAGTTGGAATTTTGCCTTAAAAAAAATTCTTATTATGTACTACTATTTCATTTTCACTGAAATGCTAGTGTTTGAGCTGGTAAGCATAAATTAAAAAGAAACACAGAAATGATGGGATTATTATGGCTGCAAGGAGGAAACCAGTTCAAGAAGTGAGTAATTAGCTTTACTATTTTTAATGGCCAAGAGAAGTAGGAGTAGGGATAAGACTGGTTTAATGTGAATATCCCCTTTTGATTTTGTTTTTCCCTTCTGAGATGTGAACCTGTTTTGTACCAGTTTATCATGCCCAACTTTTTCCTATTAAAATTAATTGGATCTCCCTTTGGGAGGAAAGCAAGAAAAATACTTAAACATTTTCCAATGTTATTTTTGCATCAGTTGCATACATAGGATAACGTATAAATACCACGTATATGATGTATACATGATGTCAAAGAAACAAAGGAATCATCAATGAAAATGAAGCAAACAAATGAAAACATTCAACATTAAAAATAACTTAAAATGGCTATATTGGAAAATCCATAAATATGAGGAATTTTAAACTCAGATACTTCTATTGATTAAAGGCTGAAATCTTGAGTACAGTTCCTCGGGTGTCTTACTGACCCAGTGGAACTTCTAAATAAGCATTCTTGATCTCTGCCTAAATGCAGACAAAGGCCATGTTTCTCTGTTGCTTCTCCTGGATATACCTGCAGCCTTTGATACAGTAAACCATGCCATCTGGCTGAAATATTTGGAGGCAGGAGTAGATATTGAGGGATGTGCCCTGGCCTGGTTTAAATCAGTTTTACATCACAGACTCAAAGGGCTACAGTTGGATACCATCTATCTTCAGAGTGGGAATTATCTTGCAGGGTTCCAAAGAGTTAACAATTCTTATCCCCCATGTTATTCAACCTCTATGTAAAGCCTTTAGGAGAACTCATTCATAGCTATAGAATTGGATGCCATCGATATGCGGATTATATGCAGCTCTATATCTCACTATCCAAATCACTGTGGGATGTAGCGGAGATCTTGGGTTGCTGCCTAACAGCTGTGGTAAAATGGCCGAAAGCAAACAAACTGAAACTGAACCCAGACAAAAATAGAAGTGACGCTGGGCCATTTCCACACGGCTTACCTTATTCTGCAAAATAGCGAAATCTTGCATGAAATCTCGTGAGAAGACGATAACAGCGTCTTCTCGCGAGATTTCGTGCGAGATTTCGCTATTTTGCAGAATAAGGTAAGCCGTGTGGAAACGGCCCTGGTTAGGAATACAGAGAACTTGAAGGACATTGTACTCCCAATTTTGAGTTTGTCTGGCCCTTGCAGACTCAGTTAAAAGCCTGAGAGCCAGTTTGGTGTAGTGGCGAAGAGCGGCAGGACTCTAATCTGGAGAGCTGAGTTTGATTCCCCAGTCCTCCACTTGAAGCCAGCTGGGTGACCTTGGGTCAGCCACAGCTCTCTCAGCCCCACCCACCTCATAGGGTGATTGTTATGAGGATAATAATACACTTTGTAAACTGCTCTGAGTGGGCATTAAGTTGTCCTGAAGGGCAGTATATAAATCGAATGTTATTATTATTATACATTGGATCCAGCACTACTGCTAGGAAAGCAATTTAAGGCAGCTGCAAAAAACGCTTTTTACAAACTCAGTCTAGCCTGGAAGATGGCCTCCTACCTTGACAAGGCAGATCTGACCACCTAGATCCATGCCAGGATAAAATCTAGACTTGACTACTGTAATGCACTTTATGTAGTCCTCCCCTCCATGTTAACTCAGAGACTCCAGTTGGTGCAGAATGCTGCAGTTCAGTTATTATCAGGAGCTAGGAAGAGCATGAATATCACTCCCATTCTGCAATCACTCCATGGGCTACCTTTCAGTTACCAAGCTCAATTCAAAGCATTGCTATCATGTACAAAGCTCTTCATAGCCTTGGTTTGTCGTAGCTACTGGACCACCTCTGTCCTATGTTCCACCACGGCAGCTGCGCTCATATGAACAGGGCCTTCTTCAGGTGCCACCTTGTACATGGGCAAAATTAACAGTTGCCCATACACATGCTTTCTCTGTAATTGCCACCACCTTGTGAAATGGCCTATCTGAAGAGATCAGGAAAGCTCACACTCTCCTGGCTTTCCACAAACTATGCAAAACTGAATTATTCAAGAGGGCTTTTTACTCAAAGAGGAGGGATGTACTGTAAGGAAGTGGTCTCAAAAAGATGCATTAGTAAAGGGATAGGGACTATAGACTTTACTGTTATGTGTCATCTGTTGCTTTAAGTATATCCTACTGAATAGTTTATACATTGTTTAATAAGTCAGTCTTAGAATTACTTATGCTTTGTTTCAGCATTTCTTCAACTCTGTATTAGATTCCTGCTAGTTTTATATCTTCGCAAATATGCATTTAATACCCTATTACATTGTTTATTGAAATGTCTTAGAAATTGACTGTAAAGAGGGAATACTCCTGCCAAGTGGTGGAATCAGCTAGGCGTAGGGCCTCAGAGGTGGCATGAACAGATCTGTTTAAAGGGAGATTCAAGACTCAGGAACAGAAAATACATTGGAGGTGGAGTACACACCACTGGCATCTTCCATTTGCTGCATAGTTAAGCAGCACTGGTGCCTTATACAACATTTACCTGGGTGTGCAGAAGCACCATTTATAGGTTATACATGAACTAGCAGCCTTAGAGATGTGATGGTGTATTCTGATTTGAAAGAGAAAATGACCATAAGAGATCTGTCCCAGGGCTATTACCGCTGCGGCCATTGCAGTGTATGCACACTGGTCTCTGAGGGAAGAAGTTTTACAGAGCAGGGGAAGGGCAGATTCATTAACCTTAAGCATTTTTTCCACTTGCTCCATCATGGGAGTGGTATACATTACAGAATGTTCATGTCCCAAAGTGTATGTAGGGAGTACTATATGCTCAGGATCAGAATCCAGGATCACTTATCTAAAATCAGAAGACAGCAAGAGGAGGCACCCCTCACAGCACATTATTTACAATATCATCATAGCAAAAAGGAACTCAATTTTTTGGTACTAGAGGTAGTTAGGGTGGAGGGAGGAAGTGAGATCTACAAAGTGAGATCTGCAAAGATGGCTATTTCAGAGTCTTTTTGGATATTTGAACTGAAATCCAGAACTCCAGAAGGGCTTAACCAGGAGTGGGATTTATCCCTTTAATAGGAAGGATGATTAGCCCTCATTTTGGAAAGGATATAAAATGTAGGTGTTGTACACCTTTAATTCACAGAAGCACTAGCTGTCATTGAGCAGAGCAGACAGCATTTGGTTTGATTGAAGAGATATATGGTTGTGTGAGTAACCACACACGAGACTTATTTTTATTGTATTTATTAATGTAGTTATGAGTGGATTGTGGGATATCTGTCATGTGATATATGTTTTTATTCAGGAATATTAGAACGTTTAAAACTACCCCTTGAAAAAGCACTGCAAAGCGAAAACAGAAGCTAGCAGTCAATGTTCCCTCTAAGCTTTTCAGTGTTGTGAGCTAAACATCTACTTTGTGAGCTGAAACAACAACTTTCATTAAAGTTTTGAGTGCACCTCCTTTTAAAAAAAAATTACAATCAAATTGTTTTGATTACAATCAAAACAATTTAACAATAAAAGCCATTAGGTGAAAGGGCCACAAAAATCAGAGTATACTTCTGTATAAAAATGGATATGTCCATGCTGATTACAAAGGGGTAGTTGTATTAGTCTGTTGCTACAAAATAAAGCAGACACGCAATGGCACCTTAAAGACTAGCACATTTATTTCAAGATGAGCTTTTGTGAGTCAATGCTTACTTTTTCAGCCTCCTTCTGCACCAAGGGCAAGTTAAATGATGCCTTCACCGTGGTGGCGGCTGAGACACTACCTCCTCTCCACAGCTCTCTGCGGCTGAGGGGATCCTAGCTATTTCAGACTGCATGAGTCAGGCTAGACCCGATCACTCAGCTTTGCTCTGTTCCCCAGCTAGAGCCAGCAGTGGCTGGAGGCACTCTCTGGCACCACCCTGGGGGCCAAACCAGCCGCAGACAGGAAGGGAGGAGAGAAGTGGGATGAGGCTCCATCCCTGCTCCATCCCTATAGGGCCCACCTGCAGATGCTGGCTGACTGGGAGGGCGGGGCCGCCTGAGGGTTAGTATATGTGAGCTACATCTGAGAAGCTGTGAGCGGAGGAGTCAGAATCTGTGAGTGATTGCTCACGTGCTCACATTAGCGGGAACACTGCTAGCAGTCTGTTGGGATGGGGCTTAAACTGTCGACGTCCCAGCAATGGGCAAGACAGCTGGAAAATAAGAAAATAGTGTTAAACTGATGTTATTGTCTTCAACAAATTTGTCAAAGACATTGCACTTACCTTGAAGTCCATCGGGACTCTTCGGTGAATTCTTATTTATGGACCTGAAAGCAAAGAAATAACAGCATAAGATTTCTTTTGACAGACTTGGCAGGGTTCTTGAGCAATGGATTAAGGAAAGGAACAGCTATTGATTGTATTAATTATTTATTAGATGTATGATTATCTATTAGATGCTTATTTGTTACTATTTATTGTATTTATTATGTGCACTAGAGCATGATGTCACTTAAAAAATTTAAAATTTAATTTTTTCAAAAAAATGTACTGATATAGTATTGGATTGAAATAGTTTGATAGTTTGATTCTACTCTGGTGTACATGGAACTTATTCAAGACTGGATGGTATCTTAATTTCTCAGGAAGTAAGGAATTGGGTAAACGATATGGATATTGGAATGATTAAGATTACAGACCATGCCCCTGTCTCAATGTTTTTGCAAGTAGGTCATTTTAATAGGCCTTATTTTTGGAAGTTTAACCCATGGTTAGTTGCAGATGAAGTAAGCAAGAGTAATATTAAAAAAGCAATAGAATGCTATTTTGTGGAGAATAAAAAATCAGATATGTCATTGACAATAAGATGGGAAGCAATGAAAGCTACTGTTAGAGGAGTATGTATGCAGAATTTGGTGAGATTGAAGAAAGGTAAAGATAGGAAGATTAAAGAAGTAGAAGAAGAAGCTAGGGTACTGGAGGAGAAATTTAGGAAATCTAAGAAGAAGAAGGATAGGGAACAAGTAAATAGGAAAAGAGAAGAGCTGAATGTATTAGATGTTAACAGGACCACCTTAAAATTATGGTATAGTAAACAGAAGTATTATGAGTTTGAAGGGAAATGAGGGAAAATATTAGCAAATAAAGTTAAGAATCTCCAGGTAAGAAAAAACATAAGGGCAATTAGGGATGATAAAGGGGAGTTGGAAACTGAACCTAAAAAGATATTGGAGAACTTTTCAGATTTTTATAATAAACTGTATGCAAATAAAGGAATTAAAAATTGTGATATAAAACAATTTTGCGAGGGAATGGAATTCCCAGAATTAAGTGAGGAAAGTAGATGGGAATTAGATAAGAATATAATGGAAGAAGAAGTAAAGATGGCTATAGACTCTATGAACATGCAATCGGCACCTGGATTAGATGGGTTTAATGCGGTGTTTTATAAGCATTTTAAGGACTTATTGGTGCCACATGTGACTGAAGTGTTTCAGGGAATTCTGGATGGATCCGCTACCCCACCTACATGGTTAGAGTCGAGGTTGGTGTTAATCCCTAAATCGGGAAAGGATCAGACTCTAAGGGATTCATATAGGCCAATTTCTATCACCAATATGGATTATCGAATATTTGCAAAAGTTATGGCAATGAGGCTTAAAAAATGTATAACACAATTGATAGGGAAAGATCAATTTGGGTTTATGCCTCAGAAGTATTTGGTAGAAGCTGTTAGGAAGGTGATAGGTATGATCTATTTAGCTAAAAATAAGGGATTGCCTCTTACGCTTATGGCGTTGGATATTTATAAAGCGTTTGATTCGGTGGATTGGATGTATATGGAAAATATATTTCAAAAGTATAAATTTGGGGTGAAATTTCAAAACATGATTAAGGCAATATATACCAAGTCCAAGGCGATGGTAGGAGTTAGTGGATCAGCAGTGGGGTATGTTCAAGTATTGAGTGGTACGAAACAGGGCTGCCCTCTATCTCCTATGTTATTTATTTTAGCACTGGAGCCGTTGATGCTTAAATTAAAAAAGAATAAAGGAATAGTAGGTTTTGAAGTCCCATGGAAAGGGAAAGTAGATGGGAATCTGTTAACATTGTATGCAGATGACATGATGGTGACAATTAAGGATTTGGAGTCTGCAATGGTCCCGTTAAAAAAGGTATTACAGGAATTTGAAGAGGTGTCAGGGTTGAAAGTGAACTTTTCAAAATCTTCAATGATGTGTTTTAATGTTAAACCGAAAATACAATTAGCAGCTTCTAAAACCTTGGGGATTCCTATAGCAAACAAAATGGTGAAGTATTTAGGGGTTAATATTCCTAGGAATGAAAAAAAATATTTGAGTATAATTTTAAAAGAATTTGGAGTGGAATTCAAGATAAAATGAGAGTTTGGGGGAGGAGGAAAAATTCAATTAGTACAAGGAATGCGATGGTTAAAATGTTTTTAGTTCCTAGGTTGACTTACCTTTTCTACGTACTACCTTGGCATATACCAGGATATACATTGAAGAAGTGGCAAGGAGCTATAGATAGATTTGTTTTTGCATCTAAGAAACCAAGGACGGCGGGTAGGTATAGATATTATGGAATAAAAGATGGGGGATGGGGGATTCCCAATATTAGTTTGTATTACGATGCATATCAATTAAGGCATCTAATGACTTGGTTGGAGGGTGAGTTAGGAGAAGACATTGGTTGGATAGAACAGGAAAATTTTGAGGTAGTAGGGGGAAAGGAAAGCTTGTTTGATAGGAGGAAAAGGAGGAAGAAGATAGGCGACAAATTATCAACTTTTCAGGGACCCTGTTGGGTATGGGAGAAGTGGAAAAAAGAGCTCACCCCAGGGATATTGCCTCTTACCAAAATGTGGTATTATGATAAATTTGCCCCATTGAGGGGATCAATGTCAAAGGAGGTAGGAGATAAATTAAAGAAGATGACGATTACAGAGTTGAAAAAGGTGTGGGGAACAGAAGGGATGGTGGAAGAGGAGAATAATAATTTAAGTAGGATTAATTGGCTGCAAAAAACCCAAATTTCCTCCGTGTTGAAGGAGGAAGAAATTAACAATATTGGTAAAAGATTAATTACTCCCTTTGAAAAATTGGTGAAAGAGTATGGAGAAGATAAAACAAAAATAGTTTCAAAATTGTATAAGGTTTTATTAGGCACAGGGGAGGCACCGAGAGAATTCTTGAAGGAATATTGGGAAATAGATATTCAAGGTAAAATTAGGGATGAAGAGTGGGAAATGATGTTTAGGTTACCTCCCTTAGTTGCTACATCTAGGTTAATGCAGGAGCAAGGTCTGAAGATGATACAGAAATGGTATTATACACCGGTTAAGTTATATTATATTTCAAAATCGGGGAGTAAAAATTGTTGGAGGAAATGTGGAGAATCGGGAACGTTCAGTCACATGTGGTGGGACTGTCCTTTAGTAAAAAAAGTTTTGGGATCAAATTGGTATGGAAATGTCGAGGATATTGAGAAGAAGGGTAAACATATCTAAAGCAATGGCACTTATTTATTTGGATGGAATAGGGCTAAGGTTAAGAGAGGAATCTAAGTGGATAAATTTGATGTTAGTAGCAGCAAGACAGGTTATAGCAAGGAATTGGAAAGAAGCTGAGGAATTGACGATTAATCACTGGAGGGGAAATATGAATAATATAATAGTTTTAGAGTACCTTACGATGAAGATACGTAGAATGAATGGGTTAAAGGTTAGGGAACAAGAGGAGAATTGGTTTAGAAGGATGGTGGGGTACTTAGAAACGTTTAAACAATTTGAGATGATTAGTCGGTTAATAGGAAATTGAGAGGTTAATTTAATTATAAGGCTAAGTGGAATGAGTTGTACAGGGAGTAATTGTGAACATGAAATAATATTGTATGGAATAATATTTATGTATCTACCGCCTGGAGGTCCCTACACGGGTGATGTCGGTGACGGGTTGTTATATTCGGAATAAAACAATAAAGTATTTTATAAAAAAAAAGAAAAGAAATAGTTTGATATATCCTTGCGGAAGGGGATACTCTTTATTTTTGTTGTAGTTATTCCCAGGGGAGCCCTATCATAGTTTGCTTCATAGGGCTAATGCCACAGTGATAGGATCTTTTCCTCATGGTTTCTGAAGGCCAGTCCTGCAACGAAGGTCCTAGATTGTAGAGAAGCAAAGGCTGTTGCTATGCTAGAAGGGTAGAACTGATGGGATGCAAGCCCTTTCTAGACATACAATGTTCAGTTTCATTTTATATTATCTTGGATAGAAGTCAAATGGGAAATGTAAAAGGAAGCCTTATGTTTCTCCAGAGGATTTTTTTTTAGGATACACATTTCTGCTTTGGAGAATGAAAATAACTCAATGAATAGCCACCACAACATTTTATTTGAAACTTGTATGAAGAATACTTTAACAGTGTAATCCTAAGAAGAGTTACTCCAGACTAAGCTAATTGATTTCAATGGGCTTAGACTGGAGTAGCTCTTCTTAGGATTGCACTGTAAATGTAGTATATATCTGAAACAATAAGATCATTGAGACAAGTGGATATAAGAAAATCAATAGTATTGCATAAACATGAGATCTATAAAGCACAGTGAGATATACTCAGGAGAATTGTTCACTTTTTAACTATCTTTGTAGCCTTCCAGGAACTATAACAATTAATAATGTAACTAGTAATTAATAAAATGTATTCCAGAAAGGCATTTGGAGTGATTTACCAAAGATAAACAAGGCCTTTAAGAGGAACAACAAAGAAAAGGGTAGCATAGGGAGAAAGAAAAAAAGTTGAAAATGGTAAAACAACAAAATAACAACAACAACAATAACATTCGATTTATATACCACCCTTCAGGACAACTTAATGCCCACTCAGAGCGGTTTACAAAGTATCTTATTATTATCCCCACAACAAAACACCCTGTTAGGTGGGTGGGGCTGGGACAGCTCCAGAGAACTGTGACTAGCCCAAGGTCACCCAGCTGGCTTCAAGTGGAGGAGTGAGGAATCAAACCCGGCTCTCCAGATTAGAGTCCCACACTCTTAACCACTACACCAAACTTCCCCCCAAAGGGGGAAAGTCTGTATTCATAAAAGTACTGTAGAGTAAGATTTTAAAAGAGCTCAAAATATGCTTAATTCTGATGGCCTAAACATGCTTACATGGAGGCAATGTTCCACTGATGTCAATAGGACTTAACTTCCATAAACAGAGAAGAAACCCCCCAAGGAGACTTAGGGCACTATAAAACTAACATATTTGTTGAAGCATAAGCCTTCATAGACTAAAGCTTCCTTTATTAGATGTGTTAACCATCAGCAGCAGAATATACATGTAGCAGAGGGGGAAAAGATTGTGAAGAGTGGATTAATGGGCTGTAAAATGCAAGAGGTATAGTTGATATATTTCTATGTGTTGCTTAAAAGTATACAAGCTGAGCACAATAGCCTGGTCTGGAGTATAAGCATAGTGGCCTGTAAAATGTGGTGTTGGAGAGCTGTTGATCTCCTATATCAGGGTTTCTCAGTCTTGAAACTCTGGGACATTTCAGAATTTTGATAATGGGAACTGGGTGCCACTACAGAATGGCTGCCGTTTGGTACTGGGGTCATAATGAGAGGCTACAAGCCAAGTATCCTACTATGATGGAGCCCCCTGAAGATCCAAATTAGATATATGCTGTTTTTTTTCCGAAACACCTCCTGCTACAATGAGGTGGAGAAAAGCCAGGACTGGTTATTTGATTTGGGAAATAAGCAAATGGGAACTAGGGAAACCAGTAGTGGGCACCATGGCACCTATGGGTATCATGTTAGTGACCACTGCCATCTATAGTTTATCTCTTTAAAAGCCTCTTTGATTATTATGTCAAAATGTTTTTTGAGGCTGTTTATTATTATATTGGTTATATTATACTGGGTTATATTGGATCCAGTGCTACTACTAGAACAACAATTCAAGGCAGCTGCAAAAAATGCCTTTTACAACCTCACTGTAGCCTGGAATATGGCTTCTTACCTCAACATGGCTGACCTGGCCACCTGGATCCATGCTATGGTGACATCAAGACTTGACTATTGTAATGAACTATACATAGGTCTCCCATCCAAATTAACTAGGAGATTGCAATTGGTGCAAAATTCTGTGATGCGACTGCTATCAGGAACGAGCAGGAGCATGAACATCACGCCCATTCTGCAGTCACTCCATTGGCTACCTATCAGCTACTGTGCCCAGTTCAAGGTTTTGGTTATCACCTACAAAGCTCTTCATGGCCTTGGCCTGGCATACCTACGGGACTGCCTCCCTCCCTATGTTCCTCCATGGCAGCTTTGCTCATCTGAACAGGGTATCCTGCAGGTGCCACCCTGCACATGGGCAAAATCAACAGCTGCCCATACATGGGCTTTCTCTGAGGTGGCCCCTACCCTATGGAACAGCCTGCCTGAGGAAGTCAGAACCCCCACTCTCTTAGCTTTCTGAAAACAATGCAAAAGTGAATTATTCAAAAAGACTTTTGTATTATAGGAAGGGGCTCTCAGAAGCTTTGCTAATGAGTTAAGGACCATAGACTTCATCACTATATTGTCTTAAGTACTACCTGTTGTCTTAAATAAGTGCCTTTTACAACCTCACTGTTGTATATATTCTATATTAATGATATCCTATATTCTGTATTAATGATATCCTTTTACAACCTCACTGTTGTATATATTCTATATTAATGACATCCTATATTCAACTATATATTGGATTCTTACTAATGCTGTCTTTGTAAAATTGTTTCTTTATCTTTTAGCATTCTTTATGGAAATGTCCTTGAAATTGACTGTACTAATCTCACACTGTGGGATCTGCCTTGAGTCTCAGTGAGAAAGGCGGACTATAAATGACATAAATAAATAAATTTATTGCATCATTCTTGGCAGCTGAAATTAGACATGGGCACGAACAGCATTACGAACGGAAAAAACCCACGAACAGCCCACTTGTCTGTTCGCGAACAAGCCGTTTGTGAGGTCCCATTCTAAATGAACAAGTGGTCGTTGCAAGCCTCGTTGTTGCCTTCATCAGCAGTTCATCAAGCCAGACAGTCTGGCACCTGCAATCAATTCCCTTGGCAACTAGAGGCAGGGACTGAACTCTGTCTGTACTCCTTCTGGCTTTCCTTCTGGCTTTAATACTTCAAAGTACTTCCAGCAGAGAGTCCCATTGCAATTGCTTCATAATATTCATTATTATTTGACAATGCTTCTTGACTGCTGTCATTTTTCAGGTATCCTACTTCCATGGGTGTTTTTTCACTTTTTTTGCATCTTTCATTCCAAAATGCTCTAGCATACTTTTGTTTCTGACTAAAGAAATCAGTTGCTCTTTCTTTCAAGGTAGTATGAATTGTCTCCCAGTTGTTTCACTTCAAAATTTTGATTCAACTGGTGTATTATCCTAATTTGATTCAACTGGTGCATTATCCTATCACAGTCTCCTTCTTGTGTCATCCACATAAATCAGGATGTATGTCCATTGGTTATCTTCTCCAACTCCTTCATTCTATAATACAGGAGAATGGAAGCTGTTTGGCAAAACACTGCTGGTAAGTTGAGAAGATAGTGATTTTGTCTTACTGTAGTGGAAGTAGCAACTAGAGGTGTACACTGAAAAAAATTCCATTTCTGTTTCATATCTGGGGGTTTGGAACAAACACTGTTTCGTGATTGGCTTTTCTGTGTGGGCCAGTGCTAGTTCAGATCAAATCGATTTGAGTTTTTTTGATGAGTTTTGGCTTATTGTGCACACGCAAGGCAGGTATTGGTTGTGCATGCACACATGCATGCTATTCTTTTCAGGTGGGTTTGGGAAAATGAGGTTCTGGGGCAGCTGTTATTGTATATGATGGCACTACAATCGCACAAAACACAGTCCTCCCTTCAAATCATTGACCCACCAAGTTTTAGCACACAACAATGGGGTTCATTGTTTATTGGCACTGGAGAATGCTTAGAGAAAAGCATCAAGGCAAGTTTGGGTGGCTGTGCATACACACACTGTTCTTTTCAATGAGGGGGCTTGAGGAAATTAGGTTCTATTCATGCTTAACCAAAAACTGCATTGATACCAACCATTAGTCCCTCTTCCTAGTCCAAAAACCCATTGATCCAATGATTTCTCCTCAAGCACAAAACATACATGCACAACAATGAACCCTGAAGAAGACAAATGTCAGCGTGCACATACAATACCAGGAAACTGGCTGGCAAAGTGATGGTGGCAGGCCAGTGCCCAAGCAGGAGAGTGCTCCATTGCCAACCTGCACAGCACAGTGAAATTTTTAAAAAAATCTTGCTTTATGATAGTGCCAATAAATTAACTTTGTGTCCTGCTGTTGTCTGTTGATTCCATGATTCTCTGCACTTTGTAGTTGCATTCCCACAATGAGGGGCAAATCTTTAGTTTCAACACTCAGGAGGAGCTTCCTGCCAGAGCTGATGTAGGTGGATTTGACTGAGCTCCATCCTCAGCTCTGATCTTTGAACTCTGGAACTGAAAATCACAGAAAGAGCATTCTAGATCTCTTCCCAGGCTTCAAAATTAAGGTCGAAGACCTTCATCTCAGCATCAGATTTCTTATCACAGTAGACCTGCTGTCACAGTTCAGAGACCTTCTGGAACAGTGATTTCAGCACTTCATTGAATGCCCTCTGCCACTGAGCCCCTGTTGTTCTTCAAAAGTTACTGTGTTTTGACTAGAGTAAACCATGCAGGCCGTATTACCATAATCCTTTATGTTTGGGCCTCAATCCATCTTCACTTGGCACTAGGCCATGATCATGTTTCATGCCATACCCAAAATGTGATAGAGCACTGGCAGAGAAATGTTGGGAGGTCAACATGGGAGTCAGTGCTATGTTTCAGTCATAGCCTCCTACACCAGTGATTCCTCTCTTGCACAAAACAGTCAACTGCAATGAGATTTGGTGTGTGTGTGTGTGTGTGTGTATGTGATCTTTTGTTATCATTTTGGAGTTGTACAGACAGACAAGCTTCTGCATTGAGTTGAGTAGACTTTGATGACAGCCTGTTTCATTGAAGTCCAAGAATCATCACAGAAGAGTGTTGAAGATCCATCTCATCTGGGCTTGTTTTTAAAATTCTTATTTATGTGATTGTATAAGTTTGAGGCTACTGTTATTTTTATTTTCCTGACACTGGAGTTCTCAAGAACTGTTCCCTACTGCTTTTTTATTGTTAAAAGTAGTTTTATCCTGTTTTAAGTTGTGTTTGTGTTTATATTTTGTAAGCTGCCTTTCAAAGCCCCCTTGAGGCTGGTAAGAGGCAGGTAATTTTTTTAAAAAATCTGAAAAATAAATAAAGCAGGATGCCTTGAATTAAGTCTGCAAAATGCTAAATAAATACATAAATGGAGCAAAGAATCTTTCCAGATGACATTTTATTGTAGAAAGATGATAAAATGAAGAGATGAGTACACTGCTGTTGGGAGGGATCCAAGTAATAGTTTCAAAAGTAGTATTTCTGTTGCAATTAAACTACTGTTCTCTAGGAAAAACTTCAACTCTTTATTGATGGGTAAATGCCATTTCTCATTCCATACAATATTTCAAATACAGTAGTAAGCGCAGTGGGCACATACCAGCTGAAATCTATGTTGTCTTGGTGATAAACACTGTCCATGCTACCCCCAGGTATGTTACAGAGACTGACCCTTTCTGGAGTGAAAGTCTAGCATAGGAATACTTACATGGCCTTTAAAAAACAGAGGCAGGGGGGAAACTTCAGCTGAATTCCAGCAAGTAGTATTGCCAACCACTTTTGAATCCCGTGTCCATCGGGGAAGACAGTGCTCCACAAAACTAAGGGGACTTGTGCACCACACCCCGAGCACCGAATGCCTTGCTGGGGATGATCAGAAGTTGAATGCCCCTCCCAAAGGACCAAACTAAGACCCCTCGCTTGACTCCACAAAAAAGACTATATACTCTCTATTCATTGACAATGTTCTATACATGGTGATACTTGCATTAAATGTGGACTAGTGGTACTTCAGTACACTTTCTTCTTTCTGTCAAAGCCCAACAAGAGGAAGAACATCCCTACAGTTTGTTACTATGAGAATGAATGTTGATGGCTGCCTCAATGAATTGTGTTGTTAAAATAACACCATCGCTCTGAGCCAAAGTCTTTGTGGTGGTGAAAGGTTTGGGCTGGCAAATACTGTAACCTACACAGAACGGCAGGTTGATTGAGAATGGCCAGAACAGGTATTAGGCTGACATTTCTGTTTGTCTGGTCCTTTATCAAGACTGATGGTTTGAAACATTATCTCTCTGAGCATTCTGGCTGCTTTCATGTAGCTTTGTATTACTGAGACTTCTTTTAAGGATGCCTATTTCCATTTGTAAATGTGCTATCTAAACAAACCAGGCCATCCATCAACAAATGCTCATCTTGAGGCTCTTTCTTTCGTTAGATGTACATATGATTTTTACTAGAAATTTTATGTACCACTGCTATGGTTAAAAAGTTTTTTAAAATGCAACTTAAAATTGGTACCAGTACAAGCTAGGGTACCAATTCATCTTTCTTGCTATGAAGTCTCTTGTTTCAAAGTATAGATTTGTCTTTAAATTGCTTAAAAGACTGAACTTAACATAAATATTGCTCTTGGCCCAAACTATTTAGCAGTGACAGTCTGCCACTCAGTCAAAACTCTCCATGCTACTTACACAAACTCCTTCAAAGTGCAGAACTATCATGTCAAAGCAGTCCACTCAATGTTTATTCTCTTCTGTGTTGTGTGGGCTCAGGAAAAATCCTGTTTTTCTGATTTGCAGCAGAAGCCAGACCTGCACAGCATATGTGTCAGTCATGAAGCCATGATCTTGAAGTAGAGCTATGTACAGAGGTGATGGGCTATCCTTCCATGAGATCACCTCCCCAGTTCTGAAAACAGTTGTTAACATATAAAGATGAGGGGTCTTTTAAAAAAACAACAACATTTGAGTAGATGATTCTGTCAGATGTCTGAAAATCAAACAAACAAAACCCCAAAGTGGAGGGGCGCAGCCTGAGCACAGAGTGGAACGAGAGTGAATTTAGGGACATTTATCTACCATTGCAGAAGCAAAGGCAGAGGCAGAGCTCAGCCCAATGTAGAAAAGCCCATGCCTGGTCTTGTTTGGTGGTACTGCAGGTAGCTAATAGAATTTTCTGTATGACATGCAAGTTTTGTCTACGCAAGAGGACAGGCAAGCATTTGACCTCCATCACATAATTTGGAGTAACATAGTCAAACAACAGGTATATCATATAAGTCTGCTGATTTAACAGAACACTTCCTGAGAATGTAGTACTTTGATGCATCCACACACTTGCCAGTAAAACAGTACAAAAGACTCTGTGCTGTTGTTTTGATATAAGAAGCTTCAAGGGGACCCTATTTACCACTTGTTATATATTTTTTCACCACCAAATGATGGAAGAGTAAGGGTCACTGGGAATAAGAATTAAGGACGACAAATTATTATAATTTAGCTCCAAGTAAGAGAGAAGAATTGAGTTACAACTGGGTTAATTCAGACAACTGAACTCTTCTCCCTCTTAGTAGGTTTAGAATGCCCGGCAGGGAGGGTAGTAAAAGTACTCCTATTGGCCCAGACACCTGCATTTGCACAACACAACATATTAGAGCATGATTCAAGGCTTCCCAGAGCTGGGAGTGTTCCATCATAAACTATACAGGATGGGAGGAGCAAAGTGAGGCGAGCAGATCCACAAGCAGCTTTGTGGTCATGTATGTTGTGGAAAAAATGGAACATTGTTTTGATATTGGAACCAGGGGTCATTTTGTAGAAAAAGAACTGCAGGACCTCATTAGCATATCTCATTAGCATATGCCACACCCCTTGACATCACCGGAAGTGTGTCATTGGCATAACTGGTTTGCATATGCCACACACCCTGACATTGCCGGAAGTGTGTCAGAAGGCAACACCCACCCCTCAGGCCCCTTTCTCCAAAAATCTCCAGGTATTTCCTGAAAATAAAGCAGAATGAACTCAAAGCAGCTTACTCGCCTTTGGAGAGCCAGCCCCAGCAGCCCTGCTTGCACTCACTGAGAGCCAAGCTACAAGTGACGCCTGACACAGGTTGGACACTTGTCAGCTTCCCTCAAGTTTTGATGGGAAATGTAGGCATCCTGGTCTTGCAGCTGTAATGGAGAGCTAAGCTGAAAAACCAGGAAACCTACATTTCCCATCAAAACTTGAGGGAAGCTGACAAGTGTCCAACCTGTGTAAGGTGTCACTTGTAGCTTGGCTCTCACTCACTCTCTCTCTCTCTCTCACTCATGAGTCACAAATGAAAATAAAGCAGAATGAACTCAAAGTAGCTTACCCTCCTCTGGAGAGCCCTCACCGCTTGCAGGCCCGAAGGACGGGCCACGTGGCCACCACCCCTGCATGGCTGCCCCCCCATGCAGCCACCACCACCCCGCACGGCCATCGCCCCCCATGCAGCCGTGGCCGCCCCCACTCTGGGTTCCTACCAGGGAATTCAGGAAGCGGTGATAGGGTGGGGGTGGGGGTGGGGTGGGGGTGCTGCCTCTGCCGCTGCCTGCTGCTAAAGACACGGGCATCAGGGTGGAAAAGAAACCATGTGGGCGGGCCCAAAACCCACGTGATCTCTTTTCAGATGTTCCGGAACACCATTCCGGCGCGTTCCCCCTCCAAATGAGTCCTGATTGGAACACACCCCTAGAGCACTATGTTCTTGTTCCTTGTAAGATAATAATATTTGTTGATTTAAATCAAAGGAAGTATTTTTTCAGAATTTTTTTAAGTATATGCAATGCACACACAGAGACACACGTGTAAGCTATTAATTAAAATTCAGATGATTGATCAACTAATGATAGTGGCAGCACTAATGCAGAGTCTATTTCATCCTTCACTACTCTATTCTTTTTCAAGAAAAAAATTGAAATGGTTCTTTGTAAGGATTTTACATTCTGTTCAGATAAGGGATGGGCTGGAGCACTGGCACTATAAGGGCTTGAAGCAATTATGGGAAAATAAGAATGCTCTTAGACATCTGTGAAAAACATGACCAGAGTTGATATGGCACCAAACAGAACCAAGACCAGAAAAAAAGATCTCAGGGATGATGGAGACATACAGGGGTCCAATAAAACCAGAAGTGCTTGCTAAGCACAAGATGCATGATGAGAAAGGTAAGAACATATAATAATATGCACACTTCTGTGGCCAAGGTAAGTGAGCAAAAAGAAGTAGAAAAAGAAATACTATCTTGTTTCAGTTCTTTGGTCACAGGTGCAGCACGCTCTGCACTCTGACTGTGAACCAGACTTCTGTTGAAGTTAATGAACTCAGATATAAACACATCAGTGTCATACCTAAGACAGTTTGGAAAATATGGCAACCCTATTTATGTGTTCAAGGAGCAGAGCTAAAAAATGAATCTTGCATTTGCACACACTGCATTAGACTATGGGGAAAGAGTCAGAAATCCAGCTGTAAGGAAAGAAACAAAAAACTCTCCTTATTGGGAAAGGAATAAGACCAGCACTGTTATCACCCGCTCTGTCCTCTCCTCATCCTGTGGATTAGTCTGTTGATGTAAGGTAGATTTGTTGTTAGGCAACTTGTCTTTAATTGTAAGAGCTGAGGATTTTTTCTGTTGATTTAGCTAATGCACGCTGTCCTCCAGCCCACTCCCTAAGAACAGAGAAATTATGCTTCCTTAAGCACACAGATGGTTCTTCTCTGTATCATTGGGGGCGGCGGGGGGGAATCAAGCAGTATTTCTTTGCACTCAGACATTGCTAATGTTCACAATTACTGTTTGTTTTCATAATGACATATTAAGTTTTTGCCTACTTATGAGCTCTGTAAACATTAATATTACTTTACTGCCTATCTCTGTCCTTTCTCGCTGTACTGATTCTTCCTGACAATCCACTATTCCTGAGCATATATACGTGAGAACTGGGGTTCTGGTCACCTCTGTTTTCTCCATTTTTTCTACAAGCTTTGACATTGCTCTCTCGCTTCCTAGCCCATCCTGTCCATTCTCCATTACATCAGCTTCAGCACACTTTCTCCTTGTGCAGTAGCAAAACAGATGCTGTGATATGTATAAATTCCATGCCCTGTGGTGTTGCAGCCAGTCACTGTGCAAAATGTGCTCCACACTGTGCCAAGCTCTGCATGTCACGTTGCAGAACTGTGATTGGATTGCTGACATTGGCTTTACTCAGGGCTTTTTTTCTGGAAAAACAGGTGGTGGAACTCAGTGGTGGAACTCAGGACCGCACAATGACAACACTTTGGGTCAGCTGGAACGGGGGGGGGGGGAGTTTTTAAAAGTTTAAATCACCTTTGGTGAAAATGGTCACATGGCTGGTGGTCCCACCCCCTGATCTCCAGACAGAGGGGAGTTTAGATTGCCCTCCATACCAGTGGTGCAGAGGGCAATCTAAATTCCTCTATGTCTGGAGATCAAGGGGCAGAGCCACCAGCCATGTGACCGTTTTCGAGAGGTGCCAGAAGTCCGTTCCACTGCATTCCTGCTGAAAAAAAGCCCTGGCTTTACTAGTGGTCAGCAATTTTAGGGTGATTTGAATCAGGTCCATGGTGTTGGGACGGGATGGATATATCCTTTTGTTCATACCACTTCTGTGGTGAAAGACCATCCTTCCTCCCAAGTTGCTATTTCACCAGTAAGAGAGACAACAAGACAAAGTTCCTATATTGGACCTGTCTTGTTTCTTCATTGGGGTTATTAATAGCAGCTTGGGAAAGATTTTTATTTTTTAACCTGGGAAGTGGTATGGGGGAGGGATACCTCCACTTCCATCCCTTAAGAGTCCAGGGGTGTTTATGACCCTCACTCAGCTGGCTCTAGACTCCAACTCAGGAGACTCAGAGTCTCTCTACATGAGGCCTCTTACATGCAGATGATCAAGTGAAGAGAGACACAATGTTAGCCGGGAAGAAGAGTTTTAAAAACAGATTAGAAGGCTTTGTCAATTTCCCCTCTCTTCAGAGGCTGTAAAGTTTGCTCCTCAGAGGGTTTGTTTATTTCCTCTTCACCTCCCTGAAGCCTCTGTCCCCTTCTGCTCCAATCCATGAGCTGATGCAAGGGGGCAGAAAACAGCCCCCAGGGAAAGTCACCGTGATGTCTGCCTTGTACTGAGCGGATTCAGTTTGCGTGAGAATGGTGGTTTTAGAGTGCCTTCTTCCCTCCCGCCCTCTCTTTCTCCACCCCTCGTAGCTATTCGCTAGCATCGTCCACTCTGGTGAAATGTTCATTCAAAGCAGGGGGGGAATCTTTTTAATGTGACTGAAAGACTGAAAGACAGTCTGTCTTGGCTTGGATCACCACTGGCTGGTTAAATAAGGATGTGCTTTTGTAAAGTTTATTTTGCTCAGAGATAAGTTGATGGAAGAGCCAGAAACAGTGTGTGTGTGTGTGTGTGTGTTGTTTTGAATTGGCTACAGCAGGAGCTGGCTCTCATGCAGACTTTTATGCAGGAAGTTGCTCCCCCATCCAGTTACAGAAAAGGTGGGAAGAAGAGCCACAGACCCTTTGTGGCACTCCACATGTTCTTTCTTGCCTGCAAAGATCGCTTCTCCGAGGGTTTGTTTATTTCCTCTTCACCTCCCCTTTGCCTCCCCTTTTGTAGAGAGGTGAAACTGAAAGAGCCTTCCGATCTGTCTTTTAAAATTCAGCTTCCCAGCTAACATTGCATCTCTCTTCACTTGAGCATCCATGTGTAAGAGGTCTTGTGTAGAGAGACTCTCAGAGGAGGAACCAGAAAGATGGCCTGGAAAAAGCAGAAAACTGTGGGAGACCCCTGCATGGTAGAAGACTCTGCCTCATCTGTTCCAGAGGCTGCCCTGAGGAGCCTGCAGTGGAGGATCCTCTACCAGTACTTTCCTCCCTCTCACCAAATCCTAGAGGAAACGAAGGTATTTTTCACACTAGTACTTTACAGAGTATCCGTACCTGTTTCGTGACCCATGTTTGCAGAGGTTTCACACTTGCAAGCTAGCCATGGGACGCAGTACTACTCATAGTCTGCAGTATCCCCGATTTCCCCCCCTGTGGACATACCATGATTCTAATTTTGAAGCCATTGCCAACTCGCAGCTGATCTGATTAATGCCAGTGTGAACACTTTTCCCCCTTTTTGCTTCACTCCCCCCCTTCTCCTTTTCCTCAGGAGCTGATTGGGCTGTGTGGATCTGACCACACCCACTTCCCTCAGCTCCCTGATCGTTTTGTCTGCCCCCTTTTTTAAAAAGTCTCAGCATTTGGCAGCAGTGCAGCAAAGCATCCCTGGCTGCCCGGCTGGCTGGCAGCAGGAAGCCAGACACCTGCCTAGTCTGGCTTGAGTGGGAAAGCAGAGTGCAGAGCAGGAGGGAGGTGGGCAGGGCTGGGATTGTGGGGTGAAAGTGTGCATGCTTGGCTTCTGTGCCCTGGTGCCTCCATTCAAGTGACACCCCCGAAGAACTTGGGCTTGGCTTAGCGGGCAGCCCCAAAGGGGGGGGGAAGCCTTTGGTTGTGCAGTGCGTGACTTTATCTTTGCTCATCTGCCTCTTGCCCTTGCCAAATCTCAGCGAGTCTTTGAACCAGGGATTATCTGCAGCCTGCAGCAAAAGAGGGCACAAGGCTGGGAATGAGCAAGGGGCATGGGGGACTCTTCCTCCAGCAAGGCTCAGCCTCTCCTCTCTTCTGGGTCCCATCCTTGCTCCCCCCTCTGCTCCGCTCCTGCATCCTGCTGCCGTGGCTTCCTATTAAGCTTCGTCATCACATTTGAGCTGTTTGCTTCTCTACACCACCCTCTCCTTTTCCTTGAGCTAATCAGTCTGTGTGGATCTAATAAAGCCCACCCTCCTCAGCACCCCATCCGCCTTTTCTGTATTTTTTTGGTATTTCTAAAGAACAGTAATGTTTCAGCATTGTGCATCTATTTTTTAAATCAATGGATAGGAAGCAACACTCTTACATTACTTCTGTTTGGGAAGAAGGTGCTGTGGAAAATCACCACCAGTAGATATGCTTTCTGGCTCTGCAAAGAACCACTTCAGTTAATTTGAATGTTGGACACATTTCCCTTTTGATTTTAATGCTCAGTATAAATTATAATTATGGCATTTGAACAAGCATGAGGAGTCAATTTTCTCCAAAAAAATCAACCACACCCCACCCATTCAGGGCTCACGTGATCGCGTGAGACCAATGGTGGCTGGAAAATTTGCTGGGCAGGGACAATCATCTCTCAACACCCCTTGGAGCTATTTTCAAATGTGAAACGTTAGCGTGTGAAAATGGCCACACAGAGATGCAGTATTGATGTGTATAGGGAGGGGTGGGGTTTCAAGTGGTAACGTCACAACTTGAATGTGCAAACTTTTTAAAGAAAGGGTGATGTGAATTCCAAAGCCCACAAAGCCTGCAACAAAACTGAGACTTTGAAGGAAGTGTGAAACAAAATGCAGGACGCCAATTCAAAACTTCTTGGTCAGTGTGAAACGCATGGGTGCCGAGCTGAATCTGTTGTGATTGTGGCGACTCCTTGGAAATGGCGTGTTAACCCATGAGAGTGAAAAGTACCTCTAAGTGCCAGTCTAAATCTCAGCCCACAAGCCCACCAGGCTCTACCTCCACACAGCAGACGCAGCAAAGGCAGTGGGTAGCTCAGAGGAGACGCAGTGCCATGTTAGCAGCCTGTGAGCCAGCTGTGGAACCAGACTTGATTTAGTTCTTTCCAGGATTTAGGCCCAATAACTGACTAGGGGAGCACCCAAAATTGCCTCCACAGCTGGAGCTGCTTCTGCTCAGTCTGTTTAAGCTAAGGACAAAGAAACTAGCTCTACTGAATCAACTGGTTCCACAGGGTCATCATAACCTTTGTGTGCTTGCTCATGTGAGGCAAGATTGCAGGGTAAGTCCTGGCTCTCGAGGAGACTGGTGGGCTAGGAAGCCTGAGGCCAGAATAAGGAGTGTTAGAAAAACATTTTCTCCATAAGGTACTTTAAAAGTGATAGCTTTTTGTTTTATTGTTTTGTTGTGTTATTTTTATTAGCTAATTAGCAAGTTAATAATAGACAAGATGCAAAACAATTAATTGGTGCTTGATACCATAATTAATGTACCCACTGTCTTCAGTGTGTATGGAAAGATTAATTTCGTTCACATTCTTTCCAATTGAGATTTATTTTTCTCTATATTGCTTTGCTATAAAATACACATTTCATTGTTTTCTTACCTTTTGTTTTTCATGCCATTTCTGTTTGTTAGTCAAGGCCATACATTGCTTCATTCCACCCTGGAGGGCATTCTATGTAGGGGAATGCAGCCCTCATAGAGACGTTTGCATGTCATAGTTATATTTGGGGTTTCCCAGCATGAACGTTCAGTAATTATATGAACTATTTAGTGACAGCATGATTCTTCAGCAAAATTGCTTATCAGTGATATCCTAAGCAGAGTTACACCCTTCCAAGCCTATTGACGAATACTGGATGGGCAAGAGGTGTGAATTCATTTGTTTGCTTCTAGTTTAGATCTTGTGCAGCTTGATCAAACACGTGTTTATATTGAAGAACTCCATAATAAATATTGCACTTATTTTTCATTTAAATGGCAATCTATGAGATGAGCCAAGAAAGGAAAGTACCCTTGTTAGAACTCTGAAGGGCTTTTGTGTTGCATTAGCAAGCTTTTCTCCCCTTAGTGTAATAATATCAAAATGGCATATGCAGCACAGAATGAGTGTTTTTAATAACTTTCCTAAGTGTTCAATTAACAACCATGTATCACACAAATTGGATGCTGAAGCCTACTGAAATATTTTCAGCCATTTTGTAAAATTTCATACAAAACAGTTATGCTAATCAACATGGAATATTTGCAGTTATTGAACTAATGAAGGTATAGTGTTCACTATGGTATCTTTTCATCTGAGGGACAACCTAGAATATGTAGGAGGTGCACGGTGTGGAAGAAGGCAGCAAGGGTGGCAGTTGCCACTCGGGGGTTAGTGGGGGTTTTCATACTCACAGCAGTGTTTTTTGCTGCCGTAATGTTATGCTGGTGTCAGGGGTAGTACATGATATGGGGCGAGGATTGGCATACTGACTAATTTCTTCTCTTCCAGACCTTTTTTTTCAGGGCCCAGTACCAGGACAGCTGTGCCAGTGCTGGGTTTACACTGGCAAAATACCAGTGTAAACCAATACCAGTGACACCAAAATACTGGACAACACTTCCAACTACTTTGTCAGACTGCACAGGGAAGCCATTGAAATTCACAAGCATAAGCAAAACTTCAACAGGAAAGAAGAAACCTTAAGAATGAACAGAGCATGGTTTCCAGTTCTGAAAAACACCAGGCTAACAAAACACTCTATACTCAGCAATAGCCCTGCAGAGAAGATTAGCACATCAAGCCCCAATCCATATGTAAAAGAACCTCCTCAGGATACAGTGAAGCCTCCCGCCATTAGCATTCCACACCCTGGGAAACTCTTACAGGATGACTCAGCTCAACCCCACCCCTCCTGAGTAGATACAAATGACCTGCCAACATCTTTTCCACACGGTGACACTGAGAGATCTCTGTCTTTTGGTGCTACACCTCTGAAGATGCCAGCCATAGCTGCTGGCGAAACGTCAGGAACTACAATGCCAAGACCACGGCATTACAGCCCGGAAAACCCACAACAACCAAAAAAAGAGCATGTTTCCGCATTGCATCAACATAAGGACTGAACAGCAATTTAAAGGCTGTCCTTAGGATTTCCCTGTAAAACTCATTTAACAAATACGATGCATTTATTAATCTCTTCTTCAAAATTAGTAAGGCTCTTTTCCTTTCACAATTGTTCTAATAATAATAAGCAATAATAACATTTGATTTACATACTGCCCTTCAGGACAACTTAGCACCCATTCAGAGCAGTTTACAAAGCATATTATTATTATCTCCACAACAAACACCCTGTGAGGTGGGTGGGGTTGAGAGAGGTCCAAAGATCTGAGACTGACCCAAGGTCAGTGGTGTCCTCACTTGAAACAGTTGGCTTCAAGTGAGGAAGTGGGGAATCAAACCCAGTTCTCAAGATTAGAGTCCTGCACTCTTAACCACTACAACAAACTGGGCAGCTACTCCTAATTTTCTGGGTCTAATGTCTGGTTGAGCATGCCTTTCTAATGCCCTTGTTTGAAAATTTACATGAGAGGAACTTTGAATGGGGAAGTGGCGTTGAAAGGAGGGGTTCTACACATGTTCTCTGCCCACACTGCATTCGTTGCAAATTATTTTCCCAGGTGAATAATTTTCTGACAGCAAGCACCCATTCTGAAATCCACGGGGGTGGTCATTGGAAGGCTGCTTGAGTGATATAATGGCAAGCAAGGAAATCACTGTTCCTTCCCTGCTTTTCTGCACTGGGCTTTTTTGCCGCTTCTGGCCCCATAGAGGTTCAATGTATCTTCTGAGTTCTTTACGCATGGTCAAATACCCCGGTTCAGTCTCCAAACTGCTTCCTAGATTTTTTCGGGGTGGAACCTTTCAATAGTCAGAGCTCTCTTCTTCAGAGCTTCAGAAGGGAGCTCTGAAGTTTATGCCCTGAAAATCTTGTTGGTTTCTAAGATGCCACTGGACTAAAATCCTGCTGTTTTATTGCAGGCCAAAACAGTCACCTACCTAAAATTAACTGGACTTTTTTGCATTCTGTACAGTGAAAGGCTGCATCAGCTGCAGAACTTATCTTTTTCCTCCAGGGTTTCTGTGGTTTTCTCCCTGTGTCCGTACCTTGATTTTTTTAACAGCAAAATTAAACAGCAGCTTCTTTGAAGTACAGACTATTTTCTCCAGTGTCAGCCCTAGCCCTGCCTTTCACCTTTTGCCCTCCCCTTTATCCTCCTGCATCCTGATTGGTTGAACAGCAATGTGTAACTACACCTCTCCCTTTCTCCCCCCACCACTCTTGACCCTAATGTCAAGTTATGTGACCTTGGCAGTAAATTTGCCCTCTTGCCAACATGAGGTTGTATGAGAGTGTGCTATGTTTTCTTCTTTTTTTAGTCCAGGTAGAATTTTCTTTTAAACTTTGGAGCTCAAATGGGGTGAAGTAAAGGTTGACCACAACCCTCTCTGATGTCCAAACACTGAAATGCATGTACAAAACAACAACACCGCACTGATGAAACCACTGAAATTAGTCTTCCTCTGGAAAGCCCTCAGCAGAAACGAGGCATTTTTTAAAGTGCAGAAATAAAAACCAGACACCACTTAGGTTCAAATCCTTCAAGTGCAGAATTACAGAATCTGAAAGCAGACAACTCACTTAGACAACTCACTGTAAGTATGCTTTGCAGAAGAGGCTGTATTCCAACTTTTCTTCTCCCATGATGGATTTTGATTTTTAACAAAAAAATGGAGTTGGATTGCCAACCTCTAGGTGGGGTCTTGCACTCTCCCAGAATTACAACTGATCTCCGGACCTCAGATCAGTTGCCATGAAGGAAATGGCTGCTTTGAGGGAGAAGGACCCTGCTGCAGTCCTTCTCCTCCCCAAAGCCCACCTTCCCCAAGCAGCCACCCCCAAATCATGAGGAATTCCCCAACTCAGAGCTGGCAGCCCTGTTCCTCTCCCGAAATGCTGCGGATCACCCCACCCCCAGTTCTCCATGAATTTCAAAAGCTGGAGTTGGTAACTCTTGGATCTGAAGGACATGTTGGCCTGTAACTGCTACTTAATCCTTTAGGCTTCTCAGGGTTATAGACCCTTTTTGGGTTTCCAAACCTGAAACACAATCACAGTCATTCATGGGACTGAGTTTAGGAGTTTATTATACGGGCAGCAGCAAAAGGAATAATTCTGCACCTGTGCTCTTGCCCTTTGCAGTACTGTATGGGCTTCAAAGTACTGTTTTTATAGTTACACAATGATCAGGGTTGCTAAATGTCCAGGAGAAAAATGTCCTGTGGGATTTTATTTACTTCCATGCCATGAAAAACTTCAGCTGCCCATTCCTTTACATTAAGCTTTTTTTTTTTTGGAAAATCTAGTATATACTTTTTCCAGATCAGTTGGCACTTAGTATGGATTTGGAGAAACAGCTATTGGCTTAGAGCTTTAGGATTAGGCTTAGAAAAGAATAATTTCTTCATGATCCTGCCTGCTGATCATAGCTCCACTGCTAGTTTCCATTCATTAGCCATTTAAAATGTACTGTCATCTTATTGTCTGTTTATAATATTTATGTGACACTTTTTTGCCAATCACAATTATCTGAGATCTCTAATAAGATAGAAAATTGAAACACCATGACAAGGAAAAACAATAATAAAACCAAAGAAGTCCAGTAATAAAAGCAGGTTGCATATATCAACGATTTTTAACAGGATCAAAACAGCAGAAATCCAGTAGTTGTGACAGTGTGACATCACTTCTGGGAAAACCAGGAAGTAATGTTTTGTCTCTCTAAGAATTACTCTAAACTCTATAGTAGGACCATAGAGTTTTCAGCAGTTCATAGAAGGTACTGATATTGATTTTGAGGAGGAACCATAGAAGTTTTACCATAGAAATTGCTGCTACCTCCCCACAATGTTTCTACCCCACGATGTTTCTACTCCACCTGGTCTCCCAGGCTGGCAACCAGCAACCAATAATTGTGACAGGCAGCAAGAATGAGCTATCCTTACCTTCTGAAGGCCTTCCTAAAAAAAAAGGTCTTCACCTGCAATCAGAAGGAAAGAAACTGAGGCACTATATAGGTCTCCCTGGGAGGCAGTTCTATAGACAGGGAGCCACTGATGAGAAGACCATGTCTTCTGCTTCAGTATATGATATAGAAAAATAATACAATTTAGAAAAATAATCTTATTAATAAGAGAAACTGCCCATTATATGGATTTAAGTAACATAATATTTCAGGAGGACCAACATGCTATAGATCTGCATATGGATTTGATAATGAAGTATGCTTGAAGGAATAGTTTTTCAGTGTTTCCATGTACATAATGAGGGCTCAGTGTGAATCATCTCCAAGTATCTCAGAGTGTAGAACCTTGCAGTGAATGGTGAAAGTGAATTACCAATATTAATTTTAGAAGTGCCCCAGTGTAGCTGACATAATGAAAATAAGGATAGGGTACCATCTAGTGGATAAATAGTAAAATGATCTCTGTGGCATTTAACCTGTCTAGTCACTTTAATAAGGAAGTCTATAATTGATATTTAATAACACAAATCTATGTGTAGATTATCATGTATAATAGCTGAAGTCATTGCAAGTTAATCCCTTAAAAACAATGATCAAACTTTTCTGTCCTATTTCCTTGCAATGTACAAATTTGGGTACTGCACATATATATGGGTCTTTATAGCAGGAGTCATGTTTTGCTTGCAGATCAATAATTCCCTAATGATTGGTCAGGGCACTCAAGCAATTCACAGAAACCTGGTGATTGTTTTACCAGGTTGCTAGAAGCAGATATTCTGATGAATGTGAACAGGTGCGAGCTAACAGAATATTTACCTGTATATGGTATAATGACTGCATAGGAAATTAATCACAAGTTATAAGGTTTATTTACCTTACAGCTTCACAGAAAGTACAACACACCATAATTTTCCAATCAATCTGAGATTTCTTTCATATATCTAAAGTACAGCTACAAGCCCAAACACTGGATTTAATTTTAATTTAATACAAAGTTCACTAGAAAGATTGTCAATTGTTGGAAGAAGAATCAATTATTTCCAGAAGATATCATATCTTATTGATTGTTTCATTAATAGCTTGTTAAAATACCATTATTCCTAAAAACACTTTGTACATAGATAAAAAATAAAGCTCATCAGGTCCACTAAGGGCAAAATCACAGAAATGTGTCCAGTTGCTGGATGTCTGCTGCACTGAGGGCCAAGCTACACATGACGAATGACACTTGAACGGCAAGTGGATTGAGTGGAGGGCAAGTGAACAGGGAGAAATACACTTGCCATTCAAGTGTCATTCGTCATGTGTAGCTTGGCCCTGAGTGATGAGCTGCATGAGTGAATCAGCCGCTCGAGGCCATAGAGCGGAGAGATGTTTGCCAATCTCCAGGTGGGGCCTGGAGATCTCCCAGAATCATCTTCAGATGACAGGGATCAACTCTCCAGGAGACAAGGACTGCTCCGGGGGACAGACTGTATGACATTCTGCCCCTCCGAACCCCACCTCCTATTGGCCCCAACCTTAAACCTCCAGGAAGTTCCCAAGGTAGAGTTGGCAACTTTATTGTGAGATGATTTAATAAAGGTTTGTTGTTGTATTGTGAGATGATCTGAGATTCTTATACCCAATACTTGATAGCAACAGAAGCAGATCACATGTTCAGCAGCAAGTTATTGAGTACTGAATAACAAAACACATACATGAATCATACTGAACACTGTTTGTAATGGCAGCCCTAGCATACAAGTGATCAGTTATTGGAATTAGGTCAGCTCCAGAGAAGGAAGACAAAACTTCTCTAGCTATTTGATGCTGGGAAATAGTTACCAGGCTAGTAATCTGCTAGGTTACAGAGCCAAAGAGGTTATCAAAGAAATTCTGAGTAACAGGATGATAATTTATTATGGAGCCAGCCAGGAAGTCTCATAAAGTCTCCAGTAAGTCTCCTACTTACCCATAATAAAGTACAGATGGGAAACAGATACTTGGACTTACGCAGTGCTTTTATCTGAAATCTCCAAAACTAACTTCATAGACATTAATGAAATTTCACATCACAAAAATTCCTACATTCAGGAACAGATTCTCAAGATTCGGAGGAAGGGGGACATTTAAGAAACTGCTAAATCAACTGCATTGAAAGCATAGGAAATATAAATTCAGGTGACAGAAACGCAAGTCTTTCATAAAAACGGTATGAAGAGGGCACAGAAATATAACAGCAGGGAAGTTTAAAGGGGGCCAGAAATGGGGGAAGATTTAATCAGCTCCTGGAGTCTTATAGGCCTAGTCTGACATGTATGTCTTTTCAGCATAAGATAGAAAGGCTTCTTTTGTGATTCACAAGATTTTATATATCAGTGGTATGCTAAAGTGTGAGAATGTGACATAATTGCTTGGGCTAAAGTTTTTTTTTTTTTTTAACCAGAAGGTGATTTCAATAATCCCTTCCACCCAGAAGACACATTCTCGACCCCCACTGGGGGAATGGCAACTCTAGGTTAAATAAAGCCAATGTGGTGGTATGGTTAACGTGTTGATCTAGGCTACAGGAGACCAAGGTTCAAATCCTGTTCTGCCAGGGAAGCTTGCTGGATGACCTTGGGTCAGTCAAACACTGTTTAACCTACTTCACAAGATTGTTGTGAGGAAAAATGGAGGAAAAGAGAATGTAAGCTTCTTTGGGTCCCCATTGGGAAGAAAGAGGGTATAAATGAAGTAAATAAATACACAAACAAGATGTACATAAATATGTAATATTTCTTTGAACATTCTGAGTTTTGCCAGTGATCTTGCAGATAGTGGGTTGAAGCCAAGCAGCTCTTCAACTGATGAAAAAGCGATAGAGTTGCCATTTGCCCTCTGCTGGCCGGCACTCACTATTCCCTGCCCTTGCTAAATGGAATTAGTGGGAGGAAATTGGGGGGGGGGAGCAATGTCGTGCAATGCACTGATGTCACTTGGAAGTGAAAAGCAGGTTAACAAGGTAGCCAGGAGAGCAATCAATCAGCTGCATCTGGTTTGCCAACTCTCACGTTAGCTAGACTCAGCCAATGTGGTCACACTGATCCATGCTTTTTGTAACCTATCAGTTGGATTACTACAACATGCTCTATGTAGGGCTGCCTTTGAAAATAACCAGGAAACTACAAGTGAGCCAGAATATGGCAGTCCAATTACTGTCGGGGCTAGCCTCTGGTAACACATGTTACCCTTTTTAAAACAACTACTTTGGTTGCCAGTCTGTTTCTGAGCACCTTGAATTGAGCTGGTTATGACATTTGAAGCCTGGGACCCACACATTTGAAGGACTGTCTCCTTCCATACATCTGTGAGCTCCAGCTATGGTCTTCAGGCAGCCATCTGCAGGTGATCCCACCTTTCAACATAGCATATCTGCCATTGACTAGAGCTCAGGCCTTTTCTATTGAGGCTCCTGCTCTGTGGAATGGGCTCCCTGGGAAGGTGAGGGGAACGCCCACCTTGGAGGTCTTTAGGAGCCACTTTTCTATTTGACAGAGTTTTTGAGGGGGTTTAAATGACAGACATCTTTTAAGGGGATTTGGGAGTTATTGTTTTCATTTTAACTGCACTTGTTTTAACTATTATTGTAAGCCACCTTGAACCACAAGGAAAGATGGGGTAAAAATGTTTTAATAAATTGTTTAAGCTTGTCTGTTGTGCTATTGTTGCTACATAACAGTAAGTAAAAGTAAGGAAGGATTCATGCACTACTGAAAAGTTAAGTGTGATGTGGGGGTTGGGCAGGGAGACTGTTATGGGCCCAGAGTGCATAGCGAACATGCCAGCCATCAAATAAAATGATGCAAAACAGCATTTGTGTGTTAGTACAACTTGTGCACAAGCCCTCTGATGCTCTTTCACAAAGCAGTGCCAAAAATTCAGAATGGTGAAAAACCATAGAGAGGGAAGAATCCATTAGAAAGTTTCCTAACTGTAAACTTGTGGAATTGAACTGTTCTTTTGCACAGATCCTACATACTTCAATAGAATTTGCACAGGAAACATCCTCAGGTTGTGTCCATAGACAGTGAAAGAAAGAACCAGGCAGTGCCCTTTAATAAACAAACATACCACTTGCTACATGTTTGTAGAGTAATAGTGACATCCTGTGGCCAGTTTTGATTAGTCCAAGAAATGGACAGTCTTGCAAAATCACAACACAAAATAAGAAACCTAAGTTTGCTACTGTTCACATAAAGGAGTATATAAGAAGAGATGAGGGAGAGGAACAGGGCAGGAAAAGGATAGATATATTTGTTCTTGGTTCAGTTTGAAAATTCAGAAATCAAATTAATTAAAAAGAAAATCTAAGATAAAACTAGACAGCTATTCCTATCCTGCACAAGATGTTCAGTACCTTCAGTTTAATTTAACTGTCTGTAAGGCATGTGGGGAGGAAGTGAACACAGAAGCTTCAGTACTTCTATGAAGAAGAATTTATTCAAAACTATAAATCTATACCATCAAAAGTCCAACGCATGGCTGCAAGAAAGGACTAATCACACACACGGACAAATGTAGTACAGACTCCTGTATGCCACAACTATAGAACATCTCAACATTTCTGTACAACAGATTCCTTGAGACAAGTCATATCAGTGACCCAAGCTTATGTTTCAGGGAAAAGCAAATGAAGAAGATCCAGAAATAAGGTTGTGACAAGAAATACTTCACATCATCTTTGTTCTTTGGTAAATTTGGTACATCTTTGGAAAATTTATGAGGTTTTCTTGAAATAATACAGGGTTCCAGGCATAGAGTGGTTCTTTCATTTACCAGGAGATCTTAAAGTGGGCTTCTGCTCTGAAGGACCACCATCATTTGCAGCTACCTGGTGACACTATTGCCCACCTTCTGGTAGCAGTTTCTTTACCTTTAGTAACACCTAGGAAGGTTTAATGAAACCTTCCCCATTTTTATTTTTTCGCCCTGGAGACAGCCATTAAGGTTTTTTTTTTTCAGCAGAAGTCTGCATCCTGCCCCAGGTATGTCTCACAGTATAATTGGGCTACACTCCACCATAGTTGTGTGTGCATCTTTGGATCCAACACCTGCCTTTAGATGCCCGTCTGAGCCTCTCCTTGTGTTGCAAAACCCTATTAAACTGAAAGCCACTTTCCAGCGGATGACCTCTGCCTTCTACAGCAACAGCAACAACAATTTATATACCCCCTTTCAGGACAACTTAACACCCACTCAAAACTGTTTACAATGTATGTTATTATCCTCACAACAATCACCCTTTGAGGCAGGTGGGTCTAAGAGAGCTCTGAAAGAGCTGTGATTGATCCAAGGTCACCCAGCTGGCTTCAAGTGGAGGAGCGGGGAATCAAACCTGGTTCTCCAGATGAGAGTCCCACTGCTCTTAACCACTGCACCAAACTCGACTATCCTGAGAATTCTCCAGAGAATCCCAGAGTTGGGAATTCTCTGCCCTTTAATCTGATCTGGAGCACATGGGCCAATCTGATACCTCCTCAAGAGCTATTTTAGTAGGGTTGCCAACCCTGGGTTCAGAAATTCCTGGAGATTTGGGGGTGGCAACTGGGAGAGGGGTTTGAGGAGGGCAGAGACCACAGTGCGGTGTCATGCCATAGAGTCCACATCCAGTCATTTTCTCCAGCAGAACTGATCTCTGTCATCTGGAGATCAGTTATTCCAGGAGATCTCTAGGTACCATCTAAAGCAGTGATGGTGAACCTATGGCACGCGTGCCACAGCTGGCACGCAGAGCCCTCTCTGTGGGCACGTGAGCCAAGTTGGATCGCTAGGTCCAGGGATCATTTGGAGGGGGAATGCACTGGAACGGCGTTCCGGTAGCTCTGAACAGAGATCACATGGGGTTTGGTCCTGCCCACATGATTCCTTTCCCTCAATGCTGCCTCCCTCCTGCCCGTCTCTTTAGCAGCAGGAAGCGGAGGCAGCAGCTGGGCTGCTGGGGCTGGCTTTCTAAAGGAGCTTTGATTTAACTTGCTTTACTTTCATTCGTGGCTCCTGAGTGAGTGAATGAGAGAGAGAGAGAGACACTGACTGACTGCAAGCCGGGCTGCTGGTGTAAAGAAGGGCAAACTGCTTTGATTTCACTTGCTTTATTTTCATTTGTGGCTCCTGAGAGAGAGAGAGAGTGCTTGAAAGCCTGGCTGCTGGTGTAAAGGAGGGCAAACTGCTTTAATTTGCTTTACTTTCATTTGTGACTCCTGAGTGAGTGAGTGAGTGAGTGAGTGAGAGAGAGAGAGAGAGAGAGAGAGACTGACTGACTGACTGACTGACTGACTGCAAGCCAGGCTGCTGGTGTAAAGAAGGGCAAACTGCTTTGATTTCACTTGCTTTATTTTCATTCGTGGCTCCTGATTGAGTGAATGAGAGAGAGAGTGCTTGCAAGCTGGGCTGCTGGTGTAAAGGAGGGCTTTGATTTAACTTGCTTTACTTTCATTCATGATGAGTGAGTGAGAGACTGCCTGCCTGCCTGCATTCGTGGCTCCTGAGTGAGTAAGAGAGAGAGAGCGAGAGAGAGAGAGAGAGTGCTTGCAAGCCGGGCTGCTGGTGTAATGGAGGGCAAGCTGCTTTGATTTAACTTGCTTTATTTTCATTTGTGGCTCCTGAGTGAGTAAGAGCGAGAGAGAGAGAGAGAGAGAGAGAGAGAGAGAGAGAGAGAGAGAGAGAGAGAGTGCTTGCAAGCCGGGCTGCTGGTGTAAAGAAGGGCAAACTGCTTTGATTTAACTTGCTTTATTTTCATTCATGACAAGTGAGTGAGTGAATAAGAGACTGACTGACCGCAAGCTGGGCTGCTGGTGTAAAGAAGGGCAAATAGCTAAAATTTCACTTGCTTTATTTTCATTCATGGCTCCTGATTGAGTGATTGAGAGAAAGGAGAGAGAGAGAGAGAGAGAGAGAGAGTGCTTGCAAGCTGGGCTGCTGGTGTAAAGGAGGGCAAGCTGCTTTGATTTCATTTGCTTTATTTTCATTCGTGGCTCCTGAGTTAGTGAGTGAGAGAGACGGAGAGAAAGAGAAAGATGTTAATTAGTTCGGATAACTGTATGAGTTGTTTTTTCTTAACTAAAACCTCAGTATTCAGGTTTAATTGCAGTGTTGGCACTTTGAAATAAATAAGTTGGTTTTGTGTTGCAGTTTGGGCACTTGGGCTCAAAAAGGTTCGCCATCACTGATCTAAAGGATGGCAACCCTATGTTTTAGCTTCCTAATCTTCCCTTGTGGCATTCTAGGGGTTTTTTTTGTTGCTGTTTCCAAACCTTACACAGCCTTCTAGTTTAAAAATTAATATACAAATTGGGCCTTGGGTGATGGTAACAGTATACGGAAGAATGCTCAGCAAATGCTAAACCGCCTTGAACATTTATATGAAAAAATGGGATACATTTTCTTTAATTTTTAAAAAATGAAGAGAAATCAATAATCCCCATAAGACCTAAAGACGGTTGGCAGTATGGCAGTACAGTCTGCACTGTGTTCTTGGCTTAAAATAATATTTTGCACATAGTAAAAAATGAGAAGAAATGTCAGACTTAACATTCTAAAGTTCAGATGTAATTAAATCTCTCTCTGGAAATATGAGTGGAATACTTTAAAAAACCTTGTATCTTAATGAGTACTGATTGGTATTGAGGCAATAACAGGGAAACATCAATTTGTTAAATTAAATACACAAGAAGATGTCAAACAGAATCCAGTTATTGCCTGATTTCTACTGTGACTGATACTGTCAACTACCTTAAATTCTTGCCACTGGTTATTCAAATAGTTAAATGTGGAACTTCTGCATGTACTCTGCAGTTAAGCTGTGGTGTCTCCCACGTTTACACTGAAGAAACGTGTGCTTCTAAATAAATTCTGCACTAATTGACAATGGCAATTTTGAAAACTGTTCAAATTTTAAAGAATATGAATTGAAATTTTGGCAAATAAACCATGATTTAGTCAAAGTTAACCACCTGTAACTCTAACTGATTTCAGTGGAAGAAGTTTAAAGTAATCTTTAAAGTACTTAGGATGACAACTAAGCCCAACACTGCAACATGCTGATGTGTCGCCTGTTCTCAATGAAGTTGCACTGTCCTTGAAGAAATAGGCCGGTAGTTTGGGTAGGGTTGCCAGGCCTCATTACCCTCCCAATGGGAGGGTGGGGAACCCAGCACTCACCTTTTTAGATTCCTTGCAGGGGCTCGCACCCAGAGCGGAAGCAATGACATCATTTCCAGAAATTACATCATTGTGCCTGCCTGGAGTGCACCTACAGCATGCTGGCCTGGAGGTGGGGGAGGTTCTTGCCTCCTGGGCCCATTCTGCAGGGCCTTTTCCTCCCACTGGTCAGGTGAGTGGCGATGGAGGTCAGAGGCTGGGAGCGGAGGATCCCCTGTCCCTACCAGGGGCTGGCAACCCTAATTTTGGGGTGCTTTTGAATAGAGATGGGCACAATCCAAAAAAAAATTAATGATCCAGCTGATCGTGGATTGGGGCCAGCAACAATCCCAAATAAATGATCCACACCGATCATCTCCCATTCCCGATCCGTGGATTGTGGATCGTGGAGGCAAAAGCGGAGGGGTGCCCCGCTGTTCCCAGCAATACAGGAGTGGTGGGTGATGCCGGCGGCATCTGTGTTTGTGTTTGGCCATCTGTGTTTGGCCATCAGAGCTGCCTATCAGGGTTTGCAGGGATGAGATTGGAGTGCCCATGGCTACAGAACACCCCCTCCCCCCTCCTTCTCCTGGCTGTCTTCTCCCAGCTGGTGGCTGCTTTGCTGCTCCGTGGTTGGAAGGAAGCCCTGCTTATCAAGGAAAGCTGGGCTTCCATTTCGGTTTCCAGGGTGACAGAAGGAGGGCAAACACAGCTCAGGCATTCCCCTGGCTCCGTTGCCAGGGGAATAGATTGCTGGCGCCTGAGTGTCTGGATCCCCGATCCGAGCCCAATCGCCCTGATCCAGGCCCCTCCCGATCGCTGGATCGTTGGCCATGGACGATCATGATCTGCCGGGTCACGATCGTGCGATTGCCATTATCTTGGGTTTTTTTCTGATAGTAATGCGGATCATGCCCATCTCTACTTTTGAACCTATTCCTACAGATGAATAAGCAGATGGCAGATGTGGCCAGGAGTTCCTTTTACCAACTTTGACTCTTAGCCATCTGTGACCATTCCTGGGCAGGAAAGATCTGGGTACTGTGGTACACCCTGGTTACATCTATATTTGATTATTGCAATGTGCTCTCTGTAGGGCTTCCCTTGAAGAGTATCTGGAAATGTCAACTGGTGAAGAATGCTGCAGCCAGGATGCTGACTAGAGTGGGCTGTAGGGAACATATCACTCCAGTCTTGGCCCATCTAAACTGGGGTGGGGGGCAAAGTGGAGGTACAGGGGATACTTACCCCTGCCTCTATGCTTTGTGTGTGTGGGTGCTCCCATGCTCCACTGTCACACTGGATACTGATGTTATTACTGAACTGGGTTTCAGTGCACTCCATGGCTCCTCCGTTACAACAGGGAAGCATGGGAACATGTCCATGCACTCCCCCACCTTGTCAACTAGGTGAGCATTTCTGGGGCGCAGCTGGTGAGAGCCAGGGGGATATCAAGCCTAAGCAGTATTTGCTAGTACAGAGCGGCTGATGGTCTTGGCTCTGGCCTGCGTGCCTGCACCTGCCCTCACCCCTGTGATGCAAGTGAGACATCCCTGGAATATATTAAAGTCATTTGTTTAGAATTAGTTCAGGAGGATACCAAAGTCATTGGACCTTTACATTTTGTTACGGTAAGCATCTCCAAAGCAAGAGCTAGAGGTGGAAAAGCCTCTTTTTCCTCTTGAGGAGGAGGAAAGCGTAATGTGTTCTCCCCCCAGTGTTTTATCCCTGGATCTAGCTTCAAGCTTTTGGAACAAACCTCTCCCAGCTTCTACCTGAGCCCTTTTAGTGAGGCCTGGCTGTCTCCCACACCTTGAGAACCAGTCACAGCAAGAAAACAGCTTGTAAAACATCAGCTGAGACAGAAGGTTTGTCTCATCGGAATGCTACTTATTCTATGCTTGAACGGCTCTTGAAACAGCAGGAACCTGAGCATGCCTATGTATACAAAAGACAGGCCTAGTAGGTTTTAAATTGGCATTCATTGAGTGGAATCCACTTTGGCTCCTTTTCTCATTTCTCTCCTGGGAAGCCATTGTTTATGGTAACTGGGAATTGGATATTGCCATATTTCTAATACCTATCCTTGCTTAATGCACAGTTTGAAATAAATAGGGACAGTTTTGCACTAAAATTAATAAGAATGCTTCAGGAAAAAAGTATGCACCTTGTCCATTTAGCAGAAAAGATTGCCAGTGTTTTTAAGGGTAAAGAGAAACCCTGGGATGCATACTTCATTCTCTGAAAAGCCATTCCCTGTAAACAAATTCATAGCACTCTGGTCTACTTGTTCAACATTTTGCTTCTCTTCGAGTGCAGCCTATTGATTGATATACCTCAGGGAAAAAATTCCTCCAACTTATCCAAGCAAGCTCCTAAAGAAAATATCAGTTATAAAAAAGGAGAAGGGAAAAAGAGCAATGGTGGCAAGAATGGCTAATCTTTCATTTCACTGAACATCTGGATAGTGCAAGGCTGTTTTAACCTCCTGAGTGAAAGGAGAATTTAGCACCAAAGGGTAACCATGCAAGGCTGTGCTGTTAATCTGACGACAACAGAGAAATCTGTGTTGCACATTCATTGGGCCATATGGATATCAGTTTGCACCTGCGGAGAGTACTGAAGGGAATTTTATCTACTGGAGACAATGCTACCATAGGGGCTAACAATGAAATTTAATTTAGAGTCTTACCTCTTTAGTATGTGATTGGGACTCTTGTTAAATACAATGAAGCGTATTATTTTGAATTTTTAAAATATCTGTATGTATCATTTTATTTTAAAAACATTTTAATGGATTGATAGAATTATATTCTTGTAATGCTGAAAGCAGAAGGAATGTAGTTTGTAAGAATCATTATACTAAAATATTCTTAAAGAACAAGCAGATCCAAATTAAAAATGAGAGAGAATGGAGTAATAAGATGATTCCATAAAGATTCCTTGGAAGAATCAAATACTTCTTAATTGAAAATTAAGATGCATATGATCTTTTTTATGATACTTGACATCTGAATTTAACACAGCAGTAAGATTTTATGTCTCAGTATTTGAAAAATAAACACACACGTGCACACACACAGTATCGAATTAAGTTACAAAGAACACCAACACCTTTGCAAATGGGATTTCCCTGTGCCCATTGTTTAGTGAGTTGCTGACCATTAAACCTAGTAGGATTCTGAAGGAAAAAACTTAACAATGCTGCCTATCAGGAATTTGTATGTATTCCTTCCTCTTGTTGGCTGGAGCAGTGGTTGTCTTGCCCTGCTAGCTATAACGTAAGTTACAGTTATACCTAGAGGTTTCAGAGAATGGGGGCAGAAAGCATGGGTTCTATATTAATTAAATCTGTAGGTCAAATAGGTCAATAAGAGCATATCCCTCCACTGAAGTCATTAGCCTGGGAAATTGTGTGCTGCGGTTAACTCAAAAGAAATTACTCCTGGTTTGAGAAATTACTCCTGGTTTGAGAATAAATGTTCACTGAACAGTGTTACTGACTGGGAAAGGAAAGGATATGATTATTTTAAATACCAAAAAAACCCCAAAACTGTTTGCTAGTATTGATGTGCTACCACCCTCACATGACAGCAGTCTGGAGAAATTACCTCGGTTGTCCCCTCTCTTACAAAAGGACCCACTGGAGAACACTAAAAAAATGTGATGGTAGGCACATTTTCTTTTAGGCAAAGTACAAGGTTTTGAGAGACTGACTCCAACTCCGTGGCAATTTAAAACAAATAAAAACCTGACATCTGAATATGGCAAGAGAACTTTTTATTACATTTCGATCCACTTTTCTTCTGTCACAAAACTTGATGTCGTTTACATAGGAGGCTTCCTAACTAGCAGAAAAATATATGTTGAACGCAGACACTTCATCAAGGTGTTATCATGTACATTTCCATCATACCTTGGGTTCTGTTCTTGGTGCAACTTCATCTGTGACAAAAGGAATTTTGATTAAAATCGATTCCTTAGTAAAGCACATGATGAAATAAGGAACTCATTTATTTCTTTACACCCTGCCTCCATTTATACTCCTCTCCAATGGACCCAAAGCAGCATATGCACTTCTCCTCTCCTCCATTTTATTCTCACAACAGTCCTGTGAGGTACATTAGACTGGCAGTATGGGATTCTCTCATCATCCAGCAAGCTTCCATGGCAGAATGGGGATTTGAACTGGGGTCTAGGGGTGTACATAATGGAAAAAAATGAGCCGAAAATCCACACAGAAATCACTGGTTTGGCTTGCTAAAGTAGCTTCTGGAATGCTGAACCAAATCTGAACCAACTCTGGGAAACTAAATTGTAACAAGTCCCTTCCATCATAAAGTTTACTGTTTTGTTTTGTACCTTCCAGCAGCAGGCAGGCACTGGGAATCCTCACAGAGTAAAGCACCGAGTCATTACTGACCCATGGGAGGATGTCATATCATGATGTTTTCTTGGCAGACTTTTGTTACAGGGTAGTTTGCCATTGCCTTCCCCAGTCATCTACACTTTACTCCAAGAAAATTAGCATCTTGTTTTTCCTGAACAGTGCCAATCAGATCCCAAGGGGAGAGAGACATTACATTATTAATTAACTCCATTGGCAGGAATGGGGAATAAGACCAGTGCCTATGAGTGCATCTTGCCCCCTGCCATCGCTTCCCGGGAAATGGCATTGCCTCCCTCCCTGCCAATCAAGTCCTCATGGGGGTCATTTTGTAGAAAAAAAACTGCAGGAACTCATTAGCATATCTCATTAGCATATGCCACACCCCCTGATATCACCAGAAGTGTGTCAGAAGGCAACACCCACCCCTCAGGCCTCTTTCCCCCAAAATCTCCAGGTATTTCCTGAAAATAAAGCAGAATGACTCAAAGCAGCTTACCCTCCTCTGGAGAGCCAGCCTCACCATCCCTACTTGCACAGATGCACTCACTCACTAGTCACAAATGAAAATAAAGCAGCAGAATGAATTGAAGCAGCTTACCCTACTTTGGCGATCCAGGCCCAGCAGCCCTGCTTGCATGCACACACTCACTCAATCACTAGTCATGAATGAAAATAAAGCAGCAGAATGCATTTAAAGCAGCAGCTTACCCTCCTTCGGAGATCCAGGCCCAGTAGCCCGGCTTGCATGCACTCATCCTCCCTCCCTCTCCCCCTCCCCCCTCCCTCCCTCTCTCTCTCTCACTCATCATGAGTCACAAATGAAAATAAAGCAGCAGAATGAATTTAAAGCAGCAGCTTCCCCTCCTTTGGAGGGGAGGCAGTAGGGAGGAAAAGGAATCATGTGGGCGGGGCCAAAACCCACGTGACCTCTTTTCAGATCTACAGGAATGCTGTTCCAGCATGTTCCCCCTCCAAATGAGCCCTGAGTCCTCACAAGGAGAGACCCCCTCCCCTCCTCTCAGCTTTGGAAATGTTTGGAGGGCAGACTTCAATCATAGGCTGCAATTTAAAGGACGCTTCCCTGGGAATAAGCACTATTGAATAACATGAGATTTTCATCTGAGTAGACTTGTTTAGGATTGCTTCCATAGTATTTCAGAGCTCTCTCTTTTTCTGAGTCAAATGGCAAATGTGTACCTACTCTACCCTTTCAAAAACAATCCTGCCTGCCCCCACAGCAAAAAGGAAAGTTTATGGGGAAAATAGAGGTCTGTTTGGGCAGCAGGGTGGGGGCAGGCAGGGATGAATTCTGCCTGCCCGCTTGCACTTGGGCAATGGAGAAGATTGGAAGTGAGAATGCCCTATTTTGCAGAACCTTGTTTCTCCACCTTCCCCTTTGAAAAGAATAACATGTGTTTGTGCATGTGCGAGCTCAACAGGATAAAACTCATAAAAATGAAAAAATAAACAAACAGATCAGATCCAAGCTGGCACTAACCCACCTGGAACAAATTAGTAATGGAATGGAATTAATCTGAAATCCCCAGAGTTAAAACTGAAATTGAAATTTTCGTGGTGCACAGATACTTGGATGTCCCAGATTCTAGGTTGACAATCTTACCACTTCATGACACCGATTCTGTAATATACTATTTGGTTAAGTCCGGAAAAAAAGAAATTTCTAACTAGTAGAAAAAGATATGTTGATCTTTTCTGATACTTTAAGGAAGGACAGAACTGACCAAATGATAGTTTCCAATGGCTTATCCTGCAAAATACTTTTCCTAGTATAGAAAATGGGGCATATATCATAAGATTGGAGCTGACTCCATAATGGTTGCAGGAGAATTATAAATATTAGTCATAGTAGAGGCATAAGTCCCTTTTTTCGCAGTCACCTATTAGAGCCCTTCCATTTCAACACATTTTTAATATCGTGGCACTCATATGAAAAACAATATATATTGTTGTTTCAAAATTGAAAGAAACTGGACATGTAAGCTATGGTTATATTTGTATTTTTCTTCATATATATATATATATATATATATATATATATATATATATATATATATATATATATATAATGAATGTTCTGATGTCTTTCGTTTCAATTTTCTTTCTTTTAAAAAAATATATATATATATAATGAATGCTCTATGGACTTAATCAAACTCTAGGTTTGTCCATAACAAGTTCAATAGTTGCTAGTTGCTGTTAGATCTTCAGCTTCATTAAATCTAAAAGTTTCAGCTTTTGTTCACAGTTAGTGTACCTAAATCTATAAAGGCTGCCATAGCTGTCTCCTAAGAGACATAAAACTGAGGTCCTCCTGACCACTTGTGGTCATTAAGGATCCCATGGCATATTTTGTGCAGAATATCTGCTATATTCCAGCTGCCAGATTCCATTTCTTCTTTCCTGAAACATCTACTTTTGTAAACAGTGGCTATAGTTGAACTTCAGTAATGGCATAATATATTATTCCACTCGAGAGTCAAAATTGCTCCATGGACCTGCTGAAGTTTACACACAATCTTCCTAGGCAACCTTGTGCATCACACATTGCAATATTCTAATTTCTAGATTAATTAAAATCTTTTAGGCATCTCAGCAGGCTTTGAAGGTCCCTTTAAATTATTTTGTAACATTCCTGATGATGGTAACAGGGGACCACAACAGCCTTTTAATTGGAGGTACATTTCCAATACACAGAGCTGAATCCACTTCCCATAATTTAATACTTTAACATCATATTTTAAAATGTATAGATTGGCTGGAGAATAGCAGTTTCACTAAACATAAGCAGGTAGTTACTTATGTCTGTGTACTTTCCCTTCACTTGGCTGACCTACTGCAATATATCTGCAAAACACAGAGGTCATTGCTGCTGGTGTGCTGGTTATAGTATTGAATGGTTCCCTCTATCCATTGGTAAAACTGCTATGATGTCAGGTATTATTCATGATGAGCGTACTTACTGATCTGCTCTGCATCTAGAAACTTCCTTTTGAGCTTTCTAATAGTAACAGATAGTAGGGTTTACTATTGTCTTCATGCTATGTGGACAAGCTTAAAAGAGAAAAGAGAAGAAACAGGTCACCTTTGCATGAATGAATAGAAGGAAGACTAACAACATGTTTTTCAGCCACAATGTAGAATGAACAGATAAGCAAATCAACAAATCAAATGCTAGTGTAGCTTTGCCTCCTCACAACAACTACTGTTGATGCTGTCTCTGGCTGAAGAAAGTTTAAAAAGCGCACCACCATTGGGTGCCTGGGACAGGAGGAAACTGTGCTGCTTCGTATGTGCAGACACTTTCCTTCTCCTGACCAAAGTAAGATCGTCTCACAGGGAGAGAGAGCCTTCTCCCAGCTCAGGCTATACGGGGTATTGGCAGTGCAACCTTCTGCAGAGTTGCGTAGAGTAGAGTAACTCTGCATAGGATCACACTGGTGGTTAACTTTCCCCCTGAAGTTGCAGCAAGTGACTAGTCAAGTGAACATGGATGGGTGAGACTGATATCTTCATGGTCAGTTCATTGGTAGACAAATCTATTGTTTAAATTGGAAAGCAACTTTTGTTTTTATTATTTATTTATTACAGCATATGAATTTCCATAGAGCTTCTCTAGGAATACTTTTTAAAAATAGCATGTCTTAAGTTTCTAATGGAAGCAAAAATCATATGAGAAATAAGCATGTCTCAGGAAGCCCTTAGTATGACTTCAATGAATGGATGAGCACCAGAACCGCATAGTATGGAGTGGAGTGGGTGAGCTGGTGATCTATCGGCATGCCTGGCTTTAAACAAAAATGACTCTTTGAAGAGCGAAGGAAGAGCTTGGGCCTCTTCTACTGAAGGCTTGAGCCTCCTTAGGGAGGCCCACGTCATGCTGGAACTATGGCTCTGGACTCCTTATGCCTTTTATACACCGTAATGGTTATTAAACTGCACTGTGCAGATAAGTGCCAGAAAAATTGCCAGGTTATTTTCTTCCCATAAAATTAGCCAATTTGCCTCTGTGTGTGTGGGATTGTAAAGAACTGCTAAGCATCCAATTCAAGTGATTAACCTCTTAGTTAATAAAAGCAACAATTTCACGAGTATAAATAATATAATAAAGGGAATGTTCCTATCAGAGTAATATAGCATGCACTATCCTTTGCTCTTCTCCTTAATTGGTAAATAATTCATCAAACCCTGAAATGAATTGTGCTCCCACCCACATTTCTTCATCCAATTATCATGAAATAGGGAAGACCACTTTGCAAAGGAAGAGATTAGCAAATTATTCCAGTAGCTTTCCTTCCTGCCTCTATTTGGATCTGGTCTGGCACTTCTATGGTGGTGACTGAGGGCCAAGCTACAAGTGACGAATGACACTTGAACGGCAAGTGGATTGAATGGAGCGCAAATGAACAGGGAGAAATACACTTGCCGTTCAAGTGTCATTCGTCACTTGTAGCTTGGCCCTCAGTTTGCATAAAAATCCAAAGGTTTTATTTTCAAATCATAATTGCCTTCTTTTTGTTTCAATTTTCTACTTTGTAGATAAAGAAGTATTGTACACTTCATGCTATTTTACTTCTTATTATGTTCATGTGATGAATGTGGGTCCAGGATATACCAGGGGCCACCTAGGTTAAGAAGATCTGCCACAGAGGCCCTATGTTGTATGCCTCCCCTTTCTGAATCCTCTGAAGGTGGATGACCCTCAGAGACAAGACTTTCTCTCTCAAGGACACTCAGCTCTGAAAATCTCTTCTCTCAAATGTTCATCTGGCTACTAGCCTGTTTAGGTGCCAGGTGAAAATGATAAGACCATTAATAAAATCAGGAATAATATCAGCAATAAAAATCCATAATAAAACTTGAACATAGTTAAAAAAACAAACTAACCCCTTCCCCAAACTTCACAATCAAAGAATTCATTTCCCTCTGTGTCATTTATTTTTTGAGTAAAGGTGACTGGACACTCTTGGTGGGGGCGGGGACGACGACGACACTACATTTCCCCTTTTTGAGAACCAGACTGTGCAGTGTGTCTATGTGAAGCTTCTCTTTGTCTGATCTAGAAGCTTCTCTATTAGACATGGGCATGGACCACAAAACTGAACCACAAAAAAACCAAACGATGCGGTTCGTGGTTCATGGGTTTCCACGAACTAGGAACCATGAACTCCCATAAACTGGGGCAAGTTCCTGAACCAGTTCGTGGTTTGTGGTTCATGGGGTTTAAATGCCCCTTAAATGCTGCTTACAAGTGGCAGGTCCCTTTAAACTATCAGCTGGCAGGTGGGGGAAATCCCCCCCCAAACCCCCCAAACCCCAGTCCCATCACCCCACCCCATCCCCCAGCTACAGCAGTCATTTGAGGGGCAGGAAGGCCGTTTTTGGCCTCCTTTGAGGACCCGCAGAGCAATGAAGGAGGCTGAAAAGGACCTTCTTGTCCCTCAAATGGCTGCCGTGGTGGCCATTTGAGGGGTGGGAAGGCTTTCGGCCTCCCCTGCTGCTCTGCGGGCCTGCGTAGCGGCAGAGGAGGCTGAAAACGGCCTTCCTGTCCCTCTTGGGAGGAGGGAGAGGAGGCCATGGGGAAGACAAGGTAAGCAGCAGGAAAGGGCCCTTTAAACGATCAAATGCCCCTTTCCCTGCTGCTTAGGGTGGGGTGTGGGGCTGTGGGTCTGGGGCTGGGATTTGTGGGGTTTGGGTGTTTAAAGGGCCCTGCTGCTTGCAAGTGGCAGGAAAAGTTTAAATGGCCATTTCCCCGGGGAAATGGCCATTTAAACTACCCTTTAAGATGAACCAAATGAACCAGTAGACCAGTTCATAGAAGTTCATGGAAATGAGCTTCCACAGATCACTGGTTCGTGAGCCATAAACCAGGCTGGTTCATGGGTTTTTTGCTTTGTATTCAGGTTTGTGCCCATCTCTGTTCTCTATGACTCTTCCTTTTCAGACTGTGCCTTTGTTCTCTCTCTCCTTGTGCTGTTTGCATCTTATCTGATGCCTGGATAGTGATACTCCACACATGATCCATGCTTTCCTGATAGGGTTGCCAGGTCCAGGTTGGGAAATTCCTGGACATTTGGGGGGGGGGTGGAGCCTGGGGAGGGGGTGGTTTTGGGCAGGCCAGGGCTCTTTTGGCTCCTGAGAGGCCTCAGTGGGGTGTAATTCCATAGAGTTCACTCTTCAGAGCAGCCATTTGCTCCAGGGGAACTGGTCTCTGTTGCCTGGTGATCAGTTGTAATTCCAGATCTCCAGCTACCACCTGGAGGCTGGCAACCCTATTTCCTGACTGCAAATCTGCATTAACTAAATAATATCCCCAATATTTATGACATAATGTTTATAATATGACAGTTTATTTCATGGCAGCTGTAAATGTTGGTTTTTATTTTGTTTTGATAATTATTTTATTATTTTTATTATTATGATTGGAATCATCCTCAAAAGCTGCTGTGCTAACTGTGCAAATATTGAAATATGTTTATATCTTTTACAGTTTCCCTAGTTTGCTTCTTGTTTCAACCTATGCAAGACCTTTCAACCAGCAACCACTATTCATTCTTTGGGCCTCTGGTTGGTTTCATGCTCCTTCTCATCACAGATTTATACTACCTGTCCTGGAACTGCTGTATAAGTGGACTGTGATAGAGCAGCATCCTCTCTGGGCCATTTGTGCACCAAAAATGGGACATGCAGGTCGGCAGTCCTTTATTCCTCCTCATTTCAATGCCTAATACTGACTCATGTTTAAAAAATATCCCAGGTTTTGAATGGAATAATGTCAGAATATTTTAAGGATATTGCTTAACCACTTTTTGTCAAAAGGTCAGGCTTGCTTTTTGCCTTGGCAATCTATTTATTCTGTCTACTAAATTTCATCATGTATGGCAGAATGCTGGGATCAATATCGAATAATCATTGCTCTCTTTTTCCTTCTAATGGAAATTTATCTCAATACAGAGATCCTCAGAAATAATTCCTTTTTTGTGGCAGGGATTATATTTTGTTTTAAACATATATGTTTACTTAAACACATGCATCATGAGTCTTCTTCGTCTTACTAATTGAACTCATTTTTTCCAGTGACTTGTGTGGGTGTATTTTACTTTATGGAACTGCCATTATTTTTCAGGTGCCAGGCAAAATTGGTCTTTTTTGGTCAAAGAAGGAGAGACAAAGGAAAGAGAAGCTAGAATTCAGTCTTTTGCCTAAATATGTGGTTAGTGTTGTCAACCTTGACAATGCCAGTTATCTGTTTTGTGCACTGTACATAGTCTTTGTACTATACTCTGATGCAGTAGACAGTGCTCTTTCTGTGCATATGTTCCTTGCCATTCAGGACAAAGTTGAAACAAGATCCATTAATGTATTTATTTATTTAAAACATTTTTATATCATATTTCCACTCAGTTTAGAGTCCAAAGCAGAGAACAATCACAACCATTGAAACAAGCTATCAATTGATCGATCTATCAATTTATCTAATAGTGATCCCTCCTCCCTCCACTATGTTTTAATTGTTGTTTTTATGTTTTTGAGTGTGTATTTAGCTTGGTTTTAATTGTTTTAATGATGTGTTGTTTGGTTTTCATGATTTTTAAGACATGCTTTTATCATGACAGTTTTTAATCTGTTAGCTGCTTTGGTGGCCCTGATGATGATGTCATGGTGTTCAAGATACAACAGGGCAGAAAGTCAGGGTATAAATTTTTGTAAATAAATAATAAAATAAATAGTTTTGAGGGCACAAGGGAGAATGCCCTTTATGTTGCCACCCACCTAATCGCAGATGGTAAGGGCACTCAAAGAAGGGCCCCTGAAGATGACCGCAGTGGTTAAGTAGGTTCATATGAGAGTAGGCGGTCCTTTGGGTATGTTGGTCCCAAGGGCTTAAAGATCAATACCAGCACCTAGAATTGGGCTCAGAAGCTGATTGGGAGCCACAGTAAGTGGGAAAAGACTGGAGTGATATCCTCTCTGCAATACATTCCTGTCAGCATTCTGGCTGCAGCAGTCTGTACCAGCTATAGCTTCAAAACACCCTTCAAGGGCAACCCCACATAGAGTGTGTTGCTGTTGTCTAAGCGAGATGTTACCAGAACATATACCATACTGATAAGAGTTTTTTGTCCAGGAAACGCTGCACCTAGCTCGCCAGCTGAAGCTGGTAAAAGGTATCTCTGGCCACTGCTGCCACCTGTTTATTCAACGGGAGGCCCAGGTTCAGCAGCATCCCCTACGATACGAATCTGCTTCTTTAAGTAAAGTGCAACCCCATCCAGAGCAGGAGATAACTCAGTTCCTGGGTCAGTCCTTCCACTGACCAGTAGCACCTCTGTTTCGTTAGGAATAAGCTGCAGCTTCATAGCCCTTGTTTATTGCAAAACTGCCTCCTGGTGCTGGTTCATGGTTTCCACCGCTTCCCTGAGATCTTCTGAAAATGCAAGACAGAGCTGAGTGTCACCTTCATATTGGTGACAACCCAGGCCAAATCTCCAGATGACCTCTTCCAGTGGTTTCTTGTAGATGTTAAAAGGCATGGGGATCACAATGGAACCTCATGGGAGAGGCCAAGGGGCTGAGAAGCAGTCCCCCAGCACTATTACCTGAAACCTACCTTCCAGGTGAGATGGAAACCACTGCAGAACTGAGCCTCCCAGTCCCAACCCTGGAAGGTGGTCCAGAAAGATACCATGACTGATGGTATTGAAAGTTGCTGAGAGATCCAGGAGGATGAACAGGGTTGCACTCCCCCTATCCATCTCCCGGTGAAGGAACCAAACAGTTCACTTCACCGAGAAATCCTTTGAGCTGTCCTGTTAACACTCATTCAATCTCCTTGCTCAAGAATGGTACATTTGAGACTAGATGATAGTTAATACTTTTAACATGGCTGACCTAATTAGTATATTTTACATCCTGATCTGCATTCTATTATTAGAAGGTGGATCTTGGCTGCTTTGGAAAATAAAAGAGTCTCATCACGTGTATGCTTAGGCTTCTCATGTAAAACAAAAATGACTTGCTGAAAATGACTCTCAGAAGCAAACAGACAAAGAGTAATACTTGAACATGCAATCTAAGTGTAAGAAAAGATGCAGAGAGTATACTAGAGCTAGTAGGCTGAAGTACATAATTAATTTGAAGTATTTCCCCCCATGTATACAAAGCCTAATAACACCCTCCTCCTTACCACCATATGAAATTTAAGATAAACAGATCTAGGGACTTAATAAAAACATCAAATATTATGAGATCTGTGATAAAATAGAGAGAATTGGCAATGTCGTCTGCAGGCCTCTCCTGTGGGACTTTATTTAACTATTTTATAGATTTCTCTCTAGGTCAAGTCCATTGTATTTTGATACTGTAAATATTTACAGTACATCATATGAATTTCATGAAGAAATGTACATACGACAGGAGACTTCCATGTCGCAACTGTGCAACACAAGCCAACATTTAATTAAGTGTAAGGTTGGTTTTAAAAGTATCAGTGGTCTTTTAATCTAAGTGCAAACCTGTGGAGTTATAGGGTCAGTCAGCAGCAATAATATTAATACAAAATCAGTAAATAATGTCCATATAACTTCCAGCCTTCTGAGTTTAATTCTTGTTAAACAAACAATCAGAGTTAAGTGTTGATTTTTAGAGATGCTTCCAGGTTTTGACTTCTTTGATCTTAAGACTGATTTTAGTCATGAGCTCCTAATTCTGCATGCAATGGATTGGATCCTCCTCTACTGACTCTTTCTTCAACAAAGAAAGATTTTCCGATGAAGAAAAGACTTTCTCTGTTGGAGGAATACTCAGTGGAAGAGATTAATAGGCTTGAATTCAGACATGTGCAAGCAGAAACATAAATGGACAAGAGTTCTGCTTTCACAAGATCTTGTGCAACACCTAGTAACTTTCCTCCCTATATATTATGTATGTGTAAAGTGTCATCAAGTCACAGCTGACTTATAGTGACCCCATAGAGTTTTCAAGGCAAGAGATTAACAGAGGTGCTTTGTCATTGCCTGCCTCTGCACAGCAACCCTGGATTTCCTTGGTGGTCAAAGTACTAAACAGAGCTGACCCTGCTTAGCATCCAAGATCTGATGAGATCAGGTTAACAGGTTATAGCTTTCAGAAATTGGTTGAGCAAGATCTTGCATAAGCAGAAAAGCAAATGGAAATACAATAAATTTGACTTAGTATAAGTGACTACTGTGTTCGTCCCCCCCCCCCGCCTTGCACAAAAGCTTTAGCGCAAGTGGAAATTTTGTGCTGGATTCAACCCATAGGATCCAATCTGCAGGGATCAGACAAGTCTCACTTCTTCCAGGCTCTTTGTGAGAAGGACACATCCAAGCCTGGAGAGGCAGGTATTGAACAGGAGCATTTGAGGTGATGGGGACAGAAAGACATACACTTACATTCCTATCCGGTGGAAGGTGTCAGCAGGGTGGCCTGTTGCTATGAGCCTCAGCTATATTCTGGGGGATGGAATGGGTCTTGGGAAGACATGTTCACCTATTTCTCTGCTTGTCCTTGTAAGTGGGAAGCTTAAAAAGGAGACCCTTTTTGATCTTTTGTCCTCTTTGTATACTAAACAACTGGAAGGAACACTTTTGCCTGGAGAGATCTTACCATCTATGAGTTTCTCTACACAAGACATCTGACATGTGAAGAACATTTGTCGGGAGATGCAATGTTAGCCGGAAAGGGTAGTTTAAAAAGACAGAGCTGGCAGCAGGTCAAAGGCTTTGTCACCTATGTGCTATGTCAGACTGCGTAGCGGCTATGAATCACACCAGACACTTGCTTGGGTTAGAAATGGCCGCAACTTTATTGATTACAGCTGGATGGAGCATTGGCCTGGCATCTGAGCACGGATCCCCATTGGCATTGTAGGCCTGGCTGCTGACTGATGCATCACCCGCCAGCCTGCCACTGGCACTTCAGCATATGTTGTTCCATCGTTGGCCCTGCCTGGCGACCCTTGCTTCCAGATCTGTCGGGGTGAGCAGTCCCGAAGGCCCACTCACCTATTGGGATCTGGGCCAGTGCCTCAAAACCCACCAACTCATAAAGTCGTGACAGTGCCCCCCAATAGTCCATAATCAGCAGAGGGTGGGAGGGTGACCAGCTGCTCCTGCAATGCTCGGGTATAACGGTGCTGACCATGCAGCTGGTCCAGCGTGAGATGGAGGCTCCTCCTCTTTTCTTAAACCTGCCTCCACTTCGTCTTGCACTCGGTGCCAACCCAGCTTGCTGGTAAGTCATCAGCTTCCTTTGCTATACACTGGAGCTGTGTGAAGGGGCTGTGAAATGCCAGAAGGGAAATTTCAGCCCATTGTAACCTCTCCAGGTCCAAGCCCAGCTCTGGAAGGCAGCTCCAGTCCATTTCCATTCCTTCTTGTCCTCTGGCTGTGCTCCCACACAATTTAGACTGGAGACGGGAAATTGACAGAGCCTTTGGGGAGGCAAAGATGAAATTAACAAACCCTCTGAGGAGTTTTCCATGGTCATAGGTCCAGAGGAGTTAACCATGTTAGTCTGAATAGCAAAATAGAAGAGTCCAGTAGCACCTTTAAGACTAACCAACCACAGTTCTCTTCATCAGATGCATGGAGGGTATGAAGAAACTGGTCAGATATATATAGGTGGTGAGGGGAGGGGGGAGTAGATGCAATCAGTAGCTTCTGATAATGGGATCAGTTTGCTTCTGATAATGAAACCAGTTACTTCTGATAATGAGATAACCATTCATAGTCTCTATTCAATCCAAGTCTGAGTCAATTTACATATGAATTCCAATTCAGCAGCTTCCTGTCGGATTTTGTTTTTGAAAGATTTCTGTTGAACTACGGTGACCTTTAAGTCCTTGATGGAATGTCCTGGTAGATTGAAGTGTTCCCCCACTGGTTTCTGGATGTTGCCATTTTTAATGTCAGATTTCTGTCCATTTATTCTTTTGCGCAGAGGTTGGCTGGTTTGTCCAATGTACAGAGCAGATGGACATTGTTGGCACATGAGGGCATATCTCATGTTGGAGGATGAGCAGCTGTAAGAGCCAGAGATAGTGTAGCTGACGCCATTGGGTCCTGTAATCATATTTCCTGGGTAGATATGAAGGCAGAGTTGGCATTCTGGGTCAGTTGCAGGGTCTGGTACCTGTGCTGGTGACTCTGCTAGCCGATTCATGGTTGTTAGTGAGAAGCCGTTTAAGGTTGAGGGGCTGTCTGTAGGCAAGGAGAAATCTTCTACCCAGAGCTTGTGAGAGAGAAGCATCGTTTTCCAAGATGGCTTGTAGATCACTGATGATATGATGGATGGGTTTGAGCTGGGAACTATAAGTGACAACCAGTGGTGTTCTGTTGTTAGTTCCTTTAGGTTTGTCCTGGAGTAGGCTGTTTCTGGGTACTAGTCTGGCCCTGTCAATTTGTTTCCTCACTTCATTTTGTGGGTACTGTAGTCCCAAAAATGCTTGTTGTAAATCTCTTAAGTGGGAGTCCCAATTAAGAGCATTGGAGCAGATACGATTGTAATGTAAGGCTTGGCTGTAGACAATCGACCGAGTGGTATGTTTAGGGTGGTAGCTGAAGGCATGTAAATATGAGTATCAGTCGGTTTCTGGTATAAGGTGGTATTAATCTGTCCATTATGTAGTTGTACAGTGGTGTCCAGGAAGTGTACCTTCTGTGTAGAGTGGTCCAGGCTCAAGTTGATAGTAGGGTGAAAGTTGTCAAAGTCCAGATGAAATCTCTCAAGGGCTTCCTTCCCATGGGTCCAAATGATGAAGATGTCATCCAAGAATCTTAAGTACAGGAGTGGTTTCAGTGGATGTCCATGAACATATATTGTGGTGCCATGTGTGTGCCCATGGCTGTGCCGTTAACCTGTAGATATAAGCTGTCATCAAATATGAAGTAATTGTGAGTGAGTACAAAGTGGCAAAGTTCAGTGGTGATGTGTACTGTGGTTTTGTCCGGGATAATATTCCTGATGGCTTGCAGTCCATCTGCATGTGGGATATAGGTGTACAGAGCCTCAACATCCATGGTTGCTAGGATGGTGTCATCTGGTAGGTTGTCAATGGACTGTATTTTCCTGAGAAAGTCAGTGGTGTCTCATAAATAGCTGGGTGTGCTGGTGGCATAGGGCCTGAGGATAGAGTCCATATATCCTGAGACTCCTACTGTGATAGTGCCAATTCCTGAAACAATTGGGTGTCCTGGGTTACCTGGTTAACTCTCCTGTAGAGAGACTCTAGGTTGAACCTTTCTATCTGCTCAGCCCCACCCCTTGACTGCTGGTATCTTTTAAGGGGCTACAGTGTGGAAGTGCTGTCTTTTGTTCCGAACCATGGAACAAAATTCCGTATGGAATGGCTGGTTCGTTTGCACCAAAACATGCATTCCGTGGGAACGCGTGTTTATGGAGCAAACGAATTTTTCCAGCTGTTTTCTTCTGCTGCCAGAGCAGCGGGAGAAAGAAACTGTCATTTTATAACCCCCGTGCTGGTTCCAGTGCAGGGACTGTGAAACTGACAGCCCGTTTCTCCTGCTGCCTGGGCTGTCAGTTTGTCAGTTTCACAGAGCCCCGCGCTGGAAGAGTGTGGGGTCTGTAAAACTGACAGCCACAGCAGGAGGAGAAAGAAGCTGTCATTTCACAGATTCTGCCAGGCAGCAGAAGAAAGGGACTGTCTGTTTCAAACGCCCCGCACTGGCTTCAGCAGCCAGTGTAGAGCGATTGAAATGCCACGGAATGATGAACCATAAACTGGGAAAAGGTCAGAAGTTTGTGGTTCAATGTTCTGTGGAATGCTATGAACCACAAATCACATGGTTCATTTTTTTTTGTTCCGTGCCCATCTCTACTGGGGAGACTGTTAATTAATAGTTAATTATGTGGTGCATTATAATAGGATATCATATTTGTTAGCCTCCTTGAGTGTTCTTTTGAACAGAAAGACAGGAAATGAATGAATGAATGAATCCAGTGTAAACTTTAAAAAAATGATGGACAAAACTTTACTCTCTGATTTAAAGCATAAATTCCTATACTGAGTATAAGCTAAACCAGATCACTGTGTTAAAAACAAGTTATTGAAGTACTTAGCCAGTTGAATAAGTTTAATTATCCCCTACCCTCATAAATTGGAAGCAGTATCATTATGATCAAAGCAAAATAAAATGATTTGGTTGAAAATGAAACAAACCCCTGACATACCAACAGCTTATTTACTATGTATTTTTAATGACAGAAAAGACAGATAATAAGCATGATATGGTTTAATCACCACATTGAGCCCACCCTAGCCCTGCTCATAAAACTACTTAGATCCAAAGCTTGATAAATCAAAGTCTGCTCTCTTACCCAGCAGACAAGCCAAGGCTTTGGTCAAAAATGTAAAAAGGTGTTAATTGGCCTACAGAGGAAGCCTATACAGTCTCATAAATGTAAAAGGAGAAACCTATTAAAACCAATAAACAAATTAATTGAAAATGTTACAGAGTTCATACAAAGTCCACCCTGCTTTATACTATATGCCATTTGATGTCAAATTCCTCAACAAGAAAACTTCATTTATTTCTGCTCCAGCCATAGAAAAGAAATTCTCCACAAAGCAACTTGTACTGCCTGTCCAGTTTGCCATGCCTAATTAAGTTATGATATGCAAACCAATCCAATAAAATAAGCTTTAAAACTTTGGATTTAAGGGAGTCTCTTTGTTAGTCCCATTGATTTAATGAAAGAGTTAAAGCGTGTGATTCCATCTCTTATTGGCATCAATTGATTTTAAAAGCATTGTATTATGATAGGCTATGCCCAGAGCTGAAACTGGCACCAAGGAAAATGTAAGAAAATGCCAAGAAGGGACATTCATTGCATTGATTCTATGGGTCATTTTGCCTTGACCTCCTTTTGTCAAAGGAGGCACAAGGCAGGATTTGCCAGGGCTGGATAGTCTTCCACCAAAGGTGAGAGGACAACATGTAGCTTTATGAGGAGCCATTCCCTCTCCCTTACAGCCTTTTGTTACTGCAGCTGGTCCATTGACCATCCCATGGAACAGAGTGGGATTAGACAGTCTCTATTAAAAGCCAAGCAGAAATGTTGGGGCTCTCACTTGATTGGCTTTTGGAGAAACTTTTTTTCACCTGCTTCAAGGTGTCCTGGAAAGAGGAATATTTCGTTAACTAGGCCTGGTTGTAGACTAGTTAGGCCAAAGCTAGTTGGCAGAAATAGGATGGGTTGCTCAAGTTAGGTAAGGAGGATTGGTAAGCACGCAGAAACATCTGACACAGGTAGCTGGTGTATCCAGAACAGGCCATCACACACCTTATGGCTGGGTGGGTGGGAAACAAGGCTTGGGTGAAGGGCTGGCTGCTTGTCCCAGCAGAATTGACAAGACTGGTGGGGGGCTTAGAGCTTGGCTCCACACCAGCAGCCCTTGTGGTCTGCACCACACCCTCACACATAGCCAATACAATGTGTCAGTTCAAGCAATGACCGCGCTCATCATCACCATACAGTTCTGCTGGCTACAGAGAGAAGGGTGTCAGAGTCTTACCAGATGGCCTGCATTTGAAAAACCATAAGGTGTTGCTAGTCTCCTGAGTTTTCTGGAAAGTTTTCAGTTTAATTTACTTTTCCTGTTGTTTATATATATTTATTTACATTATTTATAATCCGCCTTTCTCACTGGGACTCAAAGCTGCAATTGCTGTCTTATTTTTTGTATGTTAACGACTTTAAATATTGTAAAAAGCCTTGCATTGAAAGATGGGGCTAGAAGTGAAGTAAATAAATAAACAAACATTGAAAAATGTTATAACTAGAGGTGGGCATGATCCCCCCCAAAATACCGATCAAGCTGATCATGGATTGGTGCCGGCGTCGATCCCAAATTAACAATCCACACCGATCATCTCCTGTTTCCGATCCATGGATCGTGGATCATGGATCGTGGAGGCAAAAGCAGAGGGGTGCCCCGCTGTTCCCAGTGATACAGGAACGGTGGCTGATGCCGGCGGCATCTGTGTTTGTGTTTGGCCGTCAGAGCTGCCTATCAGGGTTTGCAGGGATGAGATTGGAGTGCCCGTGGCTACAGGACACCCCCTTTCCCCTCCCTCCCCTGGGTGTCTTCTCCCAGCTGGTGACTGCTTTGCTGCTCTCTGGTTGGAAGGAAGCCCTGCTGATCAAGGCAAGCTGGGCTTCCATTCGGGTTTCCAGGGCAAGAGAAGGAGGGCAAGCACAGCTCAGGCATTCCCCTGGCTCCATTGCTAGGGGAATAGATTGCTGGCGCCTGAGTGTCTGGCTTCCTGATCCGAGCACGATCGCCCCGATCCAGCCCCCCTCCTGACCGCTAGATCGTTGGCCATGCTCGAGCACAATCTGCCGGGTCCCGATCACATGATCGCCATTATCGTGGGGTTTTTTCGATCGTAATGTGGATCGTGCCCATCTCTAGTTAAAACATTAATAAAAACATTCAATTTATATACCACCCTTCAGGACACCCACTCAGAGCAGTTTACAAAGTGTGTTATTATCCTCACAACAATCACCCTGTAAGGTGAGTGGGGCTGAAAGAGCGCCAAGAAACTGACTGACCTAAGGTTACCCAGCTGGCTTGAAGTGGAGGAGTGGGAAATCAAACCCGGTTCTCCAGATTAGAGTCCTTCTGGTCTTAACCACTACACTAATCTGTAATCTAGCATAATCTTTCACCTTTATATATTTATTTGCTTACATTTTTTCTATACTGCTTTGCAAGAGGAAGTTCCTTAGGCAGAGTAAGTGCCTAAGGAGTGATTTAATCAGGTGTCTAACTTTTCCATTGAAATAAATAAAACTTAAAAATAGCTTAATTTGGACTACACCATGTTCTAAAGTTGTTTGTAAATTCTCATGTACTTGAAAAGCTTGTCTGGATACAGGTGAGCACAATGGCTGCATTTGGGATTAATCAACAAGTTCTGAATTTCTGCTAGAAAAGGGGCATTTGGGGTGAGGTCATAAACCACACATAAGCGTCTGAATTATTCGTTTTCAAGCTATTATTCCCTCCTATGTTCACTTCCCATAGGCACTTTTGAAAACATCCACCCTGGATAATGTAGATAAAAGAGGTGCTGCCCTCTGCCTTTTTGAACCTTATTTGGTACCATTGATAGCCAGGGAAAACAGGAAAGAGCTAACTGCTCCATGATCTAATTAGAAGCACAAGTTAGCTTCACGGAGAGCTGTATTTACTGAAAGCCATTGAACTGCCCCAATATACACAGGAGGCCCCACCAGCCCTCACATCAAATTCAGAATCGAGGGGGGAGATCACAGCCTGTTTTGCTTCCTGACTCATAGGCTGTGTCTCTTGAGCTGCATCAGTCACAAGTGCAACTGAGAATGCGACAGTTCATTGGCAGCAGAGTTGGGCAAATTCAGAGGTTTAATTACCACTCAATCTTTTGAAAAACAAGTTAATATTGCCCTGCATTGGGGGACATGTATTTTTTCTCTCTGTTGCAATGTCTTGAGTACACAAACCTGAACAGAAACTGGACTGTAGATGTACCATGGCTTGTTCTGACGTTGAAGCAATGCTTTTGGGTGAGGGCAAGGCCAGTGATAGCTGGGAGGCAGCCACGGCAAATGAAGTGTTTAATTGTAATTTTCAGCCTCAAAAGCATGGCAAATTTGAGAGTGTGTTTTAGGCTGTCTTGAAAAGAGAAACTCCACAGACAAATTTGTGATGATTCAACCATCAAATAGAAAACATGCAAATACAGATTTCTATGTAAATGTTGGGGAAACAGATGACAAAAGTAAATATTTATTTGTCTGTTATACTTGAGCTGCAACATGACTTAATGCTAAGAAAAAATAAACAGGAATCCTGTGACACCTTATCTACTGTTTTCAGTTTAACATGCGTTTTCATGGACTGGAGCCCACTTGGTCAGACGTGTGTACTGGAAACTCATTAGGTGTGTATGTATTTTGTAAATCAAAGCATCATGAAAAGCAAGATGGAGTTTTGTAACATTTAAATGTAATCATGCATACTACAGAAACAATTCATAACATTACTAATGGATAATTTAAGTTTCCTAGTTTTGGTAAACTGACTGACACTTGTAATGACTGAGGATTCCTAGATCTTCCTAAAGTCCTTTTGACATCTTGTCAAATTTCCTGATGAATTTCAGTTCAGCAGTTTCAAGCTGGAGTCTCCCTTTGTAGTTCTTGTGATGAAGAATGATGACATTTAGGGTGGTGAAAGTGTGTCCAGAAAGACGGAAATATTCTCTATTGGCTTCTTGTAAGCGTTTGCCAGGTAACTCTCAAAAGACTTCAATGCATGAGTTAAAAAACATTATTGATAAGCTACCTGTTTCAGTATCTTACTCCATTTTTGACAGGAATGATGTTTTCCTACAAGCACAAGGCATATATAGGATGTTAAGCGCAGGTGACTTCTCAAATCCCCACCCCTTTAAGGTAATGGTCAGCTATGTTCAAAAGGAAGCATCTAGGCGGGCAGAGCCAAGTTGACATGTGAGAAGCCTCAAGGCTGTGAGTGTCCATGCAAGCATCTCTTCCCAGGCTAAGGAGAGAGGAGGTGAAGAAAATACACAGATAACAGTAGAGACAGGAGAGACAGCTCCCAGGGTATAAAACCAGATTTTCTTCTTCTTCCTCTTTATTGCTTGATTGGACACAGAAAATTTCCACCAGAGGAACAGAATCACAGTTCTCACAGCTCCTTTGCTCTTCAATATTGGTATGAAACCATTGAATGAGATCATTAGGAACTGTGAGTTGCATATCAATACAGGGATGACACCCAGATCTATAGTTCATTATAGCCTCCAAATATGTCAATCTTGGTTCTGAACTGAGACCTGCTTTGAGGCCATGGTCAGGTGGCTAAGGCAGAACAAGGCTTTTAATGGTGTTTGAGCACTGTTCTATTAGGGGCCATTAAAGGGTAGGCTTTAATTTGAATAGTAAGCTACCTTGAACTGCAAAGGAAAGGCAGGGGATAAATATTTTAATCAACTAAAAAAGAAAATGCAGTTTTAAAAGTTACAGTAGCAGCTGCTACTGATCCCTGGCCCCAGGGAGGCCCATGTAGCGTCGACCAGAGCCAGGGACTTCTCGGTCCTGGCTCCAACCTGGTGGAATGCTCTGTTTAAAGAGATCAGGCCGGTAAGACAGAGCTGTTCCGCCAGGCATATGGTTGATGCCTTTGGGCCTCCCAGCCAGCTACCTAGAGATAGCTATGCCCCTACTAAGGGTATCTACCATCTAGCCTTTGCCAAATATTTCTGGAGGTGGTTGGGTGGAGGTTGCTGGAAAGATCTGCTGCTATGTGTTTTCTTAAAAATCTGCTGCTGTATTGCTTGATGTGTGTTTTTAAATATTTAAGGAGTTTTATTGGTTTTTTAAAGGTACATGTATTTTATATTTATTGTGTTGTAATCCGCCCTGAGCCTGCTGATGCGGGGAGGGCGGAATATAAATTGAATAAAATAAATAAATAAATAAATAAATAAATAAATAAATAAATAAATAAATAAATAAATAAATAAATAAATACTTCCCCTAGAAAGCAGTAGTTCAAAAAGAACAGCTGAGAGTTTAAAAAAAAAGTATTTACTTTTCTGACAAATGGTTCCAAAGCACAAAAGCAAAACAAAAACAAAACAACCAAATTTCAAATCCTTTTCAGAAGTGACACTTAGCAGTGGGAACTTATCTATGTATGCCTGCAAAGTGTGGGCCCATGGAACCATCAAGGATCACTTCTGGCATACACGGAAGCACCAGTTCATACTGGAAGACAATTCTCCAAAACTTGGCCCAAAACATCTGTGGGGAGGGTGGGGTATAACTCAAATAAAATAAATAAATAAATAATAATTTTTTAGAGAATCAGCCGCAGCGCAACCCATTGCATCCATGTTGTGCCAGAAATGTGCCAGAATTTGCCAGCACTATGGGTGGGTGCACTCTCACTTTGCACCCATGCCTCCAGTCTGCTTCCTCCATATCCCAGTGCCTTTCCTGCCCCCCACCAGCCAGGTAAGCAGCAGTGGGAACAGTGCTAGCAGGGCAGGGATTCCCTCACCATAGCAGGGGACTTTGGCAGCCCTGCTTAAGCATGTCAACCAAAGGAAGACTGCCCACCGATATTCCTTCCTTTCTAATATACAGGCTCCCTCCCATTCCTTCTAAGACAGCGCTCTCAACATAGTCTTTGAATGCCAGATTTGGTTGCAGGTGCAACTATACAGCATGCAAGGGGGTCAATAATCCGTTCTGCATCCAAAGTTCTTATTTTAGACACTTTGGCTTTCTTCACAATAGTTGACAAGTATATCTTAGCATACATGCCTCTCATTAACACTTGGCAGGTTATGCCAAGTGAGCCAAATAACATTTGTATGGGTACAGTCAGCATAATTCAAGTGTGTCATGTGTTCATTTATCTGAAGGAGGTGGCTAGTTAATATAATTTTCAAAACCTATCAAATGGCTGGTCTAGACCATCAAATGCCAGCTTAGTTCTTAGCTACAGCATCTTCAAGTTGAGTAGCAAAGTATTTTCTTTCCTTTCCAGAACTGTCAATCTGAGACCAGAGTATAATCTCATGAGTTAAAGCTCAAGGAGAAGAGAGCATGAAAAAGGGTGGTGGCTGAAAAGATGGGATGGGTGAATGCCTGATGATCTGCCTTCAATGACCTAATATACTGTGTCACTGCATTTGGGAGTGAAGACCCCTTGCCACCTGCCCTTGAGTGGAAGGTCAACAAAAAAAATCCTGAATTCTAGCAAAAAAAAGTCCTCCAGCTAAGAAAAATAGCCCAACCATTGTTCTGCAAAAGCTTTCCATTCTCTTCTCAAATTTTCTGACTTGACATGTTGCTCTAGTGCACTTCACATCTGATTAAATTAGTCACATTGCATTATACCCTATAAAATCTGACATGATGCAATGGAATGTGAATGGTGTGCATATAAAGATGTGCTGGCTGCAGATAACGGCTACTTGCTCCCAAATGGAAGCACTACTAACAGCAGATAAGTAGTAAAAGCTGATTTCTGATTCTGATATCTGATTCCCTTTTTGACTGATATGATGATCCTTTATAGCAAACTGATTGCTGCTTGGATTATAATTACAATACGCTTCTTCTAAGTAAGCCAATAAAACACAGCATAAAGAATAATAGACAAACACTGAAAGGATATGTAGACCATATTAATAATGCTGATGAAGCTAACAAATAGAATGCAAGAGTTATGTATAACCCATCTATTGGGACAGTCTACTCAGAAGTAAGTAATCTTATTCAGTGGTCTTCCTCTTAGGAAAGTGTTCTTAGGGTTGCAGCCTATATCACACAGGATGAATCAGGAGCAAAATGGGGGCTTTCTGAAAAACTCAACTTTCACTGAAAAACTCAGCAGGCACATCTATAACTACGGTGTGCAAATGAATTTGAACTAGCTGTTTCTATTCCAAAATTTAATTTTAAAAATATATCTCTTGCCTGATCCAAACTACAAGGCACCATCCATAACCATAACAACAGAACAAGCCATTACATTTTTTAAAAAAAGAAAACGCACATGGTACCAGATTGAAACAACTGAAACTAATATAAACTAATCAGAAAATACCCCTTGCAAGCAGTTCCCAAGAACAGCAGTGCCAGGGCCTTTTGTGCTTCTTGATAAACCACTGAAAGTGTCCATACTGATGCTCCTCCCGGCAGGATTTGTTAGTCCATACAGCAAGAGGCCTTTCTCCCGGAAAGTGGATTGATTACTGATTATGAAGGCCTTTATACTCATCAATTGATTTCAACACAGAACTAAACTGGTAGCTAGTAAAGCTTTTTTAAAAAACAGGACTCAGAGATCTCAATAACTACTGAACTATCTCAAATGGTCCATTCTTGAACTGGTGATGGCTGGACAACGTCATGCTATTCTGGATGAGTCAAATTGTTTAGATCATTTCCAGTCTGGTTTCAGGCCCCTTTGCCTGACTGAAACAGACTTGGTCACCCTGGTGGATAACCTGCACCAGGAAACACACACAGGGAGTTGCCACTTAGTTGATTGTCCTTGATCTCTCAGTGGCTTTTAATATCATTGATCATGGTATCCTTCTGGACCGCCTTTCCAGGCTGGGATTGGAAGGCACCATTTTGTGGTGATTCTGCTCCTACCTGAGAGTAGGTTTCCGAAGGCGGTGCTAAGGCACTGCTGCTCGGCCTCTTGGCCTTTGGCCTGTGAGGTCCCCCAAGATTTCTTCATGTTCCCTATGCTCTTTAATGTCTACATGAAACTGCTGGGTGAAGTCATCTGGAGACTTGAGCTGGGTTGTCACCAAGATGTGAGTGACACTCATGCTCTATCTAACAATTCTGGCTGATCCCAGGGAGGCAGTAAAAACCATGAACAGGTGCCTGGAGGCAGGTTTGGGGTAGATATGGGCTAATAAACGGAAGTTTAATCCCAACAAAACAGAAGTGGTACCAGTCTGACCCAGGATTTAAAGTTAGTTATCTTAAGTTAGGTAAAGCAGTTGGAATCCTGTGTATTCATCCATTACTCACTGTTCTTCATTACTGCTTCTCTGGCCACTGGTTATACTTGTTGATAGGTAGCCATTTGCCAGCTGTTCCTTTTTCTCCCAGAATCAGAGCCAGTTTCTTAATCCCTCCCTGCTTATTAGCTTTGGAAATGTTTGGAAGTGGGAATATGCATCCTGCGGGGTTTTTTGAGTTGCTACTCCAGCACTGGTCCATCTCTCTCACCCACAGCAGGGCCCTTGGAAGATTCGTCACTGTGAGGGAAAGTGCCATGGTGGGAGGGGGGTGTGTGCAAGAGGACTGCTCAATGAATCAAACTTGATAAAACCACTCGAAGATGTCAATCATAGGCTGCAAATCTAAAGACACTTCCCTTGCAGGAAGCACTATTGAATAACGTGGGACTTACATTGGAGTAGACCTGTTTAGGAGGAAATGTGCATCTATCCAGGCCCTGGTCTGTTTCCCTCACCCCCATCAGGGCACACCCCTAATAACGTCTTTATTTTCCTCTCCCTACATTTGAAAAGAAACTGATGGAGAGCCTTTGTTCACATTAATGCTAGAAGTGAGTGGGCTGTCAGAAACAAAAGAAGGATTAGGCAGTAAGAAATTTTAATAAGACTGCATTATCTGTAGTAACAACAGGCCAGCAGCAAGTTAGTTCTGCACTCATGACAATCGAGCGACCTCCCAATGCTCTGCACATTGAAAAAGTTGTGGTTAATTTTTTTTAATCATCTACAAGCTGAAATAGAAGCAATGGAGAGAGAGAGCGTGTAACAAAGGCTGGCTCTGGGTATTTAGTGGTGCATGCAAAGCACTTTGTACATGTCTCCAAAGCACTCCTTTGTTACTCTTTCATGTGTTCTAGGAGTGAGGGCCAAACAAGATGGGAAGCTGGGAGTTCCAAGACAGTAACGTCCAGGATTTTCTTTTTTACATTAAATTATCATGTCTCAAATAATTCAGATTAAGATCAGAGAGTGGGAAGAAAAATTCAAGCCTTCTCTTGTGACTTTTTCCTGACCTAAAATGCTGTTCGGGGCTGTTTCAGGACAGGAAAAACCCAGGGGAATGTCCGAGATACTGAATTCTTAAAAGCCATGGAAGTTGTGATCACAAAACTCCCAGCATCTCGCTGTTTTGCCCCTAACCAGTTCAGTTAGTCAAATCCCCCCTTTTCAAAATGGCTTTGAAGTTTATCATACTTTTTTAACAGACACTTCCTTATACATTATATAGAACAAACAAATCTGATATTAAAAATGGCAACATTCATAAGTGTCAGGTGGTCACCTGTCATACCCAACAAGATCCTGTTTATTGCTTGTGTATTACATTAGTTATGGGTATAGCTACAGGCTAATTATTTCTTGATTGTGATGTGAAAGTATGTCACTACTCAAAGGAGTCTTGGAGCAGCTTACCATCACCTTACCTTCCTCCCCTCTCAACAGACACCTGTGAGGTAGGTGAGGTTGAGAGAGCTCTGAGAGAGCTGTGACTGACCCAATGTCACCCAGTTGGCTTCAAGTGGAGGAGTGGGGAATCAAAACCAGTTCTCCAGATTAGGGTCCTGCGCTCTTAACCACTATACCAAACTGGCTCCCAAGCGAGCTGGACTGGAATCAGTAAAGAGCTACCTGATTATTAACTCCATATTCCAACCAATGAATAAGAATGGGGAGCGGTCCCCTGTTCAAAGGCTACAAATAGATTTAACAATATCAACAGGGTGATTAACCCCATGCTTGGGAAGACCATTTTTCCCCTGCTTTGGAAATTTCCCATTTTAAACACTTCTTTTCAACCCTTTCATGTCATTTGTAGTACCAATTTAAACATCTTCAGTGTACCATTTTAATTCCATTTATATGCAACTGATAGAGATAAAAAAAACAGAACATCAATTTTAACCATAATATTTCTATCAACTTCTCTTAATATGGTTGGGGGAAAAGATGACTGTACAAAGAAAACAACTTTCTGTATCAAATTAGAGTTGTCATAACAACAACAACAACATTCAATTTATATACCGTCTTTCAGGACAACTTAACACCAACTCAGAGTGGTTTACAAAGAATGTTGTTATTATCCCCACAAAAATCACCCTGCGAAGTAGGGCTGAGAGGGCTCTGGAAGAACTGTGACTGACCCAAGGTCACCCAGCTGGCTTCGAGTGGATGAGTGGGAAATCAAACCTGGTTCTCCAGATTAGAGTCCTGCTGCTCTTAACCACTATACCAAACTGCCTCTATTGTAACAATAGCCCAGTAGCGTCACAGGAATGAATGACAAAAATTTTTCAAGGAGCAGGAGAGATTGATGTTTACTTTGGTTTGGAAACTTCTCAGAAACTCTTTTGCAAATAGCTTTGTATCCTTCCGAAAAGGGGACCTGTGGCAAACGTTCTTTCTAAAACTCAAAATGGTATATTCCTTCCTATCCCACCAACCATCTACAATAGAAATCATTCTATTGTTTTTCTTTGTCTGTGGCATTCCAGCTGTGACATGACAAGAGAGCTGACAACGGCAAGAACCTTAAAATCATAACAGCGGTATTCTTGTTCCCTGAATAATTTTACATAAAATGTAAAATAATCCCACATAATGTCCTTTTTTGGTTTCATTCTTCTGCATATTTCAGCTACAAATTAGAGATGTACCATATTAGTCTCCAAGCTTTGCAAGTGCTATGAAAAGCTGACTGTAATGATGTGACTTTGATATCAAGCAGGTTATTACTTTATGTAGTACAGCACTTGGGAACATGTGCATACTTGTAAGTCTTGGCCTTCATGCAGCAAACCAGCCGGCAGGTCATTAATGTACAGTACAAACAGGACTGAACTCTTTGGACCTCCAACTGGAAGAGCATGAAAAGAAGAATCAGAGTTTCCAAAAGCTGCTTTCAGGTGGCAGAAATCTGATTGGAACCATGTGACAGCTTCAAGCAATATATCCAAGGCAGCCAATTTATTACATATGGCAATATGATTAATGATATCATTTTTTTTAAAAAAAATAATAAAACAGTCCAAGAATATTACAGCAGCCAAATACATGGGAGTCCAAGGCACTGGAAATCTATTCCATGAACGTGAAAGTCAGGCAGATGAGGTTAAATGAAACAGGGATGGAGGCCGAGGCAATGATTATTAAGCTAGTGGTTTGCAAAAAAGCGACATACTTTAAATGTCCTGGCCCTGAACAGTAGGCTCCTTTGAGTTCAGCAGCAATGTTCTAAAATATATAATCTGAGCTGGAGGTTTTGGAACAAAATCACTTTCTACTCTGTTAGAAAGATCCTGGTTTTGTACTGCAATAAGTATATTTCCCATGTCAGATACACACAGTGACATCCATGTATTTACACTCATTAATCCACTTCTCTGTTCGTGTGTATTTAATATAGCATTAAAGCACGGCTTTGTCTGTCATGTATCTAGTGTGTAAAAATCTACCCTCTTATTAACTGTATAATTATTGACAAGATTTTTGTTCTACTTTTATTTATGGATGCAATGTTAATAGTACTTTAGCACATTTAATGTAATGTTACATTGTATTTTGCATTTCTCAAAATGAAAAAAATGTGGCACAGGAGAAAAATGCTGATTTTATTGTGAGCCCTCTTGGGCCCTCTTTTCAGAGGAGTAGGAAGGTGACCCAAGAGCAGGTAGGGACCAAGAGAAGCTGGATGGCACGGTTGCTCCCAGCCACCACAAGCTGTCTGTCCAGATGGGTGAGTGTTGATGGTAGCTTGGAGAAGACCCCAATCCAAATGCCCACCCTTGACAAGGAGAAAGAGTCATTGCATGGATAGGTAAGTGAACTGGTGGAGAAAGGGGCAGTGCTTCAGAATAAATGGACTTGGTGAATTACCTCAGTTCTCTGTGGACTAGAATCAGCTTTTCAAATTAAAATGGCTTTTCTCCACCAGTACCACTCACAAGTACTCAGTCTAACATAGAAGCATTTCCCATAACTACCAAGTACACAAGCAAGCTGGGGATCAGCTCAAACAGAGGGCTTATTGATGGAGTCCTTTGAGCAGCCATGTCTTATATCACCCATGCTTTATTTTGGCCATACACAGTTAATGTGACTACCAATGCCAACTGCTTAAGATTAGTTTTTGATAACATCTAGTGGATATTGCAGTTGGTCATCATGACTTCTGAAAAGTCAAATCTCCTTCTATGAAGGAGAAGTAATGGTGATCAGATTCTTCTCAGTTTTCCCGTTGGAGTGAAAACAAAAGATTTTAAAAACATAATATCAAGAGAAGGAGGAGGACAAAGAGTATTGGCTTTTATGATCTCATCAAAAGTTTATCCGATTGATATCTCTCATTATAGAGTCTGCCACTGCTATTAACATCATAATATATATTTTATGCACAAATCATTGGCTTGGATTCTATGTAGATTTCTACAAATGCAAGGGCAGATTTAATCAGTTTCCCACTCCCACCTTTGATGGGCTCCTGTAGGAGAGAGGAACTGGCAAAAATCACCCCTGGAAATCTACACAGGACCCAGCCCATTGTATTTGTTTTAACAATGCCTAAACAGTTAGCACTTTCTGCCAGGAAAAGGCAGAAAGAAACATCAAAGGAGAGGTGGTAAATTATTTGCTTTTGGTTTTTATGGATCCACTATCTCCTGACAGGACTAGTTGACTCCAGCTGCTGGTTTAATCCCCTTTCCTTTTCATGTCTTCATTTGCTGCCCATCTCTAGTACTATCCCAGAACTCCATACACCACAAGCTAGTTTTCAAGGGTTCAAATACTGGGAGTGATCCAAGTAGGCTAGGAAGTTGTGCAGATGAATAGGAAGAGATGAGCTGTGAAAAAGAATGCCTCCCCAGCAACAGCTTTTCTTATAGGATGTGCTGGGACTGGGAATAGGGAGCAGCTGGGCAAAACAGCTTCCCCTTCCATTCTGCAACTCTCTTGCTGCCTTCCTCGGCTTTGCCTTTGCAGAGTTCCTGTAACTTGCTGCAAATATATGACCTGCATGTAAAAATATTCACAGCGCACTCTTGGGTGCCACAAAACCACAATGGGAAAGTTGGCTCAAGAGTTTTGGAAGTGTTTCCCTCCCCCTCAATGTGATTTTTCCCTCAGTCCCCCATGATGAGATCCATATGGAATTGTGTTATAAAGAAAGGGCCAACACATGCCCATAGCCCCAGCCAACACACATATAGCAAAGTCCAGAAGTCAGGCTTGTTGAATGTATGTTGGCCAGAGAGTGAACATGTGTTAGATCTATTGTCGAAGGCTTTCACGGCCGGAGAACGATGGTTGTTGTGGGTTTTCCGGGCTGTATTGCCGTGGTCTTGGCATTGTAGTTCCTGACGTTTCGCCAGCAGCTGTGGCTGGCATCTTCAGAGGTGTAGCACCAAAAGACAGAGATCTCTCAGTGTCACAGTGTGGAAAAGATGTAGGTCATTTGTATCTACGAGTAGATACAAATGACCTACATCTTTTCCACACTGTGACACTGAGAGATCTCTGTCTTTTGGTGCTACACCTCTGAAGATGCCAGCCACAGCTGCTGGCGAAACGTCAGGAACTACAATGCCAAGACCACGGCAATACAGCCCGGAAAACCCACAACAACCATGTGTTAGATCTATCACATGACTCAGTTCCATATGGACTTATCCAAAGGTGGTAAGGGGAAATCATCTTGTGGTCAGAGAAAAATGAATCTCTTCATCATCAGAATTTTTCAGCACTGTGTCTCAAGTAGCTAGTGTAGTTCTGTTGCTAAAATCTTGGGTCTGGATGTGAGAAACCTAGGTTAAAACCTTTGGCTCACTGGGTAGCACTGGGCAATTGCCTCTGAGCCTAAGCCTACATGAAGTTTTTATGTAATGGAGTAAGAGATCCTAAATGCCAGGGAGAAGAGGGGGAGAAATTGACACAGGGATGCCATTTGTAAGGATACCAGGCAACACTCAAAAGACTTCAGTTCAGGAGTTAAAGTTCTTTATTGATAAGATGCCAGTTTCATGCTCTTACACCATCCTTGCAAGGAGTGGTGGCTACAGAAAAGCCTAAAGCAGATAAAGGTTCCCCATGATTCCTCCTACTTCCCCTCCCCTCCTTAAACAGTCCTCAACTCTGCAAGCAGGAAAACAGGCTGTGGGATTCATAGACTTGTCAAGGCCAGGAAGGTTCCCAGGCTAGAGAGAGATTACAGCAGGAATCAACAAACGCTTCCCGTTCTCAGTTTCCCACCCCAGTGACAGAATCACAGACAGAATCACTACAACAGCATCAGCTTCAGCTGCAGGGGTATGACAGATGATCCTGAGCACCTGATACCATGTTCAGCTGCCACAAGTGATCCATAATTTGAGACTGAACTCATTAGAGGAAATGTAGGACAAGTATAAGAAATGCATTTTTAAAAAAAATTACAGAGATTATGGTGGGATCTATGGTCACAAAGACACTTCTTGATCTCCTGATCTGAGAGTGTATCACATAGCTCAGAGCTTACTGCTAAGGTAGATGTTCCCTTTAATACTTTCCAGAGATGAGGAAGAGTGCCATACAGGCTCCACAGTCTACAATGGTTCCTATCCGTTACATAGGCCTATGGTGCTAAGAATCTGATAACATCTATTGGAGCATATCCTTTCCTCTAAATTAGAGCTTCTTGTCCTAAAGGTGAAGACAATGAAGCCCTCACACAGATAATACTGACCCAAATATTGTGAATTTTGGCCATAGCATTGTTCCTCCCCCTTCCCCTCCATCTTACCCTTATGGAATGATTGAATTCATTGTTATTTCAGGGGCTGGGCGTGTTATACTGCACACGTCCTGTGTCACTGTCAGGTGCCACATACATATATCCACATAGAAACCTTTGTAAAAATGACCACAGAGAGCTTTGTAGCAACAGATTATGTTGGGTACAGAGTGACCCTCCTAGAAGCCAAAAGAGAGAAACAAAAGCACAATACAAAGAGAGAACAAAGTCAGAGCTAACTTAGAGCTCTGATCTGTACGGGCTCTTCTCATGCTGAAGCAACAAAGAGTGTGACTCTTGAGGTGAATACAGTCCTACTGTTGTATTTCTACATTCCAGCAATAATTTCAATGGAACCTCAGAGCATGTGGAGCCCCTTTACTTTACAGGTCATAAAAGCCACATGTGGAGTACAGGCTCTCTTTTTAAAAAAAAATGGACCTTTAAAGAACTCCCAGTGTATCAACCTTTCCAAGAAAAGGACTGATAAATCTCCTGTGCAAAATTATCACCTTTTACAGAAAAAGAACTTTTGTTACACGTTCATTAGTGATATAACTTATGGGAATAAAACTTTTCTTCAATAAAGATAACACTGTGGTCACTAAAACTAATACATGTGTTATCTCAGCCCCCCTGCTTTCCCTTCAATAGCTACGCATCGCCATTTCCAGGGTTCCATTGATTTAAGGCCGCACTCACCCTAACACTGTGAGCTCAGGCACAGCCTATTGGTTATCATAAAAAGAGGGGGGCAGCTGGGGACGAATTGCAGCTGCAAAATGTTCTATTAAATGAGCAGCAGTCTCATTTTAATTCTCAGTAACCAGGAAACAACAGAAGTGCATACTGAGGAGTCTTGCTCTATTTTCATTGTGTATCTTATGCCAGTACAGTGAGGGGGGAAAAAGAGAAAGGAAGAATGTACAGTGTAACTTTGGGTAATGTGAAATTTCTCAAGTGCTCTTACACAGTTGTTATTAAGAATGCTGGCAGTGCAATCCTAAGCAGGTCTGTTCAGAATCCTACTGAAAATTACACCATGGGCGCTTAGTCCCAGGAAAGTGTTCTTAGGATAACAATGTAGATGAGGCATTTATTCAGAGAATCTTTCTTTCACAGCACTTGCATGTTAAAGGAAGATCCTGAATGAGACTCAAGGACACACTCTTTGCTTCTCACTAGCTTAGCTGGGGAAAATCAATAATTTGCTCAGCTCTGTAAGCAAGAATGGCATCTGCCTTTCTTTGGCTACAGGGAAGAGAAGAGATTCCCCATTACCTCATGTTCCTTCCTGCACAACTCACGGAAATAGTTTAGACAAGTGAAAATCTACTGACTACCAGCATAATGATAATCTGGGATACTAGGAGCAAAAACATCACAGAAATGTTTGTTTTTATTGGCTTGTTCTAAATGAATGCCTCCTCTCCCTTCTATACATTATACCACTAACCATGTGCTAAGGTGCTATCCCAAATAAAATTCTGTTTGGCTTCCTGACAGAGACTGGAAAGATGAACCAATGAATCTGTAGAAAATACAAGGAACACCAAAAAACTATCCCTTGTCATTCACTGGTATAGCGTGCACTTTGCATTCAAAAGTCTCTAGGTTCAAGGCCTGGCATCTCAAGTTAAAAAATATTAGGTAGAAGATATAATGGAAAGACTTTTCCTGAGACCCTGTAGAGCTATTGCCACTCACTTGACAATCCTCAGATGGGCCAGACAGCATTTCATATGCTGTCCGCACTGTTTCCCATCAACACTACAGAGCCCGCTCTGATCCTTAGCCATGAGTGAGGTGTGCTCCCCTGAACATTCAGTAACATTACAGCAGCTCAACCAAAGTCTGGGGAGTTTTGCTGCTTGCACCCTTTCAGTCTTCTTCTTCCACTATCCACTTCCTTGGCTTATGTCTTTTCGCTCACTGCTTCTTTTACTCTTTTGTTCTGGACTGTTTCCTTCTTCTTGTTGATACATACACATCCTTTCTCCTTTCTTCTCCACACACCTCCGGCATTTGTCCTTATTTCCAGATTTCCCCTCAGTTTTTCTGACTGCTGCTCCTTCCATCTCTCTCCCAAGAGTCTCTGACATCTTGGCTTAATTCAGAAAGAACTCATGGACTGTTCGACAACACTCATGCAATTCAAGTGAGTCTTATTAATGCTACTATGCACAACAAGCGGGAAGATTATTATTAATGTTACACTTCTGCAATAACATTTCTTACACCAGTTCTTTTTTTTAAATTTTGCTCTGCTTTCCTGATGCCAAACACTTGCTGCCAAGAAAGCCAGTGGTATAAATAGGTTTATAGAAAAATATGAACTCTGCCACAGATTTTTAAAAAACCTCCTAAATTGAATACTTAAGCTTATCACTTAATACTTTTTTTTCTTTTACACATCTTGTTATGTAAAAATAGGTCAACGTTTAAAAGGAAAAATGTTAGCAATGTAAAAATTCATCCAGTTTGAAATGTTCATGCCTTGGTGAGAAGGTCTGACAGAAATCTTTCATGAACACTTTCTGTACACTGCTGCTTCAGTATAACAAATTCTAGCCATTCAGTCTAATAATTCATGGCTCTGAGGTAAGATTTTTATTTCTCTTTTTAAAACATAATATAGCCACTGGCACTGGTGCAAAATTCCTTGTGTGCTTTTGTATATTCTTCTTTGGATAAAAGTGAAATTGAATATTAGCTACAGCATTTCAAAGAGATGTGCTCTGCTCCTTGTTAAGTGCTGGCTTTTTTACAGTTCTTATGAAATAATCATTATATTACTTGAAATCATTGCCAAAATTCTGTGTTCACAATGAAGGGCGATCAAGAAGTCCTCACAAAATGTTAATTAGTTGGCTCAGAATATAATTCACCTGGATTTGCCCGGTGCAGTAAGGTGTTGATTCATGATTTGCATAAAGCCAAACATCTCTGCCCCCTGCTGCCTGGGGTCATATATTAGCAAAGCTGAAAGTTAGCATATAAGAGATACTCTGGGTAGAGAACTGATTGGACTTAATTTCAGCCTAATCATTATTTGCTCTTTATTTGTGTGATTAGTGATTCAGGATCTCTTGGGCAAAATCTTTTATGGCATGGGGACCTAATATGCATGACTCTGACCATTCATATATAAAGTGAGGTGAATCTATTTTGAACACATATGAAAGGAAGTAAATCGTGCCCTTCTACTTTATTCCCATTCAGCTGATATTTGTGTTCTTCCGGGGCATAGTAAGAGAGAGGGACTCACAAGTATGAGGGTCCAGCCATGAAGGGCTTTGTAGGTGATTTCCAGAACCTTGAATTGAACTTGATCAGTAACCAATAGAGTATCTTTAGAAAATGTGTGATATACATTTTCTACTTTGCACCAGATAGTAGCTGGGCTGTTGTATTTTGTACCAAATGGCATTTCCAGCTGTCTTTAACTTGTTTTTCCAGAGATTGTCTGTTGGACCCTATCAAAAGTGGGAAGCACAATGTCCTTTAAAATCTCAGCCTTCCCAATCAACATTATGTCTGTCTTGTCTGGATTTAGCCTCATAAGTCTCCCAATGGGATTTATAGCACACTCTGTTAGGTTCAGTTGGGAGTAGAGGTGGGCACAGACCGCATTACGGACCTAATTTTTCCACGGACTTACCCTGTTCGTGGTTCGCGAACACGCGGGCCGTGGGCTTGTGTTTTTCTCACGAAAGTGCTGAACATTGGGCTTTCTGTCCGTGTGTCCGTTGCCCCTTAATGCCAGGATTCCCGCTCAAACAATTTCCTAGGCAACGGTGGAAACACCTTCCCCGTTTGGAACACACCAATCCTAGCCCAGGAAACCTTGATTGGCAGCTGTGTCAGCCAAACAGAGATCACCAGCCTTTCTGCATAAAAGACAACGCGCCCAAAGCGTCGGCTCCATTCTCCTGGCGCGGGGACGCGAGTTAGTTCTATGCTCAGCATCAGCAACTGCTTGCTGTGGGGAATTTTTGTGTGCGTGTGTGTGTGTGACAGAGAGAGCTTGTGCCTTGGGGCTTTTCGACTTCAGCTGCAAGAGAGCTTTCTCTTTTCTCCATTTCTCCTCGTTTCTATTCAGAGCACTTTTTTAAAAAATCCTTTTACCGCGCTGATTTGTTTCTGCGTTCTGAGTCCTTGGGTTCTTCTTGGGCTTAATCCCCCCTCCCCCCCAAATCTCTTCCTTTTTTTCTGGGTTTGCTGGGGGTTCTATTTTGCTGTGACGCCACGCCACCCCACTCATAGACCCACAGTGGGTGCAAGGCAGCTTTGGGCGTTGTCTGCTTCAGTTCTGGCCATCTTTCCCGCACTTTTTTTTTGGCTGCTGAAGTGGAGGGAGAGTGCTATTAGGCTCTGTGAAACACCTAATCTCAGGTGACCGGCAGCTCGCTTTGGGGGGCTCTCTGCTTCCCTTCTTTCAAAGCCTTTCATTCCCTCAATAGTGGGTGACTTGGGGGGACATTTCCAGCCTGGCTTTTGAGGTGCTGGGGGAGATTGCCACCGGCCTCTGTGAAACACCTACTCTCTGGGACCACTGGCAGCAGGTTTTGGGGGGCTGTGTCTGCTTCTCTCCTTTCAAAGCCTTTTTCACTCCCTCAACAGTGGGTGACTTGGGGGGACATTTCCAGCCTGGCTTTTGAGGTGCAAGGGGAGATTGCTCCTGGCCTCTGTGAAGCACCTACTCTCTGGTGACCGGCAGCTCGCTTTGGGGGGGGGGGGCTGTGTCTGCTTCTCTCCTTTCAAAGCCTTTTTCACTCCCTCAACAGTGGGTGACTTGGGGGGACATTTCCAGCCTGGCTTTTGAGGTGCAAGGGGAGATTGCTCCTGGCCTCTGTGAAACACCTACTCTCTGGTGACCGGCAGCTCGCTTTGGGGGGGGGGCTGTCTAATCTGGAGGACTGGGTTTGATTCCCCACTCCTCTGCTTGAAGCCAGCTCGGTGACCTTGGGTCAGTCACAGCTTCTTGGAGGTCTCTCAGCCCCCACCCTCTGCACAGGGTGATTGTCATGAGGATAATAATAACACACTTTGTAAACTGCTCTGAGTGGGAGTTAAGTTGTCTTGAAGGGCGGTATATAAATCAAATGTTGTTGTTGTTGTTATGTACATTCTGTTTTGTCTCAAGGGGCCTTGTGCTTTTACACCTGAGAATTTTACAACTGCTGTAAAAACAAAATCTACAAAGCATTATTTCTTTTTATGCACTACTACAAAGGATGGAGTATTTTTCTCAATAAGCTCTCTGTTAGGATTGAGTCTGGTACACAGAGTTACTGTGTGTCAACAGAGTTCATAGCGCCATATTAAAGACCTAGCAGAGAAGTAGAAAATCAGACCCACGGAGGCAAAAGAGGTATGAAAACCAGTCTGGGTACAGGCAAGCTTTTACCCAGAATGTGTTTTTCCAGGCAACTGGCTTATCAACAGCCTTCTCCTCCTCCTGAAAGTATTTTAGTTTGGCTACAGTAGTACTGGATCCATCAGTGATTCAGTAGCCTGAGCTACACAGCAAGCAAAATCACATGGTACACTCGTAATGTTTCAGACTTTAGCTTTGGATGTTTTTCCATATTTAAAAACTTCTTGCACATAGAAAAATTGCAGTGGCATGTGATGCTTCCTTATGTTGAATCAGACCACAGGTATATCAAAGTCAGTATTGGCTGGCTGGTTGGCAGCAGCTCTCCAGGTATAGGGTCTTAAATAGCACCTGCCACCAGATCTTTTTAACTGTAGATGGCAGGGACTGAATCTGGGATCTTCTGCATGCTGCCGTGAGAAACCATGTTATCATACCAGTATGGCAGCAGGGAAACTGAGACCCCAGCATGGTCCTCTAAAAGGAGAAATCATGGTATTGTTTTATTTCTTAATTAAGTCTCAACTGAGAATAGGAATCAAGCAGACAGTTGCCTTTTATGTGACTCCAAGAGGCAAGGGGAAATCAGCTCCCTATTAGCTATCAGTCCTTCAGATAAAAAAACAGCTTGGATTTCAGCCATAGGAAAGTTACAAGCCATCTAGTTCCACGCCCCCTCCCACTCTTACATAGTGCCAGTTGCATTTTACTCTTTCCTTAGTCCCAACTGGAGAAATGGAAAAGTGTCACATTTTATAATAACAGATAGATCAAGATGGGTAGCCATGTTAGTCTGTCTGTAGCAGTCAAAAAGAGCAAGAGTCCAGTAGTACCAGTAAGACTGACACAATTTGTGGTGGGGTAGAAGAAGGCAGGGCTTTTTTTTCTGAGAAAAGAGGTGGTGGAACTCTTTATTACCACATGTTTTTTTTCCTTTCTGTATCCCCTACAAAAAGTGAAATCTTCCATTCTCTTTCCCAAATATTTCATTTCTTTGGAATCATATTTTAAAATATGCAAGAAGGAGGGGGCCTCTAAAAATCCAAAACCCATCTCACAAATCTAAGTTCTAACAGATTCCCTATTCCAACGTAGGAAAAAAACCCCCAAAATTCTTTCTCAAAATTCCACAGAGTCTGAAATTCCTAATCTAATGAATACTGAATTTTCAAATTTTCTGGGAGGGTTTTGCTTTACTGGAGCAATTCAAAAGAAGATACTCAACTTTAGCTGCATTGGATTTATACTTAGTTTAAAATGGCTTCTTCTTTTTTTTGCTTGCCAACTCTACCCTACCAATGGCTAAGCTGTTGTGATACTGTGAAATGCTCATAAATATTCCAATGTCCCAGACAAACAATATTCATTAAAACTTCCTTAACACTCATATGTCCACTGCAATTTCAGTGATGTTAATCAGATGAGGGTGGGGAGAACCATTTGAGTTACAGCTATTAAGACATAAGAACACCTACATGCTGATGAATATATTGATGAAAGCCTTCTGTGACTTGGACACAGCTATCCATTCCTAGCATAAAACTGGAATAACCATAACTGATATTTTAACTAATACAGAACCAATCTGCATTCAAAAGCTGTGGGAACCGTAACAATGTCAACTTCAGTCAACAAAAGAATGAAAGCAACACACACTCATACATACATGCACAGCCCCACCCACCCCCATGAAAAGAAAGCAGAATGAACTCAAAGCAGCACACGCACGCACGCACACATAGCCCCACCCCTCTTAAAAGAAATCAGAATGAACTCGAAGCACCTTAGCTTCCTCTACAGAGCCCACTAGGGTTGCCAGGTCCCATTAGTCCTCCAGCGGGGGACTGGGAACCTGGGACTCATCCTCTGCGGCAATCGGTGTCCCTTCTCATGCATGCGCATAGCACATGCACGCTCCTGGTGTGTGTGATGACATTACTTCCGGGAGGCGACATCCTCACACAGGTCAAAGGGTGGCCCAGTGTGCACTCCCACACTTGCTGAAGGGCTGAATCATTCCCCTGCGGGCCCGATTTGCCCCCCCCATGGGCCCATTGAGGGCATGGGGGTGTGCTGCGGTGGGGTATGGGGTGCACCGCACTGCCCGGGGGTACGTTGTGCCACCTGGGGTGCACTACACCACCCAGGGGTGTGCTGCACCGCCGGGGGGCACCCCGGGAGGTGTGCTCCCTGCTGGCCAGGTAAGTGGGGTCAGGGGGGAGGAGGTGGGAACAGGGGATCCCTGCCCCGGGGATTTAGAGAAGTACATTAACTTAAGTATAGTGGAGAGAAAACGTGACTAACTAATCTAGCAAACTAGGATGGCTTCAGATTGATAACAGGTCATCTGCTTCATTTGTCCCAGGAGGAGATACCATGCTTCTGCTCCTGGTACATGGAGGGGAAAAGAGAAGAAGAAGAGAGGAAGAAAAGAAGTTCCCTTGGACTACATTCTACCAATCAGAGAAAGTGAGTGATAGTAGAGTAGCCAAGAAAGAGACTGATCCTAGCCTATCTCTCTGTCTAACTCTATGGTTCTTGCCTTCCTTTTGTTTGTTTGTAGTCTCAAAGGTCTGAGCCAGAGTCAGAGTCAATCCAACCATCGCCAGTTCCTTTTTCTAACAGAGATTTGTGCCTGAAAAACACATAGTGCACAGAAAGCTTATTCAGGTTTCAGTTTGGCTAGTTTTGTTCATTAAACATTGTGCTTAGATTCTTTAAATGTATTAAACTGTTTTTAGTTGGTATATTTGAATGATGCCCTCATTGATCTGGCACAGGTAATCTTGGGCTTGTGCTAGAGACACCCAGATTGATTGTCCTGGGTGATTTGATCATCCATATGGATGACACCAAGTCGTGGCCAGCTCAGGATTTTATAGCATCTCTGGCCACTATGAGTCTCTCTCAAGTTGTGATTGGTCCTATGAATTACAAGGGTCAAAACTTAGACTTAATTTTGTGCTATGTATCTTTGGAGAGAGCTCTGGATTAGAAGAGCAGCCTCTGCCATAATCCAACCACTGCTTCCTCAAGATACAGGTCAATGTGGCATCAACACTCAATAGGAGTTAAGGGTTGGTTAAATTGGTCAGCCTATAGATTTCAGGCAATTTTAGTTCTGAACTAATGGCTCTCTGGTGGCCACAGTGGAAGTCTAGAATGAGAAATTCCTGAAAGCTATCAACAAATTTGCCCTTCATTAACCTCTCTCACGCTCAAGGTGGAATCTGGCACCTTGGGTTACCATAGGTCTGGGAGACTTGAAGAGTGCCGAGAAATTCCTAGAAAAGCATTGGTGAAAAACTCCCAACTAGAGGTGGGCACGGACCGGCATTTTCCCACGGACCGCCGGTCCGGGGTTTGTGGGCTTCCACGGACCACGGACCACGAACTTTTAACGGACCGGGCCCGGTTCGCGAACCGGTTCGGGTCAGAAAAGGCCTGGTTTTCCCACACATTTTCATTTCAGGCGACTTTCCCCACCAAAGGTTCTCATGTAACGCTCCTCAATTAGCACTTTTCCAAAGAGACAAACAACAAATGCCCCTCCCCTATTCTGACTGACCCTTATCCGCCCTTGGGGCAAGGAGGGAGACTTGTGCTCCTGTCCAGGAGAGGTGGCTGCACACAAAACCCACCTACATGGGGCTACATCAACAAGAGATGCCCTTCCTGGGGCATCTCCATGATGGGAAATGAATGGATGGACTTGAGTGAAAGCCAACTCCAAAACAGGAGATCATGCAGCAATTCAAAGGCCCCTTGCTGGAATGGAAGGCACGCGAGGGAGGGAAAGGATGTCTTCCACACCTTGAGGGAAGGAACTCATGCTACCCTGTTCAGAAGGATCCTCTTTGGGCAGTGGACAGTGAGTCCCATTTCAGTGATGTGGTGTGTCAGCTTGCTTGCTTTCAAGCAAGCTGACCTGGGCCACTGTCCTCCTTGTCACCGGACTGTGGGGATTGACCCTCAGAGGGGCCCTTGCGCTCACGGGAGCAGGACAGTCGCCGACGAAACCCACTTCACCGAACGTGGCAGTGTTGTCAAAGGAAGGATATGCTGGTTGGGGTTCGAGTGGCTGGCGAGAGGGCGGCCACCATGTGGGAGAGGTGGGTTTCGATGGCAGCCACCCCCTCCCTGAGGGGGCCCCCTTCACTGGCCCTGATTGGGCTTCGAGTGGCGGGCAAGAGGGGAGCAGGGTGGTATTCCCCACCAGGAAGGAAGGTGTCTGCTGGCAGCGGCTGCTGGGCCTAGCAGGGAGCGGGGGGTCTGGCCGCTCGCCGGCGGCACCCCCCATGTGCCCGGCCGCCGGGCCAAAGGAGAGCGGGGCAGAATGGGCCCGGCAGGCCCGGGGAGGCGGGGCCCAGCCGCCTCCCCTGAGGGGGCGGGGGGTCAGGCCGCTCGCCGGCGGCACCCCCCATGTGCCCAGCCGCCGGGCCAAAGGTGAGCGGGGCAGAATCCCCGCAAAGGAAGGGAGGTGGGTGAGGACGGCAGCCGCTGGGCCCGGCAGGCCTGGGGAGGCGGGGCCCAGCCGCCTCCCCTGAGGGGGCGGGGGGTCTGGCCACTCGCCAGCGGCACCCCCCATGTGCCCGGCCGCCGGGCCAAAGGTGAGCGGGGCGGAATCCCCGCAAAGGAAGGGAGGTGGGTGAGGACGGCAGCCGCCGGGCCCGGCAGGCCCGGGGAGGCGGGGCCCAGCCACCTCCCCTGAGGGGGCGGGGGGTCTGGCCGCTCGCCGGCGGCACCACCCATGTGCCCAGCTGCCGGGCCAAAGGTGAGCGGGGCAGAATCCCCGCAAAGGAAGGGAGGTGGGTGAGGACGGCAGCCGCCGGGCCCGGCAGGCCCGGGGAGGCGGGGCCCAGCCGCCTCCCCTGAGGGGGCAGGGGGTCTGGCCGCTCGCCGGCGGCACCCCCCATGTGCCCGGCCGCTGGGCCAAAGGTGAGCGGGGCGGAATCCCCGCAAAGGAAGGGAGGTGGTGCGGGGTGGTCTGGCCCCACGGGAGTGTGCCAGTACTGTCACTGGGGGAGAGTTGACATTTGCCCTTTGGGCGGCCTGATTCCCCCCTGCTATCAGGAGACCGCACCTGAAGTGCCAACTGCTGACTTAGCATCCTTCGGAGGCAGCTGACCTGACACCTTCCTGCATTTCCAGAAAGGGGCAGAGCGTGTCACCCTTGGGAGGATTCAGGGAGGGACTGGATGTGTCATCGGGAGGAGAGGGAGGACCATGAAGTACCACAAATGGCCAGTATCCTGAAGTCAGGGACCCACCCCCGAGGAACATTTCGGCGGCAGCTGCCGACCTCACCCATCTTCCTGCCTCGCCAGAAACGATGAGATGGACAGCGGTCGTGCCTTAGCCTGTTCTGTCATACAAATTATACTGGAAGTCATTGAGTTCATAAAGAATAAGAGGAGGTACTTAGAAGGTGCCAGGGACAGGCCTTGTAGTTGGGAGGGGGATAATATATGTTTGTATAAGCTCAGTCAGTCATCATGTGCCTTACACTGGTTTGTTAAGACAGAAATCATATCAAGAAAAAGAGGAGAGACTTAGAAGGTGCCACGGAAAGGCCTTGTGTGTCTGCTTGCTTGGGTTAGGGGCACAGCTCTGACCTGGGCCACTCTCCTCGTCACCGGACTTTGGGGACTGACCCTCAGAGGGGCCCTTGCGCTCGCGGGAGCAGGACGGTCGCCGATGAAACCCACTTCACCGAACGTGATGCAGTCAATCAAGGAAGCTCATCATGTGCCTTAGACTGTTTCTTCAACGTACAAATTCTAATGGAAGCAGTAGAGTTCATAAAGAATAAGAGGAGGTACTTAGAAGGTGCCAGGGACAGGACGTGTCGTCAGGAGGAGGAGACCAGGGACAGGGCTTGTGTGTCTGCTAGCTTGGGTTACGGGCTGGGCTCTGACCTTTGCGTATCTCCAATGTTCCCTGGTCCCAGCTGGGCTTGATCGTGCTACCCAACCCGAGAGCATCCCCCACGACCAGGTGCAGCTTATGGGCCAGACAGACAATGCCCTCCAGGGATGCCTCATTCAGGGCCGCCAGCATGTTTCTACCGGCGTCCGTGACCATGTAGCCACGGACAGCAACGCCTGGGGGCAACCAGTCCCTCAGTGAACCCTTCAGCACGGCGGCAATGTTCTTCCCGTTCTGATCCGCATCCATCCCCCGTGCCTGTAGAAGAACCACTCTGTAGCCCGCCGGCAGGGGTGGCTCCTCCTCTTGGGCCCCCAATTTGACCGCGGTGTTCCGGAGGTCCTCCAGTTGCCACCAGTGGGCAGTGATGGCGAGGTAGCCGTGATGACGGCTGCTCCACAGATCTGCTGTGAAGTGCACAGTCTGCCCTCTTGCTCTTTCCAGCTGGTTCCTGACCATCTCTGCCACACCGTTGTAGATGGCGGGCAAGACTCGCCGGCCAACAGTCTGCCGCGAGGGCGTCGTGAACCAGGGTACAAAATGATGCATTGCCCTGCGAAAGCCCACACCCTCCAACACAGACAAAGGGAGTCCATCCAGGGCTATCATCTCAGCCAGTACACGAGTTCCCGCCTCCTGAGCTTTCCCCCTGAATCTTTTGCTTGGCAGGGACAAACCAGAGGGAACAAGTTCCTGAAGGGTAGCCTGCCTAGAAGTTCCACTCCCACCCACAGCCCTCTCAGGGGTTTGAGCCTTAATAGGGGTGGATTCCCGTTCCACCTGCCCTTCTCCCTGCTCAGCAGACCTCTTCACCCCACTGCTTGATGGCTTTTCTTGAGACAGCAGGCTTGGGTGATGTCTCTGAAGATGCCTGCGGAGGACACTGGACGACAGGTGTTGGGGGTCCACACCCCTACGCACCAGGGCATTGCATACCTGGCAACGCGCCGAACACGGGTCGTTTGGGATGGTTCGGAAGTGCCGCCAAAGCGTGGGGTTAAAACGTACACCAGGAATGTGTGGCTCGGGAGGAGGACAAAGCCTTAATGGTTGAAGCGTGCGGCGGGGCGGGGGGGGGGGTGGAGTGCAGGCAGGGGAAGCCACAGGAGGTTGGGATGGGAAGGAGCTGGATGTTTCTACCGGACCCTCCGGTGCCCCCTGAGATCGATCCACGGAGAGTGTTGTCAGCTGATCCTCAGTGGGCAATGCTAAGAGCTCTTCTGCCTGCTCCTTGATCCCCAAGAGTGAATCTGTAGAACGAGGTGCTGCCTCTGAGGTCTCCCTGTCCCTGGTGCCACTTGTACTGGGCACTGATGGGCACCCAGGACAACCTTGGCAATTCTTCCCACCACGACCACTCTTGTTCCTCTTTCCAACCCTCATGGTGCTATGAGAAAAGATCTCTACAACCAAGTGAGATTTTTAAATGAAGCAGAGAGCCCCAAAAGCTTGGAGCAGGGTAGGGCAGAGCCGAGTGGCACCCAGCTGGACCCCAGTTGAGGGAAGAATGCACCACAAAAGACACTCTAGAGAGGCTTTGAAAGGAGTGAAGCAGAGAGAGCCCGCAGGAGTGAATCCCCTCATCGCTGCCACTGCTATAAGAAACAGGTTCCCCCTCCCTGAAAAGTAGGGCCAGATAGTAGGGAACTGATCTCTGCTGCCTGGAGATCAGTTGTAATTCTGGGAGACCTCCGGCTACCACCTGGAGACTGGCAACCTTAATTAGCCCCCAGGTTCTGGAGAGGCAGGTGGGGGGAGGCGGGTTCTTCCATGAGTGACAGGAACGCCCATTGGAAACCATGTGGAAGGCCAGAAGGCTGATTGGAAGCGAGGGGAATGAAAAGCACCCACAAACTTGCGGCGCTGCCACTTGAACACATCACTGCATCTCTATGATGCGAGAACGCAGGTTGGACCTCAACAGCCATGCCCCAGTCCTGGGGTGATGCCCACCCCCGCCTGGACTGACAGACCCTCCCCATGTCAGATTTCCCAAATCCATCCCTGCTTCCACAAATGACAAAAAGGAGGGGGATGCCCAGATATTCCAAGATGTAACTCCACATCCCCCATCCCCTGGCAGCAATTTTCCTCATGCAGCAGCAATCTTCCTGGCTTTTCAGATGCCAGCAGCTCAGACTATCAGAGAATGAAAGTCCTCAGTGTCCCCCCCCCAGACATTCATAGGCCACACCCCACTGCCTGAAGTTACATTGAGGGGAGGAAGGGGGCAGGGAAGCTGGACGGGGCACTACTTGACACCTGCCCCTCTTGGCTGCAGAGCCCAGCCCTCCATCCCAGCTCTGAGCTGGAAAACATCTGCAGGGATGTGTGAAAGGACATTCTTACAGGGAGTTGGGGGGCAGCTACTGGCAATGTCAGACAACCATGCAAACACAGCAGTTTGTTGTTTTTCAACACTGGAAAAAGTGCCAATGTCCCTCGGCTGGAAAGGGAGCCAAGGCAGTTTGCGCAGCCCTCATTCTGCACTCCCAGGGGCAAGGCTAAGATGCAGACTGCCTTGGGAAACTGCTTCCTGCTGAAGTAGACATGCTCTGTCATCTCCCAGACGAGTCATGACGTGCCTGCAAGGGAAATAGGCACATGTGCTGCAGATAACCCAGCCCGGTCCATGTCTGAGGCCAAGCCCACTCTGCAACATCTGGGAAGATGCACATAGTAGAGAGCAGCAGTGGCAGCCCCACATGTGCAGCCAGCAACCAGATGATGCATAACCCTCTGGCAAGGAAGCACTCTGCTTTGGGATGATTTTATTCTGTAAGGGAGAAAGTCAACAGGTAGTTGCGAACACCTGGTCAATTTGACCTGTGGCCTCACTTCATCCTCTGCCAGGAGGGTCTCTGGCTGAGGGAGTCTGAACAGAGCACCCAGATGGGTAGCCGGCAGCCCCCCCCCAATGGCTGTGTTGAGAGTAGTTTTGTGGGCAACTGCCTTTGGGGCAGGCAGGGGCTGCCACCACTGCCCCCTCCCCCTCCGAGCCTCAACTGAAGAGGCTGGCGGTCAGGCGCGGTCAGGTAAGGGGGCATCTGGCACAAATCAGGGAGCCGGTTTAGCCACTCTCCCATCTCCTTCTTACCTGTCAGTGCTCCCTTGCTCCTTACCGATTTGGAATGTCAGAGTCAAATAACCTGCAAGGAGACTTGAGTGGTTACTGTTAAGTTAGCCAGACATTCTGGACCTTGCTCTTCTTCCCCTGAGCAAGTGCAAAGTTCTCCCTTTTTTCCTGCTAAGTCCCCCCAGTGCACTCATGTCTCACTACCATGAGTATCCACTCTCCCGTCTCGTGCATAAAGTCCCCGCAGCAGGAGGCTGATGGACAGAGCCTCTGGCTGCGTGTTCACCTACCTAAGGTCATGAGCAGCACAGCTGAAGCTTTTGTAGGGTGCGTAAGCAGGTGATTGGGTGCGGGGAGGGGGGCTTGCCCACCCCAGAAACACATGCGGATTGGCCCCCATGGTAGTTCCCATCCTATGCTCCTTTGGGCTGCGGGTGTGGGGCTGTGTGCCAGGAGAGGGGCCTGAGTTTTCCCCATTCAATGGGCACCTATGGGCTACGCCTCCTTTATTCAAGGCGTAACTTTCCACCACTGCAGGGGGCATTCCCATGCCTGGAGTGGCTTTGGAAGCGGACTAACTCACAGCCTGCCCCCCCCACGCTAGCGCCACACTTACGCCTCCACCCACCTGTCAAGCGTGCCAGCTGGCGGCAACCCATCTGCAGTAGTGTGCCTTGGGTGGGCACCAGCGGAAAGGGATTTATGTCGACGTAAGAGCCATTTATACCCGCTCAAGGCTTGGTTCTCTCCTTGTGCACTTTCCACCCCTCCCTTAAGACTGAGCTGCCCGTCCTGTGATCCTTAACCACTACAACAAAATAGCTCTCTTTGTTCTGGATTTGGTAGATTTGGATTCACATTGCTAGCAGCATCATTGGCCATTTCCACATCCTATTAAAGAGACGGGCTAGTTACTGAACACTGGTGTTTTTTTTCACAGATTCCAGACGCCTCTGATTTCAAAGCAGAAGCAGGCAGTTTGGCTTTCGTTTGTTCAGCGTCTTTACTGAGAATGGGATTTCCCACTCTTTCCTGTGCCGGGTAAAAGACGCTGATCAAACGGAAGCCAAACTGCCTGCTTCCGCTTTGAAATTGGAGGCGTCTGGAATCTGTGGCTGTTTCCACAAGTTGTTAAAGCAACGGGCTACTTACTCAATGCTGGTGGGTTTTTTTTACAGATTCCAGATGCCTCTGATTTCAAAGCGGAAGCAGGCAGTTTGTCTTTTGTCTGATCAGCGTCTTTTCTGAGACCGGGATTTCCTGCTCTTTCCTGTGCCAGGTCAAGGATGCTGATCAGACGAAAGACAAACTGCCTGCTTCCGCTTTGAAATCGGAGGCATCTGGAATCTGTGAAAAAAAAAACACGCCAGCATTGAGCAAGTAGCCCGTTGCTTTAACAACATGTGGAAATGGCCATAGTCTTTTCTTTGTTGTCCTTTCCTAAATCCCCAAGCACCTTTTCTTTTCCCCATGTCATGGTATACGGCAGTAACTGTCTCTCTACCAGATTTTGTAGACAGCATTTGCTCGTTAAGACTCCATGCTATTAGACCAATATCTTTCAAGGTAGCTCACAAAGTAAAAACAATACAACAAAATAATAAAAAATAGAAGAAAATATCATAAAACACCATTCAGCAGCCAGAACAGCATCATTGTGCAAAAAATGAGTAAGGGGTGGGGTGGGGGGACTGGAAAAGGGAGGTCCTGAACAAAAAACATGTTTGGTCAAAAAGTTCTAGTTATAATTTCCAGGACTTATCCTTTTTCATTTACATGCATTTGTGTTGGATAGCAAGTTGACTCAAGGGAAACAGCCCCTCCCTTTCAAAAGATCAGCACCACACCATCACTTATTCCCATATGTTTTTAAGGAATACAGACCATCTGTCTCAAACTGGCAATAATCCCCAATAAGATATAGTACATTCTTTCATTGCAATATTATTCTTCAAAGTGTCATTGCAACGTTATTCTTCAAATTGTCAAACCTGAACCATAAGCCGTTTTGCAGAAGCTGAGATGGGAAAAGACTGATATGGTGCCACTTCATACAGTCATGATACACAAAAATGAGATTAGAAGAATATGGAGAGAAGCTTGTGCCAGCTCAAGAAATGGCTTACACCTCATTAGCAAGGCCTGTCTTTGAGAATCACTGATCTCCAATAACTGAGTAGTACTAGGAATCTATTTTATGACTCTAGGAGTTGGTGTTTGAACTAGTAAATCTGCTGTTGTATGTCTGTGAAGTCTCTTTCCATTTTTCCATATGGGTAGACTTCCTAATATTGATCTGCTTGCACAGACAGTGTAGATAAAACAGAGTCTTAACCACAGTGATTACATTTTCAGTTCGTGGTTCCTCATAAAAACATGTTGTTTTCGGACTCCATCATTTAAAAAAAAGTTTCCCCTTAGATTTAACTACTGTAGCTCAGTCTTTCTCCTCTTCTGTTTCCTCTGACACAAGCAATAACAAATAATCATTTAGGAAGGACATATCCCTCTGGGTCTGCTATGTATCTGGAATGTGAAATGTATTTTTTAAAAGTCTGCCTAAAAGATGGGTTAGTCAGTTTTTCCTTGCAAAAACATTTTTTTAGATTGGTAACTGGGAAAAAACCTTTCCTACAAATGTTTTTTCTATGTACGTTGCAGAAGGACAGAGAGGTCAGGGAGGCGGATGGAACAGCAATTCATCAGCTGTTTTCATGAACTGTTAGACTGGGCATGAACCAGCTAATTGTATGTGTCCGGCAGCAGACGCTGGGGTTGTGGCAGAACAAAGAGAAGAGCTAAAACATATGAAGCTTTATTTTGGCACAGCCCCATGGCTGCAGATTTTTTCTTTTCTTTCTTTCCCCCTAAGAGGAAAAAAAGGCTAGAACAACACTGGAGAGCTTTGTGAATTGTGACTGCAGTGGCATCTCTGACCAGCTATAAAACCCCAAAGCACAAGACTCTCTTTATATACCCTAAACATGATGTCAGATCACCAAGTGTGGCTAAAACTGGTGAGAAAAACCACACACATATTTCTGAATATTTTTGGGAAAGGATATATGATAACCAGTTTTGACTTTGAAAGCAATTTAGTTTTGGGTACACTATCAGTATGTGATTTCCCCCCTTCCCCTTTTCACTCTTTAGCTGCAACTATATTCAGTGTGTAAAATGCATTGCAATAATCTTAGAATATTTTCATGGGCAATAATATTTTAGTTTTCTGGAAAGAAAGTTTGTCTGACCCTTGCAGGCTCAGTTAAAAGCCTAGGGGTTATACTGGATCCAGCATTACTACTATAAAAACAAGTTAAGGCTGCATCAAAAAATGCTTTCTACAACCTCACTCTAGCCTGGAAGATGGCTTCTTATCTTGACACGGCTGACCTGGCCACTTGGATCCATGCTATGGTAACATCAAGGCTTGACTATTGTAATGCTCTATACATAGGTCTCCCATCTAAGTTAACTAGGAGGCTCCAATTAGTGCAAAATGCTGCAGCTTGATTGTTATCAGGAGCGAGCAGGAGCATGAACATCACTCCCATCCTACAGTCACTCCATTGGCTACCTATCAGTTACCGTGCTCAATTCATGGTATTAGTTATTACATACAAAGTTCTTCACGGCTTTAGTCCCGCATACCTACGGGACCACCTCCCTCCCTATGTTCCTCCATGGCAGCTTCGCTCATCTGAACAGGGTCTCCTGCAGGTGCCAGACGGCACACAGGTGAAGTCAGCAGCAGCCCATACACTGGCTTTCTCTGTGGTGGCCCCTATCCTGTGGAATGACCTGCCTGAGGAAGTCAGAAGAGCCCCCACTTTCCTGGCTTTCCGTAAACGATGCAAAACTGAATTATTCAAAAAGGATTTTTACTCAAATGGGAGGGCTGCATTGTAGGGATGGGGTCTCAGGTGCTTCACTAACAAGTTGGGGATCATAGACTTCATCACCATTTTGCCTCATATATTATCTGCTGCTTTAAATATGTACTCCCATGTACAACCATCGCTCCATGCTGTCTAATGTTAGTCCTAGAATCGATTATGTTTTGCTTCAGTATCTCTGCTATGTCTTGGATCCTTTCTAATGCTATGTCTTTAAACTTGTATATGTTTACCTTATGGTATTGTACTGAAATGTACTTATTTGATACTGATTGTATTAACCTCATACTGTGTAATCCGCCTTGAGTCTCAGTGAGAAAGGCGGACTATAAATGACGTAAATAAATAAATAAATAAATAAGCTTTGATACTGTGAACCTCATAATAAATTAGTGCAAAATATTAACATTGCTTACTTTTATTCGAAAGGAAAATTAACAAGACCTTTTATACAAACCTTATTGTTTTCTATTAGCAAAAGAAAGCACACGGGGACTATTTTGACTCTCTATGCTCATTTTCCTGTGAGCTTAGAACAAAAATAGATCTCTGCCAGTTTCAGTGCATAACTTTATTTTCTATTAAAGAAGCATAATGTATCTTACAATGATGAGATGCAACTTCTATCTTGAAACAGCAGGATGTGAATGCTACTTAGTCATTCCTGTTTATGCTTTTTAATGCCCTGATTTCAAGGTGATGGTTTATCCCTGTTTTTCTATTTATTTTTCTCCTTTTGGTGGGACCAAATAGATGTTTGTTGCCTTTCAGATTGCTCTGATTTTCTATTCATCCCAATCACCAGCTGGTTTGGATTCTGCACACTTTATTTTTATTGGAAGCCTCACTCCCTATACCCACCTCTGGTCTCTGGACAGCCTGTCATGAGCAGGCACACTTGTAGCTTCTACAGGGGAAATTTTGGTTAATTCTGGTTTGTTGCCTGACTCTCAAACTGGAAATTTGGAAGACATAACCCAACTTGTAGGAGATAAAAAGAACACTTAGAATGTTTACCGTGCCTTTACTGTGGCAGTCAGTTCAGTTGTGAGACAGTCACTCGGTCTGTTCAGTTCATGCTAAGCAGCCACAAATACATACTAAACCAGTTTGCATCAGGTTTTCCCAAAGCTGCACATGTGCAAAAATGCTTAAGGACTACTTAGACAAACATGAACACAGCATTATACTGGAAGCCTTGTGGTTTCTTCATACATGTTTATTGTATGATGCATCTGACCGAAAGTGGATGTATTGTCGAAGGCTTTTGACAATACATGGATGTGTTCATATCTTTAACAACCATTTAACAACCTTGAATATTTGTGGTATGGTGTTATTGTTGTGCAATTTGTTCACCTGGGATTTGTAACAAAGGTCTTGTTCATACATTATCAGCATCATGACAGTGTCTGAAATGGTTTCTTCTCATGCCCTCATGGAGATGCAATATTGGAGTACAAGATAACTATGCCACTTACCAGATCTCTGTTTTCTTTCTGCAAATGTTATCAGAGCAGTTTGGGATCCAGCCCCTCAAAAGTGGTTCACACATCACTGTGGTAATATATGAAATGACTGCCTTGCTACATGGGAAGTTTTGAACAGCTACCATGTGGCTCCTGTTCATCTTAGAACACTAAATAAGCATTTAACCAATGTGATAATAGTGTATCAGCACAATAAAGATAACAGTACTATATAGCTCTTACAGAGGGAGAATCATAATGAAAAATATGAAATCTCCTGAAATAAGGACATGATTATTCAGATGACCTCCAGAGCAAACGGTTTAAAGGCAGATGGGAATTGTGTGAAGGGAGGGAAGGGGCAAAATGGGCAGCAAATAGCTCTGAAAGTAGTTTTTTGTTTTCCAATTTTATACCATTTTTAGGGTGCTCATTAATCTGAAAAAAAACCCAGTTCCACTTCCAGACTATCAGTGCGAGAGTGTTGTGAAATACCAGCCAGCCTGGTTTTTTAGTGCCAGGGTCATTCAAGATACCAGTCGGCCTAGATTCCCAGTGCCAGAACAATTTGACAAAACAGCCTGCCCAGATTATTAATGCCAAAATTGTTTTGAAATATGTCCTCCATAGCAGATTTAAGAGTTAGCAAAGTATTTTAATTTCATAGAATAGCTGTGATTCATTACCCATGCAAAGTGTTGTGCAAAGCTGAATGAAAATGAATGCTGAAAATTCTGTGGCATTTAACAATGCTGTGATTGCCATTATAATGGAAGTTGGCAATGAGCAATTGAGAATGGAAGGTAGGTAGTTTTTTTTTTTAAATGCTTACTGGGGGTAATTGCATTCAAGAATTGACCATTCTGTCCATGGGACAAATACGTTTGCTGGGGCAGGGGGGTGGGTCTTTAAAAGGAACTGTGACACCATTGGCACCCTGCAATTGAAATCCCACCAGGGAGATAGCAAATACAAAATGCTTAGTCTCTTAACATCTGGATATGAACTGGTGGCTCAGGCAAATTTCAAAAATGATAAATAAAATGTGAGGAAGAAAGAGCAAGCAGTTGGTGGCATCACCAAAATGCTGGAGTAGATGGGTTTAGTAGAGCCAGTTTGATGTGGCTCTACCAGTTTAGGAGAGCCAGTTTGGTATGGAGAGACAGTTTGGTGTAGTGGTTAAGAGCGCGGGACTCTAATCTTGAGAGCCCCATTTGATTCCCCACTCCTCCACTTGAAGCTAGCTAGGTGACCTTGGGCTAGTCACAGCTCTCTGGAGCTCTCTCAGCCCCACCCACCTTACAGGGTGTTTTGTTGTGGGGATAATAATGACATATTTTGTAAACCACTCTGAGTGCACATTAAGTTGTCCTGAAGGGTGGTATATAAATCAAATGTTGTTGTTGTTAGTAGTAGTATGACTGGAACAGGGCACAGAACTAAGCTGATTTTCCAAGTCACCTCAGAATCTAATGGTAACTTACTCCCCTTTCCTGTGAGAGCCTACAAAACTAAATTTGATATATGGGTTCTATCCCTGTTAAAGTGAAAGATGGTTGCTCGGTACACCCCATAAGTGATTTAGAAAATATAAGCCCATTGCAGGTTTGGTTGACTTATCACTTTTTTCTCAATTGCATCATATTACTGTTTTTGTTGATTATGTTCCACTTTGCACTTGGAAGCCCAGTGTAAGAAAATATCTTTCTTCTCTATAGTTTCTCTGGGAGTTGCTGGCTTGGATTTTAACAGTGGTTATAACTAAGAGCAATGAACCACATCCCGCTATTTAGAATCTGTGACTAGATGAGAAGCGCTACCACGAATCTGGAAGAAACTCTAAGAACTCTGTGTCCAGATGAGATTTGTCAATGGCATTTTCCTCAAGAACAAAGAAGCACTACTCTAAGGTCAAGCCAGATGTGCACGTTTTTAAGGAGTTGGGTCTGGGTTCCCTGCAGTCACACAGTAACTTTGGGGAATGGCTGTTAAAAACTAATGGAGAGCCCAAACATCATCAGAATGCCTCTGCAGGGGGGGAGGGGCTCATCCCTCCCCCCTCAAGCTGTTTCCTGCATCAAAATAGCATGGGGGGTTCCCCCTGTGTTTTTACTGTGTCACATGCACAGACTAGTCCACATGGGGCAGAAAAAACAGGGGGGAAACCTCCCTCCCCTACTGTTTTGAGGGGAGAGGGAGGAGCCCCTCCTCCTCCCGTGGAGACATTTTGAGGCTGTTTGGGCTCTCCTTTATTTTTTAACAGCCATTCCCCAAAGCTGCTGTGTGACTGCAGGGAACTGTTTAAAAATCTGCACATCTAGCTTGATCTTAAGTCAGCTATCAATATGTTTGAACAAGTGTGTGGCCATGTGGGTACCCATCATGATGCCATTATCTTGAAGGTAAAAGCTGTGGCCAAAATCTGAAGTAATTATGAGTGGCAACAAAGTAGCACTGCTTGGTTGCAAAGTTTGCTGAAGTGCGTATAGGATGATGTTTCTGAAAGCTTGTAGACAATCTTTGTGGGGGATGTCAACATCCATAGTGGATATGGAAAGTTTACAGTCCCTGAAAGACTGTAAACTGATGGTCAATTTCTCATTTTATATAGTGACATTTCATCCTGTACTTCCTGTATTTCATGGACCCTTGACTTTGCTGTTTATTTTTTCCCATAATTCCTGTATAAAAGTCTGCCTAGTGAGGCACCATAGCATTTCATCTGAAGAAATGTGCTGTATGCTGGAATACAACTTTCTTAGTCTTTCAAGTGTCACCACTGGCTAATACTTAGCCATGAAACTATGAACACCAGATGATCAGCATATAAAAGGGGGGGGAACTATTGTCTTTATGATTGGTTTATGGTTTTGTTTCCTGGATAACAAATATTAGAAACAGGATACTAGACTAGATGGACCTTTGGTTTGATGCAGCAGGCCTTTTCTTACATTCCTCAGAATAATTTCATGATAACATGATTTTTCAATTAATCTAAAAAGAGAACTGGCTTACTTAGGTCCCCAAACATCATTATCATTGTATGTTCAGATATGATTGTGTTTTTATGTGACTTTGCGCTAACACATGATCGACATAACACGTAATGGGAAGCTTAAATGAGCAGACTATTAGGATAGAGCCTTTCTACTATGCATGAACAGAAACATCTGCAGAGAGAAAAGGTCTCATTTGATAATTGTATCATGATTCTCGGCAAACTGAATCCACGAATCCACCCATATTTCCACAGATCAAGCAGCAGCTGAGCACAAAATCTCTAGAATATAAAATAAATGGTTACTGCGCTGGCAATCCAAGTCATAGCTAAAGGAATTCATGCATGAATTCAAGACTACAATTTTGATGCAACAAGGAAGATGCTGAAATCATCATGGAGTGCTGTCATTTGGGCTAAGTGAGTAGTTATTACCTGAGTGCATTGACATATCACAGATATGTAAAAAAATATTCATAATGTATTTCTGTCCTGCCTTTCCCCCACATAAGAGTCTCAAAGCAATTCATGTAGTTTAGCTCATTTAGGGGTTTATCACATCCCTGCTTGACCCACATTTCAAAACAGGGGACTGTAAATAAGAGGTGAACCTAGATAACCTGTGCATGTCATAGCAAATAATGTATGGCAAAGTGTTCCTATTGTCTGGGGTCTGAGCCCCAGCCCCCAGACTTGACAAGAGGGAACAGCAGGTCAACCGGGCTGACGGGCAAACAGAGGGGGCAGCCAGCAGACAGCAGGTCAACCGGTCAGCCAGCGGACAGCAGGTCAACCGGTCAGCCAGCGGACAGCAGGTCAACCGGACTGACTGGCAAGCAGAGGGGGCAGCCGGGGGACAGCAGATCAACCCCTCTCACGGGCAAACGGAGCCAGAACCTGCCGGTGCCATGGGGAAAGGGGAAAGGCCCAGGGCCTCAAACAGCAGGGGGAGGCAGAGGGAGGCCAGCTAGTCCCACTCCCCTGGGGAAGGAAAGGGGGCTAAGCAAGGCAGAAGGGAGCAAGGGCAGAGGGATTGGGGGCCCAGCAGTCACCCACCCAAAGCCCTTACCTGAGGAGGAGAAGCAGCAGCCCCAACAGCCCAAAGCCACGCCCCAGCTAGAAAATAGTAGCCTGGCCCAGGAGTTGCCAAAAGCCAAGCCACTCCAGGTGGGGGTATTGGAGGCACTCTGCAGGAAGCCCTGGGCAACCAGCCAAAGAGCCGCAGCTGGACACACCTTCAGCCATCAACCCAACCAGGGAGGCTGGGCTGCTAGCCAGGGGACTGCAGCTGGGCAGGCCTTCAGCAATCAGCCAAGGCAGGGAGGCTGGGCAGCCAGAGAACAAGGCACAGCTGGCGCTGGTCAGTGGAGCCAGATCAGCTACCTAGCTGCAACTGCTTGGTGCAACCCAAGACCAGGCTGGAAGAGGGGTGGGACAGTAGAAGGAAGCCCTATAAAAGCTGGCTGGGAAGAGCCCTGTGGTGGTGGGTTTGAGGAGGAGTGATGGAGTGGAGCCAAGGAAAAGGCAAGAAGGAGAGTACTGGGAAGAAGAGATGGTGGAAGATGCAGGGGGTAAGCAGGCCAGTGAGTGGATTGAGAGGGAGTCTGGGTGAGGTATACCGCCCCTCCTTCCACAGAGCAGGGTCCTGCAGTATCCCTGGCCCCCCTGTGATGTCAGGAGCAGACTGCCCAGTGCCATGCCCAGCGGCAGCTGCGGCAAGCCCTGACACCTATGACCAGGCTTTGTGTTCTCCCAGTAACTATTTGATAGCTTTACTAAGTGGGTTGCCATATCAAATTGGATCTACTTATGGTGATACTATTTATATTTCTGGCACAGTTTTGTAATATCAAGAGGTCCTGGTAAACCAGGCAGGTTTGGTATGGCCCTGAAACTTTGAAAGTAATTTAAAGTAAATTAAAGTCTTTGTCCCATTTAATTCTAGGTTGTCACAAAGGCTGAAGCTTTTCACAGTCCTGAATATGATTTGTCCTGAGCAGGGCTTTTTTTCAGCTGGAACGCAGTGGAATGGAGTTCCGGCACCTCTTGAAAATGGTCACATGGCTGGTGGCCCCACCCCCTGATCTCCAGACAGAGGGGAGTTTAGATTGCCCTCCATGCCGCTGAGTGGCGTGGAGGGCAATCTAAACTCCCCTCTGTCTGGAGATCAGGGGGCAGGGCCACTGGCCATGTGACCATTTTTGCCAAGGGCGATTTAAACTTTTAAAAACTCCCCCTTTGTTCCAGCTGACCCAAAGTGACATCATTGTGTGATCCTGAGTTCCACCACTGAGTTCCACCACCTCTTTTCCCAGAAAAAAAGCCCTGGTCCTGGGGGACTCTAAGATTGCTCAGAGCTGTACAGAAAGTGGACACTTAACAGGACGGAGGGGTGAACAGAGATTAATTCAGCTATATTAAAAATAAATAAGCTCTATTAAAATAAAATAAGATAAAATAAAATTCAGCTGTATTAAAATAAGTTTCACCACTGATGACTTCCCAAGTTAAATGGTGACGTTGTGTAGAATATGACTGTAACAGCTCTCACGTTATGATGTATTTATCCATCATGATATGATGGAACTTTAGAGTGTTGCGCTACTGAGGGAATGCCTTGTTCAGCCAAAGATCTGCAGTTTCGGTGGGCCAGGAACAAGCCAAACAGAGGGGCTCCTGAGGTGCTGCAAGCCAGCACTGCGGGAGTCCTTCAGCTAAGACCCAGTCAGCAGTGCCAAGAACAGGCGTTGGCTCACCCATTGCCCCTGCGGCATTGTGCGAGTAGGCAAGTGGTGAACTGACACAGATCATTTTTGTTGCTGTCTGAGCCAAGCAACTTTTGCAGTGCTAGTGGAATTGCTATGGCTTAGTTGTTCTCATTTCTGGTTGCCAGTGGTCTCCAGGGCGGCAGCCCACCGGGAAGTTTAAGATAAATGCACAGTCCATCCCTGTTGGCCAAGTTGCTATAATGCTTGCCTCTCTTGTCCATCTATAAAGTTACACTAATGACCCAGTTCATGAGTCTAGTCCATTATGCAGATTCATTGGGTAAATAGGGTAGACAATTGTAAGTAACCCATCCAAAACATTTGTGGTAGCATGACTGCCTGAAGTATTGGTGTGGTACTCATGGCAGGGCGAACACAGTTAACAGTAGCTCTTGCTTTGCTACCCCAGCTCTTTATAAAAACAGAACAGCAAGCTGTATGTACTCATAGGCCATGCTGAACTCTCATGAGATTCCTTTCCATTTTGAGAATTTTGTTACTTTGGTTAGCAGCAGGAAACCAGAAATGGTGGTGGATCTCTTGCTAAAAGAGGAAGGAATTTTATGAAATTTGATGCACTTATGGACTGTAATATTTTTAAAGGGGATTTCGGGAGCAAGAAGGTACAGAGAATTATCTCCTCTCCCTACCAGGCAGGGACAGCAACTGGGTTACTGGTTACTGGCCGGCTGGCAGACAACTGAAAGCTGGCATTGGATGGGACAAGGTTACCCCCCCTCCTTTCAAAAACTGCCTCTCAGTTTGCCTCATTATAAAGCTGGTCCTGCAGACTGCACTTTTATAGCACAACAACAATGAAACAAAGGAGTGTTGTGGCATATTAAAAGCCATCACATTTACTAGGGCAGAAGTTGCATGAGCCAGAGACCACTTTGTGATATGCATAGAAAGAAACATATCAGTTAATGATTGTGATACTTATGACTGACATTTTCTTTAGGAAGGAAAAGCTTTGATACCTGCTAAAAATGAATAACTTTAGGGAACAGCAATGAGATGTCACTTCTTGTAAGCACTACACTGTGATTCCTTGCCTTTTTGGAAAATGAAAGAAATGCATTGTCATCTAGTGAATTAAAACTCACTGATTAATAAGGCCATGCACTCTCGGTGCTATAGTTCCAAGCACTCTGCAAATTGGCCTAAGTTTTAACCAAATTTGGATTGTATTTTATAGTGCGGTACCCATTTTTCATTCCAGAATTAGATGCGGTATGCAACGTTGGCATCAATGAAGACAGCACCAAAGTGCCCTGGGCTGCAGAAGAAAGTCAATATGACTCCTTCATTCACTCTAAAGAGCTAAAATTAAAACATGAGATCTAAATTCTAGCCTTCAAGAACACAGAGAAATCATTTTAGTCTAAATGTGTTTAGCAGAGAAAGAATAGATAAACAGTCTTAAAACTGAATAAATGTCTTTATCTGTGCCCCTTAGTGTTTACAAAGGTAGTAGGGCTTACCAAAGGCACCCAAAGTCAAGCAGAAATGTTCGTTGCTTATTCAACATCTCTAGTATTCCCCCTACTGACACTGGGGCCACTTCCACCCCCACCCCCACTACACTAATACTATGCAAGACCAGATCTGTTAGGAACAAGGTTGCATGCATCGCTGGGATATTGCAGGATGAGAAAATTGATGTGGCTTGCCTAACAGAGACTTGGCTGCAGGAAAATGACACGGTGTGTCTTTCCCAACTAACTCCCCCTCCCTCTGCTATGGTAGCTGGGGCAGAGGAGTTCTATTATTCTTCGCAAGTCCTTCAACTTCTGCAGATCTCCAGTACAAGCTATAGCTGGTATTGACTGCATGTTCCTGCCTCTGGGAATTAAAGCTTGACTGGGTATCCTGCTTGTTTACAGACCACCCAGCCCCCATAAGCACCCTTTCTGAGTTGGCAGAGCTGCTAGCAGACATGGTGTTGGAGACAACCAGACTTACTGTTCTGGGAGACTTCAACATCCATGCTGAGTGTTCAAAGTCAGGCTTGGCTCAGGAATTTATAGCTTCCCTGACAACCCTGGGCCTCTCTCAAATAGTGTCAGGCCCTACACATGAAAGAGGCCACACACCAGTCTTAATATTTTGCACTGAGCCTTTGAGGGAAAGTCTTATTTCAACATTAGAGACTCGGCCTGAACCATGGTCAGATCATCATCCGCTGAAGATAAAAGTGAATATGGCCCCAACACCCCACAAAATAGGGGATCCAGTTAAAACGATTCACCCACAAAGGCTCATAGACCCTTCCAGATTCCAAAATGCCTTGGGGGATTTTAGAATTCCAGACACATGCTCCACAGAAGCTGCTGTAGAAGTGTGGAATGCAAAGCTCCTTGAAGCTGTTGACACCATTGTTGACCCCTCTGGCCCTTGGGGCGGAAGCCGGCACCATGGTTTACCATGGAGCTGGCTAACTTAAAGAGGGTTGGAAGACATCTAGAAAGACACTGGTGTAAAACTTGAAAGAACTTGCTACAGAACACACTGGAGGATCTATGAAACAGAAATGAAAGCGGCAAAGAAACGTTACTTCTCGGCAACCATTGCGTCAGCTAGTTCATGACTGTCCCAATTGTTCAGGGTATCCAGACACCTTCTAACCCCTAAATCTGAACCTTTACAGACCCAAGAACAGACAATTAGCTGCAAGGCATTTGCTAAGTTTTTCGCTGATAAAATAGCACAAATATGCTCTGATCTAGATGCTAGCTGCAATACAAACGAGATAGAAAAAATGCTTAATACACCATCTGGCCTATATTTGGACTGCTTTGAACCAATTACAATGACAGACCTTAACAGGATCCTGGCATCTATGAAAGCCACTACTTGTGCGCTTGATCCTTGCCCATCTTGGCTGTCAAAATCAAGTAAAGATCACATAAGTGAACCACTGAGATCTATTGTAAATCAATCGCTAACTCAGGGCACCTTCCCCCAGCCACTCAAACAGGCAGTTTTCCGTCCGCTAATTAAAAAAACATCTCTAGACAAAACTGATGTGGCCAATTATTGTCCAGTCTCTAATCTGCCCTTTCTGGGCAAAGTGATTGAGAGAGCAGTAGCTGACCAACTCCAGATCTTCTTGGAAAACTCTAGTGCTCTAGACCTTTTCCAGTCTGGATTCAGACCAGGGCATGGGAGAGAGAGAGCATTAGTAGTGTTAGTGGATGATCTCTGTCTGAATATAGGCAAATGCCACGCCTCCTTATTGCTCCTCCTGGATCTATCAGCAGCCTTTGACATGGTAGACCATGCCATCCTGTTGAGGCATTTAGAAATAAAAGAGGGCATCAAAGGATGTGCCCTGGACTGGTTTAAATCATTTCTCATGGAACAGTCTCAAAGGGTTGCCGTCGGAGAGCAGCTATCTCCAGAATGGGAACTATCTTGTGGGGTTCTGCAGGGCGCAATCTCATCTCCCATGTTATTCAACCTCTACATAAAACCTTTATGAGAACTCATTCGCAGCTATGGAGTTAGATGTCATCAATATGCAGGTGACACAGAACTCTATATTTCGCTATCCAGGTCCCCACAAGATGCAATAGAAATGCCTGACAGCTGTGGTGAAATGGCTGAAAAATAACAAATTGAAATTGAACCCAGACAAGACTGAAGTGATGCTTGTTGAGAAGTCAGAGATCTTGGAAGACATTTTACTCCCCACTTTTGATGGAGTTCATCTGACCCTTGCAGACTCGGTTAAGAGCCTAGAGGTTATACTGGATCCAGCACTACTACTAGAAAAACAAGTTAAGGCAGCTGCAAAAAATGCTTTCTACAATCTCATTCTAGCATGGAAACAGATACTATGGCTTCTTATCTTGCCACAGCCTACCTGGCCATCTGGATCCATGCCATGGTAACATCAAAACTTGACTATTATAATGCACTATACATTGGTCACCCATCTAAGTTAACTAGGAGGCTCCAATTGGTGCAAAATGCTGCAGCTCGACTGTTAGAAGGAGCAAGAAGGAGCATGAACAACACTCCCATCCTACAGTCACTCCATTGGCTACCTATCAGTTATCGTGCTCAATTAAAGGTATTGGTCTTCATGGTCTTTGCCCAACAGACCTATGGGCCACCTCCCTCCCTATGTCCCTCCATGGCAGCTTTGCTCATACGAACAGGGTCTCTTGCAGGTGCCAGCCTGTATAGGGGTGAAATCAACAGCAGCCCGTACACAGGTTTTCTCTGTGGTGGCCCCTACCCTATGGAACGGCCTGCCTGAGGAGGTCAGGAGAGCCCCCATGCTCCTGGCTTTCTGCAACCAATGCAAAACCAAACTATTAAAAAAGGCTTTTAAATAGGAGGGTGATATTGTAGGAAGCTGTCTGAGATGTTTCACTAATAAGTTAGGGATCATAGACTTCACCTTACATATTATCTGTTGCTTTAAATATGTACTCCTATATACTACCTATGCTTCATGTTGTCTAATGTCAGTCCTAGAATGGATTATGTTCTGTTTCAGTATTTCTTCAACCCCGTATTGGATCCTTGCTAATGCCATGTCTTTGTAAACTTATATTAATTTACCCTATGACATCGTTTATGGGAATGTCCTTGACACTGTATGGAAATGCCTGTCCTTGTCCTTGTTATCTGATTGTGCTAATCTCTCACTATGTAATCCGCCTTGAGTCTCAGTGAGAAAGGTGGACTATAAATAAATATAAATATAAATATAAATATAAATATAAATAAAGAGCTGTAGATCCCCAAACTATTAGAACCAGTAAATTGAAGCCAGCTCCTTTTCTTGAGGGTCACCATGGGATCTCAAATGGCATAAATGCAAATATGCTAGCTGAATTTAGTTTGTGCATTACAGCATCTAGAAATGGGGGGTGGCGGCAGAAATCTGTATGCTTAAATTGTAAGGTTGCAATTCTCATACCACATATCCTAGACTTTACTGCTGCTTTCAGTGGAAAACTCTGAACTTATGCTAGGATTATATAAAGTCCATATATCCACCAAAGCCAACAAGATTTTTGCTAGGATTGTATTGTAATGGCCCAGTCCTAAGAACTTCACAGGCAGAAATGGGCACTTGAATAAGTAAGTATCTTAAATATAGGCATTGGGACCCAAGCCTTGCTCAAGTACTGAACTAGTATTGCAACAATAATAGCAGCCCTGCTATACTAGAGGTTTCTTTGGTGATTAATTTCTGCAGTGCTTCATGTATACCCTACTTTTCTCCCCAGTGGGGACCAAAAGTGTCTTACATCATTTTCCTCATCTCCATTTTATCCCCACAACATCCCTGAGAGGTAGATTAAGTTGAGAGAGATTGACTGGCCCAAGGTCACCCAGCAAACTTTCATGGCAGAGCAGGGATTTGAACCTGAGGGCCAAGCTACAGGTGACGAATGACACTTGAATGGCAAGTGGATCGAGTGGAGAGCAAGTGGAGGGCAAGTGAACAGGGAGGAATACGCTTGCCGTTCAAATGTCATTCATCACTTGTAGTTTGGCCCTGAGTCTCCCAGATCCTAATCGTACACTCTAACCACTACACTACAGTGGCTCTAAGTGTTGGGTTCAGATTTGAACTGGAAGTTACACATTTTGGCTTTCAGAGGAGTTCTTCCAATCTGAGATGCAGATGGGATGAAAGTAGGCAGTGTGATAAGAAATAACTGGCTTGCTTTTTAATGATTTAGGAGGGTTTAAAAGAGAAGGGAGAACAGTTGATTATTGAACAGACAAGTGTCAGGAATCAGACATATTTTGAATCTGAGTCTTGCAAAACTGCGAGATCTGTACCCCAAACTGAGTAGGAGTTATCAGGTTCACTCACAAACTAGGCATGTTCAGAGGCACTGTTCTTGTTGCTTCACATGTGTAGAGTGTACGTCCCTGCCATTTCCTTTACTATTGTGATAAGCGTTGGCATTCAAGACAGCTTCCAATAATGAGCTTGTGCTCAAATCAAACACTGCAAATAACACAAAAATTTGGTTGCCCAACGTGGAAGTCTCTCTTCAGGCACAGGCAAATGTCCTTTGAAGAAATTTTCTAACTAAATCAAATATGAAGCTTAGAGTGAGAGAATTGTTTATGTATTTACTTACTTCATTTATAGTTCACCTTTCTTGCTGAGACTCAAGGAGGATTACAGCTGAAAACAATGTACTAAGAATACAAACAATCACAACAGTATAATACAGACAATGAAGCAGGATTACAAGGCTGAAGCAGTGAGACGTGATATTATACACAATACAGAATGTAATAACGTGGATTACAGAATTAGAGAAAGATGCAACAAAACATTACAATATAAATTTAGGCCCTGGAAGATGAGCTAGTCTGTCTAAGTATGAAATTCAGTAGAATTTACATTTTAGAAACTGAATCTGGCTCATTGTATTGGATTAGATGTTTAAAAATAAAAAAGCCTTGCACCATTCTACAAACAGCTTCCCCCCATTATGTGCAGAGGTTCATTAGCATGGTAGGGGTTTCTGCAGGCCCTCTGGCTCACACACGGCTTGTATCTGTGGTGGTCCAGCATGTTCTTTATCCTCTGGGCCAGCTTGTTAGCTAGCTGCCTTGCTGTTTGTGCCAGTCTCAAGAGATTGCTTCAATAATATATGTAATGTGTACATAGCAGTTTGTGTATAGTAGAAAACACTGTGTTCTTGAAGCTTTAAGTTGTTTTTTTTTCTTTAAAAAAGAAACATTTCATCGAGCACTAAATAAAATAAATTGCAAGCCCCTGATGATCTAATAAATCCTACGGCAGAGTTCAGATACAGTAATTAATTATCCCAACATGGAATTCGTAATGATCAACCATTAATTGACTGGAGGCCTGGATATGTTCGTATTTAGTAATGGGATGGAGAGACTTTCACCTTTTAGGTTAGTGATCTGAATCTGACCAAGATCTCTGGCAACAGCAAGCTGTTAGTATGTGCTCTTTGTCCTGCACTGTATGAGAAATGAGGTGATGTTCAAATCCTGCTTCTTAACACCAACAGCTGTGCATCACAAAAACTGCGCAAGATACTGATTTGGCTTTCCTCCCTACTGATGAAGGTTCAGATCAGTGGCTGACAAATGAATTGATACATCCTCGGCAATCTGTCACATACTGCTTCTGTTCTTTCTGTAGGCATTTAGGTTAGGGAAAAAAGAGAAGGGCAGGCATGGGTGAATCTTCTGCTGAAAACATCATCATTGTATATTCCCCCCCCCTTTCTATTATAGCATGTAGAGAAATTTGTCAATACGTGAGACGTTATCATATTGTTAAGTTTCTTGAGCCCCATCCCACAATATTGGCTGCTGCTAGTGGGCCCAGGAAAACTTAATGTGTCCTAATGTTGCATCATGTGTTGAGGTTTACCAGATGGGGAAAAGGGGGAAAAATCTAGGGATGACTATTTTGTAAAATCGAGGTCTTCTGCTTTTACTGTGGTAATAATAGCATGGTTGTGTACCCATTTTACATCTGATAATAAGAGTAGTATTACAAGTATGATGTGATATATGAGGCACAAGGAGACTCTTCCATCTTACTTCAACTACAGCTGGTTGCTGATCTGCACACATATTGATTCATAAGTAGTTCACACTAGGTTGGCTGGACCCAAGGTACCATGAACAGAGCTCTACTCATTGAATGAAACTTTCTTGCCTCTACCCAACCTGATGTAGCCTGCGGCACCCCCCAGCCATGCTTACTCTGGGGTCAGCATCTCTGAGGAACCGCACTGAAGACAATGTGGGATTTTCAGTGGAAGCAGGGATTGGCAAAAATGTTCTTCCTCCTCTCCCAGGAGATATAACCATCTGTCAGTGGAAAACAAGCATTGGATGGCCATGACCTTTGTCTTTTAGAATTTCCATACCTCAAAAATCAGTAAAATTTTCCCCTCAGTTAAAGAGGATGTGATTGGAAAGGATACACTGTTGGAAAGAGTTCTGTGTTACATAACAATAGACTGGACTTTCTTATTCACCAGTTTTTCCCATAGCCCTTGATTCTTTGAGTTGCTAGTTGTGTGTGTTGTCTCTTCTTTGGAATAAAAGAACATAAGAAACATGCAGGCTAGTTTCATTTTTAAACATCCATATATGCTAAAGAAAAACTTTTTGCACGGTGCTGACAATCATTATTAAAAAAACCCTATAACAATATATTTTTCCATGTAAAGCACAGAAAAATTTGCAATTTGCAGCACATTTTCTCAGTTCACTGTACAAAGACTATCTTTGTAAAAAAAAAATCCCTACATTGATTAATACCATATTAAGTAAAATCATTGATCTAAACTCCATGGCCAGAAAGACCCCTAGTTTCTGAAAATGGGGACTTTGGGCCCGTTTAACAATGGATATAAAATCATTCCAGTTTTCAGCAAAGTTTATGACTGCTGTTAAATGCACCCTTCTTTGGATGCTGGCTGTGTGCTTTGGATTTAATTCAGCCCTATGACTGAATGAACAATAATTTAGAAAGCATCTTTATGTATTAGATATTATTATCTCTAGATGACAATATTCATAAATCTTGTGTCATTTCTGAATCCAAAGAAAGATGAAGGAAAGATTTATCTAGACTATGAAGATTGTGCTTGTTTAGCATCACTTAAAGACATATGTATAAAAGTGTATTAAGAATTTTAGGGAATACATTCAGAGAGTTTAGTGATATCTTAAAGGTCATGGTTAAAAATGTGTGCAGCATCACAATATACATTGTTATTTCTTGTGACAGTTTCAGATGTTGTGGGACTAGGGCTGGTGCCAGGGTTTCTCGTGCCTGAGGCGAGATACTTACTTGCGCTGCCCCCTCCACTAACCAATTTTTAAAAAACAGAAGAAATGTAGGAAAAATGAAAAGCACAAAACTTGAAACTTTTTACATTTTTAATTTAATTTTTATTTCTTAATTTAATTTTTAAATTTTAATTTTTTAAATAAGTGTGAGAATGACAACAATCTTTGTTTTTCTTATTGTGAGCAGAAACAGTGACTTGCATTAAAGTTTTTAGCACACCTCCTTTTGTGTGTGTGTAAAAAAACTTTCCCTCTCTCTTTCTTCCCACCTCTCTCTGAATCCAAAGCCTTTTGGCAGTAGAAGGAGGGCTTCTCTTACAGGACCCGCTTGGAGGAGAAAGATGTTTGGAAGGGGGACTGAACTGAAGCCTTCTCTCTCTCTGACTTTAAAATACTGATTACCTTTGTCACAGATCCTTTTTGGGAACTACCCTCCATGCTCATCCTTCTCCCCTCCCCTTGGGTTTGAAGTGAATGGCAGCTAACAGCTAAGCATGTGGTGTATTGAAATAAACTATTGGGGGACAGGGGGAAGGTGGAGTGATATATGGAAACTAGAGGATGAGAGAAGGGAGGTGATGAAGAGGGGGGCGCAGTATGGAGCACTGCTCTGCTGGAGTGAAGGAGGGAGCAGCATTGAGATCAGAGAATATGAAGGGGGAGGGAAAATGAAAGGGAGAAGGGGGAAGGAAAGTAATAGAATTTAAAACAACAACTTTAACCCCAACAACAGTGATTTGCTCCTACCTGTTCCACAGGGACTGAAAGGGAATTGTGTGTGTCTCACCTCACTTCCTCCATCCTCTGCTGCGGTGCCCACACAACCAGCCACTCTTTCCACCAAAAGCAGCCCCCCCCAAAAAAGCCTGAGGAAAGGTGAGAAGTAGAATTGATGCCAGCTGGGGAGGGGGAAAGGGATGTACTAAAAGGAATGACAGGATTGCCCATTGGAAATAATGGGAGAGGCTTGAAGGCCCATTGGAGAAAATGGGAGCCAGGAATGCCAATTTACTTGCATGGGCTCCATTGAAATGCATTACAACACAAAAAAAGAGCAAGAGTCTAGCAGTGAAGAAGTGAGCTGTGGCGAACAAATTTTGTTAGTCTTTTAGGTGCTACTGGACTCTTGCTTTTTTCTACTGCTACAGACAAACACGGCTGCCCATCTTGATCTATCAACACAGGCCCCAGAGTGGAATGACAGTCCCTGGGAGAAGAATCAGTGGTCTGGAACTGGAATGGTAGTGGGTGTGGAATGACAGGGGATGTTATTCTAGTCCCAGAGCCCAGACCCTATTCCCAGGAGCAGTCATTCCACTCTTCGACCTGTCATTCCAGTCCCTGAGCTCAGGTTCTGTTCCTAGGGACTGTCATTCCACTCTGAGGCTGTCATTCCAGTCCAAGAACACTTCTGCTACTCCCAGGGGCTGTCATTCCATTGTGGTGCCTGTAATTCCACTCAAAGAATGCTTCTACTACTATCCGGGGCTGTCATTCCACTGCGCAACCTGTCATTCCTTCCCAGAGCACAGATTCTGCTCTGAGGGGCTGTCATTGCACTCTGGGAGTTGTCATTCCAGTCCCAGAATGCTTCTTCTACTCCCAGGGGCTGTCATTGCACTGCACTCTGGGGGATGTCCTTCCAGTCCCAGAGCACTGAACCTATTCCAACATGCATCTGACAAACAGAACTGTAGATCTCGAATGCTTGTGCTACAGTAAAGTTGGTTAGTCTTAAAGGTGCTACTGGACTCTTTACTATTCTGCTACTACAGACTAACATGGCTACTTCTCTGGATCTATTCCAAGGACTGTCATTCCACTCTGAAACCTGTCCTGGTCCCGGAGCACAAACTCTATAGCTAAGGACCGTCATTGCACTCTGGGGGCTGTCATTTCACTCCCAGAGTATTCTATCTGGTCCCAGAGACCTTTATGGAAAATCCATTCCACAGTTTCTTTGCAACTTTTTTTGTGTTGTGATGCATTTTAATGGAGCCCAAACAAGTAAATTGGCGTGGCATCCCAGGCTCCCATTATCTCCAATGGGCCTTCAAGCCTCTCCTTTTATTTCCAATGAGCAAATCTCCTGTCATTCCTTTTATAACATTGGGGGGGGGGAGCAAGAAAGAAAGGAGGGAGTAAGGGGGAGAAAAGGTCAGATGGGAGCTCGCTGCTCCCCAGCTGAGCCAGCTAGCATGTCTCTTACTTGTTCCAGCATGGAAGCTTCGCCCAAGGCTTAAATTGAGAGAGAGAGAGAGAGAGAGAGAGAGGAGGAGGGGGGAAAGGGCAGAGAGAGAAATGTCCCCAGCTCCCCGCTGATGGGGCTGAACTCGAAGGTCAATGAACTCAAATGGTAACAAATGCATAATACAGTGAAGTGTGTTGACTTAGACAAATTCATATACCAAATTAGGTAATTATAGTTTTGGCAGCACAAGTAACTATTTAAATAAACTATTACTCCAATCATCAGAGCATTTCATAAAGATGATAAAGCACTTTATTAAGATGTTGTTCTTTATAAAATTAATAATTGTGAGCGGGGCCGGCAGCTGCCTCAAGCACTGAGGAACCGGAGGGGGTGCCAGGGGAGGGGGCACGTGCTGCGGAGCTGGCAGCAGCAGCACTGGTGGCTCAGCAGGAGGGCTGGGAAGCTGCCCGCGCGCCACCCCGTGTCAGTCCCTGGCAGTTAGATCCCCAAGTTCTCTACAGTTCCAGTTTCCACAGGTGTTCCAGTTTCAGCTGGCAGTCAAGGACACTGGCTCAGCGGAGCGAGAAAGAGAAAGTAAACATTTGCAAGATAACCTACTGGCATTGCAGCAATAAAGAACTTCCCATACTCTCAGAGACCAGAGGCAGAGCCAATATACATTCATGGCAGATATGCAAGAGGCATATATGACACCCTAGCCTCCTGCTGCGCCTGGCCCGCAGCTGCTGTGCCTGTCCAGGAGCATGTGCTGGCAGCAGCAGCACGGCGCAGTCTGAGCGGGCAGCCTCCCAGCCCTCCTGCTCAGTTGCCCCATGCTACCACCACCGCCACTTGCACACAGCTGTGGGCCAGGCACGGCAGGCAGCCAGGGTAGCATGAGGCAACTGAGGGGGAGGGCTGGGAGGCCACCTGCATGCCGTCCCAGCTGCCTGCCATGCCAATGGGGCCGGCTCACAGTGGCATGCTGCGTGATGTTACATGCAGTGACATCATCATGCAGTCCGGTTGTGCACGTGCGTGGGGGCAGCAACAGCCCTGAAGCTGCCCCCGACGTCTGGCACCAGAAATTCTGGCACCAGCCCTGATTGTGGGGAAATATTAAGACGGTAAGAAAATATTCTAAGGTAAAATTTGAGGTGACTATGCAAAGCACCCTGAGGGGAAGCCATTCATATTTTTGTGGTGACATTAAATAGATGTTCAGTGACACCTTAAAGATTAACAAATTTTATTCCAACATAAGATATGGTGCTACTGGACTTCTATTTAATTTTCTTTAATTAATTTAAATGTTTGGTTTCCCCCCCCTCTTTCACAACTTTGAAAATGAATTTCTTGATATCAAATATCTTGGGCAATCAAGCTTTCCCATACAAATTAGTTGTACGATTAATGTGCATTTCCTTCTAGGCTAGATGAACCTCTGATCTGACTCAGTAAGGCATTTCTCATCATGTTAATGTAAAAAGTTTTTTTTTAAAAAAAATACCTCTTCCAGTTTCTTTGATCTTCAGCTCAATGGGGTGGATCAAACCACACGTGTTTTTCAAGTGCAAGAACCCTTATAGTACAAGAGCATTTTATATAAGTAGAAAAGCCCTTTCCCCAAAGAAATGTATGATCATGAAAGGAAGTGGTAGGACCCAACCAATGATAATACTTTCAGCTTTGTTCATATCATAGGGACTAAAATGGTATCATTGTCTCAATGAATATAATTCCTTATAAGACTGGAATCAGGATCATTGCCTTGGCTGACTTCCGGTTTGGGATTCATGGAGGTCTAACGCAGCTCCATTTGCGGAGCTGACCGGACTGCCGTTTTAACCGGCCGGAGGGGTGAAAATAACCCGCGGCCGACTGCTCTCAGGTGGGGAGCAGGCAAAGAACGCTCAAGACCCTAGGGTGAGCTAGATCTCGGATGAGGGGGGGCTCTACTCAAGGAGTCTCCCCCCCAATCCTTGAGGTCCCACCTTGCGACGGGTCGGCTATGATCTCTGCGGCAGTTCTGGGGCCAATTCGGCTGGCATAAGACCTACATACCCAAGCTTCGATCGGGGAGGGAAGTCGAGAGGAGAATTTAAGATCGAAACAGCGATTACAACCCGAGAAAGTTGAAGAGAAGGTAAAGATCGCTATCTCTTGAAACGGGACAGATTGATAAAAACAGAGAGGAAAGAAAGTAGATTTTTAAACTGCAACAGACTAGTGAAAAGGAGGTGAAGACTCGGCAGGAGTTGTATTTTAAAAGAGACTAAATTTAAAGAAGTTATTGCAAAAATCGGACTATTGTTTTGAATACCTGTGGTTTTGGAGCTGTGGGAAAAAGACACCATCGCGAGACCTGCTGTGGGAAGACGGGAGACAGGAAGTGCGTAACAACAATAGAGTGGCTGGAGGGAAGCGGCCCTTGCCGACGGACAGGAAGTAGGGAATCGCCATTTTTGAAAAGGGAAGGGTCGCGGCTTCAGCGGAAGAGGAAGTAGGCCATCTTGGATTACAATAACATAGAGAAACCATAGAGAAAAGACGCCCGACATTTTGGATACAAAAAATTAATTTTGGCAAAGATTGGGACATTTGAAAAAAAGGAAAACGTTTAAACATACGCCACGGAGCTAAGGAAGAGAGCAGATTCGTGGGAGCGAGCTAAAGCAAGCCCCACGATGTCGAAAAAAGAGTGGCAATCGGCAATAGAAAATTTGGACAAAAAGCTTATAGACATGATGAAAGAACTTAAGGACACGAAATTGGAGCTTATTAAAGAGGTCAAAGAAGTTACACAGACAGTAAAGTCGGAGCTGTCAGAAGTGAAAAAAGGCGTGGAAACGATTAGTAGTGAATTACAAGGAACGCAGCAGAGAGTTAAAACAGTAGAAGACGCGATGGAGAATTTAATAGAAACGCAACAAACAGAGATGAGACTGGTGAAGGGGAGGATGTCAGTTGCAGAAACTAAACACATGGAGAAGCAGCTTCGTTTTCGTGGTCTGCCAGAAGTGGAAGGGAAGTCAGCGCAAGAACAGATGACTGAGGTGTTGGCTGATTACCTGGGGAAGGAGGAGGAGGAAATTGTGGCTATCCTAGATGTGGCGTACCGTGTGAACTCGAGAATTGCAACCCAGAGGAAACTACCAAGGGATGTGATTGTGCAGTTTACAACTAGAAATATGAAAGAGAGGATTGTGACAAAACAATTTCAAGATCCATTGGAGATTGATGGCAAGACGATTATCATAATGAAGGAACTGCCCAGATCAGTGTTACTGGACAGGAAAAAATATAGAGTGCTAATTCAAACTTTGAAGGACATGAATATCAGATACAGATGGGAGTTACCGGAAGGAGTGTCCTTTGAGTTTGGAGGGGCAAAAAAACGCATCAGATCTGAGCGGGAGATGGAGAGATTTATCAAGGACAATGAAAAAGACTTACCAACAAAACCATGAATATGGAGTGTAATGTATTATCTTGGAATGTAAATGGACTAAACTCACCGAATAAGAGGAAAAATATTTTTCATTGGCTACTAAAACAAAAATGTGATATTGTTTGTTTGCAGGAGACCCATATTAGAAAACAGGATGTAAAATATTTAAAATCTGGAAAATTGGGCAAAGAATTTGTAGCGGCCTCTAACAAGAAAAAAAGAGGAGTGGTGTTGTACATAAAAGAGGAGCTGCAGCCAAAATTTGTTATGAGAGATGTGGAAGCTAGATTTGTAGCGGTGGAATGTAATTGGAATTTAAAGAGAGTGTTGGTAGTCGGACTTTATGCACCTAACGGTGCAAAGGAAAGCTTCTTTGAGGATTTAAGGAAGTATTTAGACGATCTTGTATATGACCAGATAATTCTTGCTGGAGATTTTAATGGAGTGACAGATTTGGAACTAGATAAAAAGACTACAACAGCACAAAAGAAAAGAGGACTATTGCCAAAGCTTTTTTTTGAGTTGATTCAACAAGAGACTCTCGAAGATGTATGGAGGAGAGAATATCCTAAAACCAAACAGTTTACTTTTTATTCTGCAAGGCATCTTACATTATCAAGAATTGATATGATCTGGGCCTCAAAGGACTTAGCGTTATGGACTAAGGAGGTAGAAATAATGCCGATGGTAGGCTCAGATCACAATCCAATTATGTGGAAATTTGGAAAAAGGAGAAAAAGGAAAGCCTGGAGAATAAATGAGGACTTGCTACAGGAAAGTGAAAATATGGAAATATTGAGAAGAGAGACAAAGTTTTTTATACAATATAACGTGAATAAAGAAGTACCAACCAGTAAAGTTTGGGACGCGTACAAGGCGGTTGTAAGGGGCATACTAATGGACTTAAATGGCAGAGCAAGGAAAAAGAAAGAGGAGAAAAGACAAGAGATTGAGGAGAAAATAAAGGCCAAAGAAATACAGTTAAAAAAGAGACCAGGGAAAAAGAAAATACATCAGGAAATTAAAATTCTTCAAGAACAGTTAACAGCAATGAGTAATAAAGAATTGGAGTGGAACCTTAAAAGACTGAATCAAAAAGCTTTTGAGAGGGCTAATAAACCTGGGAAATATTTGGCATGGCAATTGAAGAAGAAAAGGGAAAAGAAAATAATAAATAAAATCTGTGAAGAAAATAAAACGTACTTGGAGCAGACTACCATTAGTAGAGCCTTTTATAAATTTTATGCTAAGCTGTATAATAAAAAAGAAGTAACCAAAGAATCAATAGCATCATATTTGGAGAAAACCAAACTTCCAGAGATCTCGGAAGCTTGGAGAAATAAGTTGAATAGTGAAGTAACTGATGAGGAAATAAGTAAGGCAATACAATCCGCAAATCTAGGAAAGGCGCCAGGGCCAGATGGACTTACGGCTAAATTTTATAAGACAATGGCCAACGAACTGGCACCATTCCTAAAAGAGGTGATGAACGGAGTTTTTAGGGATCAAAGAATTCCAGACACTTGGAGCGAAGCGAATATATCATTGATCCCAAAAGAGGGCCAAGATCTGACTAACGTGAAAAATTATAGACCTATATCACTACTTAACAATGATTATAAAATTTTTACGAAGATATTGGCGGAGAGACTGAAGGGGTGGCTCTCGGAAGTCATAGAGGAGGAACAAGCAGGCTTTTTGCCAGACAGACAAATAAGAGACAATTTAAGGACAGTGATCAATGCTATTGAATATTATGACAAGCGTTGTGACAAAGAGGTTGGTTTCTTCTTTGTAGACGCTGAAAAAGCGTTTGACAATTTAAACTGGGATTTTTTGTTTGCCACTATGGAAAAGCTACAATTGGGAGAAAGATTCATCAGAGCAATTAAAGAAATTTATAGAGACCAGACTGCAGCAATTGTAGTGAATGATGAACTGACCAAGAAATTGACGATTAGTAAAGGAACAAGACAAGGTTGCCCGTTATCTCCATTGTTGTTCATTTTAGTATTGGAGATTCTGATGATACAAATACGACAAGACGAGGAAATACGAGGAATAAAAATAAAGGATTATTCATATAAGGTTAGAGCATTTGCAGATGACATAATGTTAATTGTAGAAGATCCATTGGAGAACATGCCAAAAGTGATAGATAAGATCAAGGAGTTTGGTGACTTGGCAGGTTTCTTCATTAACAAAAAGAAGTCAAAGATATTATGTAAAAACATGACTAAGCAGAAACAACAATTGTTAATGGAAACAACGGACTGTGAAGTAACTAGTAAGGTGAAATATTTGGGAGTTGAGCTGACTGCAAAAAATATAGATTTGTTCAAGAATAATTATGAAAAATTATGGACTCAGATAGAGAGAGACTTGATCAAATGGAATAGACTGAATTTGTCATGGTTGGGCAGGATTGCAGCAGTTAAGATGAATGTGTTACCAAGAGTAATGTTTTTGCTACAGACAATACCAATCATCAGAGACTCTAAACAATTTGAAAAATGGCAGAGGAAAATATCAGATTTTGTTTGGGCGGGCAAGAAGCCTCGAGTGAAAGTAAAAGTTCTACAAGATGCAAAGGAAAGAGGCGGAATGCAACTGCCCAACCCGAGACTTTACCATGATGCAATCTGCCTAGTTTGGTTAAAAGAGTGGATGACATTAAAGAATAAGAAACTATTAGCCCTAGAGGGATATAAAAAAATTTTTTGGATGGCACGCATACCTATGGCATGACAAAGTAAAGGTCAACTCGATGTTCCTGCATCATTTTGTAAGGAGAAGTTTATATATAATCTGGAAGAAGTACAGAATTTACTTACAAGAAGGAACCCCTTTGTGGGTGGTTCCATACGAGGTGATAGATCCGAGAGCTGTTGATAATGAACAACAATGTTTAACGTACAAAGAAATAACTAAAACTGAAGTGTCTAAACTTAGAATAAAGACGCAAGAGGAACTATCACCGAACTACGATTGGTTCCAGTATAGACAGATCAGAGATTTGTATAACTCGGACTCTGTAAAGGGAGGTATACGAACAGAGAATTCGGAACTAGAGCAGACCCTTTTTAAAGAGGACAAGAAAAAAATATCCAAGGTATACCAAGTACTGTTGAAATGGTATACCGAGGATGAGACAGTTAAAACACAAATGGTGAAATGGGCTATAAATTTTAATAAAGAAATAACAATGGAGGCATGGGAATACTTGTGGAAAACTACAATGAAGACAACGACATGTATTAATATTAAAGAGAACATTTTCAAAATGATCTATCGTTGGTACATGACACCAAAGAAGATTGCGCTAGGAAACTTGAACACTTCTAATAAATGCTGGAAATGTAGAAAGCATGAGGGCTCCCTCTATCATATGTGGTGGTCGTGTGAGGTAGCTAGGCAGTTCTGGGGGGAAATAATAAGAGAAATGAGTGAAATTTTACAGTTTCAAATAAATAAGAACCCAGAACTCCTGCTGCTAAACTTGGGAATGGAGGGAATCCCAGCCCACCATAGGACGTTGATATTTTATATGACTGCAGCAGCTAGACTTTTGTATGCGCAGAAATGGAAAGTACAAGAAGTGCCAACTATTGAAGATTGGAGCTACAAATTGCTGTATATGGCTGAAATGGACAAGATGACAAGAAAACTGAGAGATCTGGACTCAGGGCAGTTTAACACAGACTGGGAGAAGCTGAAACAATATCTGGAGAAGAAGTGGGAGGTGGGAGGAAAATTGTGGCAGTTTGAGAACTACTGAAGTACAATAAAAGTATAAAAGAGAGGGGTGACTTTACCGGGGGAGGAAGAGAAATGTGAATTTATAAGCAGTTAGATTAATTAATTGATTGAGATATATATAGATATGTAAAGGTTAATTGATAGAATATTGATAGAGAATAATTAACGGTTTAAACATGAGGATTGAGTAATTAACAATATTTTTTTACTTGATAAGACTTATATGCACCAAACTGAACGTATAGAAGAGTTAAAATGACTGACTATGCGATGAGTTATATAGAAATACTATAAAAAGAAGAAATGATTAATATATAGAGAACAAATCAAATTGTTTGATTTAAATGTGGGAAATTTTTATGGTTTATGACATACAGAAATATTCAAAACTGGAAAATGGAATAAATTGTTTATCTAAAGAAGTATAGTTTGGATGTATAGTAAGTAAAAGAGTTAAGGATGTACTGCTTAATATAATGGAGAATATATATTTGTTTTAGAAATTAATAGAAGTAAGGGAAAAGGGACAGAGGGTGGGAAAGCTGTTGGAAGTCAACAAAAGGGGGGGAAAGGGAGGGGGTTAGAAACGGAAAATTAGGGGATAATTGAATGCAATGTAATGTAAAAATATTAATGTTCTAACCCAATAAAAATTTTACCAAAAAAAAAAAAAGGATCATTGCCTTGGCTCTGGTAATCAAACTTAATCAAATTTTCATATAGTTTACATGATGAAGTATTTGTGGGATCCAATTGAAGGCCACTTCTGCAGCGTTCTGAAGCAGGCTCGAGGAAACTGTTTTCACTGCACTTCTTGTAGCACCTTTGTCTGTTATTCTTTAGGTTAGTGCCTTATCCAGATCTGTGCCACAGTAGCCAGAAGGTAAAGCCTGATCTCATTTACAGATTAGCTACTACAAGTCCATGAAGTTCAAAACTAGCACTTTTGCCTTTTGTTGGTTCTTCTCATTACAGGGAGAAAATACACATTTTTCTTCTTTCTTTGTTGCTATACTAATGAATTCCTCATTATTCCTTAAAGGCTCTTACTCACACTTGAATCTACAGAGAGGTGGACTGGAACTAGTATCTTTGCAGTAGTAACTTACAGTGTGTACAAATAGGAAAGAAGATCAGGAGGCAATGAAACTTGGAAGTACACATGTGAACTCTGACAACCATCAGAGTAGTTTGTGGCTTTTAGCAAGGTGTACTTGCTTGCAACACTAGGAAAGCATCTGGCAACTGTTAAAGGTCCTAATCAATGAGAAAAGACCTCTATACAAAAGAGAAATTCCAATATGTTTGTCAGAAAATGAAGTCTTTAGCTATTAAATTTGGTGAAAGACATCCTCAACAATTTCAACAGGTGCACTGGCATTGTTACTGATTCCCCAGTTCATATATTTTATTGTTTTTTAAAAATTCAGCCTTCTTTATACATTCAAAGTGGCATATGGGTAAAAAAATAAAACAATGATATAACAAGCCAATAAAATGCCACAAAAATCCAGTCACAAAATAACATGCAGAGCAAATAGAGTTTCCTCCAATGAAGCAGAATATTATCCAGCATTACCCTCAATCAAATTAAACTTAATTGCAGAGGAAAGCAATGGCAAACTACCTCTGCTTCTCACTTGCCTTGAAAGCCCCTTGCTGGGATTGCCATAAGTTGGTTGCAACTTGACATCATGTATGTACATATGTATTTTTAGCTCTATGTTTTTGTTGGTTTTAATGGTTTTTAAGATGTGATTTTCTTATGTTTTTTTAAAAAATTGCTAGCTGCTTTGGTGGCCTTTATGAGGGCAGAAAGGTGGGGGTATAAATTTTTGTTAAAATTGTCAATGGAATAATGAAAATTCACTGCTGATGTTCCTTGTTATCCTGAAAATTATGATTAATTTCCCATCCAAATAATAAAAAAATGATGCAGTTAAAAATCATATCCAGTGTATAAAACCTGTAAAGATCATCAGGGACAACAAAGAATATCAGAAAATTTCTGGAAAATTTGCAGCTGGGACTCTATAAGCAGATGGGGGCTGCTAGCTATATCAGATAGCTTAATCAACTAAAACGTGTTAACTGATTGACTAAACCCAGTGGAAATGACTCACTGATAAAGAATTCAACTCATATTTTTAAAACAATGTAAGGCCAGATAGAACTATTTATTTGTAGAGTTCTGAACTGAACTGTATAAAGTGGTTTCTTACAAAATATTTGCATACGCCACATGCCTAAGTGACTTTTGCCAGTACCATTTTGAGTACTTAAAACATATTTGACATATGCCTATCCATTCTCTTTCTACTACATTGTGTCCAGAGAACAGTTTTGAATGGAGAAAGAAGCATAGCAGTAGTATATATTGTCTTCCAATAGTCTGCATGTACCATCACTTAGAATGGCTCCTCTCTACTTGTTCCAGGCTCTCTACATTGTAAACCATTCAGTGTGTGATGATGACCAGCCAAAGTATGGCAGACCACAAAATACCAGGAACACTGCACTAGCAACTCTCCGCTCCCAACACTCATTTTGCAGGCATCTACAAAATGGCTTCTCTCGTCTCTGCCTCAGCATGCAAAAGCTGAGATAAGAGTATTATAATGATGGTTGTTGTGGGTTTTCCGGGCTGTATTGCCGTGGTCTTGGCATTGTAGTTCCTGACGTTTCGCCAGCAGCTGTGGCTGGCATCTTCAGAGGTGTAGCACCAAAAGATAGAGATCTCTCAGTGTCACAGTGTGGAAAAGATGTGGCAGGGCGAAACGTCAGGAACTACAATGCCAAGACCACGGCAATACAGCCCGGAAAACCCACAACAACCATCGTTCTCCGGCCGTGAAAGCCTTCGACAATACAGAGTATTATAAACTGCTATCTAGATGAATGCTTAGAAATTATATTGAGAATGCAAAAATGTTATGTGTCCTTTCCTTGTTTATATTGCTTAACAACCCAGAGATGGCGGCAAAATCATATTCTTCCTTGTTTTGATCAGAAGTGAGATTCTCTCAGTTCGCTTTATTTGTGAATAGCTTCATATATAAATTGGAGAAGTAACTCAGAAACACAACTTTGAACATGGTGTAATTCTTTTCCAGGTTGGAATTGGTCTCTGTCGCTCTCTCTCTATATATTGCATGAGCATTTCTTATTTTAGTTTGCCAGCGCATCTTTCAGATCTTCATTTTTGTATGTGATTTCTAAGGATCTGAGGCTCCATCCGCTGTGTCGGCATCAATATCTGTTAGGATACTGGACTAAAGAAGCCAGAAAGGATGGAGATTGAAGTAAAAGCTGGCATTGCTTCGCAAGGCTCGAGCATGCAGCAGGAATATATGACATCTGTGGACCATCATACATTAGGATCCCATCTGAACAAAAACTCCAGACCTTTTCCTATTTCCTGTGCTTGTGTTGGGAGATTTGTATTAACCAACTCTGAGGATCTGGGCTGTTATCTCCAAGTATTTTCTCTCCTTGATTTACAGAGGTCAACAATAGAGGGCAAGATAATCATCAGTGAACTTGGGTTGTAAGACATATAATAATATTGTTGGTGCAAGGGAGCCCAAAACTGCTCTCACAAATAAAGGCTGCAGGACTGGTTTCTAAATCTTTGATGAAGAGGTTCGCAGCTTCTGCTGCTGGTCTAATATTAAAAGAACTCTCCTCATTTCTTCTAATGCTGCCGCTGCTGTGAGACACAAAGTGGCTTTCCATATGCAAACAAGAGCAGCAGCACTGTGCATGCACATGAAGAAATAAATTCTTTCATTGTTCCTGCTCTAAACCCGAGCAACCAGGGTGTCTTATGAACACTACTTTAAAATTAAGAAAAATTACAATTAGATTCCTAACCTTTTTGAAAGCATTACAAATATAGCATCTTCAGAGGGTCTCTTACTTTAATTTTTTTCCAATGGTCCTGTTTTGTCCCTAGTCCAACAGTCTTCAAAGGTGAGAGAAGAATAGTCACCAAGAAAATAAAAGAAAAGGAGTGAAGGGAAGGTAAAGGAAGGGAGAGAGTAGAGCGCAAGAATGATATAAACAGAGCTGAATGTATATAAAAATATAGAAAGAAAGAAACATGTTGAGTAAATACCATTCTCCTTATTTTATGGTTTTCTTAAATGTCACTCCTTTGTCCAATATTGACTTTTTCATATAGACGATAAGTTATAGATCCTGCAGCACTAGAGATCTGTGGCTTCCCTGCTTTGTCACAGCTGGTCCAGCAAAGAATTGAAGTTGTAGTAATTAGTTATGAGTTTCTTAGCATGGAAGAGCCAGACCAGGACAGGAAAACTTTGGGAGGTGACTCCTTCTGGGGTGAGAGAAAACTCATGGGAATGTATACAATTGTTCTTGCAAAAAAGGATGCCACAGCATCTGGACTGCATTGCTACAAATAGATGTTTCTTGAGGTGCTGGCTGGTGAGACAGGAATACAATATGCAGCATCTTACTTCTACAACTTTCCCTCCTGATGCAAACAACTTATTTTGAAGAGATTTGTTTTGAAAGAACAAAATATAGAAAATGGACCACTTGGAATGGTTGTACATTGTAGGGTGGGGGTGGGAATGGATAGTGTATAGATTTACTGAAATAAATTGAAGATAATGTGGTCCTAATTTTTTACAGGAAATTTTTTACAATTTTCGTTTGGCTACATTTCCATAAACTGCAGGTATCCTGGCTCCAGTGCATTCTTGTCTTCCTTACAGCTGACAGTAGTCGCCGCAGCACCACCACCACAGCCTGGATTCCTACTGCCATGCATGGGATGCTCCATGCCTGTAAAAAGGCAGCTGCTTTTCGCAGGGACATTTCCTGCTGACCTTGTCAGTGATCCCTCACATGACTGGAGGCAATTTGCGTGTGGAGGATAAAGCCTTAGTCTGTGCTTCTCACAGTCTGTATGAGAGCAGTTGGGATGGGAAAATCCACACCTCTGTTCTCCCTGTCTCTGCATTCTTGCCTGCTTCCTGGTAACAAGTGAAGCATTACCCACTGTCCTCTTACAGGCATGTGTACTAACTGGTGTTGGCTGCATATCATGTCGATGAGGAGCAAGCCATAACCTTTTTGATTTTATTCCCCTTGCCCATTTGCCTATTAGTCTGCCACCAGATACTAGCATGTGTGTGGCTTCAAATATGACCTATTCCTCTATAGAATCAAAAAGGTTGCTCGAAGGCAGTAAGATGGTACAATTGTGGTGGGAAATAGAAGTACTGAGCACAAAAATGCCAATTCAGCTGCTTCTGTTTGACAGGTATCTTGTAAATGTAGATAAAGTACCTATAACACTCACCCCTGAATGTCTCGAATAATTCTGTACAAATATGAGCAGTTACAATTTTTTCAAACTGAGCATTTTTCACATTACATTGTGGTTAGTATAGTTCTAACTGTACATACCAATTTGCTTTAATCAACTATTTCTGAACCTCCTTAAGTACATCTAAGACTAATCAAACTCCCCCCCACCCCACCCCACTGAGATAACTTGGTGTACAGAAATCCAGATTGGTGGTTTTGGGTACAGCCTAAATTTATATTTATTCCATAGTCTCAGAAGGGCATGTCTAGTGAAATGATTTTTAAAATCCACATTAACTTTATCATACCATAAATATGCATCAAAATATCAACTCCTTTTACTAGGTCTTCTTAAATAAAAACCAAATCATTTGCACATGCTCTCAATTTAATATTTTCTTTTTTTATCCTTACTCCTTCAAACTTTTCTTCATGTCTTATATCTCTATTAAAATTTCAAGAACCAAAACAAACAGGAGGGGAGATAAGTGACATACCTATCTTGCTCCTTTTTGGATTTCACATGATTTTGTTAAATCACCATTAACAATTATTTTTGCTGATCGTAAAATATAAATTGCTTTTTCCCATTTTATAAAATTGTCTCTAAAATTCATATTCTCTAAGCCCTTAAAGAAAAAAGCCCAGTTCAAATGATCAAATGCTTTCTCTGCGTCTGAAAAAATTAATTCAGTTTTCTTTTCATTGTGTTTTTCAAAATATTCCAGAATATCCAGTACAATTCTAACATTGTCCTTCAAGTGCCTCTTTGGTAAAAAACTACATTGATCTTAATGAATAAACTCTTGCAAAAATCTTTTCACTAAAATTGTAGTAAAAATCTTATAAACATTATTCAAAAGTGAAATTGGCCTATAATTTTTTTTGTTAAAGTCAAGTATTGTCCTTCTCTTGGTATTAAAGTTATATTAGCCTCTTTCCAAGATTCTGGCATCTTACCCCCCCCCTTACATTTTTTAGATGTATTGATATTTCATCTTCAAAACACTTGTAATACATACCCGATAGACCATCTGGCCCTGGCTTCCCCATTTTAATCTTTTTTATAGTTTCAGTTACTTTGCTAATTGTTATAGGTCCATTCATACTTTCTTTGTTCTTTAGAAATCTCTGGTAAATTTAGTTTTTTAAGATACTCTTCCATTTTTGCCAACAAAATGTCCTGGCTTTTATATAAATTTGAATATTTATAAAAGGCCGTTTGAATAGCCACATTATCCATTAATAACTTGTCATCTTCTTGAATCTTCCATATCATTTTATTTTCTCTGTCTTTTCTTAACTTGTAGGCCAGCCATCTACCAGGTTTATTTGCGAGTTCAAAATTTCTCTAATATAATTCAATTTCATTTCCATCTCTCTTATTGTTAACGTAGATAACTGTCATCATAAAATTCTTAATCTTTTGTGTTTTCTCTTATCTCTTTTTCTTCACTTTGATACTATGTTGTATTAAACAGCCTCTCATAAAGGCTTTGCTTGCATCCCAAACTATTCTCATATTGATTTCTTTATTTACATTAAGTTCAAAGAATTCCTTTAATTTTTCTTTATGATCTTTTACAATTGTCTCTTTTTGCAACAAGGCTTCATTTAATCTCCATCTAAATATACTGAAACTTCTTTTACAAGTCATACTTACTGGGTTATGATCTGAAAAAGTCCCTGGTAAAATTTCTACCTTAGAAAGCTTTGTAATGAGTAGAGGTGGGCACGATCCAAAAAAAATTACCAATCAAGCTGATTGGGGATAGGTGCTGGCAATGACCCCAAATCACCGATCCACACCGATCATCTCCCGTTTCCGATCTGTGGATTGGATTGGGGAGGCCAAAGCGGAGGGGCGCCCTGCTGTTCCCAGCTATGTGGGAAGGTGGGTGGTGGTGGCGACCACCGGGCCCAGCAGGCACGGGGAGGCGGCGACGAGCCACCTCCCCTCAGGGAGGGGATATTCACACACACACACACACACACACTTAGAGCAGAAGGGGGGAGTTTTTAACCCAGTGACGAGCCGCCTCCCCTCAGGGAGGGGACGTTCATGCACGCACGCACGCACGCACACACACACACATACACACTCTTAGAGCAGAGGGAAAAAAAGTTTTTAACCCGTCCCTGCCTCTCCAAATAGAAAGAGACACCCCATCAACATGTTTCAACCAGCTTTTTAAAAAAAGCAGGGACAGAATCCTCCATTCCTCCCCACCCGATTTTAAAAGCAAGCAGCCAGTCTTCCAAAAGCATATTTTAATCACACACACAGAGCTGTGAATGAGGTTTCCCCACAAAATGGCTACAGAACACCCCCTTCCCCCTCTGTCCCCTGGGTCTCTTCTCCCAACTGGTGAGTGTGTTGCTGCTCCGTGGTTGGAAGGAAGCCCTGCTAATCAAGGAAAGCTGGGCTTCCATTCGGGTTTCCAGGGCAACAGAAGGAGGGCAAACACAGCTCAGGCATTCCCCTGGCTCCGTTGCCCTGGGAATAGATTACTAGCGCCTGATTGTCTGCATCCCCGATCAGATCCTGATGGCCCGAATCAAGCCCCGATGAAGCCCCCCCCCCGAATGCTGGATCGGTCGCCATGGACGGCACCGATCCCCCTGGTCCTGATCGCGTGAACATCATTATCGTGGGTATTTTTCTATCGTGATGCCAATCGTGCCCATCTCTAGTAATGAGGTCATTGGTAATAAATATATCTATTCTTGAGAATGATCTGTGTTTCTGTGAAAAATAATTATACACTTTAGAAGATCCATTTTTCTATCTCCAGATGTCTACTAGGCCTAAATTATCCACCAAATAAAAAAAAAGCCTTTGGTAATTTACCTTGAGTACTTCCAATATTTTTCTCTGAAGATATATCTATTTGTGGGGAGATTACTCCATTCCAATCCCCCATTAAATGCCAACTTTCATAGGACAAGTCTAATAGAGTCTCTTTACATGAGACATCTTACACAAAGACACTCAAGTGTAGGGAGATGCAGTGTTAGCCAGGAAGCGTAGTTTTAAAAGACGGAGCCGGTGGAGATCGCTGCTCACACTTTCGCCTCCCCAAAGGGGAGATGAAATTAACAGAGTAATCAAATAATACCATATTTTAATTTTTTTCAAATGGTGGAATACTTTCTTTTTCTTGCAAGAATTTATCCCATTTATATTTCATGTTATAGATTTGTAACCCATGTTTAATCTTCAGGCAAGTCTATCTTCACATTCTTTTTCTGATTTTCCAACTCCAACCGCAGCTGTTGTGGGTCTGTTGCAAATTCTTCTGGTACTTCTGTCTCCAAAACACTTTTATATCTTTCAAAAATTTCCCTTGCTTTCAGAACAGAGTTGAGTTTAAATCTGCATCTAGATAAAATTCCTAAATCACATTAGTTGGGTTCCAATACTGCATATTAGGGTCAGGTTGAGATTGCATAGACATGAAGAACTATAAATGTCATAGACATTTCCTATTATTTATGGCATTTCCTATTCTTTAAATTAATTACAGTGTACATAATTCTTTCATAACTTTTTAACACGTTAAAGTCAGCACAGAATAATATTGCACAGTGAATATTTGACAGCATGTGCTTTCCCCTGGAGTTGTGGTGTTTATTTTATCATAAGAATAGTCAGTGTTCCATCTCACCAATATTAGAATTCAGTGTCAGCCCATAAAATTGATTGACTTACAAAATGCCTGTACAAAGATTATTTTTCACACAGTAAATAATTAATGTATGGAATTCTCTGTCACAAGATGTGATGATGGCAACTAATTTAATAGCTTTAAAAGTAATTAGAGAAATGGATAGAAGGCAGAATTAAAATAATTAAAAGGAACTGCAGATTCAAAAGAATATGGAGCAGACGGCCAGAGTCAAGAGACAAAGTAATCAACAAAAAAGGACCACATCTGCATGCCCTTCTTTTAAATTTCCCAGAAATACTCACTGTTAAACAGTGGATTAGATGGGCATTTACTCCAATCCAGCATGGTACTTCATAAAGTAAACCTTACTTTCATTCTAAATGTCTTTTTCTGACATGGATATTCAGTTAAACGGTCACCAAGTAAAAACTAGCATGTGATGATCCTGATGATTTTATCTTGGCCAACACTAATAGAAGAAACTAGCTGAGGGCAAACTAGATGAGATGCTAGGAGATTGTGATTGGATAACTAGAAACCACCAAGTTGGTGGAAGGTGGAATTCAGATCAGGGTAAATGATGTGGTAGAAGACAGGAGGTTAACCCTTCCCCCCTCTATGAATTCCCTAACCTGTAGCTGGTATATGGCATATTGGTGAAACACTTAGGCAACCAATACTCTTCCTTCAATGGGGCAAATGGCATTTGAGGTGTGGGAGAAAGGGTTTAAGACCTATCCTGTGCCCAGGCCTCTTAATGGGTACATTGGTCAGGATGCTATTCACAAATAAAAATGCTCAGTCTAATTTGGCCTTTAGAATCTGGCTTCAATATGTGTACAGAAAATAATTTAATACTTAATTACTACACTCCCATGTTTTGTGTTGTGTTCTGGCAGTATCTGGGGGGTTGTATTGTGTTTAGGCAGTACCTGGGAACTGGGTTTTGTCAACAGCCATTATTTGAAAGTTTGAGTACAGAAAAAACCAGCATATCTATCAACAGAGATGCAATCAAGGGGGCAAGTTACATGTGACCCTTGAAATTGGCAACTCTAATCAACTGCCAAAACTAATTATCTCAACGCTTTAGATAAAGGAGGTCCAGTTCAACCTGGTTATGAAACATGTATCTTATTACTTTCTCTGAATCTTTTCATATTGGCAAATATGCTTGTAAAGTTGGTGTCATCTGGATTGCAGTTTATGTCTACAATGTCATTTTATCAGGTGTAGGTGAAATATTAAATTAGCAGCTGTGCAGCCACATTCATCCCATCTACTTTGAAGGTGTATGGAGCTTCCTTGGCCCTTACATTTCCAAAGCCATATACATTGTTTCTCAGTTGTTCCACTGTAAATTGGAAGGAATATTGAGCCTCAGGATCTAATCCGATACAGAACCAAAAAAATGCTGAAACACAGCATAAGCAATTCTAAATCTGACATATTAAACAACTCAGAAATTACCCAGTATGATCATACTTACAGCAACAAACAGTACATAGTAGTATAGTCTACAGTTCCTATCCCTTTACCAATATATCTCTTTGAAACCACTTCTTTATAGTACAGCTCTCCTATCTGTGTAAAAAAAAGCCCTCCTGAATAATTCAATTTTGCATAGTTAGTGGAAAGCAGGAGAGTGAGAGCTCTCCTAACCTCATCAGGCCTGCCATTCCAAATGATGGAAGTTACAACAGAGAATGAGTATGTATGGGTCAGTTGTTGAGTTTCCCCTTTTGCAAAAGGCCCTGTTCAGATGAGCAAAGCTGCTATGGCAGAGCACAGGGAGAGACAGTCCTGTAAATGAGGGACCAAGGAAATGAAGGGCTTTGTGTGTGACAGCCAAAACCTTGAGCTGAGCCCAGTAACCAATGGGAAACCAATGGAGGGACTGCAAAATGAGAGTAATATGTATGCTCTTCTTAGCTTCTGATAATAACTGAGCTGCAGCATTCTACATCAGCTGGAGTCTCCGAGTTTATTGAATGTATCGAGTAAACAAAAATACTATTCTATACACACTACTGGCCTAGATAGCTTCATTTGTTGTTTATATTCTATAACCCCAGTCCAGTTAAGTTAATCACACTTGAATCCCATTGAAATCAATGGGATAAATTTGTTACACTAAACTTATGTTGCAGCATAATTAACATTCTCTGGTTTAAGGCTTATTTTTTTTAACCATTTCATATCCTACAATCATGTGGTTGTGATTTGGACATGTGATAAGAATGCTTCTACAACTGTTAGATAAAGCTTTCTTTTTCACTGTGCATGTCCATGTCCAGTCTTTAAGATTATGAAAGCAAAGGTGTATGTTACATGTTTCAAAGTATGTATTGATTTATTTTATGCCACCTTTCCACCCAAATAGGGTCCCTAAGGCAGTGAACATAAAACATTAAAACATTTGAACATTAAAACAGTATTTATAATATAATATAATATACAAAACAATTCAATAAAAATAAAAATTAAGTTAATGCAGCTGCAAAAAAATGCCTTCTCCAAACTCAGAGTAGCCGCTATCTTGACACGACAAATAAGTAACAACCCACAAGAGTAAGGTCTACAAAACCAACACAATATGATAACACACAAATATGGCAAAAATACCAAACACTTTTATATACAGTACTTCTGAATAAAGCTGATAATGTCAACTACTTTGGACTTTCAAAATAACACAAGGAATGCACAACCCAAAAGGCCAATTCTCCCCCAGAGGGTAACATCCCAAAATAGTCTCTTGAAAGTTATCAAATATATTTTTCTTCTTAACTGCAGCGGTCTTCCGACGAACGCGTTCCGATGACCAACTCCCAGCCGGGAGAATCCGCTGCTGGGACGCCAAGCCCACGGGGAGGAAGGAGGGCCACCACGCGCTCAACAGGGCGCAAGCTGAACTCCTGTTTCAGAATTTCTTTTTCAAAAGCGCAGTATAAGGATAGTTGTGCGGTTCCACAATGCTTCACTGAGAGCTAAGCTACAAGTGACGCCTGACACAGGTTGGACACTTGTCAGCTTCCCTCAAGTTTTGATGGGAAATGTAGGCATCCTGGTCTTGCAGCTGTAATGGAGAGCCAAGCTGTAAAACCAGGACGCCTACATTTCCCATCAAAACTTGAGGGAAGCTGACAAGTGTCCAACCTGTGTAAGGCGTCACTTGTAGCTTGGCTCTCACTCCTCTAGCTCCATCTGGATACCAGATATCAGGTCTTGATATCTTGATATCTGACATGGCCAATATGGCCACCTGGATCCAGATCATGATAACATGAGACTAGATTATTATAATGCACTTTATACAAGTCCTCCCTTGAAATCAACTTAAAGACTCCAGTTGGTGCAGAATTCCATAGCCCCATTATTATTAGGAGTTAGGCAAAGAATGCATATTATTTCCATGGCCTCAGTTCCTCATATCTACAGGACTTCATCTCTTCCTATGCCCTGCCATGGGAGTGGCACTCATCTGAACAGGGCCTTCAGCAAAATCACAAAATCAACATGTGTCCATACACATGCATTCTCTGTAGTAGCCTCTACCTTATGAAATGGATTGCTGAAGAGGTCTGGAAAGCTCTCACTCTCCTGACTTTCCATAAACTATGCAGAACTAAATTATTTGGGAGGGCTTTTTTACACAGATAATAAGACTGCACTGTAAGGAAATGGTTCAGGGAGATATGCTGGGATGGTATAGGAATTATTTATAGTACTGTGTAAGTGTGCTCCTACTGTATTGTTCCACATCATATATGTCAGCTTATATTTTGTTTTCGGCGCATATTTCAGCTTATGTTTTCTTTTCAGCATTGTTTTCATCTCTTTATCAGATTTCTTTCTGCTTATTTTCAAATTTTTGCAATCCTTGCCCTATTTGATTCCTTATTAAATGTCTGAGCTATCGATTGTATTTTCCTACACTGTGTAATCCACCTTAAGTCTCAGTGAGAAAGGCAGTCTATACATACATACAAACTCATAAAAGAACAACACTAAATCCAGGGAGGAGGACAAATAACAATTATTGGAGTTATGTCAAATGAAACAAAAAAGTCTTCAACTGCTAGTTTGAGAACCAGTTTTGGTGTAGTGGTTAAGAGAGCAGGACTCTAATCTGGAGAACCGGGTTTGATTCCCCACTCCTCCACTTGAAGTCAGCTGGGTGACCTTGGGTTAGTCACAGCTTCTAGGAGCTCTCTCAGCACCACCTACCTTACAGGGTGTTTGTGTTAGCAGAGTGTAAATAAACGCAGAGAAGTCACTCTGTGCTGATTAAAGAGGCTAAAAAGTTTATTTGGGAACTACATACTTAAGAAGTTAAGAGTAAAGAGGAGAGATAGAGATAGGTCCTCACTATCTGACTACATCTTAGAGGAGAGTGTGAGGCAGGAGAGAGAAGAAGCAGGATATTGCCCTGTTTAGCCTAATAGGAGACAAGACAAGGAAATGACCCTCAGAAAGCAAGAGAGATGCTCCTCTCACTGTTCTAACTAAATGATCCTTGCTGCCCCCTGTGTAGAAGGCTCTTCTTCCTTTCTCCTTCCTTGTTGCTGCTGTACAACAGATATTGCAATTTCCAACACCTCTTCTCAATGTCTGGTGTACAAAGTCCACGAAGTTCAGCCTTTCACGTAGATTTTGAAACTTCTCTTTGGTAAGTGAGAACGTCTGCAATCATTTCTTCTGTAGGACAGTACTGTAGCTCAACAAGCCCTTCTTCTTGCATGTTTCTCACGATGTGACTCTTTATGTCGATATGCTTGGTTTTTGATCCAATTCTTTCTGTCTTTGCAAGTTTTATGCATGATCGATTATCTTCAAAGAGCTGTATGGGTTTGGGTTCATCTATCCCAAAATTGTCTAACAGTTGCAGAATCCACTTGCGTTCTTGGCATGCTTCTGCTGCTGCTATGTATTCAGCTTCTATAGTTGATGCTGCTACAAGGTCTTGTTTTCTGCTTGTTCAACTGATTGCTCCTCCACCGTAGAAGAACACTCATCCACTGGTAGACTCTCTGTCTGTAGCATCTTCTGCCCAGTCAGCATCCATGAATCCCACTAGTCTGGGATTGTCAGTTGCTGGTAACTTGAGCTTCAGTTGTGCAGTGCCTCTTAGGTATCTTGCCGGTCTTTTGACTGCATTCCAGTCATTCACACTTGGTGATGCATTTTTCCTGCGTAGAATTCCAACAGCTGCTGCTATGTCAGGTCTGGTTACTGTGCTTATGTAGAACAGTTTTCCAATTGCTTCTCTGTACACTTTGATGTTTCTCAGAGATTTATTGTTTCCATCTTGTTTCAGGAAATCTGTTTCCATTGGAGTGTATGTTGGTCTTCCATCTTTCATATTCATGTATTCTAGGAAGTCCATAATCTTTTGCTTTTGATTGAGAAGATAGCTTCCATCTTCCTCTCACTTTATCTGGATGCCAAGGTAAAAGCTGACATTTCCAAGACGCTTCACCTAAACTTCTTTGTTCAGATGCTGAATTATTTCCTCACAATCTTGTTGATTTTTATAACAAAGAAGAAGATCATCAACATACATCAGAATAAAAGTCCATTTGTTGTCTTTCTTTCTTGAGTACAGGCATCGTTCTGCCCTGCCTTGCTTGAATCCTTGCTTGATGAGCATTTGGTTCAGTTTCTGGTTACAGGCCTTTGCAGCCTGTTTCAGTCCATAAATGCTCTTCTGTGGTTTGCATACAAGTCCTCTGTCTTTGGACTGTTCAAATCCAGGAGGCTGTGTCATGTACACATCTTCTTTCAGCTCTCCATGTAGAAAAGCAGTCTTCACATCCAGATGGTACACATGCATCTTCCTTGCGGCTGCTATGCTCAGTATTGTTCTTACTGAGGTGTGTTTCACTACTGGTGCAAAGATTTCATCATAGTGTTCTCCATACTTCTGAGAGTATCCCTTTGCAACTAGTCTTGCTTTGTTCTTCTGTACTTCTCCATCTGCATCAAGTTTAGTTTTGAAGATCCATTTGCATCCTACCGTCCTCTTTCCAGGTGGTAGTTCTGTGTGAATCCATGTCTTATTCTGGATTAGGGAGTCGATTTCTTCTTTTGCAGCTTTTCTCCATTTCTCTGCTTCTCTTTCTGGCATTCCTTCTATGTCTTCCCAGCTAGGAGGTTCTGGTACAGCTTCTGGTTTTGCCAGGTAGAAAAATTTCCTTGGTGGAATTCCTTTGTTTGGTCTGGCTGATCATCTTGACACTTGGTTCTGCTTCCTCTTCTCTTTCTGTGGGTTCTGCAGGTGTCTCTTGTGTCTCAGTCAGGTCACACAGTTGCACCATCTCTGGCTGCTGTGCTTTATCAGCTTCTCTTGTTGTAGATTCCGTAGTGTTTGGCTTGCTTGCTTTCTCTCTTTCATTAATATACACCACATTGTGAATCTTCACCATGTCTGTCTCTGGGTTGAGGATCTAGTATCCTTTGCATCCCAGTGCATATCCAACAAATATGCCTTCTTCTGTTCTGAGATCCATTTTGGACCTTTTCTCTTTTGGGATATAAGTGTAGGCCTTAGATCCACACACTCTTAGCTGCCTTACATTGGGCTTGCAGTTGTACTACAGTTCAAATGGTGTGCTGCTTGAACCCTTTGTAGGCCGTATTTTCTGCAGATAGGTAGCAGTGTTGACAGCTTCTTCCCAATATTTTTGAGGTGGCTCTGCTTTTTGGAGCATACTTCTGCACATTTCTGTGAGAGGGTGATTCTTTCTCTCTGCTATCCCATTGAGTTCAGGCATGTAGGCCATGGTTAGGTGATGTACTATTCCTTCAGCTGCTAGGAAGCTTGTCATCTCCTTCCCCACGTACTTGCCTCCATTGTCTGTGCGGATAGCCATTGGTTTTCTCTGGAATCTGTTCTGCACCATTGCTAGGTACAGCTTGAATTTTTCCAGTACTTGGCTCTTCTCTCTGAGCAAATAAGTCACAGTAAACCTTGAAAAATCATCAGTAAAGGTCAGAATGTACTTACTTCCACTGGGTGTTGCTGTTCCCATTGGTCCACAGACATCACTGTAAATCAGCTCTAGTGGTCTTGTGGTTTGCTTCTCACTCCGTTTGGTAAAAGAAGGTCTGGTGCCTTTGGCTTGAATACAGCAAACACATCTCTCTGTATTAGGACATTTTCTCATTTACAAATCATTAGTCAGGTTCTGCCTTTCAAGATGGTATATGCAATCCACATTTGCATGCCCAAGGTGTCTATGTAGAAGTTTAGAGCAGTTCTTATGATTGCATCCTTTAACTAGGTTCACCTCCTTTTCAGACCAATCAAGCATATACAGTCCATCTTTTAATGTACCTTGTGCAATCAATTCACTTTAATCACTAATAAAACATTTCTCTCCTCTGAACACAGTATTTATCCCCTTCTGAGCCATTGCTGGAACAGATAAAAAATTGGTTTTCAAATGAGGTACATAAAGGCAGTTAATCTGCACTTCTCTAACTTGGCCACTGGGTAGTGCACAGTACACAGTCACTTTATCTAAGGCTTCAGCCACCGTTGTCTGACCATCAGCAACAAAAAACTTTTCATGATCTGGATTCAATTAATCAAATAACTCTTTATCTTTGCAAAGATGATTAGTCGTGCCTGAATCAAGAGCCCATTGAAATACACTTTCATCTTTTGAGGCAACAATTAAACACCTCTTGTTTGATCTACCATCATTAGGTCAGCTATTTGCATTAGGTGAGCTCTTCGCTCTGTCTGCATTCCTGAGATGCTTTGTCTCTCTGCCTCGTGGCTCAGAGTAGCTGGCCCTTTGTGATTCAAACAGCCGGCAATTTCACTTAACATGCCCCCTTTTCCCGCAGAAGCTACAGGAGAAATCATTTCTTGAGCTAATTCTCAGGGCATGTTCATTAGATTGATCCTTATTAAATTGTTTATTGATTCATTCCTCTTCTAGCTTAGAAAGTACACAAGTCAGGCTCAGGTTTTCCTGCACTTCTATAGCATGTACAACATTTGAATAGCTTTCAGGCAGGCTAATTAGCAATAATATTGCTATGTCTTCATTCCCCAATTCTTTTCCTAGAGCTTGCAATTTTTGTGTCAATTCCATCAAATTATGAATATGCTCTCTTAAATCCTGACCAGACCGCATCTGTATTCTATAGTTACTTCATAAGGAGCACGTTTGTTTTGAGCGATCCTTTGCCATGCATTTTAGCAAGCTCTTGCCACATTTCTCTAGCTGTTTGCATATTAATGACTCTTAACAGCTCCTTGTCACTTAAAGCATTAATAAGAATACTTCTTACCTTATTGTTTGACTTGGTCCAGGATGCCTCTTTCTGAGCGTCCCCTGTTGGTTTGGGATTCTCCACCGCATCCCACACTTCCAGCTCCACAAGCCAAGCCGTGACCCTTTCAAACCAGATTTGATAATTTTCATCATTGAGTCTTTCGTTATAGAACCCCTGCTGTGCTCCCCAGGGGTTGGCCATCTTTCCTTTGTTGTCTGCCATGCTTCACTTTGCCTGCTGGCTATCTGAGCTGTCCAGCAGTTGATTTGTCTCTTTAATCTCAGCAACAAGCATGTGCTGGGCCCATAACCCTGCTAGCAGATTGCAAATAAACACAGAGAAGTCACACTGTGCTGATTAAAAAGGCTAAAAAGTTTATTTGGGAACTATATACTTGAGAGTAAAAAGGAGAGATCGAGATAGGTCCTCACTATCTGACTACATCTTAGAGGAGAGTGTGAGGCAGGAGAGAGAAGCAAGATATTGCCCTGTTTAGCCCAATAGGAGACAAGGCAAGGAAATGACCCCCAGAAAGCAAGAGAGATGCTCCTCTCACTGTTCTAACTAAATGATCCTTGCTGCTCCCTGTGTAGAAGGCTCTTCTTCCTTCCTCCTACCTTGTTGCTGCTGTACACCAGACATTGCAATTTCCAACAGTTCGTTGTGGGAATAATAACAACATACTTTGTAAACTGCTCTGTGTGGGCATTTTGTTGTCCTGAAGGGTAGTATATAAATCAAATGTTGTTGTTGTTGTTAAGATGATGATAGAGGTAGACAGATGAATCTCTCTGAGAAGAGAGTTCCAAAGTTTTGGCACCATGACCAAGAAGACCCTTTCTCAAGTTGCCATCCATCTAGCCTGAGATGGCAAGGGCATCTGAAGCAGGGCCTCCAAAGGTCTGGAGTGGATTGGTAGGTTTATATAGGAGAAGGTGGCCCTTAAGGATTCAAGGATTTTCAAAAGACTAGAATGTTAATCAACTACAACAAAATTATTGTTAATATGTCACTTCTGAGAAGAGAAGGAACCTTTTAAAATAAAAAAATTGGATTTCATTTCAGGCAAAAACAATTATTGGTTTGTTGAACATATTAATCAATTACTAATTACTCACAATGATATGAATTTTAAGCAGGATTTTAATAAGATCTGTTTTCTGAGAATGGGTTTCAGTATGAGTAACTTTATAATTAAAAAAATAATATTTTCAGATCTTTGTAAAGAAAATCACCTGAATTCAGTGACTTCTCTTCAAATGGGAAGTGGGAGGCAAGAGATGTGATATTTTCAGAAGGGCTTGTTGTCTCCTGTCCCATTAAGGGCGGTAGAATGGGCAGTGACTGATTTATTTTTCAGATCATATTTGATCATTGCACAAGTTCTCCTAAATCTTTGAAGGTAGTTTAAGGTATGTAGCTCTGTGGGTATGCAGCAGGCTTGGAATCCAGTGGCATCTTAGAAGCTCAGAGATTGAGCTTCAAGGTCAGATCCCAGCATGAACTAGAGTTCATTCACAAGTTCCAGACAATGGAACCCTTGGGGCTGAACAGAGACATAGGATTTTTATCTCACTACTAGGGATCCCAAGTCCCCTGGTGGGGGTGGGGGAGGTGGCCAGCACGGGGGAGAGGCAGGGGAATAGGCCTCTGGGATGTGCTCCCAGGGCGGTGCACCAATGTCACTTCTAGGAAGTAATATCTTCACTCTGCCCCAGGAGCATGCATGCGCTTTGTGAGCATGGAAGGAGCGACAAAAAGGTGAGTGCTGGTTCTCCCCTCCATCCAGGAGGGTAAGAGGACCTGGCAACCGTACTCACTACAGATGCTAATTTCTGCTCTAATCAAGCTGCATTCTACCTTTTCATCCTGACTCCCTGCTTTGCATCACCCAGGGCACCCCCTGACTGGGATATAAAGGCTCAGGGATCTCCATTCCTCCTCTATCTGAAGAAGGGAGCTTTGTCTCTTGAAAACTTATACCCTGAAAATCTTGTTGGTCTCTAAAGTGCCACTGGACTCAAATCCTGCTAAACTGCTGAAGATTTCTTACATGCTACAGACTGGCTGGTCCTATAAATTAAGTTCCCAATCCTTGCTTGGTCTCATAAAAATCAAAAACAACCTTGTCCTTGGTTGTTTAAATATTTTACCCCAGGGATCCTCAATCTTGTTGAGCCTGTGGGCAGATTTAGAATTTTAAGAATAGGGACTGAGAATGGCTCAGGGCCAATCACAAAATGGATGCCATGGAGCATTGGGGCCAGTCACAAAATATTGGGAATTTGCCAACCAATGATGTGGAGGAAAGCCAGGATTGTTGGGGGGTAAAGATGCTTTGGGTAAGAAGCAAAGGGGCACTAGGAAACCCCTTGGTAGGTGCCATGGTACCCACAGGTACTACATTGGGGATTACTGGCCTACTCTAATTTATTGATGTTTTTAAAAGATATTAAGATTTTAAAAGTGGTTTGACACCACTAGAATTTTATGAGATTTTTAAAAATAACTACAGCATAACTTTGAATGTGCCACAAAACTGCTTTGAATCTTTGCTCATCTCACTTAAATATTGGAATCGTGGATGCTGCATTCTCTTCATTTGCCCAGGCAGCTTCATGTATGCTACAAGATCCCCATGGAGATTTGCACCTTGGCCAGTGTGTTTAAAGAACTAATGTTTTTGTCTGCTTTAATTAATGAAGATGAATGCTCTTCTTCATGACATATTACCCAGTATCATCTGTATTGTAAATGTGCTACAGTTGATTTTTTTCAAGTTGGACATTGATTTTGTAAATAAAATGGGATAATCCAGATTGACTAATAACCCAGTCCTAAAACTATTTTGTTGGTGAATGGATGGCACATGGATGTCAGTTGCTGCCACTGTTGGTGCTCAGTTTGTTTCTAATGCAGGTGACAGCTAGGCATTGCCTCCTGGATCCAGCTGTCACTGTGCAGGAGGAAGCAATGGGTACAATTTACTTGGGGGACCAAATAACTTCCACCAGCTTCAGAAGATTACAAATCTTTTGGAGCAGAAGAAATAAGAATCAGGATGTGTTATAAATTACTTTTTAGTTCTTATCACAGTTGCAGACCCAGTCAAAAGTGACTTTTCTGAGTTAACCAAAATATCTATATTCCTCTTAAATTGAGCCTTTAATGTAATAAGTTTTGGCTATTTTGGCGAAATCTTGCAATGTGTCTTAAGAGGGACATGTGATGATAAATTACTCCTCACTTTCATCTTCTGTGCCCAAATAGAAATTGATCCATGTGAATAGCATAATGGTTTGGTTTTCACGCTGCTATACATATGTGCATAAGTTGCTGATGTGTTTCTTTTTTAACCCATGACTAAGGCTAATTATTGTAGCTGTTGAGCATCATCAAGAGCATTTTAATACAAAAATCTAAATCTAATTAACTTCCCCGCCATCCACTGTATGGTGTCAGTTTCTACAAGAGCTGACATCTCTACTGCCAATGAATGAGCCAGCAGATGTCACTGTAGTTCTGTTCATTTATCTTTCTTTCTGATGGAATTCCGGTTATTTCTTTCTGGTCTTGGATGATCGGCTTTGTTATTTAACCATTGTCTTTTCACAGCTTAATGCATCATAATATTTGTAATTCATGTCTTTTGTCACTGTGTTCCAAAACAGAGAGATGTCTTTTTTCCCCACAAACTATAATCCAAAGGAACACGACTACAGAGAAGAGGACAACAATCTACATGATAACACACTACACAGGGAAGTGATTGCAAGTGCAGACAAAGAACCTGGGAGTCTAGCAGAGAGGATTATTCTTAGACATCTTAGTATTATGACTGAAATCTGGATCCACATACAAACTTTCCAGAGGCCATAGCCTCTCTTCTGCTTTTGCTTACTAATGTATTATTTTCTGCTTTCCAAATATCTAAAATAAAATCCAGCAATTACAAGAGCAGAAAAAAAATGTTTCTTGTTCCATCTGGTCAGAAGGTTGCATTCTGGCATATCATGACAACAGGAACAAGTATGCATTTCTTAGGTAAGCAAAATCTCAGGTGGGCTGTGAAGAGGATGTTCTTAGGCTCTGAAGGGAATAGCAATTTCCTGCTGCTTATTAAGCCATGAAATAACATCAAAGTCCACAGGTGAGGAAGAGAGTATATGCTTAATCACTTATTAGTATGATATGACTGGCCAGGAACACTGTCCTAAGTAAGGGTCACTGGAAAGCAGAAAAATGTTGATCTTGGAACTAAAACAGAAGCCAACTTAAACATTTAAAAACTATTTGATAGCCTTTTCATTGCAGACAACTTTTAAAAATATAAATAATATTGTCAGGAATTATGTTAAAGCTTTATTGTCATGTTTGATGACATTTATCCTTGTCCATCTAAAATTATTTATTATCCCTACTATAATTGCTTTGTAGTAGCAGCAATATACAGTCATTTTAGTATGAGATTTTCAAGCACATTCCTCAGGGCTGATTCTTCTGTGCCATTATCATAGTTGTACACTAGAACGTTCTTAATATTGCACATTTGCATAGTTGGGTCCTACATGGCCATTTTGCAAGCTGCAAACTATCTATGACAGATTTCTTACACCAGCACCATACTTCCTTGAGAGTTTATACTAATGGTGTCACATGGGGCCTCCTTAGATCAGCTGAGAGGATGGATAATCCAAGCTGTTATGGGTCATGAAGGATCAACTTATTTGTTTAAAAAATCTAATAAACAAAAAAACAAATGAACAAACAAATAAATGAAATTAACAAGGAATGGTGCCTGGTGCTGCCTCCTGTCCCCACTGCCTCTACCTATTGCCTCTGCTCAGAGTAGGCAGCACTCCTTCTCCCATCTTTCTTCCAGATCCCACCAGGCATCTGTGGGATTCAGAGTTGTCCATGCCTCTGCCCATAGGAGCTCACTTGTCTGTCACACCCCTCTCCACCTTGTCTGGAGCTTGCAGAGCCTTGGAAATGGAGACAAGATGGGATTTGCAGCACCTGGTGGGTTCCCCCGTCTTGCCCCTGGGTTTCTCCTGCACAGCCTGGAGAGAAAGTCCAGCCACCTCCTCATTGGCTTGCTTCTAACTCCTTACAAGGCAGGCTGCACATGCCGAATTAGCTATAGGAGTGTGTGTGTGTGTGTGTGTGTGTGTGTTGCCAGCCTCCAGGTGGAAGCTGGGGATCTCCTGGAATTTCAACTGATCTCCAGGTGATCCCCTGGAAAAAATAGCTGTTTTGGAGGGTGAACTCTATGGCATTATACCTCACTGAGGTCCCTCTTCTCCTCAAATCCCACTGTCTTCAAGATCTACCTCCCAAATCTCCAGGAATTTCCCAACTTGGAGCTGGCAACCCTAGGATAGGCCGCACTAGCCCCCCTGCAATTTTGGTGTCATTTGGTTGAAAAACAGCCACTCCAGCCTCCCGAAAGTCCCCCATAGGGACTGTAACAGCAGACTTACATGGGATGGAATGGTGGGAGTATTGCAAAGGAAGCCTTCTTCACTTTGTAAGAGGAAACAAACAACACACCAACACTAGGAAGGACAACAAATGCAGCTTTTTCAATGAAAAGGTAATTTTTAAATCAATAGTCTCAGTAAGAGTAGGAAAGTGAAATGATTGCAGACAGGTTTTTTTTAATGCCAATGGCTGGCTGGTGCTCTCCTGCTAGGCTACCACTTGAGCACCAAGTAGGAGTCAGTAGAGAAAAGTGTGCCTGCGCAGAGAATCACCTACTTTGGGGGGGGGTCTGTAAAATCAAACCCCTTTGTTGAATTTGCTTGAAACTTTGGAGTTCTTTAGATGAGAGGGAGGATTACATTCTGTGCAAATTTGGTGACATTATCTTTATAAACAGACTATCATATACATTCCCCATTCAAAACAATGCCCCCAAATTCTGGAACCAAAAACATCACATGGATTTGAATGCTGAACCAGTAATGCTCTTGAAATAAACAATAAAAAAACCACCCACCCCAAGCCCAAATTCAAAACTGTAATGAATTTTTTCTCAGTGAACACCCCTAGGTGGCACCTTCAAAGCCTGGCAAGAGTTAGCTGTCTTATGAGACTTCAGGGGACCCTCAGGCTTCCTCCTTCCATTGCCCTGATCAAGCTAAAGCACTATCAGCTGTTGGCAGCAGCTGCATTGGGGCCTTAAAGGGCCCAAACTGTGTTGTTGCTGTTGCAACAAACCTCCTTGTTGCTACTGTCATGGCAGACTTTTCTGTTGTCCTCCCATTGAGTTTCTGAGTGACTATCCTGTGGCTCCTGGATAAATCCAGGGGCAGCACTGGCAATGGGGGTGAGCCTGCTCCTGGACACGTTTAAAAACAAATTCATTCATTGCCGTTATGGACAGGGAAGCTGTTGTCTCAGAACCTTCTAAAATCAAGCGAGGCACAGGACATGGATTGGCTCTGCATGAATTGGCCAGCCTATAGCATTTGGGACGTAGGAGGCATATAAGCAGCTTTCTGTACCCTCCCTGGGAGCTGCATGGGATTAACTGGTGAGTTCAGGCCTTAGCAGGGATTTTTTATGTTCCCCATGACTGGCTGTTTCAGGTTCCTGCCTTAGTTGGTTTGAGATAACTAAGACAGGTTGGTTAGGCCATTTGTTTAGGTAAGGAGTATTGGTAGGGACCCTGAGGCATCATGGGAAGCAACCAATCGTATGATGGGCTGAATTGGAAAAGAGCACACTGGGAGGTGAGCTGCGTCAAGCAAACTTTGTCATACAGCATGTTGGGGGAGGGTGATGAAGCTTTCAGCACAGTTCATGTGCAGGTAAGGATAAATCAAACTGGCAATTGTTTGGTGCTGCATTTGAAGTCAGGGTAATGTTGGCCAAATGAAAGTGGCCATGAAAGTCTGACAAGTGCATCCTGCACCCTTGCAACAGAAATAGATTATGATGTTGATCAGCCATATAATGAATCAGTTAAATCCATTTCTGGTTGTCTTGTCTCCTATGCCAGAGACAACATGACAAAACACACATGCCCACTAGGATTCATGAATAGAGATGGGCACGAACCGCATTATGAACTTCAAAACCCCATGAAATTGGCGATCGCGCAATCGTGATCTGGCAGTTCGTTATTGTCCACGGCCAACGAACCAGCGTTCAGAAGAAGCCTGGTTCGGTGCGTTTGGCCGCGGTTCGGGAAGCCAGACAGTCAGGCGCCATCAATCAATTCCCCTGGAAATGGAGCCGGGGGAATGCCTGAACTCTGTCTGAGCTCCTTTTGTTGCCCTGGAAACCCGAATGGAAGCCCAGCTTACCTTGATCGGCAGGTCTTCCTTCCAACCATGGGGCTGCAAGATTCGGTTTCGTTTTCCTGGCCATGTCGGACACTCCTCTCCGCAGGTCCGGGAGGAAACGTCCGAGCAGCCTGACCGGGTGGTTGACCCGTGAGGGTTAACCCCCAGGACTCCCAGTGAGGGAGACGGGGTCCGGAGCGCGGCGGGAAGAACCCCCTGAAAGCAATGCAGGGGGTAAATTGCCCGTTTGCTCCAACGGAGGCCGGCAGACTTGTGCAGCACCTCGCGTGCTGCCGGGCCATGGAGAACGGCAATAAACAGATTTAAGGTGAAAACCTGTAAGTAAGCGAATCCCTTCTGACTTCTAAGCGTATGCAAAGGATTGGTGGGAGTTGAAGCTAAGAAGGAGCGGATTTCTTCCCCTTCACGGAGTTTCGGAACTTAGTTGGTGCCCCCCCCCTAAGATGACGACGAGAAAGCAGAGCCTAGCAATAAGGAAATCGGTGATGGCAACGTTACAGGGGAAGGGGGAAACCTTGGAAGAGATGGTGAGGAGAGCAGTCTTTGATGCTGTGCAGCCCTTTGTAGCGAAACTAAATGAAATGGGGCAAAAGGTTGATTCAGTGGAAAGCGAAGTGAAAACCATTAAAGAAACAGCGACCGGAGCAGAGCAGTCTGCGCACGAGAACGCAGTACTCATGAAAGCAGCAAGTAAGGAAGTGAAGCTTTTGGAGAATCAAATAATAGGATTGCAAGTGGACCGTGCCCAAACGGTACTGCGTCTTCAGAATGTAAAAGAGGAGCAAAGTGAAAATTTGAAAGATCTGGTGTCTGGACTTTTGGTGCCATTCACAAAGGCAACTAAAGAAGAGTTAAAAAGCGATATTTTGGAAGTCCGGCGGACATCTTCAAAGTATGTAATGAAGCGTCAGCTGCCTCGCGAGATTATTATTGACTTTTCATCTAAGAAGACTCGGGACACCATTTTATATAATTCGTATAATACGGACTTGGATTATTTGGGCAACAAGGTTAAAATATTGAAGGATGTTCCATTTTTGGCTCGTAAAAGAAGATTCAAGTATAAAGGACTTGCGGCTTTCTTGAGGAAATGTGATGTAAAATATAAATGGTTGTTTCCAGAAGGCGTCTGATTTAGATATAAGGATCAAACTTACAAGATTACATCAGAAGCGCAGCTGACAGACTTTTTGCTCAACCATCAGGAGTTTCAGCAGGAAGAAAGTTCAAAATCTGAAGGGGAAAGTGGGGGGGGGGAGAGAGCGGGCGCAGCTGCTCCAGCTGCGCAGAGAGAACTGAGACCGAGACGTGGGGGGGGGGGAAGAAAGCCTGATCCTGAATATAGTTTGTATTGTATAAAATCTACCAATCTGATAGCATATTAGAAAGTTAACTTTTAAGAAAAATTACAGCATGAAGGGTATACAAGACATGTAGTGCAGCGTTTGTTGTTTATGTGTTGCCCCCCCTTTTCCCAGTCCCCCTTCCCTTTTTCCCCCCTCTCTTCCCTTTTATATTTTTGTAGTTTTTTGTAGTTTTTTATGTTAGATACTAAAAATAATAATAAAAAAAAATCAGAACCAACCATGGAGCTGCAAAGTGGTTACAAGTTGGGAGAAGACACCCGGGGGAGGGAGGGGGTGTTCTGTAGCCATGGGCACTCCAATCTCATCCCTTCAAACCCTGATAGGCAGCTCTGACAGCCAAACACAGACCTTCAGCATTGCTCTATGGGACCTCAGTTTATAAAAAGCACTGTGCTCCCAGTTCTGGTTTCACTTTCAGCGAGCAGTGGAGTAGAACAGAGGTCTTGCTTGCTACTTGCTAGCCTTTGGGGAGAGAGACAGAGAGAGTTTAATTGAGCTTGGATTTTGGGGATAGACATCTATCTCCTCTGGTTCCAGGGCTGCTGCCTGGCTCTAGGGCCAAGCTCAGTGGGCACCTCGGCTGAGGGCTCACAGTAGTATTAGTGCCTGATCTGTTCAGTCCTCTGGGAGTGGTGGGCTAGGGCTCTAGTCCCTCCCTCCCTCTGGTGCCAGGGCTGCTGCCAGGCCCTGGGGCCAAGCTCAGTGGGCACCTCGGCTGAGGGCTCACATTAGTGCCTGATCGGGCCAGGTCTGTGGGAGTGGTGGGCTAGGGCTCTAGTCCCTCCCTCCCTCTGGTGCCAGGGCTGCTGCCAGGCCCTGGGGCCAAGCTCAGTGGGCACCTCAGCTGAGGGCTCACATTAATTATTATTAATCAGTGCCTGATCTGTTCAGGTCTGTGGGAGTGGTAGGCTAGGGCTCTAGTACCTCCCTCCCTCTGGTGCCAGGGCTGCTGCCAGGCCCTGTTGCCAAGCTCAATGGGCACCTCGGCTGAAGGCTCACAGTGTCATCTCCTTTCCTCTCCTCAATTGTTTGCTGGCACTATGAGGCTTTGGGTGGGGGACAAGAGTGGTCGTGGGGGAAGTGCAGAGATTGTCCCAGTTGCAGCACGGGAAGCAGTGCTGTGCAGGGCTCTGGAGCAGCAGAGGCTCCCACTCCCCCAAAATCACCTGTTGCAGCTGTGGAGGTGGCGGAAGAGCTCTTGCCGGTGGCAGAAGAGGAACTCCTGAAAATTTTGGGGGAGGAGGAGGCTGAGGGATCCTTGGAGGAATGGTTGGGGTTCGAGGAAACATCCAGCCCATCCCCATCCCAAACTACAGGTGGTGCTGTCCCTGCTTGCAGTCCACCCATCACTCTGTCTTCCATTGCCAGCTCTGTGGCACAGCCAGCAGTAACCCTTCATCCTCCCTCCCCTTAAACTGTTAGTGGGCCACGGTTCAACTTCAATGTTTGGAGGCACTTTCGGGCCCTTCCTACTGACCCCCACTTGGTGCGGTGCTGTGTGTGTGATGGCCTGGTGCACAGAGGCAATGACCCGAAGCACTTGTCATCAACGGCCCTGACTCTGCACCTGAAGAGGCACCACCCAAGCCTGTGGTCTCCATCCTCGGCCAGTGAAACATCCGTCAGGGGGAGACCGAGGGCCACCAGCTCATCTGATCCAGGATTAGTGGGAGAGTCTCCGGAATGCACCCCGAGCAAGAAGCCCTGAGGATGCTGCTGGTGGGAGCGGAAGGGTCAGGCAGGCCGCCCTGGGGGAAGTTGTTCCATCAGGGTCGGGGGTGGTACCGCTGAAAAGGGTGAGGTCAAGGGCTCAGGAGGTGAGTGTTCATGTGGTGGCACAGACGATTGCCCTGCAAGGCTTCCCTCTATCGGTCGTGGAGGGTGTGGGCTTCCAACTGCTGCTCCAGCACTTTGCTCCATGGTTCTGCATGCCATCACTGTGCACCGTTGGGCGTCGAGTCATGCCTGCCCTCTACGAGTCAGTGCGAGACATGGTGCACAGAGAGCTGTTGGCTGCCCAAGGCAGAACAGTGCACTTCATGGCTGACCTGTGGAGCAGCTGCCATCACGAGTACCTTGCCATCACCGCCCACTGGTGGCAACCAGAGGACCTCAGCCACCCCAGGCCAAGATCTGGTAGCCGTAAAAAGGTGCCCAGCTTGACCCCAGGCTACAAGGCGGTTCTTCTTCAGGCCTGGGGGATGGACGAGGTCCACACCGGGAAAAACATCACTGCCATCGTAAAGGCGGCTCTGAGTGAGTGGACATCCGGGGTGGAAGGGTTTGTCCATGGCTTCATGGTGACGGATGCGGGTGCCAACATGTTGGCAGCCCTGAAAGAGGCATCCCTCCCGGGCCTGGTGTGCATGGTGTACAAGCTGCACCTCATGATGCGGAACATGCTCGGGCTGGGGAGCAAGCCGAGGGACAGCTGGGATGAGGAAACCTTGTGGACGTGCAATCTGCTGGACAGCTGCCGTCGCATCACTTCCCACTTCTCCCGCAGCATAAACTCTTCCCGCGAGCTGTTCCAGAGGCAGGGGGAGGGAGGGGATCCCGAGCACCAACTCTTCCAGGACATGCCCACGTGCTGGAACTCCACCTATGACATGATATGTCATCTGGTGGAGCAGAAGGGCCCGTTGCAAGACATCCTGTCCTTTTAGGATGTGCTGAGGAGGGGAGAGGAGTTGAGCCTCAGCTCCATGGACTGGAGAGTCCTTGCCCAGATGTCCCAGAACCTGAAACCGTTCAAGGATGCCACTGAGCTCTTGTGCTCCTACCTGGCCAGCCTGGGTCAAGTCCTCCCTCTGATCCACGGCTTCGATCAGTTTCTGGCCCAGGAGCTCCAGCACAAGCAAGAGCTGCTCCCCAGGGTCCAGGACTTTGTCCAGAGGATCCAGGCCTATGTTGCTGAATGCCTGCATCCTCTATGCTGCAAGGCGTCACACCAACTGGCCTCCCTCTGTGACCTCCGCATTGAGGGCAGCATTGCCACGCAGGCAGGTCAGATGCAGCACTGGAAAAAGGAGCTCCACACAGCGGTGCTCCGTTTCCAGAGACAGAAGGCAGGAGAGAAGGAACCGGGCAGGGGTGAGGGGCAGGCGGTGGAGGAGGAGGAGGGAGAGGGGGAGGACGTGGGAAGAGAGCCATGCCAGGGAAGAGCCACTCCAACTACACCATTTGATCTCTGGGCCTCATCGGTGGGCTGCGTGGTTGGCCGCTGCACAGCGGGCACATCCCTCTCAGTAGAGGACTCGGCAGGGGCCATGGTGCATGAGTACCTTGCTGAGCCCACCAAGCCCCCCCATGCCAACCCGTTGGAGTATTGGGCAAGGAAATCTGCCCGATGGCCGGACCTGCCCATCATGGCAACAAACATCCTGTCCTGCCCTCCCACCAGCATGCAGAGTGAGCAGGTGTTCTCCCACCTGGGAGACCTCCTCCGTCCCCACCGCGTACGTCTGCACCCGGACTTGGTGGGCATGTTGACCTTCATAAAGGTCAACCTCAACCTACTGGGGCACCCTCCCATGGACCTGGACCTACCTGGGCTCTGAGCCACCCTGGGGTTGTAGCCGGCACAGCTCGTCCACAGCGGGCTCAAGTCTCCCTCAGTTCTCGGGGCTGCTTCTATGGCTGGTGACCCTTTGCCCTCCTCTCCCAGATAAGTTCCCGTTCCCTCTTTCAACCTCTCCCTCTCCGGATGCTGCCCAAACGACCCCTCCCCACAACTTGTCCTGCCCATCCCATCCTTCCTGTGAAAGCAGGAAGGTGGGTGTTTTCTGATGCTCCGGTTTTTGGGCATGTAGGGAAGCTCCGTTGCACAGCACAGAGCCCACTGTCCTAGGCTCCTGCTGTCCACTCTAAGCATGGTGGGAATGGGCCCCTCGACTCTTCTCCTGTCCATGAAGGCAGGGAGGTGAGTGATGTTGGCAACAGACTCCACTGCAACACAGGAGGGGCGAACAAGCCTCTGCCACAGTAGCCTGCGCAATTCAAAACGGTGGCTGTTTGGGGACTCTTGGTCATCCTCTCCCTGTCAAGTTCCCAGTCCCTCTTCACACCTCTTCCTCTTTGGATCTGCTCAGATGCCTCCCAAGCTCTCCTGTCTTTCCCATCCTGTCCTTTCCACGAAGGCAGGAAGGTGTGGTGCTGCCAGCTGATGCTGCTTTTGGCCACTAGGAACAGCTCTGCTGCTGTTGCTGATGTTAGAGTGGCACCGCACAGTACCCCCACTTCCATGGCACCTGGTGTCCCCTCTGAGCAGGGGGGAATGTGCCCCTCCCACCCTTTCCGTGAGGGCAAGATGGTGGGTGCTGTCTGCTGCCGCCACTTTGGACCACGAGGGGCAGCTCAGATGCATTTTCTGAGCTGACAGGTTTGAGCTGCACAGTGCACACCTATCCATGTGCACTTGCTGTCCTCTCTGTGCATGGGGGGGATGGGTCCCACGACCAGTCATGTGTCCTTTCCGCGAAGGCAGGAAGGTCTGCTGCTGCTGCTTTTGGGCATGAGGGGCAGCTCAGGAGCTGTTGCTGGTGTTAGTGCGGCACTGCACGGTACCCCCCCTTCCCATGGGCACCTGCTGCCCCCGCTGAGCAGGAGGGAATGGGTCCCTCGCCCTCACACCCTTTCCGTGAAGGCCGGAAGGTGAGTGCTGTATGATGCTTCAGCTTCTGGCCATGAGGGACAGATCAACTGCTGTTGCACATATTGTATGTCAAGGTGGACCCTGCCAACAGCAGCGGCTGTCCCCTCTGGGCAGGGGTGAATCGGTAATGCCACCATGACCAGTCACGTCCTTTCTGCGAAGGCAGGAAGGTGAGTAATGCTGGCGACAGCCTCCACTGTGACACAGGGGGAACGGACAAACCTCTGCCACAGCAGTCTGCTCACCCCTTCAGGGTGAATGTTGGGTACCTCTGTCCAAGTCCTGCTGCATAATGCAGCCAGGAAGCCTCGGGCTCAGCCCTCCTCTCCCACACAAGTACATGGTCCGTCTTCTCACCTCGCCCTCTCCGGAACACTCAGTCCCCTCCCAACAACCTCTCCGGTCCTGTCCTATTCCATCCTTTCCGTAAAGGCAAGAAGATGGGTGCTGTTGGCTGCCGCCACAGAGTTCCTTAGTGGGATCCTCGGAGGAGGCCTTGCGGCTGTTGGGATCTTCCGACTTCACAGACCCTCTGGAGCACTCCGATCCCTCCAAACGACATATCCTCTCCCGTCCTTTCCACCAAGGCAGGAAGGTGAGTGCTGTTGGCTGCCACCACAGAGTAGCTCAGTGGGAGCTTCGGAGGAGGCCTTGCTGGGGGATCAGGCCCCCGTGTGAATGACATATCCTCTCCCACCCACACTGGGAATACCAGCACATTCCACTTTGGCCTGGTGGGCGGGCACATGGGCCGCACAAGCGGCTAGACCCCCCACCCCCTGAGGGGAGGTGGCTCATTGCTGCCTCCCCCTGCCCACAAGGTCTGGTGGCCACAGTCATGACCCACTGTTCCTTCCCTTGCTGGGAATGCCAGCGTGCTCCACTTTGGCCTGGCAGGGGGGCACATGGGGGGTGCTGCCGGCGAGTGGCCAGACCCCCTGCCCTCTAAAGGGGAGGTGGCTCATCACTGCCTCCCTGTGCCCACCAGGCCTGGCAGCCACTGTCAGAACCCACCTTCTGTACACTGGGCCAACGTCAACTGGTGGCTCTAATTGTATCGAGTGGGAGTTTCCTGGGGGCCTTGGATTGGAGAGGGTATAACTCCAAGATCCCTTTTGCAATCTTGTCCAAACTTGGGTGATGGCTGTAGGAGAGCCTGCAAAACACTCCCCAGGAATATGGGTCTCTAAGTGCAACGGGGGCCGTTCTGCACCCTATGAACCGTGAACCATGAACCAGTTCGGCAATGGAAAATATTGGTTGCGGTTCGCGACCTCAGGATCGTCGTCGGCACCGAACCACGAACTGCAGAGTCATTAAATGTTTTGGGTTCATGCCCATGTCTATTCATGAACTCTTGTGAGATTCCTCCTGTGAGAATCCCAGAAGCCCTACTTGTCGTGCATGTCTTAACATGATGTGTTTCAAAATCCCTGAGAGAATCAGGAGGGAGTTGCTGGATCCAAGAAGGGGTCAGGGTGAATTGGAGGAAGTGAGGGTGCAAAGTAGAGGTGGTGGCAGTAACGGCTGACCTCCTAAGTCCCCTGTCCAAGGCGACCACCACCTCACTTTGCCACATTATAGAGTCAGTCAAGAGTATGGGATCTTGAATAAGAGAGCTTTCTGGAGACCATTTTCTGACAATTAGTATCAAATGAGAAACATCTAATATTCTTTTGTAATAGACACTGGTTCTCATCAAGTGTGCCATTCCAAGTCAAGTGTGCCTATCACGCCTATTTGGCTAGTTGGAGAAACGTACATGTATATCATCTGAGATACTGAGAAATACTGCTTGGGGAAATACATAGACACATACAGTCAGCCTCTGCATTTCCCTCCAGAGGGAAAAATAGCAGCTCTCTGGAGTTTTTGAAGTGGGGAAAATTAAACCAGAAAAAAAGCTAAACCCTCTTTCTTTCTGTGTCATAGCCCCACTTGGAATGAAGGATCCCTGCTGCTGACTGCTATTTACCAATACAAAATTCTTAAAAGATCCTTCAATGGATTTCCCAGAATCTCACCCAGGTCAGCCATGAGTGGAAGCTCTTAAGTGGTACAGCATGGATCCTTCAAACTACGTTGCATATCCTCATGTTTGCATAGCAGTTAAGTGGTTGGGCTGCAAATCAGCACTCTTCTGGTTCAAATCGTGAGCAGAGGCAGAGACAGCCAAGGCGTGCCACATGGAAAGGCCCTGCCAGCCCAGTCCTGCAGAGAGGACTCAGAAGACAGGGCGAGGAAAGGAAAGGAGGCACACCTGGAGGAAGCCTCAGCTGGGCTGTAGTCTCATTTAACCCTGCCCTGCTTGAGAGGCTAGGAAGTGTCAGGGAAAGGGAAGGAATGCTGGAGGGCAGACACAGCTGGGCAGCATCAGGAGAGGGATGGAGCTTAGAAGGAAGGGAAGGGGCGGATAAAGGAAGCCCTATAAAAGATGGCTCAGGAGAGCATTCAGTGTGGGTTGAGGAGGAGTGATGGAGTGGAGTGAGAGAGTGAGAGAGTGAGAGAGTGAGAGAGTGAGAGAGTGAGAGAGTGAGAGAGTGAGAGAGTGAGAGAGTGAGAGAGTGAGAGAGTGAGAGAAGGGCGGCGGGCGGCGGGCGGCGGGCGGCGGGCGGCGGGCGGCGGGCGGCGGCGATCAAAGGTGGTGAGTGGATCAGGTTGAGCAGGCCAGTGAGTGGACTGATAGGGAGTCTGGGTGAGGTATACTGCTCCTCCTTCCACAGAGCAGGGTCCTTCAGCATCCCTGAACCCCATTTGACGTCAGGGTTGGACAGACCTGCGCCCCGCCCAGTAGTGGAGGCTGCAAGCCCTGACATCCATACGTCCTGGCACATCCCGCACAATGAGTCAGAAAGATGCTATACTTCTGGAAGTTTAGCGAACGTTTACCGTGATGCCAGGACATGTGGATTCAGCCTTTGACAGAAAAATTAAACTGTATAATGCCATATAGGTATGACAGTCATGTTGCATTAGGAGATACAAGGTGATTTGCAGCTGCCTGATGCTAGATACAACCCAATATCATCTAATGTGAACCTTCATAACAAGATGTACAGTTGGATCCATAGTTACAGGTGAAAACAAATGTATTTTAATGATGTTCTGGTCTCAGATAATTCAAATGGATAATTATTATATTGATTCAGGAAAAAATGTTTACCCTTAATCACTATGATAAATGTACAACTTTCTAATCTTCAGATAAATTAGTGGTGTTGATTCTGTTGATCTTGACTGTAGCATCTGAGGATATTTTGGGACTGCTTTGGGGGGCTACTGATTAGTTATGACAAGAGAGATAGTGAGATCAGGTCTTTCCCTGTTGGCAGGGAGGGTTGGCCAATAGTCTCTGCAAAAATACTGGGCAATGGGGAAAAGGGGGGCAGTACTCATATGAGAAATGATCTTTGTGTGTGTGCTTTGCGCACCTGACCCCAGCACGATGGCATCACTTCTGGTGATGTCATCGCCACTATTATCAGTGCCATTAGGCGAGTTCCTTGCTGGGCTGGAAGCACAGTGGGGAGGGGAGAGGAGACAGGTAGAGGCCCTCCCATGTACAACGTCTTTAGCCATTTTTAGGGAAGCCAATGCAAGGGCTCAACAGATAGGGTTCCCAGGTCCCTCTATCCTCCTCCTGATGGGACATGGGTGTTGTACCCAAATTATGTGTGTCTGGTTATCCTAGCCAATTAAGAGAAACAAATACACACAGAGAATGAAGTCTAATGAAGGATGTTGTAAAAAACCAGATATATTTGCAAATATGGGGCACACACACAGCTACAAGGTGAGCTCTGAGTGTGCCACCAGAACAAAGGATTAGATGCTATTTTAAAGGCACATTACATCACACTGGAGAAATGAAAGTCACACTCAAGGCACAGCATCTAACCTCTTTCACATCTTTGGATTGGCTGTTGTCCATTTCTCAAACTTAGTCTTGTGACAACATCTGCAATTCTATCCCTGTTCATATCTTCTTCTTATCAATTCCCCCTTATATGGTCATTTCACATTTCCTTCAGACTCCATAACTCATCAATTGTGCTGCACGTATCCTCTTCCAGGAGGAAGGGAGACCCTTACTCTTTTCTTATCTCTGTTTCAGCAGATGTGTCTAAGGAATGTCTATGTCTCCTATGTTTCCTAGGCAGGAGGAGGAGAATGGAGGCCTGCAGTCTCGAGTTTTTAGCCTTCCCAAACAGGGAGAGAAAGGCCAAGGCAGAACAGTTACTTTAAAACATGCACAAAGAATATATTTCATGTCTCTTTTTCTATACTAGCGTGATTACATTGTGATTATATTGTGATCTAAAAGTCACTGCTAAAATTAGTTAATCCCACAGGGGGGGATCCAGGATTTATCCGTTGTAGGTTTCTTGTGTATGCACTTCGCACGCTCACACTCCCAGAAAGGTGTGATGATCTTACTTTCAGGAAGTGACATCATCATCATGCTAGCCATGGGTGTGCTCCTGAGCTTTGCATGGGGCTAATTCTGGCCTGGTTGGAGCCAAAATTGATCCCAACAAAAGCACAGGAGCATGTTCGCGGCTGGTGCAATGATGTCACTTCATTGCTTTCTCTGATTGCCTGCCAGTAGCGGGTGATTGCTGGAAGTTTTTCCACCTCCTACCAATCACCAGTGATATGCAGGCAGCCCAGCAAACCCCTAGGAAATTGCCCACCATTGGTGGGCCACTGGTAAGCCTATCAACAGAACCTTTGGCATCCTGAGGCACACTTGGGCAGTGGGCATAGGTTTCCCAGGTGCCCGCCAGTGGCAGGCAAACTCCTGAAGATTTTCCCCCTTGCCCGCTGATACACCAACGATCGGTGGAAGGTTGCAAGCCCCCCAGAGGTCACCTGCCACCAGCAGGCACCCTGGGAACATGCGTGGTGCACGCGGTCTCGGGAGGGCACAGCAAAGTCACTTCTGTTCCTGTGCTTCATTTGGGGCAATACTAGTAGGGGTGTGCAAAGTGAAGTGCCCGAGCTGAAAATATATGCTGAAATAGCTGTTTTGAATCATTATCTTTATTAGCTGGAATGTAACCAAGTTACTTACAGTAAGGACCCCCCCCCAAAAAATCCATTGTTTTTTTTCAAGTTCCAATGCTTACCAGCCATGCAATACAAGCACAATTTTTTCTCTCTGTTGTTTCTTGGAAAAGGCATTTCTTCCTTCCAATCAAACCATTACAAGGGAGAAGCAAAGAGTACTTCCAGTCAATTCAAAGTGCAGACAGCTGACGTTCTCCCTTCCCCCCTTCTTGTAGGCTGGAGATTTCCCACGCCCCCCCCCCCTGTAAAGTAGAAAAGCCTTGGCTTTCTCAGGTACCTGTGGAATTCAAACTTCTCTTCTGCATAGGCCTCTCTTGCAGCCCTGATCCCCTTGCTTGTACAGACTATAACTGAATTTACTGAGTTGAGCTATGCTTTGCACTGGCTGAGATATGTTTTGCAGAAGGTTGATTCATTGCAAAGAGCTGGTTGCTTAGCAACAACTCTGTGGCTTGTAAATTATCTCCTTCCACTTGATTAGATCTGCAACTTCTCAGGTCTTTGCAAACTGCCTTTCTTCTATGATTGTGCCCCTCCTCTGTCCTCTGAGGTCATTGCAAGGGAGGAACCGGATGATTGATATTTTTACTCAGTTTCATCTGTGCAGTCCAAGAAAATACCAGACTGTCTGGGTTAAAACTAGACGCTTGGCAACCCTAGGACAGGGCCCCCTTGGGAGGAGGATTACATTTTACTGAGTCTTGGAGGTCTGGAGAGGCCCAGTGGTGACCCAGGCTGTAATCCCCATTACTATGAAGAAAAAATTGAGGATAAATGGTAGATCATGTCTGAATATATTTATAGAAATTAAAATATATGACACTAGAGGCTGGGGAACTGGAAGAAGCTTCTGAATGTCTAATTCATAAGTATCCCACCGATCTTTCTGCAAATGTTCTTTGTGAAGTATTGCACTTTCAAGTCTACTTTTGGGAAAGAATATTAGCTTTCCTCCACTTATATTATTAAAATAGATTTACAAGAAACAACTGCAAATAAATTTCAGTGAAGGTGTCATATCCTTGTGGATTTTTTGCACACTGCCAGTGACAGAAGCTGAAGGAAGATTCAGCAAGCTAGCAATCAGCAAAAACTGCAGTTGCTCTACAATGAGACAAGAACGGTCTATTGTGTATGGCGTTACAAGATAAAAATGAGTTTGGGGGGCTAATTCATGATTGTGCATTGAAAAGGGCCAGAAAAATAAAGCTTTAAATTTAATGGACGTGATTTTTTCAGCAGCATTGATCCAGGATGTAGGGTTGCCAACACCAGATTGGGAAATTCCTGGAGATTTGGGGTGGAGTGGATGGTGCCTGGTCCCCCACCTCCCTCCAGGAGCACAGGGGGACCTGGCAACCCTATGGGGAGGGTAGGGTTTGGGGAGAGGTGAGACCTGAGCGGGGTACAATGCCATATAGCCCACTCTCAAAGGGGCCATTTTCTCCAGTGGAACTGATCTCTGTAGTCTAGATCAGTTATAGTTCCAGGGGGTCTCCAGACCCCACCTGTAAATTGGCAATCTTAATAGGATGAGGGATTCTAGTACATGTAACCAGGAGTGGTGCCAGGGTTTCCAGCACCCGCAGCCAGCTGGGCACACACACACACACACACACCAACCTGAGTGATGACATCACATGTGACGTCATCACGGGCATGCACACAAGCCAGCCCAATTGCTGCGGCGGGCAGCTGGGATGGCATGCGGGTGGCCTCCCAGCTCTCCCACTCGGTTGCCCTGCGCCGCCCCAGATGCCTGCCCGCAGTTGCTGTGCCTGGCCAGGGGCATGTGCAGGCAGCAACAGCAGTGTGGGGCGGGAGGGTTAGGAGGCTGCAGCTCCGTGGTGTGCACTCCTGCCCCCAGCGCCTCCTCCAGTGCCCCCTCTGGTGCCTCGCACCCTGAGGCAACCACCTATCTGGCTTCAATGGGCGCGCCAGCCCTGCACATAACAAGTTTGTACTGGGAAAAAAGAAAATACTATGGGTCTCAAAAGGTTCCATCAGGTTTCTTCTGCTATTCTTGTGAAGCCACTGTATAACTATATGTAGTCCATCTGATAGTGTAGCCCTGTTCAAACGAAATGGCAACCACTCTACCAAGAGGACCGTGTAGTGTGATCTCTGTTTCTGCATGGTAGAAGAGCAAAAATTGCCATGTTTGATAAGGGCTATTGAATGAGATGGATGCACACCTACTGAAACTGACCAGCAAAATCTATAATATCTCCAGTTCTTTATATACAGGGACTGGACAAAGAGATACAGAGAAAAAAGTAAAGACAAATTGAGAATTTGCAGGAGCTCAAAATGGCTTCCAAAACTGCTACACTAAAGCTAATCAAGCCTTGAGGCATTCTGTGATTTACTCATTGCTTATAGTTCTTTTAGCTTGCAATTAATGAAAACTATCCCCCTACCCGCTGCAAAAGACTTCAGTTATTTGATTGATTTGGACACAATCTTTTTGCCATAAGTAACACAAAAGCAAAAGGTCTGCTGAAATATTTTCAGAGTAAAATTGTTTTGAAAACTTCAGATTTGTTGAAGTTCCTATTTATTTTATGTTCAGGCCTCATTATTGTCTTGTGACCACATGAATTAGCTAGTCTTTGGCCAAGCCCTGCAGTTCTAATCCAAGATCATACTGTGGCATAAATGCATATGTGTCATTCCTATTGGTGTCAAGGGGAGATGAGTGCATGAAATACTCTCCTCCTTCAAGGAAGGGTCCCTTTGAATTCATTGATAATTAACATGCTGCTGGGATGGAATCTAAGTTTGCAGTTTTATTCCAGAATACTTCTGACAGGAAAATATTGATGTGAAGCCAAGGCACATGCTGCTTTGTGGACATATTAGGCTCATATCAAGGCAAACACAGTTTCATTAAAGCTACGCTATATTAAAGATTCACTGAAATGGAAGTGCATCTTCTAGGCCATTCTTATCATAATTCACATGCATAGCTGCCAATGTTTTAGAAAAATTGAAAAGAAGAGGGGAACTTAAGATTCTTCTCCTGATCCTGAGGTCCACTCCCATTGTTCCCAATCTCAGATATGTTAATACACACTCCAACTATACAATTTTGCCTGTATTCTAATTAATTCTATTTAGGTGTCTGTGGCATGTCATAAAACACTTTCAATTTGTACTAGATTTTCCCCTTGGCTGTAGTAGTTCAACAAGAAGATTTGCCACAAAGAATACTAATGACAACTAACTTTCGAACAATAGGTAGCAAAATAAATCTTCAGTTGAGTACATTTGTCAGTCTCTAAATAATGAAACTAATTTTACATCACCCAATGAAGAACACATGTACTTAAAGTAGAGATGGGCAGGAACTGAAATACGAACCAAAGTTCATGACGAACCAGGCTGGTTTGTGGTTCAACAAGATTTGCCACAAAGAATACTAATGACAACTAACTTTCAAACAATAGGTAGCAAAGTAAATCTTCAGTTGAGTATATTTGTCAGTCTCTAAATAATGAAACTAATTTTACATCACCCAATGAAGAACACATATACTTAAAGTACCGATGAGCACGAACTGAAATAAGAACCAAAGTTCGTGACGAACCAGGCCGGTTTGTGGTTCAGGAATTGGTGGTTCATCAGAGCCTATTTCTGACAAACCGCCACAAACTTTAGGTTGGTTCATTTGATTTGTTTTTTGGTTCGTCACTGCAGACAGCCTGGCACCAATCAATCAGTTTCCTAGGCAACAGGGGATGGACTTCCTGCAGACCTTCTGCTGACCCAGAAGTGGCCTTTTGCTGACCCGGACGTGGCCTTCTGCTGGCCTGGAAGTGGCGATTTGCTGACCCGGAAGTGATGTTTTCATGAACCAAACGAACCGGTTCGCAGACCAGGGCAGGTTCATGAAAGTACATGGTTCATGAAATGCGATGAACCATGAACTGCATGATTCGGTTTTTTATGGTTCGTGCCCATCTCTAACAAAGTATTCTGGGATTCTTTTTTTTAAAAGTCTCATTAAATGCCTTTTGCACCCACCATTTAAACATTTATTGTCAGTCAGATAAAGTGGGAGCACCCTTGTGGCTCATTCTACAAAGGATACTAAAGATAAAGACAGATAAGCAACCTAAAGTATGATAGAAGTAGTTTGAACATGCAGCTGCTGCAGTCTGAGCACTGTTGCATTTGGAACAGAGAATGCTTGTTCAACTTCCCTCTTCTACCATACTTAGAATAGATGTGTGTATCCACACTTAATTTTGCTATTGTTGGCCTGAATCTTAGATGAGCGAGTGGTTCTGTTTCCCTCATTGCCACATACTCTGTCTTGATCTGTTCTAAAGACCCGCGGGGGCTACAGTTTTGCAGGGGTGCTAAGACTGAGAATTTGGTATTCCAAATTTTTACGTTAGAAACAGAAGTTGCAGTGTGCATGTGACAAGACAATAGTAAAGACCTGAATGATTGTCCTCACTTGCACACACTGCTGCAGTATAGTCCCAGACTTCCTTGCTAGAGGGGAAAGCATTGCGGTTTACTGCAAATATGCAGTTTGGACCAATTTGCAGATCACATGGTACATGTTTTTATCACACACAGAGACACACACACACACCTGCCATAGTGAACAGCACTAAATATAAAGTAAAGATGTGAGCTAGTTACATATAGTGGACACAAGCATAGTGACCAGCCAGCATTGCCTGCATCTGTCATGTGTCCTTGTGAATTTACAGACACACATCTGTCCTTCATGTTCTATGATGTTCACGGGCAGACACATGCTTTACATGGCAGATGGTAGATCCATCTGTTATAAAAAGTGTGAACTGGCCTTCAGTGGCTAACATGTAAATATAATAGCAATTTTCCTAATATATGTGGAAAACTGCAGACATACTGCACTTCAAAGAGATGTATGAAGCCTAGGGAGAAAGAATGAAATAGCATAATAAATAGATTGCTGTCAGAATCCAGTTTGGGGGGAGCAATTTAGCTATGCTTTGCTCATCTCATGGTGAAGTTCGGATTACCAGTACAGATTGATGTCATTGACTTGCTTTTGCAATGCTGACCTGACCTCGGGGGTAATGGTACCTGGTGCATTGCAACTTCCTCATGATGTCTGAGTCTTACTTAGCCAAACTGTGACCTAGTTTGTTGACAAGGATTGATGTTTCCTACATTTATCACAGTGCCAGTACCTGGTTTGGCCTCTGAGTATTGAGACCCAGAATGCCATCACTGGCCCCACCAAGGAGGGGAGGCTGAGCCTAATTAGGGTTGCCAACTCTGAACTGGGAAATTCCTGGTGATTTGGGGGTGGATCCTGGGAAGAATGGGTTTGGGGGAAGGGAGGGACTTCAGCAGGGCATAGTGCTGTAGAATCCACCCACCAACGCAGCCTTTTCCTTCAGGATGATGGAGCACTGCAGACTGGAGATTTGTTATAATTTCTGGGAGATCCCCAGGCCCCACCTGGAGGATCGCAACCTTAAGTTTAATACTCAGCAGTGCCAATATGCTCAAAGTTTAATACTCAACTCTTGCCCCATATAGTCAGACCAGAACCAATGGGCTGAAATTAAATCAAAAGAATTTTCGGCTAAACATTAAGAAGAACTTCCTGGCAGTCAGAGCAGTCCCTCAGTGGAACAGGTTTCCTCGGGAGGTGGTGGGCTCTCTTTCTTTGGAGGTTTTTAAGCAGAGGTTAGATGGCCATCTGACAGCAATGCTGATTCTGTGAACCTGGACAGATCATGAGAGGGAGTCAGGAAGGGTTACATCAGTGCTTAGTTCTTGTGGCCCCTTTTACAAGCCCAGAGTAATGCTGATCACCACTTTGGGGTCAGGAAGCAATTTTCCCCAGGCCAGTTTGGCTAGGGATCTTGGAGGTGTTTTGCCATCTTCTGGGCATGGAGCAGGGGTCACTGTGTATGTGTGTGGGGGGAAGTAATTGTGAATTTCCTGCATTGTGCAGGGGTTTGGACTAGATTCCCTGGAGGTCCCTTCCAACCCTATGATTCTATGATTCTAATGGCCACCCAAAGGTAATGTATTGTTACGGAGTTTTAAATGTATTTAAATGTTTTAATTGTTATCGATTATATCATTGTACCCTGCCCTGAGCCTGTTTGAGGGGAGAGAGGGCTAAAATCGAATTAAATAAATAAATAAATAAAGGTCCCTTGCCACGTATGCCTAGATTCATTAAAGTGGCCTCAATGAGTGGCTTTGAAGGGATGTGGGCACCATCATAGCCCATTTTGCACAGTGCTAGATAAACATATTCAGAAGGATCAGATTTCTTTACTCAGCTCCTGAAGGAAGGAGCTCCCTATGAACTTGAGAATGCATTTACCTACTGCTGAAATTAACTGTGGCCTGTCCTTTTAGCATGGGGAATTTATTCCCCTTTTAGTACAGGCCAAGTAACACCCAAAGAATTTCTTCTTTCTTTTCTCTTGACTATGTAATGGTTAACCAACATCTCAATACATAAATTTAGAAATACACAGTTTGATCTGCTTCTTAGGAGAAAAAAAAACTGGTTCAGCAGGCAATAACTCAGTGCCCTAAATTGTTCATTTTAATTAATATTGAATTAAGAGAGATTTGAAATAAATTCATTGAGATGAGAGAAGTCATTGTAATTAATATGCTGCCTTATTACATAATGAACAGAGAACTACACTGAAGATATACGGGTAATGAATATGTTGGCCCTGCTGACCTTATGGAATAGTGTATTAGAGATGGTTTGCTGTGGTGTACCCAGATGAAAAAGAGGCATTGTTGACTTGTATCATTTATTTATATATCTGAAACATTTTATCCTACCTCTATCCATGGATTCAAGGCCGTTTACAAAAACAAATTTAATCATTAAAAATAGTAAATATTGAACAACTTACCAAAATTGGCCCCACATAGACAGTGAGTGTATAAAGTGCTGCAAGTTGCAGCTGACTTATGGTGAGTCACCCCTGCTGGGGTTTTCAAGGCAAGAGATGTTCAGAGGCGGTTTGCCGCTGCTTGCTTCTGTATAGAGACTCTGGACTTCCTTTGTAGCCTCTCATTCAAATACTGACCAAGGTTGACCTTGCGTAGCTTCCAAGATCTGATAAGACTGAGCTAGCCTAGGCCACCCAGGTCAGGGCTTAAATTGAATTATTCATACATATAAATACATAGTACGTAGACTGAGCCCATAATTAAAACTATCAGTAAAAATACACTCCTGAACAATTTTTCAAGAGAATCTCAAATGGAAAGAAGTTACGTATTTGAAATATTTCTATGCCCAGTAAGACTGTTTCATAACATGGATGTCACCATAGAAAAGATTCAGGTACAGGCCACAGTTGTCTGAGCTTTCTAAAAGAGGTCATATTGAGAGGGTCTTCTTGACTGGGGATGTCACACAGTGATATATTCAGAGTTGGTCCTGCAGGCATGTGGGTCCCAGTCCATGAAAGGCTTTATAGGTGACAACCAGCAGCTTGAATTGAACACTAGAAATAAATAGGCCATCAGTGTAGGACAGCGTTTTCATTGTCTGCAGTGTACAAATAAATTTTTCTCTATTATTTTCCTCTCTAGTGAAACATGCTTGTGCAGTTTTTGAAACAACTGCACATTGTATTTTTACCCATGACAAAGGTAGGACCCTCCCCCCAACCACTTTCAGTGTGTACCTACCACCACATTCCACAATGGGCCAAGATGATGACACTCAAGTTCTCAGAGCTCTTTTTCTACCTTTCCTGTATCAACAGCAAATCCAGTTCACCGTTAAATAAATGGGAAGGATTTGTTTTTTCCCCAAGCTCACTTATTTCACTATCAAGCTAAAATCATAATCTTCTTTTCTTCTTCTTCAGGTAATTGTTGTGCTACTTTATAAGCAGGAGGGAAGGGAAGATTTAAATATTCAGATCTTTTGCTCAACATTTTCAATCTACATACTCAACAGGAGGACACAGTCAGCCTGCCTCCAGTGTTAGAAAAATTCATATGGAAGCTTTCAGGAGGCCATTCTCTCAAAATTGCCACAGTTCAAGAAGAAGCAGAAAGAGAAACCAGCTTGCAGTATATTTTCCATATACATATGAGAACAGTCGACAAATGAAACCTCACCAGAGCCAAAACAAACACAGAAGCAGGCAGAAAACCAGCTTTGGCTAAAATGATAGGTTGGAGAATACTGATAAACGCATGAAAAAATACTAAGGACTTTGATGTCTTTTCATTCTACACAGTTTCATAGATGTGAAGAACACTCACCACAACTGGAATTCATCTAGTATTGGTCACGCCCTATACAATTCTAGGGTTGCCAACCTGGAGTTGGAAAATTCCTGGAAATGGCCGGGGTGGGGGGGTGGGGGTGGGGAGAGCCTGGGAAGGCAGGGTTTGGGGAGGGGAAGGACCTTCCAATACAGCCATCAAGTGGAACTAATTCTTATCATCTGGAGATCAGTTGTAATTCCAGGAACTCTCCAAGCCCCACTTGAAAGATGACAACTAGAGATGGGCACGAACCACATTATGAACTTCAAAAACCCAAATCTTTGATAAGATTTGTATAATGCACCAAACTGAATGTACAGAAGAGTCAAATTGATTGACTATGTGATGAGCTATATAGAATTACCATAAAAAGATACAATGAGTAATTTATAGAGAATAAGTCAAATTGTTTGACTTAAATGTAAGATTTTTATGGTTTATGATATATAGGTTTATGATATATAGAAATATTTAAAACTGGAAAATGGGATAAATTGTTTATCCAAGATGGAAACAAGGACTTACAGTTTGGGTATATAACAAGAAAAGTAGTTAAGGATGTACTGCTTAGTATAATGGAGAATGTATATTTGTTTTAGATAGAGGAATTTAATAGAAGTAAGGAAAAAGGGACAAAGGGTGGGAAAGCTGTTGGAAGTCAGCAAAAGGGGGGGAAAGGGAGGGGGTTAGAAATGAAAAATTTGGGGAAAATTGAATGTAATGTAAATATAACGGATTCTAACCCAATAAAAATTTTTTCAAAAAAAACCCACAAAAACCCAAGAAAAGGGCGATCGGGCGATCGCGATCCGGCAGTTCGTGGTTGTCCATGGCGAACGAACCAGCATTCTGGAGAGGCCTGGTTTGGTGCATTCGGCCGCAGTTCGGAAAGCCAGACAGCCAAGTGCCAGCAATCAATTCCCCTGGCAATGGAGCCAGGGGAATGCCTGAACTCTGTCTGCGCTCCTTCTGTCGCCCTGGAAACCCGAATGGAAGCCCAGCTTAGCTTGATCGGCAGGTCTTCCTTCCAACTATGGAGCTGCAAAGCGGTTACAAGTTGGGAGAAGACACCCAGGAGAGGGAGGGGGAAGGGGGTGTTCTGTAGCCATGGGCACTCCAATCTCATCCCTGCAAACCCTGATAGGCAGCTCTGACGGCCAAACACAGACCTCCTGCGTCGCTCAATGGGACCTGTGCTTATAAATAGCCGTGGGCTCCCAGGCTGGGTTTTACTTTCAGCGAGCAGTGGAGTGGGACAGAGCTCTTGCTTGCCACTTGCTAGCCTTTGGGGAGAGAGACTGAGAGCAGAACCACAAGTGACAAAAGGCACAGATTGGACACTTGTCAGCTTCCCACAAGTTTTGATGGGAAATGTAGGCAGCTTGGCGGAATGTTGGACAAGTGATAGTTGAAAAGTCCATTGGACAGCAGTCAGAGAGCGAAGCTGCGAGACCAGAATGCCTACATTTCCCATCAAAACTTGAGGGAAGCTGACCAGTGTCCAATCTGTGCCTTTTGTCACTTGTGGTTCTGCTCTGAGGGTATAATTGAGCTTGGATTTTTGTGGGAGTTTCCTGGGGGCCTTGGATTGGAGAGGGTATAACTCCAAGATCCCTTTTGCAATCTTGTCCAAACTTGGGTGATGGCTGTAGGAGAGCTTGCAAAACACTCCCCGGGAATATGGGCTCTCTAAGTGCCACGGGGGCTGTTCCACACCTGACGAACTGCAAACCGGTTCAGCAACAGAAAATGTTGGTTGCGGTTCGTGATCTCGGGATCGTCATTGGCACCAAACCACGAACCGCCAGTTCATTAAATTTTTTTGGTTCATGCCCATGTCTAACGACAACCTTATAAACAATTGTGGCATGACTCAGTGGCAGCAGGCTAGGTTTAAGTGGACTATCCCAAAGCTCCATGTCAAGTTGTGATATGAGTTATAAAGGGGCAGGTTGCTAATACCTGTCAACATCTCAGAGATCTCTGGGGTGAGCGTCTGAGAACTCACAAGACACAACTTGTGTCCTTGGTTTCATTTTCTGGTATTCTGCATCAGGGATGAAGATTGTCCTGGTTTCAAGACAGACAGTAATTTTTCTTGCATGACTAGATGATTGTATAATAAAAGAAATGTGTTCGCAAACTGAACACAACACTCCCTCCCTCCTCCTAGCTGCAGATTTGCCAATACTTCTCTATGCGCACAGCATGCTATATCTTCCATGACTGATCAATCTTCAGTCGGCAATTGCTTATAGTATGAGTGTTGAGCAACAAGGGAGAGAAAGGTCACAGTTGACTCCACAAATGTTTCAGTATCTACTTGGTATTGCTTTACATTTTTTCTCCTCAAAAGAATGATGTAGTCCACAATACAGTGTGTGATTTTTAACAGTATCACTCATATAAATGAGTAAGTTTCAACAATTCAATGAAAAGGAAATATCAGAGCATAAGCAATTCTAAGACTGACTTATTAAACAATGTATAGACTATCCAGTATGATCATTCTTACAGCAACAGACAGTACATAGTAATAAAGTCTACAGCCTCTATCCCTTTACTAAAGCATCTTTTTGAGACCACTTCCTTACAGTACACGCCTCCTCTTTGAGTAAAAAGCCCTCTTAAATAATTCACTTTTGCATAGTTTGTAGAAAGCCAGGAGCGTGGGAGCTTTCCTGATCTCTTCAGATAGGCCATTACACAAGGTGGGGGCTACCACAGAGAATGTGCATGTATGGGCAGCTGTTAATTTTGCCCATGTACAAGGTGGCCCCTGAAGAAAGCCCTGTTCAGGTGAGTGAAGCGGCCATGGTAGAACATAGGGACAGAAGTGTTCTTATAGATAGAAGGGACCAAGGCCACAAGGAGCTTTATATGTGATAGCCAGTTCTGTTGTAATATCTCACAGTACAGAATTCTGTTTTTTTTTAAGTGATGTTCTGTTACACAAACTATAAAACCGTTTCCATGATAAGGTCGACAGCAAATCAGTTTCCTGATTTTAGAATTTAATTCTTAGACTGTTTTTGAACTGTAGAGATGCTGTTTCTGTTTAATATATGGTGGGAGCAGTTACTTAGATAACTTCTGAAATTTAAAAAAATCAGCTCCCAATAGTATTAGTATTCATAAGACTATTACCTTAGAAATCTGCAAATTGTATTTTCTTCTCATACATGCATTTAATCCCTCTACAAACTATTTATTGGGTAGTACAGTGCATCCTTCTCTCTGGAAACTGTAAGGTATATGTATTCAAGAGTGGTGAATAAACATACGACTTTATTACAAAATGCCACTGCTGCTCCTGGCATGAGTAATTTGTGCACCTGCATTTTTAAAGTGTTTCAAAGTTTCCCCCTTGGTGAATTCACTGGTAACACACATTATCTTCCCAGCTGCCACAATATGGTATTTGCAGTCTGTGTCATGTCAGCCCTTGTTATCCAGGAGCCATTGTTTTCATAGCAAATAGCAACTGAAAGTGACAACAGCCCTCTCCAGGCTGGGGGAACATGATAGTGTGACTTGGCGATCCAGTAACGGTCTGTCTCTCCTTGGTATAAGAAGCAAGCAGACATTTGGGATCTTTTAAGCCCCCAGAGGGTAAAACTGGGGCATAAAGAGCCATAGCAGTGATCTAGAATCCTGCAAAGGCAATGCAGCAGCTTCTGCTGTTTTGGATTCTCTGCTTTACAATACATTGAATTCTGTGCTAGCTTGGGGGATGAACAGCGGGCATCAGAGACTGCACATAACTCTGATCTAGTTTTATCCATTGACGATATTAAATGGAGAGACTTGAACAATTAGCATGGCACTTCAGCTACATTGTCACCTTCAGGAAGACAAAGTACCCCAGGGGCATTGCCTGCAGAACTAGCTCCAGACTGGGTAGGGGAATTAGGAATTTCAAGTTAGTTTAAGCTTAGTAATTTAATTTTTAATGGTAATTCAGCAGGTGCCCAAAGTCAGCTCTGTCTATACATTTTTAAAGTTAAAAAAAATTCCCTTGTGCTCCCTGTAATCTTCCTGAAATGTTACTTGATTCTCTCAGAAGTCTCCAACTGAAATGCCTAAAGTGTATAATTCCCAGCGATTTTATGTATTTGTACATCTTAAAGTCATATTATCATCTTAAAGCCACCTATTGCACACTTCTCCCATTTACAATGGGCCTTAGAATGAAAAATGATAAGGATCTAATGTTATACCAACTTGATCATCAGAGACTATCTCCAAGGGCAATGTCATACAGATGGTTTCAGAGGGTATTTATTTATCTGCTCTTGCGAGAAGAGACGGAAGTTCTGCTGATAAAATGGCATTGCATGAAATCTTCATTTATAGAAACGTCGTGTTTATTTTCTACAGAACTATAATGACCAAACAGGCCAAAGTGAGGCAATTTTTTTTTATGTTGCCTGATTTCTGATGCTTTACAGTCAAAAAGGAAATGGGATGAACGTTCTTGTGCCCTGGACCACAGCCAAGCCTGCATGTACACAATATTCAAATGGTGCAAAGATATATATTTATGGCTAAGCAATTATAGTGGATGCTCATGTAGGGTCAGTCAAGACTTTTTGTCTTTCTGGGCCTACAATTTTTAATCTGCAGTCTTTCCTCCATAACAGGACATATGCAGGACTTGAAAGGAAAGAGTGCCCATAAACATGTGAAGAGTATCATGATTTGTCCTCTGGAAAATACTGACAATTCTCTACGCACCCAAAGATAAAGGGTACTGCTTCCATGTGAGACAGCATGAGCAAGACTTCCAGACTATGTTAAGAATGACCTCTCAATTAGAATTTCAGCCATACCACATGGTCATGAATTTATACTTTGTGCTAGAACACATATAAATGCCTTTCCCAAAACAACAAATACACTAAAGCTTTTAAAATATAAGGGAGTATTTGCTTCTGGTTGCACAGAATATATATTTTAAAAAATAACTAATCTTTCAAAAATCAGACTTTTTTCTTAAAATTGAAGAAATTACAGTTCTATAATAAGTAAGATATACCCTTCTAAATCTATTGAACTCATTGGGATTAGAAGAGTGTAACTCTTCTAATGAGTAAATTTAAGGGCCAAACTGCACGTTCAGGTTTTTAACAAGTACAACTTGTGTTCTCCACAGCCCCACAGCAGCTGCATGGAAGGTGTTTAAAAAAGAAAGGAGAACCCAAATGGCCTTGGAATGCTGCCATTTTCCCATGCTGTGTGTGTATGGGGAGAGGGGGTATTTCCCTGTTTATTGCTCCATGTGGAGTATTCTATGCACATGATGCAGCAAAAACTGCTGTTTCGGCAAGTGAAAATAGCCGGGGTGTAGGTGTGGGGGGGGGGGAGACAGGAGACCTTCCTCCCCCTCCAGTGACATTCTGAGCCTGTTTGGGATCTCATTATTTTTAAAAAGCTATTCTAGCAGCTTCTGTGTGGCTGAGGGGAACCTGAGTTGATCCAGGGAACCCAGACTCTAGCTAAAAATCTGAACCTGTAATTTGGTTCTAAGCCACCTGTTTTAAATGCCATTGGTGGATGGGCAGTTCAATTATACAGTGGAACATACCCTGTGGCAAAATGATGTCTTCTGCCCCCTCTCCCAACAATAACTTAATGGTTGTCTCTGGGGTGAGACAATAAACTGGGCAAAACTAAAGTTATTTACGATGATTGATGACCCACGATGGATGGGTAGGTAAGGCCATCAGATCCCTGAATCACTTGAAAATGGGAGAGTGGATAAGGGAAGATCAGTAGGATGTGTTAAGGAGATTAATTCAGGAACTCCAGGAAGACCCTACTGTCTTAGGATCTTTGCACATCTCTGGGGAATGGGGGCTGAAAGGGGGTCTCGCCTGGCATCTCACATGCTAGTAATTTTCCATCTCTCAGCCGGGATCTGGCATCCATTTTTCTGCCTGAATAGGCAATGCAATGATTTCAAGAAATGGGTGCATGTGTCTTTAAATGCTTGGTTTGAGCTAGGTGAAGAGTGGGGGTGAGAGAGGGAAGAGTGAGTGATGTGATTGGTTGATGACTGAGAGTGTGGGCGGAGTGAATGCAGTTTGAGACTGATAGTAGGGAGAGAAATGGCAGTCAGAAGAAAGCAGGCTAGCTGTGTGCTGCCTGAGTATATTGAAGTGTTTATGAGAGAAATATAACCTGTGCGGAACCTGAACTGAGCATGTTTGTGAAAGAACACTCAGTCAGGGAAAGAGAGGCCAGCTGTGTGCTGCCTGAGGAGTTTTAAGCATTTCTGTGAGACAAATATTGAGTTAGAGAAAGAGGCTAACTGTGTGTGAAGCCTTGGAAGAGATCTGTGTGAATGAGAGTAAATGAAGTAACTTTAAGAACCGAGAACTACTTTTATGAAACCGATACGCTTCTTAACTAAATAAAAGTTTATTTTGTTTTATTATATCCCAGTTAAGCTGTCATTGCTATATTCCATTCCTATCCTCAGGGCCACATAGAACCACGAAGGAGCCTGACGCTGTGGGAACGTTACCAAAGAGAAAATTTAAATAAAATATCTTGGAATAAAATATTCCTGGTGGCAGCAGACTACCCGGAGGGTTAAGGGATAGATTAAAAGAAAAATCTACCCCAAGGAAAGTAAAGGTCATAACAGGCAGCATTTCCAAATTTAAAACACATACAGAGGGGGCTTATGATATTGACATATTCATAAGCCCTCTTAATATTATGAGGGCAAGTCTGACTGCTAACGCTATGGTTTTAGTATGTAGTTTCTGGTGATTCCTAAGATGTGTGACATCACTTCTGAGTTTTCCCCACAAGGGACTACACTTCATCACTCGACAGCACTCCTCCTATGCCTCTCCCAGACGCTTAACCCCCTTTGAAAGGCTACCAATGGCTAGGCTTCTTCCTGAACTGTATCTGCCCTGGTTTGATATCAGTAAAAGTATATTAATGTCAAAGATGGTTTGTGTAGATTATTTATAAGGCATTCACTTCAAATTAGTGCTGCTTAAAATGTGCAAGTTCATAACTTGCCAAGCACAGATGCAGCTTCCTTGGAGCTGCAAAGACGAGAACAAGCTTTTTGGCATGAGGCTGTGCACAAATCAATAATGGAAACATTAAGCATGGCTACTGTTTTAGAAGCCATACTTTACTTTGGAGATAGGTTTATTCCACATTAACAATACCTTAAGTAAAATAATAAGAGATGTATAAGGGTCCATTTTCTAAGTGGAGCATTGGGAGCTATACTCACAGGCCTGCTTGCTGTTAAATGCCGTTTCCTCCCTTGCTGTAAGCATTTACAATTACTCTGGACATTTAGGCCCAAACTGCACGTGATACTCAACTGTGTGCAACTCCTCCTGACAATTTTTTTTAACTGAAAGCAGCCAGTGAGGCTGTAAATCTTGAGTGGAGACCAGCAAGTAGAGGCCCTGCTTAACCCTTTTGCCTCTAGCATTTTTTCCATTCCCATGGAGGGTCACAAGCACTATGTATCCAAGTTGTGAGGGAAAATCCAAGCAATATTTACTCCTGCAGAGACAACTTCAAGTGGTTGTGAAAAGTTCCAAGACAAATTTAGTCCTCTCATGGGTTGTCTAGATCCTGGTTGGTCCCATTTCAAATTTCATCTTTCTCAAAGAGTACACAGACAAAATTTCCATTTATGACAAGATCTCTCAAAAACCAATTAGTATCTTCATTCAGTAACATCCACTGGATGTGACTGAATCTGTAGATACTTAAATCTGGAGACTGGAGCCATGAACAGAAAAGACAGATCTTTCTACAAACCAGAAAAATGATGTTTTTGCCTTTGAGGGAGGACTTGTTGGGGCCAGGCCCAGCGGCAACTAGTGGGCAACTTGCTACCACACAACTTGCATGACTCATCCAGCACTGGGTGCTTGTTACTGTTCGACGGCAGCCACTCAATGAAAGCCGGTGTGGTGTAGAGGTTACAGATTCAGACTACGATTTGTGAAACCCAGGTTCAAATGCCCACTTTGCTGTGGAAGGTCACTTTGTAACATTGTTTCAGTGATACCTAACATATTTCACAGTGTCATTGTGAAGATAAAATGGAGAAGAAGAGAATGATTTAAGCTGCTTTGGTTCCCCAATGTGGAGCTAAAGATGGGGGGCAGGGGGAGAGATAAAAGGTAGATGGTTAATGGGTAGGAAGGAGAGAAGAAAGCTCTACAGGCCTCAGGCTTCTGGGTCTGTGGGTGTTCACCTAGCAGGGTCTGGAGCACAGGAACAGGACAATTCTGGAGCTCAGGAGGAGCAGGCAGGGTCTGGAGCTGGACCTTGCACTCAAGGTTGTGGCCTTGCAAAGTTGTTGATTCAGCAAAGGCTGTCTTTCCAAGTCTTGGTTTAAGTAGGCTGGGAGGGAACTGGCCCCAGCTGCACTGCCGCCAGGTGGTGGAGTTCTTGGCCAAGATCTTACAAGGAACCACACTCAGTCCACTACCTCCAGTCTAGCACTTCATCTCCTCTGTGCCACTTCGGCCTGTGCCTTCTGCTGCCAGCATTCCTGCAGATTGGGAGAGGGTCTTGGGTTCTAGTCCTGCTTGGCTGAGGCCTGGTGACTACTTTAAGGGCTGATGGTGAGGTTTCCCTCTCAGGATGGCTTCTGGCACCAATGAGACACCCATAGGTGCCCCTGCAGTCCTGGCCCCTGCAGGTGCCCCTTCCTACTCCTTCTGGTCACTGATTTTGGTTCCTTAGGCTCCTCCCCTGGGGATTCTGAGTCAAAGTCTCTGAGTGGGATGGAGAGGGTCATGACAGAAGCAGGGAAAGGTGAGGCTATAGGGGTTGCCAGGAGAAGGGAAAGAGAAAATAATGTGCAAAAAGGGATATGAGAGAAAATAAGGTGCCCCTTGCAAGTCCTTGTGGGTTCCCCACCATGCAATTGGACCTGGTCCAGCAGCTACACTGCACAACTGGATTGTAGTATTCCTGGCCAGATAAAGACAGGTTGGCTGGTAGATAGGAAGAAGGAAGGAAGGAAGAAAAGGGGAGAGGCTGTGGAAAAAGAGGAAATAGTGTGTGTGTGTGTGGGGGGGGTGAAAATCAGATCCCCTCACAAGTCTTTGCGGGTCCCCCATTTTGTCATTTATATTTTTTATTATTAGTTTCATGTTTATCTCCAGAGTACATCATTTATATATAAAGGGCCATCAAGTCACAACTGATTTATGGCAACCGCAGTAAGGGGCTTTCAAGGCAAGTAAAAAGCAGAGGTGGTTTGCTGTTGACTTCCTCTGCAGAGTCTTCCTGGGTCTCCTATCCAAGCTTAGCCTCTGAGGGTCTGGCAAAAGAGACACCAGGCAAGTGTTCATTAACGTATTGAGCGACCAAAGTTTACTTAGGAACTGTAGTTTTCAAAGACAGAGCCACGTGGGATTCCTGGGGGAGAGAAATGATTTGCTTACTGCTTCCACTGCCTCTGATGGCTGCCTGGCTACCCCCCTCCACCACCGCTGCGTTCTTGCTGCTATTACTGCTAGGGACAGTGATGAAACATCATTGTCCCTAGCAGTAAGAGCAGCCAGAGCATGGGGATGGGTGCAGCTGAACAGCCAGCAAAGGCGGTGGAGGGCAGTGAGGGAATCCTTCCCTTCCCCCAACGATCCTGTGCAGCTCTCTCTATGAAAACTACAATTCCCAGGTAAAATTGTGATACACAACACAATTGTGATAAACGAGACACTTGCCTGGTGTCTCGTTTAGCATAACCCTCAGATGTGATGAGATCAGACTATATCATGCCACCTTCCCTCTCAGTCCATCATTTAGACAAACGATATACATATAATGGAAAACCCTGATTTAATGGAACACAAAATAACATTGGAAAACTAAAATTTACAGGCAAAATTCTGTGTGAAGAAAGAGAAAATGGAGGCAAAATAAAGAATTGGGGATTTAATTCATACAAAAAAAAAGCAAAATCAATTTAGGGATTTTGCAGGTGAAACAACAGTAGGATTGCCAACCTCCAGGTAGCACCTCAAGTTCTTCTGGAAATACAACTGTTCTCCAGACTACAGAGATCAGTTCTCCTGGAGAAAAGGGCAGCTTTGAAGGCATCATATCCCTGCTGAGCTTCCCTAAACCCTACCCTCACCAAGTTCTATTTTCAGATCTCCAGGAATTTTGCAGCATGGAGTTGGCAACCCTAAACAACAAAGAGGAGAATCTCAAAGTCATCTCTAGTTTCCACTTGCAAAGGAAAAGAGACAGGTACCCACACCACTTCCACCACTCCTCTGCCAGAGTAAAAGCAGCTGTGGTGTGACTTTGCACAGGGAAACAGAGAGGGTCACCTAACTTCTGAACCTCATAGCTTCCTTTAGTAAAATCAAAAGAAAACATATATCAAATTAACCATCATGTGTCATTAGACCTGTGATATTCCCTTTTGCTTATAGATCAGGAACAGGACACTCACTCAGGTTCCTGCTCTTAGGTTCACACAGCAGAGGCAGGTATGTTCCAAACAACATCCATTTATTATGAGGGGGGAATAGATTGTTCCATTGTAATGAATACAAGAAACACACCACATGAGTCTTAGTCATTAATATGAAAGATTCACACAAGTTTAGTTGGGTGGATGTCTGTGTCAGGAGAAGCCTGACTGAGTGGTATAGGCTAGAGGTGTGTGATCTGGGTCCAGGATTCAGGGGAAAACCTAGATGTATGCTGATCCAACTAAATCTGGCTTTCCCAGATCAAATCAGAGAATCCCTGAACTGAACTGGGAACCCAGATCAAGACCCCTGGATAAATCCGAGTTAATCTGGGAAACCCAGCTTCAGCCTCTTGGTTGACTGTTTTCCTGTCTTCTCCTACGTTTTTTTCTCAAGAGTGGAGAAGGAGGGGGGAGCAAGTGGCCAATTCGTGCAGGAGATCTCCTTGTCTGGACAATGGGTTCTCTGAGGGCCAAGCTACAAGTGACGAATGACACTTGAACAGCAAGTGGATTGAGTGGCGGGCAAGTGAACAGGGAGAAATACACTTGCCGTTCAAGTGTCATTCATCACTTGTAGCTTGGCCGTCAGAAAAAGAGAGCCTTTTAAAAACTGTCTGCAAAGGCGTTTTTAAAAAGCAGACTTGGCTTAGAGCAGCCTCCGTTTTGTATGGTCTGGTCTTGGAAAAAGCCTGCTGCTGGCTCTCTTGCTTGGCCTGCTCTCTTCTCTTTGCCTTTGGGGAGGGGTTTACCAATAGATTTGCTGCCTGCCTACTGCTGCAGTGCTAAGAGACCTGCTCTGCCTGGTGGAGAAACTGGTTTGAGAGTAGTAGACTCACTTGTTTTTCCTGTCTTTTTTTGGGGGGGGGGGCGGCCTGGTGTCTGGGAGGGATAGAGAGGGAAAGGACAAGTTTTGTCTTAAAGTTAACCTTTTTAAAATCTGTTTTTGCTGTTGTGTGTGCCGGGGGGGTGGGGGGTGCTTTGGCTTTTGCCGAACTGTTTGAACTTTGTTGTCAGTGTTCTCGACAATTGCTGTTTGTTTAATTATTTGCTGATTGTTCTACCTGGTTTTTGTGAGTGACATTGGTTCTGTTGAGCTAAGTTGCAATGGTGTCCCTTGTTTCAGTTTGGTTTTGGTGGAATTTGCTGATTTGACATGATTCTTTTGTTTGATGTTGGCCCTCTTGCTTCACTTTGGTTCTGGGGGGATTCCATTTCCTTGGTTCAGTTTGGTTGTGTTGGGTTTTCTCTTGGTTGAGGTTGGATTTGGGAGAGGCAGTATTTCCCCTGTGTGTTTCTGCTTGAGAGCCAGCTTGGAAATTTTCTCACCATAGGAAACAATGGAGAATGGCTGGAGGCATTTTGTTCAGGGGCCTATACAATTAGAACCTGGAGTCCAATCTTCCTAAAACCTGGATGATCTTTAGAGGACAGTCAGGAATAGGTCCCTGCAAATTTGGTGGAAGTTACTTGAAAAAGGCCCCCTCCCATCAGCCCTCTGGATAGTTTTCTAATCTTGCCAAACTGGATTCGAGAATTTTAGCTGGATTTCGGGAATCCCAGGTTTTCCCTCCCCACCCCCCTCTATTCCTGAAACCTGAATCCGGATAACCCAGATTTTTTTGGAGGGGGGTGCATACCCCTAGTGTAGGCGATAGCCAATGTAGTATGTTTGGTGACAATTCTGACAACAAGCCTAGCATGCTTCCACTCTCAGAGGAACATCCCACCATAAAAGAGATGTATTGTCAAAGGCTTTTACAGCCGGAGAACTATGGTTGATGTGGATTTTCTGGGCTGTATAGCTGTGGTCTAGGCGTTGTAGTTCCTGGCATTTCACCAGCAGCTGTGACTGGCATCTTCAGAGGTATAGCACCAAAAGACAGAGATCTCTGTCGTTTGGTGCTACACCTCTGAAGATGCCATTCACAGTGTGACACTGAGAGATCTCTGTCGTTTGGTGCTACACCTCTGAAGATGCCAGTCACAGCTGCTGGCGAAACGTCAGGAACTACAATGCCAAGACCACGGCAATACTGCCAGGAAAACCCACAACAACCATAAAAGAGATTGTCCATTGCTGTAATAGTTCTTCTAATGCAATTTTGTATCAAGTTCTAAATGACGTAAAGAAGAAGTAAGAGGTTATCAGCACCCTGCAGGATGGTATTTTCTCCACCAGGCCCTGCTGCATTAGACAATTAATAACAATGATTGCATCTCAGAGGCTAATTGTGATGTATTATTGTGCTGCACTTGACTTATACTACCCTCACGACAAATGAGTCAGAGGAACATGGGGCTTTTAAAAATAACCCTTTATGTTAATTAATGGTATCAGTATACACTGGTTGGGGCTGATATAACCAGTGCAACAGATAATGTGGGTCTAAAATATGATTAACACGTCACATGTAAAACAGGAAAAGAAATTTAGCATCAAGCAAATCTTTCACAACGACAGTACTCATACACTTGCCATTGTGTAGAAGAAGAAGAAGAAGAAGAAAGTTGCAGCAGCCGCTGCACAGGAAAGAATGTGTTTGAAATTTACACCCACAGCTGGTGAAAAAGGAAGGAGGGGGTCCTCGTTGACCATCAAAAAGGCTATTGTGGGGATTGCGTGACCTGCATGGACAAGAGGCATGTGGAACAGGGACTGGAAAAGGAGAGGAAGATGAAGCTGAGAGAAAAAGCTGGCTGGATCCATCCCATAATGTTACCATTTTAGAGCTCCAATTTTAACATTACATTTCCTTGATTCTTTTCTAGTTAGGTTAAGCAGTCCACACATGCACTATATAGTCACAGTGATCACAATCTGAGGTACTTCTCAGAGTCCCAGTGCTATGAGATAGTTCATTGAAGAAATGTTCCTTGTACATGCAGCCATACCTAAGCACAGAGTCTGATTTAAAGGTAATGTGGCAGTTTAAACACAGAGCTTTCCTAGATTTAAGTCTCGACCTTAATGGTATAACTTGCATTGACATTTTTTCATTTTGTTTTGACATCATAATTGAGTCTAATCTCCACAGACTTGCATTGCACTCTCTCTTCAGATTGTAATCTTGCAGTGCATTTTTACCCTAAGAGCGTTGTAGTAGTGCTTTCTCCAAGGCGCACATTGAAATAATTTTACCATTGTAATATCAACCTCATACCAACTTCATAACAAGGTCTCTGAAGAGCTGCACTAAAATAATTTGGCCACTGTAATGACCTCACAATGTCATGAACCAATTGCCATTACAAACTCTAAATGAGCTTGAGAAGGAACTTCTGTGCTGGCTCATTAGCAACCGCATTTTGCTATACCTAGCCTCTAATTTAAACCTTGCTTGGCCCATTACTGGATGGCCACAGCTCCAAATTAGGGTAGCATGGTTCAGTACAGTATTTTATTAAGCACTTGTAGCGTTGCTAAGGCTTTGCTTATATTTGTCATTATAAATGGCCTGGGGAGAATAATGTTCTCTGTCAGCCTTTCTGTGAACATTCTTATGAGAGAGTGGGTGAGTAGCGGCCACATATGCTGCTGGCAGATTATCTGGACTGGTATCTCAATGCCCATTCAGTGTTAGGCTTAAACAATTAGGGCACACAGCAGAATCATTACCACTTTCTGAGGTATTTTTTTTCCTGTCGGTCCTACAGACATCACTTCCCAGTTGGATTCTTCCAGAACAGTTTACTGGGTACATTTTCCGAGAGGACTGAAGCTGGCATCATCCAGTTCAATAGCAATTTTAAAGTACATTGCCCAGATCAATTTATTTGTCCCACCCCACAGAAGAGGCCAATGGAATGATAATCATTTTTTTCCACTTCTTATTGTTTTGAGTTATTTTTCATGAGTATTGGACAGACTCTTATTTTGAATATAATGTGGGTTGAAGTCACCACAAGAATTTGGGGCAAGAGGGAATAACTTGACATGAATCAGTTTTGTGACTCATACAACATGTCAAACCTCTCCAATGCAATGTCGTGACGCAACATGCTTTTTAAAGGCTTATCAGCACGTGACAAGCCAAATGCTAGTGAATGTTGGAACATTCAGAAGGACCAGTTCAGCATGCCAAAATCCTCACCACTCCAGGGCTGTTTTCACCATGTAACCCCACCATGTTAAAAAAACTGAATCTTTATGGAACATCTGAAAAACATTTTCATCATTTATCTGTTTCGATCCATTTATGCTCTTTCCCTTGTCCCTCTTCTTTCTCCTTCACTGGTCTTTGCATTTTCTCTAGTGATGTTCTTTTGATGACATGAGAAGTCACATGGGGGGGTTCTTTAATGAGTTGGGTGCTACTCCTGAGAAAGCGTTCATTATTTTAATTGAAGCCTTCATTGCTGGCTGACTTCCAAGTGGCCTACCAGATGTCTCTGTCTTCACAATGGTCGAAACAGATTATAATGTTCTTGTTCATTTTTCCTTCCCTGACAGCCTATTTTCAAAAACGTGCCAGACTTTAAGGCAGCATCTTCAAAAGCTGGAGGGCCATGTCTATTCAGAACAGTATGCCAAATATGATGAAGGGGGATATTACAAAAGCTTTGCACAGGGAAGCTTAGATTACCAATCAATGGCCACTTATACTGGTATAGTTCCTTTGCTAAAAGCCCAATTTGTGACACACTGTGTAGTGCTATCTAATAAAATAAAGATCTACTTGTAAATACATGTACCTTTTCCATGTAATTAGTTGCATGGTTCTCACTAACGAGCATTGTTGTGAGTTGCCTTGATATATGAATAATTGTAGACCAGTTTTATAAAGTTAGCAGTAACATACAATCCTATTTTCTAAAGAGTTGTGCATGGACTAATAACTTATGGTGAGACCCATTAATTGTTTTATAGCGAGCCAGACCACTGGACTATCAAGGTCAGTACTGGCTTCCAGCACAGTCGACTGCAGTGGCTCTCCAGAGTATCAGGCAGAGGTCTTTCACACCACCTGCTATCTGATCCTAAGGGGTGACATAATAGAGGTAGCATAATAGAGGTAGCCCCCCAAAATGGTAGTGCTCCAAATCCCACTCACTTAACATGTTATGCCACCCACAAGACAAGATTGTTTGGAAAAGTCAATAATGCTAGGAAAAGTGGAAAGCAGTAGGAAAAGAGGAAGACCTAAAACAAGATGGCTTGACTCAATAAAAGAAGCCACGTTCTCCAGTTTTCAGGATCTAAGCAAGTCTGTTAATGAGAGGACGCTTTGGAGGTCTTTCATTCATAGGGCCACCGTAGGTCAGAAGCAACTTAACAGCACATAAAACACACTACCTTAAAGGACTCCACATTAAAGGTTTATTTTAAGGCATTACCCTTATGGAATCAGGCCCATCATCCATAGTCACAAACCCATTTTGGGCTAATCTCAATAGCATTCCCCAAATGCCAGAATGATATAATGGTTAGAATTGGGGATGCTGCAAATTTCTCCATGAATCTGTTCAACAGTTGAACCTATCATATTCAAAGGTATCGATTAGATGTGAGCCAATTACACAGCCTGTTGGGTTCATGCCAAACAGCCATAAATACCTGCCAAACAGGTTTGTATTGGGTTTTAGGAAAACCAGGGCTTTTTTTCAGCTGGAACGCCGTGGAACAGAGTTCCAGAACCTCTTGAAAATAGTCACATGGCTGGTGGCCCCGTCCCCTGGTCTCCAGACAGAGGGAAGTTTAGATTGCCCTCTGCACCGCCGAGCAGTGCGGAGGGCAATCTAAACTCCCCTCCGTCTGGAGATCAGGGGGTGGGGCCACCAGCCATGTGACCATTTTCTCCAAGGGTAACCCACTGAGTTCTACCACTTCTTTTCCCAGAAAAAAAGCCCTGAGGAAAACTGCGCATACACAAAGATGCTGCTGATTGCAAACTGATCAGCAGCCATTAACTTCACTACTTAGAGGAACTACTTAGAGGAACACCAGAGGGTAGAATTTTATTTAACACAATGTTTTTGATGACTCTATATGATTTCTGGCTGACTTAATTGTCTGTTTAAACAATTGCCTGCTGAGCAGAGCAGTTATGCAGCAAGGATGGGAGGCAGTACAACCCAACGAGGCTGTATGAGAGTATATAGATGTAAGAAGCCAATTGCTGTTCTTCACAGTTAGGAAGGGATACAATGAAGAAACCTGCCAGACAGCCTTGTATGGTTGACAAACAGTTGAAGGGATCCTTGAAGAATTGTCTCCCTGTGTGCAATTGGCAAACAGGACATGAGCCAAACTGGCAGGTGTTTGGGCATCCCTAGTTAGAGTGTCAGACTAGGATCTATTTTCCAGTGAATATACATTTCAAGTTAGAAGTTCTTAATAGAGAGAACCTTGAACTCTTCTAAACTTGCCACCAGATCATAGTGAGAATGTGACATCTCTTTCTCTTTGCTTCTCTGAGGGCAACCATGGACTGCCTCAGCCTAATCTACCTTCCAGGGATGCTGTCCGGACAAAATGGGAAGGGAACTGCCCTGTGCTACCCTGAGGTCCTTGGGCAGAAAGTGGGCTACAAGCATCCCATATAGGTAGATTCAGATGTGTTTCTTTATATTGAGTCAAAGTGCCTCATTCCATCTTGATTATGAGACTTCCCTTGGAGTGTTCTGTTATATAACTGACTAAACCCAGTGAATTCACACAACCTATTGCAAGTTAGTAACAGAGAGAACCTTCAACCACTCTAAACTCGTAGTCAGATCTTAGTATAAATGGGATGTCTCTATTCCTTTTACTCTGGTTCTATAAGGGCAACTTTACTGGTTCCTTGAGCAAATGGAAACTCCTTTTATAAGTAGGCATGTTTAGCAGTTAACTGACACGTGAATCCACGTTCCTCATGTTCCCATACTGGCTTTGAAGTATCAGCTTTGAAGTTTGCATGCCTCCATCTTCAGAGGCAGCAAATCTCTGAAGACCAGTGCTGGGAGACAGCATCAGGGGAAGGCTTCTATGTCCCATCTTGTTGATACAAGATGCTGGACTAGATGGACCACGGGTCTGATCCAACAGACTGTTCTTATGCCACCAAAAATGTCTTCATAACAGTGTTTTCAGCGTATCTGCATCTGAGGAGCAGTTGTAGTAACAGTCACCGTAGGAAAACTAAAAGAAAAAGTTGAGGAGGGAGGTACAACAAGAGCTTTAGGTGGGGATGAGGTAGTGAAAGACCAAGGAAGGCACCAAGAGCATTCCAGAGAATGATTACGTCTGGTTGCTGGCACAGCTGGCGGGGCAATAGAGGCAAAGTAAGCGGCTGCCTCAGGCGCTGTCTTCCAAAGGAGGCACCGTTTGCTGGCCCTGGCCCCACCCCCAACGACACCTCAGCCCGACCCAGCATCAGAGCAGCAGTGAACAACAGGGCCCACGGGCTGCACAGAGCAGAAGCAACCAGGCTGTGCCTGTTGCTTCGTGCAGTGCTTGTACCCCTCAGCTCTCCCCAGCTGGCACCAGCGCCAATCCTCTCCCTGGCCCTCCACATGCTGTCTGCGTACACACCGGAGCCCTGCCCCGCCACGCTCTCATTGGTGCATGGGAGGTTGTGCATCCTGGTGCACATGCGGGCCGGCAGAGGCTCTGGGGCGCAGCCACAGGCTCGCAGCCCCACCCAAGGAGAAGAACGTGCTGGCCTATTGGGCTAATCAGCAGCACGAAGCGGAAGCGCCGAGGTTCGGCAGGGAAAGGCTGCAGGTGAATTTCTACCAGAGACGCGTCCTGCCCGCATTGGCGTGGGGATCAGGTACAGCACAGTGTGTGCGTATTTGGAAAGCTTATTATCTGTCTGTTTTGCAGCCCAGGGTTGAACTAGCAGAATGATTCTGCTCCAGATGTAATAAACAGCTTGTAAAGCATTTCTGGAAACTCCCATTCACATTCAGTGAACAGGTGGAACAGTGCAAGATGTGTGGGATTTCCATTCTTCCTTCATATTTTCCCTTGCATTCTTGCTGTACAAAAGGATGAATGTGCTAAAAAACAAATTTCACCCGTGTAGAATGCGCTGAGAACATTTGTCTCACTGCTTTTCCTCCTCTTCTCTCTCTCTCTCTCTCTCTCTCTCTCTCTCTCTCTCTCTCTCTCTCTCAATGTAAGCCTTGGATGAAGCTTCCAGGAGCAAGAGACACTCTAGCTGGCTGGGGAGCAGCAAGCTCCCGTCTGATCTTTTGGCCCCCTTGTTCCCTCCTTTCTTTCTTGCTTCCCACCCCACCACATATTAAAAGGAATGACGGGGGGCGGGATTGCCCATTGGAAATAATAGAAGAGGCTTGAAGGCCCATTGGAGATAATGGGAGCCAGGGATGCCAACTGACTTGCCTGGGCTCCATTGAAATGCATCACACAACACAAAAAAAGTTGCAAAGAAAATGTGGAATGGATTTTCCATAAAGGTCTCTGGGACCAGATGGAACACTCTGGGAGTGGAATGACAGCCCCCAGAGTGCAATGACAGTCCCTAGCTGTAGAGTTTGTGCTCCAGGACCAGAAGGACAGGTTTTGTTATGCACAGTTTCAGAGTGGAATGACAGTTCTAGGAATAGGCTCAGTGCTCTGGGACTGGAAGGACAGCCCCCAGAGTGCAGTGCAATGACAGCCCCTGGGAGTAGAAGAAGCATTTTGGGACTGGAATGACAGGCACCAGACTGGAATGACAGACCCTGGGAGGAGCAGAAGTGTTCTGGGACTGGAACGACAACTCCCAGAGTGCAATGACAGCCCCTTAGAGCAGAATCTGTGTTCTGGAAAAGAATGACAGGTTGCACAGTGGAATGACAGCCCCTGGTAGTACAGAAGCATTCTTGGAGTGGAATTACAGGCAGCACAATGGAATGACAGTCCCTGCGAATAGCAGAAGTTTTCTTGGACTGGAATGACAGCCCCAGAGTGGAATGGCAGCCCCTAGGAATAGAACTTGTGCTCAGGGACTGGAATGACAGGTCAAATTGTGGAACAACTGCTCCTGGGAATAGGGTCAGAGCTCCGGGACTCGAATGACACCCCCTGTCATTCCACACCCACTGCCATTCCAGTCCTAGTCCACTGATTCTTCTCCCAGGGACTGTCATTCCACTCTGCGGCCTGTGTTGATAGATCAAGATGGGTAGCTGTGTTTGTCTGTAGCAGTAGAAAAAAGTAAGAGTCCAGTAGAACCTATAAGAGTCCAGTAGAACCTAACAAAATTTGTGGTAGGGTATGAGCTTTCATGAGCCACAGCTTCACTATTGGACTTTTGCACTTTTTTGTGTTGTAATGCATTTCAATGGAGCCCATGCAAGTAAATTGGCATTCCTGGCTCCCATTTTCACCAATGAGCCTTCAAGCCTCTCCCATTATTTCCAATGGGCAATCCTGTCATTCCTTTTAGTACATCCCTTTCCCCCTCCCCAGCTGGCATCAATTCTACTTCTCACCTTTCCTCAGGCTTTTTTTGGGGGGGGGCTAATTTTGGTGGAAAGAGTGGCTTGTTGTGTGTGCACCACCACAGAGAAAGGAGGAAGTAAGGTGAGACACACACAATTCCCTTTCAGTCCCCTTGAGAAAGGTAGGAGCAAGTCACTGTCGTTGGGTTTAAAGTTGTTTTGAATTCTATTACTTTCCTCCCCCATTTTCCCTTTCGTTCTCCCTCCCCCTTGCTATTCTCCAATCTCAATGCTGCTCCCCCTTCACTCCAGCAGACCAGCGCCCCACCCTGCGCCCCATCTTTATCACCTTCCTTCTCTCATTCCCTAGTTTACATATATCACCCACCTTCCCACCCTCCCTCAATAGTTTATTTCAATATTTATACACCACATGCTTAGCTGTCAGCTGCCATTCACTTCAAACTCAAGGGTGGGGGAGAAGGATGAGCATGGAGGGTAGTTCCTCAAAGGGATTGCTGACAAAGGTGATCAATATTTTAAGGCTGGGGGGGCGGGTTGGAGAGAAAGAGAAGGCTTCAGCTCAGTCCCCCTTCCAAACATCTCTCTCCTTCAAGTGGGCTCTGCAAGAGAAGCCCTCCTTCTACTGCCAAGAGTCTCTGGGTTCAGAGAGAGGTGGGAAGAAAGAGAGAGGGAAACTTTTTTACACACACACACACACAAAAGGAGGTGTGCTCAAAACTTCACTGCAAGTTGCTGTTTCTGCTCACAAAATAGATTTTGGCTCACAATAAGAAAAAACAAAGATTGTGGTTATTCTCACATTTAAAAAATTAAAATTTAAATTAAGAAATAAAAATTAAATTTAAAATGTAAAAAGTTTCAAGTTTTGTGCCTTTCATTTTTCCTACATTTCTTCTGTTTTTAAAAATTGGTGGGGGGCGCAAGTAGGTATCTCGCCTCAGGCACCAGAAACCCTGGCACCGGCCCTGGTTGCTGGGACCTCTTGTGGGGCTGGGGCTGGTGTTCAGGGAAAACTCCTTGTTGGCTCTATAAGAATTGGGTGGAGCTCAGGAAACAATGTGAAGGGGAGATGGAGAGAATAGCCAGAGAGGGAACACAACTTTTGAATCACTTTGCATATTACATTTTTAAATGTATACCTAGTATTTGTATATGTAGACTAAAATGTAAAATGAAAATTAACAAAAATACCATGCAAGTTTGCGTACCAAGGAACTGTTACTTCCTGTTTAGTGTACATTCTATGACAATTTGATAAATGACTCTGCACAATATGTGAACTGCTCATAGAAAGGAGCTTAAGGATGGAACAGGAACAAGAAAAGTAGGGTTAGCTGAAGGTCAGTCCTAACATTAGTTAAACTGTCTTCAGGTGTTATGTGTATATACTGTAAGCAGAAAAGAGTAGGTTCATGAGTGGTAACACTGTACAAACTTCTGCACATTCAGCAGAAGGTTTGAGGAAAGCTGTATACCTGCACACATGTAAGCATGTTGCTTTTTGCAGCACTCCTAGTTGCATGGAAAAATTGACAGGCATACAGTGTTAACTCAAAGTGACACTATTCTAGACACATGGACTTCAATGGACTGAGGAGAGCTAACTCTGAGAAGAGTTAACTGGTCTACTCGTATGGCTGTAGGGCTATATTTGGAGTTTCTGCTTTCACTGCCCTCTGCATGTTTATGCCTGTAGGAACATCTAAAGAAGGCCCTAGAATAAGGTGGCTGCTCTGATGGCAGATTTTGAACAATAATGAAAGTGCCAAGTTGTACATTAATTATTACTTTTAAAAAAAACTTGGAGCATGTTTATGTGTGTGTGATACATACATGCACCACTTTTATTTTCCATCTGCACATGTTCCAGAATTAATAGCATTATTCACATTTTAGGTCCCTAGATCTGCTTCACAAGTTTGCTGGTTACTGATGGAGCTGTTACTGACAGGTTGCTGATAGGGTTCACTACAAAACTCTGCATTTTCAGCAAAAGAGAACCATTCGAACAAAAGAGCAAGTTTATTGTATTAAGTAAGGGGGTTTTTTTTCCACAGGAGGAGGTGGTCCGTAATTGTATACTGGTTGTGTAGGTAAAGACCCCTTGTACAGATGATTTATTCAGAAGTTCTGGGCATATTAACTTTTGCTAAGAGCAGAGACTAAAAACTTTATGGGGAATGCTACATACACTCCAAAGACCAACAAGAGACTTTAAGTTAGATGTGATTAGTATGAAGAAAGTTACATTTATTACACTCTTATGTATAATTGATCATATGAAAGGCCTTTTGTAACTATAAAAGAGACAGCACATTAAATTGTTTTACCCTGAGGATTATACAAATTTGTGGATATCGGACTGAAACACCAGCCTATTGGTTTCATTGCTATGGTAAATCATTAAGATGTTCTATTTTAATCATAAATCCTGGTATCTATTTATTGTGAATCAAATAGCTCCTCCCAGCCTTTTGCTTTGCTTCATCTGTCAGAGCCAACCCAAGTACAATCTGGTAGCAACAGCATTAATTTCTATTAATAGAGAGTGTCTGTGTTGCTATAATATGCACAACACATAATTTTATATTATCCTAAACATGGTGAATTATAGCCCGGAGACCCATCATTTATCACAGTAGAGGGTATTGGGTTTTGGAGATGAGGGGAAGCATCCTGGGTTGATAAGGTGATTCATGGTTTGAGGGAGTTCATCCAGGAATGATTTAGCCACTGCTGTTATAAAGAAGAAGCATAGATTGAGGATGTTATAAAGCTGATAAAGATGGGGTTACTATTGCTTCCTGGAGATCTTTTAACCACTGGTAATTTAGTCAAATATAATTTACAAGTTAGAAACAAGAAAAAATAAAACGTTGAATGCATACTTTGCTAAACAGGAATTCTCAGACTTTATCTTGGGAAATCATGTCACTCCAACACACTAGCAAATGTGTTTAGGAACAGGACACAGCACTTCTATGCCATCACAATGTGACAGACTGCAGAATTATGCTGAACATGAAACCTGTACAACAGGGCGGTACAGAGAACAGAAGCTATTGTGCGTAGGGGTACAACTGAATTTCACAGGCTTACTAATTCATTTCAAATATCCCCATTAGATCTTGGTTCCCTCTTGTAACAAATAGTGATTGCACTATTTTTCTCATTAAATGATCATATTTCAATGCTCTTTGTACGCCAATTGCTCTTTGTGTACCAATTGCATATAAATGGCATAACATGTCATGCGTGCATAATATGGGCTCTTTATAATTGTATATCATTGAACTCAGCAAAGAATGCCCATGTTGTATCTAAGAGGGACCTAACCACATTGGGGCAATCCTTAGTGCCTAATTTCTGGTAACAACCTTTCATAGTGAGGTTGCCCCTGAAAGGCTGCATAGCAGAAGGGGTTTGTCCTAGAACACAAAGAGTGCTGCTATAGCTATGGCACTGCAGGAATGCATGCATTTAAAAATGTACTTAATGAAAATCAATATAAGAGCCAATTCCAAACACAGAGCAAGCAAAATAAAAAGGGCTGGCAGAACACACATTTTATTTCAGCCTGGGCCAGGCAAATTAAGATCTTCAGGACAGGATCTTGTCTGTCAAAGGTGAGACAGGAAGTGACAAGCAGGGCATTTGGGGCTCTGATACCATAGCATAAGACACTTTCTCTCTTGAACTTTGCCTGTTGCTTTCTCTCATGATGATCAGGCATTGGTGAAAACATGGTGATTTAGTTTGGCTTTTGATTAATGAATTATTTTGCTTTTGCTCTTGTTCTGTTGTTTCTAATTTTATTATTATTATATTTTTTAATGCTAACTGCTGTAAAAAAATATTTTCAGCTGCTTTGAGCTTTAGCAGAAACTGGACAAATGTATTTTAAATAAATGTGTAGAAATAAAGATTTCCAAGGACCAAACATCACATGGTTTAAGGTCCCTGGCATTTTGGACTAGACACTTCAGTTACAAAAGTCAAATCTTCCCACAAAAGAGAGAGAGAGAGAGAGAGAGAATGAAGGCTCTCTTCACTCTTTCTGTTTTTAGGTATACACATATTCCTAAAACAACAAGTGATGCGACAAACTCTGATATTTTAACAAATTTATCAGAGACCATTCATTGAGAGTTTACTTAATGGCTCCACTCAGGTTTGCCCGGTGTAATGTAGATCTAATATTCACTTTTCTTTGCTACCTTCTTCACCTTATCAACAGCCACTTCCTCCATCTTGCCCACCTCAGCTATCTGTTGGTTCATTTGCTGCATCCAAGTCCTTAATTTGACCAGTTCCTGGGAGAGTTGAAAAATTCTATCATTCATAGAGAAGGAAAAACCTTGTTGCCATAGGAGCACCGATAATAAATACTGCAGGGCACATAGTTGCCTGTATTGCATCAGTTACTGAGAGTGATGATGTGCTGATACTTTGCCTCTGACCCAGTAAAGAAATATCCTGGGAAAGGCCTAGAAGAAGCTTTTTCTTCCCTTGTCACATGATATGACACATGAAGAAGCTGCATGTGCACATTAGAACTCCCACATCTACTGCAGCAGGGACATTATTCGATTTCTGAGAGCCTGAGTGGTTGTTATTATGGATGAGAGCTATTCAGTTGGGTTTACTCCCAGGAAAGCGTTCTTAGGAATGCGCTGTAAATCTCAGGTCTACCTAGGTCTTCTGAGGTCTATTCCAGGATGCCAGTTCAGGTATACAGAGAGATTAGCTTGCATATGGACAAGAGAGAACTGGGTTCAAATCCCCATTCCACCATAAAACCTGTAGGATGGACTTGGGTAGATAAATTATCATTCATCCTAGCATTCTTCTCACTAATTTTGTGAGAATACAATGTGATCTCCTTCCTTGAAGGTATTTAAGAAGAGACTAAATGGTCACCTGACAGCTATGATGATTTTCTGACTTAACATGAATATACACAGATCAGATGAGAGGGGGCAGGAAGGGATAAGCCAGTGGTAGGCTCTCGAGGCCCTTTCTTATATTCCTGCAGTAATACCAATCACCACCAGGAAGGAATTTTCCTCCAGGTCAGATTGGCCAGGGATCCTGGAGTCGAGGGGGGGCAGGGGGGGAGAGCTGTGAATTTCCTGTGCTGTGCCCTTGAGGTTCCTTCCAGCTCTATGTTTCTATGTTTCTATGATAAGCTTGAGGAGGCGGTAAAAGTAGTGATCAAATTGGCAAAAGAGTGATGGAGGTGTGAGTCAATAGGGAAAAAACTGCCAGCACCCTGCAAGATTCTAATACAAGCCATTTTAGGATGGCTTGACATTAATGAAGCTGCTTGCTTTTGTTAAGAACAGTCCATTTGCAGTGGTGGGGGATGCACAAAACGTGCCAGATGAGATATCAAGAATTTCTCGGCAGTCAAACTTGTGTGTTTCACTTTGCTCTTCTGATGTTAGTGACAGGATACTGCTGTTTCTCTTACAGCCAGAGAAATACAGCCGCACCAGCCCTCAAAGGATCTCTGTCACGTGCTTACTTTATTGCTCTACCTTTGTGCACAGTAAGTTGCCACTTAGCTTCAGTTGCTGTTCTTGACTGACATTGTTATTTGTCTTGTACATTTCAGAACTGCTTTGTAGTTAGCCTGGGAAATTGAGAGTACATCTGTGGTTAAAAATGGTGAGGGGGAAGGGAGCTGGGAAAGATGTGAAATGCTGCTCCATTCCTATTAAAGCCTTTGCCATGCCCTCCATTTTCTCTTTGTCTCATTTTCTGCTTAGACAAAAGACTTTTTTGTATGGGCAATTTTTGATGCATTTGGCCCTATACCTCTTCGGGTTTTCTTCCGAATTCTGGGTGACTAACTCCTCCTTCAGATTTCAATGTGGTGTTTCAAGGGTTCCCTTCCAAGTTTTCTGCCTATGCCTTTTCTGCGCAGGGAGAAAACTCGGAAGAGAACCCTTGAAACGTCACTTTGAAATCTGAAGGAGAGTTAATCGTCCAGAATTTGAAGAGGTATGGGGCCAAATTCAGCAAAAATCACCCATGCAAATAAGGTCAATACTCTATGACTGGAGTATTAGGTTGAAAACAGTGCGAAAGAATGAGTTTTGAAATACCTAATGGCCAAAGAAGCCTACCAAGGTATTATTTATTTGAATTTATAACCTGGAGTATGCTAAATACCTGGGGCAGATAACAAATGAAAAAACAGAAATAAAACAGGATAAAATTCATGGCTCTTAAATATCACACATACACACACAACCTTTATTGGCATGTCAGAGCGAAAAAAGGTACATTAAAAGGCTCTTAAATATATTAAACCTTACACTGTGGAAAGGCTGTCCTAACTGGAGTTGGGAAGGTACTACCAACTCATCATATGGGGTTAGTGATCTGGTTGCATTTTCACTTCCTCGGAGCATGTGGTTTGGTTCACTAACAGAGCAATCCTAACCAGCGTTATATCATTCTAAGTCAACTGAAGCCAATGGGTTTAGAAGAGTTGACTTTGGTTGGGACTGAACTGTGCCTCTGATAATCTCAAGAGAAGTGTGCTTTTGGCACTATGATGCAGGGACCCTTATCCCTTTTGTAGCACAATGGAGTCTGCTTTGCATAGATTTAGACTGTTTAGGTCCCTTTCAGTCCTATTGTTTTAACCTGTTTTTAAAACCAGCAGCACCCCAAACATGACATTTTAAAAGTTTTAACATGTTCTATGCCCAAACAGTTCTCTGCTTTTGTTCCATCCAAATTATGCCTTTTTGTTCTTGTTGAAACAGGGTTTCCAAATAATTTGTGCCATGAGATTTGTCTTACAAATAATTAGGTGTATGGGACTAGAAATAAGGCTATGGAAAAATTTCCAACTGCTTCTGAGACAATCACAACAGAGATAGAACTTTCTTTCTATTAAGAAATCAGATTTCAAACTTAGCTATGCAGGTCTGTTGTTATTCATAGGAGTTGGAATTAAAACCAAAGCCTGGCTCTGGATTTGTTGCAACATGTGCTGTACGCATAGATTCACATGATATTTATTACATCAAAAGACGAGATGGAATTAACCCCTTTTTTGTTCCTAAAATCAAGATTGACTTTTCCATGGCACTTTAGCAAAAGCCCAATGTTCAAGCATCACTTTCACAATGCATCTTAAAACCATGTTTGTCCAGCAACAGGTGTGTTTGGATAATAGCTGAAGTCTGCCTTCTGAATTTTCTTTTTGGGGACAGGAAACATGTGGGCCTCCAGCAAATCAGCCAACAATGGGATTTGGGCATGCTCTTGATGAATAGAGAGGATGGCACAAATGCCTTCAGGGGTTTGAAATGCAGGCCAGCATGTTTGCTCCAAAATAAATGTCATGTACAATATATTTATAAGGTTTGTTGAGTTTACTTGCATTGTCAGGGTGCTGTCTCTTGGAGATGTTAAAACCTTCGGGACCCTGAAGCAAAGCAATTCTGTCTTCTGGCAGCACCATGTTTACACTATGGGTAGGTAACCACATGCAACATTCTCAATAACTAATGATGAGTGTGCTTACATTGGATTTAAGAAGATATATTTCATTGAAAGATACCAGATTGCTCTAACGGCAGACATGCCCTGAAGCCAGACGATTTATTTCTGGGGCTTTTCAATACAGAAAAAAGACAACTTAAAAAGTACGTAATAGAGATTTATAAAATTATGCATGGGATAGAGAAAGTGGGCAGAGAGAACTATTTCTCCCTCTCCTTTCATAGTAGCACTTGAGGGCACCCCATGAAGTTGATGGACAATAGTTTCAAGATGGACTAAAGGAAATACCTCTTTACTCAATTAATGATTCAATTGTAGAATTCCCTGCTAGTGTATGCTGTGAGGGTGCTGATTAGGTAGGGGATTAGGTAGATTCATGGAGAAGAGGTCCAGCAATAGCTACAAGCCATGGTGGGTAAAGGGAACCTCCATATACAGAGGAAGCAAGCCTCTGAATACAATGTTTGGAACCAACATCACGGGGAGGCCTTGGCCTCAATGCCCTATTTCTTGACCACTGTGCGAAACAGGATGCTGGAATAGATAGACTGCTGGTGGGATCATGTAGCAGGGCTCTTTTTATGTTCTCATGTTTGATTTGGACCATATTTTCAAATGGGGCAATAGTATTGAGGAGATAAAACATGGTATTCAAGTTCATTCTATTACCAAACAGACATCATTTGAAAACCCTAGGTCTACATAAGGGTCAAGGTCTCAGGCATTCAAGTTTTTGGCGGTATTAACATATCACATGTCTGTTGTGAGTAGAGTTGTACACAAAAAAATCAGTATTATTTTGGATTCAAGTATTTGGAATACCATATATAATTGGTGTTCCAGATATACAGGTGGGAAAATACCAGTAGGGTATCCAGATTTGAGTATTATTTGAGAATCAAAATATATTCAGCTATGGTGGAAATCTATCTGGGAGAGCTGAGGGAGGGTGTTTTTTGAGCAAAATCCACCAAAAGTGCAGAGAACCTTGCCCTGCCTGTCTACTAAAGGCCCCGCAAGTTGTAATCAAATTGGACCAAAGGGTCCAATTCTACTGGCCAGTGAACAAGATGACTCAAGCCATCCTCCATACTTTCCTATGGTGGTGGTGGGGGGAGGAGCCAAGAATTTCTCTGCAGGTCATAGAGAGAGAACCTTAGCCAAACACACAAGACCAAACACTGGCCAAAAGCCTCCTCTCCTTTCAAGGCAAACAGAACCAACATCAAACCAGAGAATTTCAGCAGAACCAAAGTAAAGCAAGGGACACTGTTGCAAGGCCAGCAGAACCAGTGTCAGTAACAGAAGCCAGGCAGAACACAGGGCCAATGTGGTAATTAGAGATGGACACGAACCGCATTACGAACTTCAAAAACCCACGAAAAGGGGCGATCGCGTGATCGCGATCCAGCGGTTCGTTATCGGCCACGGCCAACGAACCAGCATTTGGGAGAGGTCTGGTTCGGTGCATTCAGCCGCAGTTCAGGAAGCCAGACACTCAGGCGCCAGCAATCAATTCCCCTGGCAACGGAGCCGGGAGAATGCCTGAACTCTGTCTGTGCTCCTTCTGTCACCCTGGAAACCCAAATGGAAGCCCAACTTACCTTGATCGGCAGGTCTTCCTTCCGACCACTGAGCTGCAAAGCGGTTACAAGTTGGGAGAAGACACCCAGGGGAGGGAGGGGGAAGGGGGTGTCCTGTAGCCACGGGCACTCCAATCTCATCCCTGCAAATCGTGATAGGCAGATCTGACGGCCAAACACAGACCTCCTGCATTGCTCAATGGGACCTGTGCTTATAAATAGCCGTGGGCTCCCAGGCTGGGTTTCACTTTCAGTGAGCAGTGGAGTGGGACAGAGCTCTTGCTTGCCACTTGCTAGTCTTTGGGGAGAGAGACTAATTCAGCTTGTATTTGGAGGATAGGGATCTATCTCCTCTGGTTCCAGGGCTGCTGCCTGGCTCTGGGGCCAAGCTCAGTGGGCACCTCGGCTGAGGGCTCACATTGATTATTGATCAGGGCCTGATCGGGTCAGGTCTGTGGGAGTGGTGGGCTAGGGCTCTAGTCCCTCCTTCCCTCTGGTGCCAGGGCTGCTGCAAGGCCCTGGGGCAAAGCTCAGTGGGTACCTCGGCTGAGGGCTCACATTGATTATTATTAATCAGTGCCTGATCAGGTCAGGTCTGTGGGAGTGGTGGGCTAGGGCTCTAGTCCCTCCCTTCCTCTGCTGCCAGGGCTGCTGCCTGGCTCTGGGACCAAGCTCAGTGGGCACCTCGGCTGAGGGCTCACATTAATTATTGATCAGGGCCTGATCGGGTCAGGTCTGTGGGAGTGGTGGGCTAGGACTCTAGTCCCTCCTTCCCTCTGGTGCCAGGGCTGCTGCCAGGCCCTGTTGCCAAGCTCGGTGGGCACCTCGGCTGAGGGCTCACATTGATTATTATTAATCAGTGCCTGATCAGGTCAGGTCTGTGGGAGTGGTGGGCTAGGGCTCTAGTCCCTCCCTCCTTCTGCTGCCAGGCCCTGGGGCCAAGCTCAGTGGGCACCTCGGCTGAGGGCTCACATTGATTACTATAAATCAGTGCCTGATCGGGTCAGGGCTGTGGGAGTGGTGGGCTAGGGCTCTAGTCCCTCCCTCCCTCTGCTGCCAGGGCTGCTGCCAGACCCTGGGGCCAAGCTCAGTGGGCACCTCGGCTGAGGGCTCACATTGATTATTATAAATCAGTGCCTGATTGGGTCAGGTCTGTGGGAGTGGTGGGCTAGGGCTCTAGTCCCTCCCTGTCTCTGCTGCCAGGGCTGCTGCCAGACCCTGAGGCCAAGCTAGGTGGGCACCTCGGCTGAGGGCTCACCAAATGATTCGTACTATTATCACAATCCTAATCATTTTAATTATGATTCTTCTTCTTATCATTATTATTCTTAGTCACTGTGCCTGTTCTGCCCAAGCATCTTGGTGTGCTGGGCTATGGCTGTAGCTCCAGCCTCTGGTTCCAGTGCTGCTGCCAGGCCCTGGGGCCAAGCTCAGTGGGCACCTCAACTGAGGACTCACACAGTGTTATTAGTGCCTGTTCTGTTCAGATCTGTGGGCATGGTGGGCTAGGGATCTAGTCCCTCCCTCCCTCTGGTGCCAGGGCTGCTACCAGGCCCTGGGGCCAAGCTCAGTGGGCACCTCGGCTGAGGGCTCACATTGATTATTATTAATCAGTGCCTGATCGGGTCAGGTCTGTGGGAGTGGTGGGCTAGGGCTCTAGTCTCTCCCTCCCTCTGGTGCCAGGGCTGCTACCAGGCCCTGTTGCTAGTAAGCAAAAAGAAGAGTAACCTCCCGGGAAACAAAAATGAAATAAGCACAGTATCAATTAATTACAAAGTGTATTAAAGTGCAAGTATTATAACTATTTCATATTGCTTGAATCCACATGTATCAATAAATACATAGCAGGGAAATCATTTCTGATTTAACTCAACAAACAACCGAGTATAATAAAGAGTCCTCTTTCCACATTTTTTGTCTCTTTTCTAGTGTCTTTCTTTATAGTCTTCCACAGTCCTCTGAATGCACATGAGCAGTCGTCCGTGAAGCCGAAGAGGAGAATTCCATGCCATGCCCAATCTGGGGCCGGCTACACAATGCAGATTTCGCCCCCACTTCATCAGGGGCGTGCAGTCTGCTACAAACATAAATTTATCAATGAATTTGCATCTAGCAATAATTACATCCTACGCTCTTCACTTCATACAATTTTTCACATACCATCAGTCAAGAGGAATGGACAATGATCTTAACACTCGGAACAAGATGGCAGTGCTTTCTCTCGCGTGCCGTTCACGTCCAATGATTCCCTTTAAATTCTATGCTGGCTAATTGATAACACAAAACTTAAAGGAGCCTGATTTGCATCCCCCCATCTACATACATGAATATACACTAATAAACACAGCAGTCCCCAAGAGTATAAACACCACTCACAGAAAGCAATTTAATGAAAGCTCACTATTCAGACCCTTTGGCTTTACAGTATCAAGCCTGTGAATCCAAAATGCCTCACGGCAGAAGAGCAACATTTGTATGGATTCCCGACCACTTCTACTGATTACCTCCAAAACAATTACTTTAAAGGCACTTTCCCTATGTTTTTCCTCTTGAAAATGTGGGGTCAGAGGTGCCTCCTGGACATTATTTCGAATTCGTGATATATGTTCAAGGACTCTCACCTTAATTGGCCTCGAAGTGCAACCTATATAGATCAATTGGCAGGGGCATTCCAAAGCATATATCACTCCTGTGGTCTGACAGTTGGCAAAGTGTTTAAACGTTAGTTTTTGTTCCTTAACCACAAGTTCCTTGCCTTCCCAAAAAAGGCTACAGACCTGGCAGCGCCCGCATCTGAAGTTACCCCATGGTAACCGCTGATCCCCCTCTTTGAACCATGTATCAGCATGGACCAGGTCATCCTTTAGATTCCTGGTCCTGCGGAAGCCAATCTGTGGTCTCTGCTCACATCCCTCAATCCCTTCTATAAGCTTCCAATGTTGGGAGATAATCCTTCTAATGTTATTTGCCAGAGAGGTATACTCCAGCGCCCATATAATTCTATTCCCTTGGTTCTGTTTCTTCGTCTCAAATAGAGACGCTCTCTGTGTAGATCTGGTCCATTCAAAAGCTGCTCGCACGGCACCCTGTGGGTAATTCCTCTTCACAAAATTATCACACATAATCCTACTGTCCTTTTCAAAATCCGTGGGGGATGAGGAGTTACGTTTGATTCTTAGATTCTCCTTTCCTGTCCTCCTTAATTCTAGTTTGGTGGCACAATGAGTCTTCCTCTTGTGTTGGCTGCCAAGGGTGGTCCTCCTGGTTCATTTGTGGAAAGCAGTTTTGGGTGTGGCTCAGGGGCCACAGGGAGTCCTCCTGCTCCCCCCAATTCACCTATGTGGGCTGTGGAGGCCCAAGAGGACTTTGCGCAGCGGGGAGAGAATCTCTCTCAACATTTTGAGGAGGGGTGGGCGGGCGATGGATCCCTGGAGGAATGGTATGTGTGTTATGAAAGATCCCTCCCGTCCCCATCCCAAACTCTTGGTGGTGTCCCCTCCTGCAGTCCACCCCTCACCCCGTCGTCCATGTCCAGCTCTGCAGCGCAGCCTGTAACCGTTTGTCCTCCTCCTCCTGGGACAGTTAGCGGTCGACGTTACAACACTTCCATATGGAGGCACTTTCGTGCCCTTCCTGATGACCCCTGTGTGGTGCGGTGCTGTGCCTGTGATGTCCTGGTGCACAGGGGCAAAACCCCAAAGCACCTGTCTTCGACGGCCCTGACCCAGCACCTGAAGAGGCACCACCCGAGCCTGTCTCCCTCCTCACCCAGTGAAACATCCATTGGGGGGAGAAAGGCGGCCACCCGCTCTTCTGAGCAGGGGTCAGTGGGAGGATCACTTTACCCTGAGGGTGATGCTTGTGAGAGCAGAGCACTCCAGCAGGCTGCGCTGGGGAAGGTTGTCCCCTCAGGGTCTGGGACAGCGCCGCTTACAACCTCGAGGCTGATGGCTCAGGAGGTGGCTGCCGCTACACTGTTCCTCAGTGGGACCCTCGGGTGAGGACCCGCGGTGGCTGGGGGATCAGGCCCCCGGTCCGAATGACACGCCCACCCACGCTGGGAATACCAGCGTACTCCTCTTTGGCCTGGTGGTTGTGGAGGGATGTTCCCACTTACCCCCCCACATGACAGGTCCTCTCCCTCCCATCCTTTCCGGCAAGGCAGGAAGGTGGGTGATGCTGCTGATGACAACCTCCTTTGGGCACTTGTGCAGCAGCTCAGGAACTGTTTCACATATAGTTCAGCCACACGGTGCCCCCATCCATCGCAAACGCAGAGCCCTCTGAGCAGGGGGGAATGGGTCACTTGACTGATGTCCTTCCCGCAAAGGTAGGAAGGTGGCCGATGTCAGCTGCTGCTGCTGCTGCTGTCACGTTTCCGTCCGGCAGGAAGGTGTGTACTGTTAGCTGCTGCTGCTGCACTGTTCCTCAGTGGGACCCTCGGGTGAGGACCTGCGGATGCTGAGGGATATTCTCCCTCCCACTCCTCATGATGACAGGTCCTCTCCCACCCACTCCGGGAATACCAGTGCACTCCTCTTTGGCCTGGAGGTTGGGGGAGGATCTTCCCACTTACCCCCCACATGACAGGTCCTCTCCCTCCCATCCTTTCTGGCAAGGCAGGAAGGTGTGAGCTGCTGGCTGCTGCCACTGCACTGTTCCTCAGTGGGACCCTTGGGTGAGGACCTGCGGATGCTGGGGGATCTTTCCCCTCCCCTCCTCATGATGACAGATCCTCTCCCACCCACTCTGGGAATACCAGCACGCTCCTCTTTAGCCTGGAGGTTGGGGGGGGGGATCTTCCCACTTACCACCCACATGACAGCTCCTCTCCCTCCCATCCTTTCTGGCAAGGCAAGAAGGTGGGTACTGTCTGCTGCTGTCAAAATTTTCCTTAGTGGGACCCTGAGGTGAGGACCCGCAGTTGCTGGGGGATCAGGCCCCCATCCGAATGTCAAGTCCATTCCCACCCATGCCAGGAATACCAGTGTGCTCCTCCTAAGCCTGGCAGGCGGGCACATGGGAGGTGCCACCAGTGAGCGGCCAGACCCCCCACCCCCTGAGGGGAGGTGGCTCAATGCCGCCTCCCCGTGCCCGCTAGGCCTGGCAGCCGCCATCATCAAACACATTCCTGCCATCACAGGGAATACCAGCGTGAACTTCTTTGGCCTGGCGAGCAGGCACATGGGGGCTGCCGCCAGTGAGCGGCCAGACCCCCCGCCCCTGAGGGGAGGCAGCTCGATGCCATCTCCCTGTGCCCGCCAGGCCCAGCAGCCACCGCCAGTACCCACCTTCCTACATAGCTGGGAATACCAGCATGCTTCTTTTGGGCCTGGTGGGCAGGCACATGGGGGGTGCCACTAGCGAGCAGCCAGACCCCCCACCCCCTGAGGGGAGGCAGCTCGTCGCCATCTCCCTGTGCCTGCTAGGCCTGGTGGCCACCGCCAAAACACACCTTCCTACATAGCTGGGAATACCAGCGCTCTCTTCTTTGGCCTGGCGGGCGGGCACATGAGGGCTGCCACCGGCGAGCAGCCAGACTTCCTGCCCCCTGAGGGGTGATGGCTTGACACCACCTCCCCGTACCTGCCAGGCTCGGCAGTCACCCCCAGTACACACCTTCTGGCCTGTGCTGGGAATACCAGCGTGCTCCTTTTTGGCCTGGCAGGTGGGCACATGGGGTGTGCTGTTGGCAAGCGGCCAGACCCCCCACTCCCTGAGGGGAGGCGGCTCGTCGCCATCTCCCCATACCTGCCAGGCCCGGTGGCCGCCGCCAGTACCCACCTTCCTACATAGCTGGGAATACCAGTGCACTCCTTTTCGGCCTGGCGGGCAGGCAGATGGGGGGTGCCGGCAGGAAACGGCCAGACCCCCCGCCCCCTGAGGGGAGGTGGCTCATCGCCATCTCCCCATGCCCACCAGGTCCAGCGGCCACCATCGACACCCTCCTTTTGTACACTGGGCCAACGTCAACCAGTGGTGCTAATTGTATCGAGTGGGAGTTTCCTGGGGCCTTGGATTGGGGAGGGTATAACTCCAAGATCCCTTTTGCAATCTTGTCCAAACTTGGATGATGGCTATAGGAGAGCGTGCAAAAGACTCCCCTGGAATATGGGCTGTGTAAGTGCCAGGGGGGCCGTTCCTTGCTCAACGAACCACGAATCGGTTTGGTAACAGGAAATGTTCATTGCGGTTCGCGATCTCGGGATCGTCGTCGGCACCGAACCGTGAACCGCTGGTTCATTAAATTTTTTGGGTTCGTGCCCGTGTCTAGTGGTAATACAACAGAACAAAATGAAGTATCAACATCAGCCACCTAGCTGGTGCAGAAACTACCTAGCACAAACACAGTCAGCCACACCTGGCAATAGCAAGCAAGACACAGACATACACAGCATGTTTACATTGCGTCCTCCCAAGAAAGGCCTCAGAAAGCAAGAAGAAGGGTTATTCGGTCACCCACCCAAGTTCGTCTCTCTCTGCAGCCACTACTGTCACTGGTTCGGAGGAGCCTAGACGCAGAGCTGCAGCTTCCCTGTTCATCACTGGCCCTCCTGTTCCCTCAGGTTCTGTAAAGAAGACAAGCTGAACATCATCAATACATCAACAGTATGCAGTAGCTTCATTTTTGGTATTTCTGTGGGGTTACTTCCAGTTCTGCTTGTTTATTTCCATACATTAACACATACTACTCAATCTCTACTATCCCTAACATCTCTCTTCCTGTCCCACTGACAAAAGAATATTTTTAGTACCCCTTTTCTTAATTTTCTGCATAGAATTGTGCCAAGATCCAAGGGGTGTTCTGGCATATTAAATCACCCACCAACAACAGACTGCATGCTAAAGCACCCCCCATCACACACACAACAGCAACAATAAGAAGTATTAAACCAACCACCAACAACAGAACACAAGGAAAAACACCCACACACACACAACAGCAACAAGTATTAACCCACACAAACAACAGAACAAAAGCAAAAAAAAATCATGAGTGAACCCCCAACATCTTTTAAAATATTTAACTCTTCAAGAACAAATCCAACAGCATGTTAGAAAAAAACACAACAGTGAGCAACTCTGCCCCCACCCCATGCAATAAGCTGTAAAGATTTAAATGGAGAAAAAAAGCACAAAATAATCTTTAAAAGCCGCACCACAGAAAAGACTGAAAAATCAGAAAAATAAATTCAAAAGTTCACCTCCCCAACAGGACAACAGGAAGAAGAGAATAAAACAACCAGCACAAGAAGGGGACTTTAACTCAAAGCCTATGCATGCCCTCAAACAAAAGTCCAAAGAAAATAAACTTTACATTAAAATTGAAAAGGGACTTGAAATAATAAGCCAAGTCCCTTACTCCCCCCCACCTACAACCCCCCACCAGGCCAACCCACTCCCACAAAACCATTAAAATAGTAAAACCTTAAACTTTTAAATATAACAACATCACATCAGTCTGAAGCTAGATCTTCCACGGATGTTCTCGCCTCAGATCTCCAGGCAGCAGCAGTTCCTCAGATAGTCCAGACAGGCAGTAATCCACAAGCCAGAGCCTCCCAGAGCAGCCAGAGGCCTGCAGCTCACAGCACACTCCAGAAATCTCACTGTAAAATCAAGTCTGCTGCTGAGCCCAGGCCTGCTTTTATGTTCTTTCAAGAATTTGAAAAAGGCTTTCTATCAAAGAATCATTGTAATTGTGCTTGCTTCAGCAGCACATATATTAAAATTGGAATGATACAGAGAAGATTAGCATGGCCCCTGCGCAAGGATGACACGCAAGTTTGTGAAGTGTTCCATATTAAAAAAAAAAAGAACGACTGTAATTGGCCAGACAGTTAGAGCGTTCCAATGCCACATTCCATTGGTCAGTGACAGCTGCCTCACTCCCCCCTCCCTCATTCCCTTGCCTCCTTTTGCCTGGAAAAACACAGGGGGAAAAAACAAGCTTTAAAATGACTGGTGCTGTGATTCAGGCATACCCGAATAATTCTGGAATTATTTGGGTATGCCAAATATAACTGAATAATATTGGCAAGACATGATTTGGGTAAATATTTGGCTCAGTGATACCAAATCACACATCCCTAGTTGTGGGTATACATTTATTTATTTAGTAAGTTTGGGGGTATTTCTTAAAAACATAAGGTTTACTTTAAATGAGCAAAGGATGCTTCTTCAGGCCTACTTACATACGTATTGTCATATGCCAGTGTGGTGTAGTAGGTAGAGTGACAAACTAGGATCTGAGTGACCCGGTTTAAATCCCCTGCTCTGCCATGGATACTTATTGAGCGACTTTGGGCCAGTCACATACTCTCAGCCTAACCTACCTCACAGGGTTATTGTGAGGACAAAATGGAGGAGAGGAGAATGCAATAAGCCACTTTGGGGAGAAAGAGGGGGTATAAATGAAGTTTTTTTTAAAAGTCAAAATGAGCACAGCCAACTTAAGCTCAAAATGAATTAAAATATGCTGTACCAGAATACCAGGAACTGCTTTATACTGAATCAGACCGTTTGGTTAATCTATTCCAATGTGATATATTCTGGTTTGTTCAGGCCATCCAGTGTCAGGGGTAGTGCACATACCATAAAAATGAACAGCAGCAATTCCTTTTTGAGGGACTGCACTTGGGGCACAAAGGGAGTAGAGAGAATTTGTGACACTAGCCCATCCTGTCCATTTGGAATACACAGCACCATCTGGATTCTTTTGTTAGCTACACTCAAGTGGGCTGGTATGTTGAACTGGCACAGAGATGAACGAGTAAAAACCCTCACAAAATGCATTCCCAGCCCTTAAGGGTGGTACTTCTGCTCAGCACTTCAGAGGTTGGCAAAGGAAAATGCTAAATACGTCCTTTGCCCAGCTCTCCAAGGCCCAGCACTGTCACCCCATGATACTTCTGTGGCCACCGCTCACTTTGATTCACTCATTATTTGCTGTAATGACTAGGTCAGGGCCACTGACTTTACTCTTAGAGGAAATTGCATAGATAGACATAAGATGGTTCTATGCAAAATAATGACAAGGGAACTATCAACTGAGAAATCAGCTCCACAGAACAATACTGCCTGACTGTTGAGCTAGAACAGGTCATCTCGTCTTGAATCTCAGCCACGTAGTACTGTGGTATAATTGCCCCATAGTGCTGACTGGTCATCTAAACCCAATGTTGGGCAGTACAGTACAGAAAGTTGTTTTTTAAAAAAATTTCCTTTATGGTGGAATTTTGGTGTACAGTTGTAGTTGAGGGATCTGTGTCTCATGACCTACACCTACACCCCTGATTTCACATACTCCCCAACAGCCCACTCAAGAACACTGTGAATAGTTAGGTCTTCACAACATAAAGAGTCTTGCAAGAGGGTGATTGAAATCACAGGAAGAAACACTGTTCCTCCACTCCTAAGTAATTTTCTAACCATGAGTCTTTTAGCTTGGACTGATGTATGTGCTGGGGGTATAAAATAAGGAGTACATGCCTCATGGTGTACGTCCTTCAGTTCCTAACTTTCCCCTTCAGGACATTATAAACATAGGACTAACATATCATGGGAAAAGGCAATTATATTTTGACCCTCAGCCGCTGGAAAATCATATCTGTTTAGTCTGCATAGCTATGGCTCCTTCTCTGCATTGCCCCATCCTGGCTACTATTACCTGGTTAAAGTAAACTGCAGAATTAAAGTAAACTGATAATAGATGGACATTTTCCATACGCACACAGCTCTCATATGTACTCTGAACATTAGTCTTGACTGGGCTGCTTGGAAGAGGGATTGATTCGCACAATTACTCAACTGTAATTTATCCATTAATTGATTAAAATTGTATGACATCTACTTTTTAATGAGACAATATCCCTAGGGCATTTAATAATAATATTTAGAAATAGCCTTATAATCTCCAAGTCCATTTAGGTAATTTTATTTATCATTTTTAGGTGCAATTACACTTTCTTACAATGTCAGAAAGAAAGCTCTTATGAAACCTAGAACGTTTTCTCTCTCACACACCCCTCTTCTATCCCTCCAGAAGGTTTGGAGTGGAAACTGTTAAAATCAAAGCCGTATGAGAGGTCCAAAAATGTACTATTTATGCTCCTTTGAACATCATTCCAGACCTTTTAACATGCTTCTCCCAATTAAGTTGTTCAGGCCACAGATCTAAATAACTGCCTGCGATGGTTGCCAATTGATTAATTCCCTAATGATGGATTGAAGCTACTGTTTTTGTTTCTTAATCTTCTCTTCTCCATTAACAGCAAGTCATTCACCGAACGTTTCTTTCAAAAAAATAAGTAAACAATCTGAAGTAGGGGGGAGCAATTTGCATGTGGATTTACCGCAAAATGATGTTTTGATTGGTGTTAATGATACAGTTATTTTGTTTTATCATATTTGTATAGCCCCAACAGTGTGCTATGCTACTGTGCAAATCTAAAGAGTCATTATTAGGGTTTAATCTTACAAAAATGTTTGGGATTTAAACACAATGTATGAGCCAAGGTAATCCCTAGGAACAGCATGGAAAACCTGAGTTCCCATACCTGCTTAGCTAAGGATTCATTGCGTGGCTTTAGACTAAAATGGGAATAATGGCCAATTGTAATTGCTGCCAGGAGGAAGGCTTTCAAAACACATTGCATAATATATATGAGAGAGAACCCCATAAAATTGGAGGGGGGTAGTGAAAATCCTGCCCCACAAACAGAGGTGATGGGAGGATAAGCTATTCTTTCTCCACCAAAGTCACCATGAACATTTCTCTCAGCCCAATTTTACTTTCCATCTGTCTTCAGGAGGCAAAGGGAGATAAACACTGTGAGACAAAATTTGGACTCCAAAGGCAGCATGGTCTCTGGGTCCAACTCCTTCTCCCCCCATCCCCCTTATATAGTGGTTGCTTTGGAGATGAAGACAAATCAGCTTGTCTTTGTTCACCTCAAGGCAACTGGTGTGTGTGTTTTGGGCGGCTGAATTGCAGTTCCTTCAATGACTGAGAGTAACAAGCTGTGCTCACTTTTCGCTACCAACAATTCATCCAACCCCTGCCCCTGCTCAGGGCCAGCATCTGTTTGCTGCCCTCTGCTGAGAGGGGATCCTCCTTGGTAGCTGAGGGAAGTTAACATGTGCCACTGATAGCTAGGGTTAGCAGGCGGGGGGTGGCCACTGGCATACGGGGAGCAAACTGTATATCCCATCCAGCTTGAGAAGAGAAATCTTGCACCAATGCTTTGATGCAAAAACCACTGGACATTTTGGATATTTAAAAACATTACACTTAGTACAAAGCCAATTTTGGTGGCCAGCAATGAGAAAAGACATTTCTCAATACATATCCTCCTGCCCAGTATGCATAACGGGGAAATCAAGGAGGGGAAAAACCCCAGGACTATTGCAACCATTAGAAATCACAGCCCATGGTCTAGGGGGAGTTTCTAGACCATGGGCTGATAGCCAGGGTTAGGGAGATGAGGTTGTTAAACTCTCATTTTTTCCTGAAAGAACGGGCAGTTTTTACCATCAGTAGACATCATACTCTTCCCTGCTCCTCTCACAATCTGGGCTTCTAGTACATTGAATATAAAAGACTTATATATTCTATTACCTTTTTATCCCTCCTGTCCTCCAAGGACCTGAGGGCAGCAGGCCTGGTTCCCCCTACTCCACTGTATCCTCAACAACATTCTGAAATAAGTTAATCTGAAAAAGAGTCACTGTTACAAGATCACAAAGTATGCTTTATCAGATGGTTTATAGGAATTTGGACTCACATTTCCCAGATTTTAGCCTGATACTCTATCTACTACACCAAAGTTTAATATTCATAAAGATTAAGGATGTGCATTCAGATATGAATGAATCAAATAAATAATGAAAAAGCATTCTGAGTAATGTTATTATTATACCATGCACAGTACTAAAACATAGTGCTGTTCCTAAGAGACAAGGTCTTCAGGGCCTTCCTGTAGTTACAAGGTTCGTTTGGGATCAGCACTACTTATAATCTATGATTTATTACATATAACTTATGTGTGCTTTTAATCTGGAGAAATGTTTATTGTTTGCTAAAAAACCCTTTTCTGCGTGCAGCAGGAATGCTTATAAGCCTCTTATAAATGCATTTTAAGGGTGAGCATATGCTTGGAAGCCCTGTAGGTCTACTGTGTTATAATGGAGAGTAGCTTTTATGAGTAAGGGAAATAGAGGATGTTGCATAGGAGACCCCGTGACAAGAACAAAAGAAATCTGGAGATGCCTGGCATTTATATTTCCAAATAAATTAGGAGACAAATAAAGATTGATTATTTTCATTCAGATGGCCAGTTTTAAAAATCTGCTGATATGAAAATAAAGCCAACAATGAATGCGATATTTTAAAAAAGATATATCTTATGTTGTCATCCAGTATTGGCTGGAATTATTTTTTAACCGTTATTCTTTTCCTTTGGAATGTTTATCATGTAGATAGATGAAGCATAAACCACAGAATACAAAATATCATAGCATCTTTAAACTGCTTACTGTATCCTTTTCCTTCTAAAACAGAATTTGGCAGAACTTGCCAAATTATGCCAGCTGAAAACTGGTGTCCCTTTTCTCCAGAAAGGAAAGGAGATGTGAGATGCAGCGCTATTAATGTAGAATATCTCTAAAAAATGTAATTTTAACTGTTCCATTGATTTCATTGAAATGTGATTCCAAGTAAGAATATTAGGATTCCATCTGTTTGCATGAGCGCACAATTGTCTCACTTGTTAGAATTTTCTGGCATAGTAAGCAGAAGACCCAGGGGGAAATTGGGGGATGATGGTGACAGCATAACATCACTTCCGGGGAAAACCTGGCAGCGATGTCATGCCTTACAAGGAATCACCAGAAACTCTCTTGTAAAAATATAGTGTCTGGCAATTCCTAGACATAACTGATGTCGCTTCGAGGAAAGAGGAGCTGGGGCTGGGAATCTCCTGACCCTATTGGGAGGCTGAATTTAGCCCATGATGTATTTTTAAAAGTTTGTTCATACTAGTTCCAGTTTTCTTGACATCTAATTCCTGGATGTATTCATATTTTAATACCAGAGAAGAAATATTAATGTGCCTCTTTTCAATTCTCTTCCATTACATCATTTCTGATAGTATATGAGAGCCCTCTGGTGGCTTATCTAACTCTGATATATTTGCATTATAAATTATAATCTGTGTATCAGAATAGGCTAATTGGTCTATTATGTGGAAGGGAACCCCACATCCTTTTGATGCTCTGTAATACCAGTGCTTCTGTTACACTTCTGGCGCTGTAGTGGAGACATGTAGGAAAGAAAGAATCCATCATTCACTAGTAGCCCAGCACCATAATCGGTAGTTCACCAACCAATGTGATTCATTGTTTTGCGGTAGAAAAAACAATCTAGTCTTTTATCTGTTCTTGTCATTTGAGCCAAATTCACATTACTTCAGTACCTGAAGCAGAACAGTTCACTGTGCAAGTTCCCATAACTGTGTCCCATTCATGTCCTGAGGCAGAGATGCACATACATTCTCCATCTCAGCCTAATGCCACATCCTTTTCCATACAATGTGGAAGTAATATTTACCTATTTCACAGAGCTACTAAGAGACTACATTAATTAAATGTTTACAAAGCATGTTGAGATGCTTAGGTGAAAGATGTCATAAATACAAAATGTTATTATGTCAGATCTCTCTCTCTCTCTCTCATGCATACTGTATACACACAATAAAAATGTAGTGGTCTAAAATAGAGATGGGCACAAACAGCAATACGAACAAAAAAAAAGGCCACAAACAGCCCAATCTGCTGTTCGCGAACAAGCTGTTCGTGAAGGCCCATTCTAAACGAACAGGTGGTTGTTGCAAGACTTGTTCATTGCTGTTCCTCTTGCTGTTCATCAAGCCAGACAGTCTGGCACCTGCAATCAATTCCCTTGGCAATTTAGGCATAGATTGTCTGAACTCTGTCTGAACTCCTGCTGTTGCCCTGGAAACCCCAATCTAAGCCCAATTTAGCTTGATAGGCAGGTCTTCCTTTCAAGTGTGGAGCTCCACATTTGTTACAGCAAGGGAGCAAAGAGCTGAGGGGAGGGAGGCTCCCAGCTCTGGTTTTGCAGACAGTGGAGAGGGAGAGAGGCAGCTGCTGTTGGCATTTTGATAGAGAGTGCATTGGAGCTTGAATTTTCTTTGTGTGTGGTGGGATAGGGATCTACCCCTTCAAGTTCCAGTGCTGCTGCCAGGCTCTGGGCCAAGCTATTATTTATTATTGGTACCTTTCCTGGTGCCTGCTCAGGTAAGGTTTCTGGGAGTGGTGCAGTAGGGATCTTGACTTGGATGATGGCTGGAGGAGAGCCTGCTGGCCCCCACGAACAGCCAACCACGAACATGTTTGTGAACAGGTCCATGTTCATGGTTGTTTGTGAGTCCCTGTTCGTGGATGGCAACGAACAACAAACATCATGTTTGGGGTTTTTTCTGTTCGTGCTCATCTCTAGTCTAAAATCACAGTGATTAAGGAGGTTAATTGTCTCTCCAGCAACTTGTGGCCTAATGTGTTAAAGATAGGGAAAGTGATTCATAGTGAAACCTATATTCTCAGTCATGAAATATAAATTAAAAATAATTCTATTACAGCAGAATACTGGCATTGTTACATTCATAATGGATATCACACACATCTCTCCCTGCTCTCACTTCCAGGCAAATAATGTTAGAGAAACTATGGCAGTATTTTTCTTCTAGGTGTAATAATCTGTCAGTATCAAATTCTCTTAGTCAGTAGGGAGCATATAGTGTTGATTTACTGAAAATCTTGGATTATGCCTGCTCGGTGGTGAGTGTAGATTTAAGAGGGGAGAGGTAAGGGGTCTTCAAAAGGTGAAGAAATAACACAAAATGAAGCCTAGCAAGGAAAAAAATAGCTTGTCAGTTAAGATACAGTACAGTAACCTATGCTTCTTGAATAAAAACCATGGCATACACAGACTCAAAATACTACATACTGTACATTTTACAACCTATTCAATTATATCTTAAACTGCACAGCATTGAAAATACTTGAATGAGAGAAATCTTTATACTTGCCAAAAGGAGGGGGGTGAGGGGAAGAAAGAAACATGCTAGATATTTTTATTTCCCAGCACAGGTATAATTTCAATTTCAGGGACATGAAATTAAGTTGGCTAGGCTGTTAAGAACAGACATGTTTAAAAGGGCCAAAGCTCTACTTTCTAGTATGGTAATCTACTCTGAATTTCATATTGAAAATGTTATCCAAGAAGTAATGATGAAAGAGTGTTGAAGGTGACTCAGCTCATTGAGAGCTTGTTCATATTTTATACGAGAGAAAGTAGCATGTGATTTGTACCTCTTTTTATCTATTAATTAGAGATGAGCATGAACCAAAATACGAACCAAAGATCGTGGCGAGCCAAGCCGGTTTGTGGATCGTGAACCGGTGGTTCATCAGAGCCCATTTCTGATTAATTGCCATGAACTTTAGGCTGGTTCATTTGGTTCATTTTTTGATTCATTACTGCAGACATCCTGGCGCCGATCAATCAGTTTCCTAGGTAACAGGGAATGGATTTCCTGTAGACCTTCTGCTGACCTGGGCCTTCTGCTGGCTCGGAAATGACCTTCTGCTGACCCGTAAGTGATGATTTGCTGACCTGGATGTGACGTTTTCACAAACCAAATGAACCGGTTCATGAACTGGGGCAGGTTCGTGAAAGTTTGTGGTTCATGAAATGTGACGAACTACGAACCACACAGTTCATTTTTTCTGGTTTGTGCCCATCTCTACTACTAATGTGTTAACAATGGGTTACTGAAATTGCCTCACACTCCTACCTGCACGACTGTGAATGCTTGCCAATGTACTGCGTACAGAGCAGTAAGACAAACCCTGAGGGTCTTCAGGCACAGTCAAAGCAGAGTAAGGCAAGCAGAAGGCCAGAAGAAAGGAGTCAAGGTAGTTAGCCTGACAGCAGCCTGGCATTCTCTGTACAGATAACAGGCCCAACATCTACTAGGTAAGCAAATTGCAGTTTCTCTTTTTGGCCAGCTGCCCCAGTAGTGCAGCTACAGCAAGCCAGTGGATCCCTCTCTGAAATGGTGCTGAGACAGCACCATTATAAGTTACTTCAGTTTCCTACAGTCCTTAGCTGAGAACACCTACCATATTACAGAAGTATAAAACTTTCTCATCTACAGATTATTTTTTCTTAGGCTGCTGCTAAATTCAAGAAAAAAGGGAGCCCATGCAGTCTACACTTCAAGTTCTAGCTAATAAACAGAACTAACGAAGCAGAGACTCCATCCCATGAGACTAAACCAACTAAAACACATATGGAGGGGGGCAGACTGTTCCATTGTAATTTATACAATAAATATATCACAAGAAATAACTTTTCTGAATTCCATACTAGGCTGGTTCAAAATATGATCCACATATAACCAAACTAAGCTATATACTAAACCTGCCCATCTGTTTAAGATGAAAGTGTTCATGTTTCTTCTCAGATAATTATTGTATCAATGCTGCCTTTTATATATCATATACATATATATACAAGATCGCTACAAACAAGGGCCCTTTTCACACTGCTTACCTGCTGCCGCAACGTTGCAAAATATCTCACAAAAAACACGGAAGATAGCGTCTTCTCACGAGAGTTTTGCGCCATGTCGCTCAACACTCTTGCGAGAAGACGCTATCTTCCGCGTTTTTTGCGCGATATTTTGTGATGTTGCGGCAGCAGGTAAGCAGTATGAAAAGGGCCAAGGTCTGAGAAGTACACTGCAGTTTTGCCTGTATGAATTGGGATCTCATTTCCAGCATCTCCCTAGAGAGTTACCTGGATAAAACATGAAACTAAATTGCTCACTATGTTTGCAGGAGCTTTGAGGTCTGGATGGTATCATGTATACCCCAGGATATACAGATTCATATGCTTCATGACAGTTATAGCTGAGCTCTTAAAATAATCTTAGATACAACTTTTCCTGCCTCCTGCCCCCTCACTGTGGAAGTTGCTTTTGCACAGACTTTATGCACAGGCAAGAAACACTGATAATGGTATTTGGCTTGGCCCCAATGCTGGCTCAAGAGTGTTAAATGCCCCAATTCATCTATCCTATATGCTCTTGCATTGGAGCACACATAGTGACCCTACTTCCAGGTATATTGTAAGATTTAAGTGTTCATGTTGCTAATAGGGTTGCCAGCTCCAAGTTGGAGAATTCCTGGTGATCTGGGGGGTGAAACCTGGAGAAACCTGGAGGAAGTGGGGTTTGGGTAGGGAAAGGACCTTGGCATGGCATAATTCCATAGAGTCCACCCTCCAAGGCAGCCATTTTCTCCAGGTGAACTGATCTCTGTGGCCTGGAGACCAGTTGTAATTCAGGGAGCTCTCCAGCCACTACCTGGAGGCTGGCAACCCTAGTTGCTAACCATTTTACAGATGCAACCCTTTACATATTATATTAGTATATCATAATCTCTATAGAATTTGGCCCTAACTCATTCAGCAATACCAAGAGGAAATTATTTTCTTTGTAGCCTTGGAGAAAGGAATTCTTTATTTCTTTGACTGAACACTCCTTTCATGGAATATCTGTCCTTTTTTCTTTTTGTCCTTTGGGCCTAGCAAATGCAAGAATCCTAATAAGTAAGTAAGAGATCTGTTATTTTGCCTTTTGTTAGAGAAAGAAATTGATTTGGTCTACTGTCCCTCAGCAGCAGCGATTTGGGGGCCATTTCATCTGCAGCAGGATGGAAAGGCAAGAAAGTTGCACTCTACAGATGGAAATCCTTCCCCCAAGGGAAAATTCTGGTGGCAACTTTTCACATACTTTCATTGGATTGGATAGAAAAGTAGTAAGGCTGCCTAAGTAAAGAGGCAAGTTGTTTTAATAATTTCGAGTAGGGGAAAAAGACAGTGTTGTTCTATGGGCTGCATTAATGTGCTCTCATTTCCTCTGAGATGACAAGCAGTAAGTGGTATAAATGCGGGTCTTTGACAACTGTGGGAAATGGCTCTCAGTTTTTGTCTGGCACAAGCAGCCCATGTGGATTAAGTGGAGGGTGCTGTGCAGATTGCCAGCCTCCTAGCTGCCGTCCTGCAACCTTTCAGTCATGTCATGACAAAGTGAATTTTTAAAAAGATCTGACTACTAGCAACAGCATGGGCTAAATTATAAACAATAAAATAGCCCTAGGAACATGGAAAGCATCGTGTTAATGCAATGCTTTCCTTTAATTTAATGAACTAAGAGGCGTGACCCATTGGCAGCTATATTTGAAATCCACAACTCTTCTCAGGTTCAATAATTGCAAAACGAATAACGGGGCTTCATTATATTTCCAACGAGGTTTCTTTCTCTTTAAAAAGAGAGCTGGCTTGGTCTGCTGCTGCCTCCGTCGCCTTTATCAGCTGTGGTGCTGTTAGTGCTTGATGAAACCTCATACCAATCTCAGTCCCCCATGGTAACCCAGAAGCTATCCACTGAGAGTAGCAGCTCTTAGTCATTTTAATTGCCCAGGATTGCTCTGTGACGATGGCCAGTTTCTCATGTCTCTCAAGGAAATCCAACGAATTCCACGAACAATCTGGCATTCTGACAGTTCTGAAATATGAATATGGAGATGGCACTGTGCACTGCAGTGACTGCTCAAAGTCCCCGACAGTAAAAGATGAGCTGCCCCCGAAACAATTCCAGGGCACAGAGCAAGTCACAGAAAGTCCATTTTCTGTTCTAGAAAACAACTCATTAATAAATCAGGCCAAATAAGGCAAAAAGTGAAAAATAGATTTCATCACTTAGTGCTAAGCTTTTATTAAAGCGCTTTCTCTTTCACATACAGGTCCACAGTACAGTATCTCCTTTCTGTGAACCTCAAAGAATATGCTGGAAATTGAATCTAATGAAGACACTGAAGAGAAACACACCAATGATACCACATTACACATCTTCTTATGATTTTTAATTCTTCAGAACCCAAAGTGCAAGGCATGGAACCAAGAGTGTGTGCTCATTTTACATTCTTAGTTTCTAACCTAGATCAAAGGACTTACTGCACAAAGGACGTACAGCACAAGACCAGGGAAGTTCAGCTTGATGAAACCCACACAACTTGTGACCCTCTCAACCAAAGCTGCCTCTTAGCCATCTTTGGGGGCCCACCAAAGTTTATTTATTTATTTACTTTATTTGATTAACTGTATAGTCCACTCTCCCCACAGGTGGGATCAGAGCATGTAACAACATGTTTAAAAGTATAAAACCATATTAACAAGATAAGATAGAAATACATTTAAAGTTCAATACAGCAATACAACTATCCAGCCCACATAAGCATTTCCCAGGGAGTGGGAGATAGCAAATTATTTAAATTGAATCAGCAGAAACTGGGGGTGAGGGTGGTTCCAATCCTCCCCCCAAACAGAAGGCCAGCTGAATAGCTCACCCTGGCATCAACTATAACCATATGACTGGTGGAACATCTCCATCTTACAGGCCCGGCAGAATGATAACAGATCCTGTTGGGCCCTGATCTCAACAGACAGAGAATTCCACCAGGTTGGTGCCAGGAATGAAAAGGCCCTGGCCCTGGTTGAGGCCAGGAAACATCTTTGAGTGCCCTCTGGAGAACATATGGTGAGAGGCAGTCCCACAGATATGTTGGTCCTGTCAGCGCTAGCCGTTGCTGCTGCTGGGCGGGGCACCGGTTGGGCCGGCCCTGATGTCAGAGGGGTGCCAGGGATGCTGCAGGACCCTGCTCTGTGGAAGGAGGGGCGGTATACCTCACCCAGACTCCCTCTCAGTCCACTCACTGGCCTGCTCAACCTGGTCTGCTCACCCTCTGCAACCTCCACCCTCTCCTCCTCCAAGCCTCTATCCTTGCACTGCTCCACTCCACCTCCACACCATCACTCCTTACTCACACCCACCAGCCCAGTGCTCTGCCGACCCATCCTTTATAGGGCCTTCTCACCCCACCCTCCTTGGCCTCCCAGCACTGGCCTGGGCTGTGTTAAGCTGCCGCAGCTGGGGTAACTGGCTTGGCTGCGTAGGTCAGCAACAGCTGCGTCTTGTTGGCTGGCTGCCAGGCCTCTCTGGCTGAGCTGATTGCTGAAGGCAGGTCCAGCTGTGGCCCCTTGGCTGGTTGCCCAGCTTTTCCAGTAGAGTGCCTTCAGCAACTCCACCTGGAGGGTCTTGGCTCTTAGCAGCTCCTGAGCCAGGTTACTGTTCTCAAGCTGGGGCATAGGCTTGGGTGTGGTCCTGGGCTGTTGGGGCTGTTGCTCCTTCTCTTCAGGTAAGAACTCTGTTTGGGCGACTGCTGGGTCCCTAATCCCACTGTTCTTGCCCCCTTCCTCTGCTTTGCCTAGCCCCCTGTCCTCTCCCTGGAGGGTGGGACTAGCTGGCCTCCCCTTGCCCCCTCTAGCCTTCTGAGGCTTTGGAACTTCTCCCCTTCCCCCTAGCACAGGCAGGTTCTGGCTCTGTTTGCTGGCCAGGGCGGTTGAACTGCTGTCTCCTGGCTGCCTCCCGCTGCTGCCTTCCGGCAAGTCCGGGGGCTGGGCTGCTGACCCCAGACAGGTCCCAGTCCACTAAGGGCTTTAAAGGTTATATATTATTTATACGGTACCTCTATAAAGATAAGCCTCTGGTTTTGCAATTCTGGTTGTAAAAAACAGGATGGTTGTCAGGCATGAGCTGTTGTGAGACAAAAGAAGTCACCTGAGGGACACTGGTGAGACAAAAGAACTCACCTGAGGGACACTGCCTCTTGTTTAAAAGGGGCTGTTACCTGTGCAGCTTTTTGTGCATCTTAACACTTTGATAAATCATGACACCTGATCAGGACTTCTTGTGATGATCTATCATTTATCAGGGCATGGTACTGACTCTCTAACATCCCAGTTCATGCTCCATTTCCATGTTAATAGGACCTTTCTGATTTAACTATGCTATTCTTTATACCCAACTCTTTTTTTAATATAATTTTTTATTTCAAAGCGTTAATATACATTACAGAAGATAAAGATTTTAAACATTTAAACATTTACAACGAGTGTTTGATTATTTAACAGGCTATAAATATACATACTATAATTTGGTAATTAGGTAATTCTTTGGCATTGTGGATAGGAGGACAAGTTGAATATTCTATTTTTAGTGAATTAACCTAGTTCTCAGGCTAAAGAGTTGACAGAAAAGCTGATTTTATTGGTAGTGTATCGCTGTTTGAAAGAAAATCGAGGAATGGGAACCATTTTCAATAAAAGTAGTTGTTTTGGGGTAAATTTCCTCTGCCTGAAGTTTGTTATTTTCTCCATTATGAATTGATCCCATATTTTGGTATATCAAGTAGTCAGATTTTGAGATTTCCATTTAGTTGCTATTGCTGTTTTCACTGCCACAAAAAGTGCTACAATTAATTCTTGCTTGATTGGAGGAAGGACATAAAATTGCTATTGATTTAGAAAAAGGATTTCTGGTTTCATTGGGATATTGAGGTCAGTTATTCGTTTGGTGTGGTCTAGAATGATTTTCTAAAATTCTTTAATATATTTACATGTCCACCAGGTGTGTGCATAAGTACCAATCTCCCTGCATTAATGTGGGGGGGGGGGGGTGAGATACTGTTGATTATTTTATATGTTTGCAATTTTGTGGAAATTACTGGTGAAGAAATCGGGTTTGATGACCATATTTTTTCCCATTGCTGATTTGATAATGAGACTTCACAGTCCTTTATACCCAACTCTTCATCAGATCTATTACCTATAGCTGATGCACCTGAGTCCTGCACATTATACCCCTATGAAGATTGTCTCTTTCTCCATTCTGTAGGGAGAGCAGTTCTGTCTTACCTTCTTGCACAGCAAGCTGTGTAGGCTAAACATTTTTGATATGACACACAAGGATGCATTTCTCTGAGGCAGTGCAGAGGTGGATGAAGTTCATCATGTCTGTGGTAACTCTACGCAACCAAACATCAATTAAGAGTCTTATTTATTATGTATTTATTTATTATGTATTTATTTATTCTGTCTTTTCTGCACACATAGTTTTTGCCTACTCCATTTTAGTATCACAATAATCCTAAGAAGTAGGCTAAGCTGAGAAACAGTGACTGGACCGATCACCTAGGGAGCTTTATGGTGGAATGGGAATTTCATCTCAGGTATCCCATCTTAACCACTATAACATGCTGTCTCTAACTGAAATGTGCATGGGTGGGAGGGGTCTTGGATCAAATCCCCATTCAGTTTTGAGTAAAAACAACAACACAGTTTTTACCTTCCCTCGCAGGGTTGTTATGAGGATAAAGGCGGCTAACATCAGAGGCACTTTCCCTGAGTCCTTTGGAATTAGGGCCAGATGAAAACATGGTAAACAACTAACTTCTGTTAAGTCAAACCTCTTGTAACATCTCTGTCATATTTTGATGCTTTTCCCTTTTTTCCCCCTCCCTTATTTCCAGGAATAGAAAATATGCTTTCTTTTGTTAAAAAAAAAAAGTAATTACAATGTGAATTGCCTGGTGGGAAACAGTCTTTGATGAGGCATTTTTCCTGAACATGCACAGACAAAGGAAATGATTTCCTTACCAAGAGAAATCACTTCAAAGCTCTCAGGCCAGGCCTGAAACCAGCTCAGGTTTCCTTTCTGTTCAGCACAGTTTGGACAACAGCTCTCACAAAGACTCATACTCTTCAAGTCTGGTTTGAATTTAAGCCAACACTGAACTCAGAAAGAACAGACTCGCAGACCTACCTCCCTATGCCACACACACGCACTCTCGCCATCCACCCTGGCTCTTTGATTTTTTTAAAAAAAACCTTGTGGCATTCTCAACTATGGGTCTCTAATTCTTAGTGCTTTAGGCAGTGCTGTTGCCAGCTTGAAAGCCATTTCAGTCAGGATGTGTTGCTTTGACACCTCTTCCTCTTCCTTTCTTAAAAGTCTTCCTCTGTCAGAAAAGTACTTGGTTTGTCATTCTTCCCTCTCTGCCTCTCATGAAGGTAAGGTGGAGGACACTGTTTCTCAAGAGAATGAAATGGATTGAGATCATTTGCAAAATAACTGCTGGGATCCAAATATCTCTTTGCTGGTGTTGCTTACAGCCGTACCACCTGCAATGTTTTATGGGACAGCTTGGATAAACCCATACATGAAAGTGTTAGAAGAAGTGATTGTTTAAAACCAGTTTTCTCAGCTTTTTGCCATACCAAGAGGTTAAATTGCTTGAGAGAAAAAATAATAGGAATACAGGAAGTAGATCTGTATGGCTTTATCAATACTGAAAAAGGCCTAAAATGTATTTTGTTAATAATAGGTTCTCCAGGACTATTTAGAAACATTGTGATTCCTGTTAGAGCCTGTTACAGACAAACATAAATGCACGGGTGCAAACACGATGGATGTTGATGAGAGTCATCTTGACAGACTGACACAAGAAAACTGATTTCAAAAAATATGACTGACTTATGCATTATAGGTTCCAAGACACTCCCCTCTCCCCCAATAATGTTTGGACGTTGACTTCTACCTATCGTATTGGTGTGGCACCACCAGGAAGTGATTGTGAATGGCACGTGACAGTTTAAGATTTTTCTCAAGTGGTGCTTCACGTGTTCATAACGTTGAAGTAGTGTGATGTAGTGCTTAACGTGTTGGACTAGAACTGGGAAGATCTTAGTTCAAATCCCTCTTTAGAGCTCAAACAGACAAAACATCTTGTTTCACTCGAAAAATGGAAATTACAGGCCTGTGTAGCCTCAGTTTGCCTCATTGCCATGAAGGGAAGATAAGGTCTCTTTTCCTGGCACAGGATGAGCAAGGGAGATAATTCCACATACCAGAGACTGAAGAGTTATTCCATTTCTTTTCCTTGCACAGCCCAACAAGACATCTTGTCTTTTTGAAACCTCAGCCATGAAATTCACTGGGTAATCCTTTACTCTTTCTCAACCTAATTTACCTCAGAGGGTTGTTGTAAGTATGCAAAAAAGGAGACAGAACAATGTACCCTATCCTGAGATTCTTGGAGAAGGGATGTGGTATAAAACAGTTTCTATAGATAGTTGCCTCCTGTTGCTTCCAGGGTCCAAGACTGAGATATCCATCTGCCCAGCAACTTTTCTCTCTTCTGAGTGAGGTTCCTTCCTACCCTAATATCCAGGGCCAGCCTGCCCATTGAGGCCAGCCTGGCAGCTGCCTCAGGGCGCCAAGGCCCAGGGGGAGAGGTGCATGCCACAGAGCTGCCACCGCCAGCCAGGAACGCGTGCTGGTGGTGGCAGCATGGGGCAGCTGAGCGGGCAGCGTCCCGTTCAGTTGTTCTGCAGGCCAGGTGCAGCTGGTGGCCAGGATGGCTGGCTGCGCCTGGCCCACATAGCAACTGAATGGGAGGGCTGGAAGGCCCCCCATGCACACACCCAGCCCCTGCGTGATGATGTCACATGCAGTGATGTCATCACATAGTCTGGTGCATGCAGGCACCCATGCACAGAGGCAGCCCTTAAGCTGCCTCAGGTGCCGGTCCCGCTGGAGCCGGCCCTGCTAATATCCTTTACACTTTCTGCATCATTTAACATCTTTCTCATTCTCTGCCTATTCAAGTCCACAGACAAGTCCTAAACCATAGACAAGTCCTAGACCATGTAATCCATTTTGGCCATTTTGTTTCTTACATGGTTAAGTAAATATGTCTCTGAAACTTGAGGTAGGGGAAGGTATATTAGCAACATGTTTTGCTGGAAAAATATGTTTGCTATCCCACAGCAGAAGTCACACCTAATCTACCATTAAGATGTCTTCATCACCGTACAGCCTACTCTTCTAGAAGACTGGAAAGTTCCCCAAGGATGAAGCTCACAAGACAGTCAAGTTAACACCTCTAGAATCTGCTTCGTATAAAAATATGTTTCAACTTAACAAAGGCCACAAAGAAGCTGAAAGATGCACCTCTTTGTTCAAGCCTTTACATCTGTTTAAGCTGTGAATCCAAGGTTCCTAGCTGTCTGCTTAAATTAAAAGCTGTAGGCAACAAGGGACCATGACAGTTTGTTCTTGTTAGTGATAATCACTCAGCATAAGTCTCATAAAACAAAAGGAGAAAGTAATACAGGCAATGATTAAACTTTCCAACTTTTCAATAATAGTTGAAAAAATAGCATCTCAAACTATATTCAGATACATTAAAGGCAGCTGTATTACAGACACAGGTAACCACAAACACAAAGGACTAGTTGCAGAAGTAAATTAATATATTGTGAACATGGAGTGATGCAGGGTACAATTATGTTTCAAAGCAGGTGTAAGATTGGTTTAGCAATAGCGTTGGCGGTCCCCCCCCCTAAAATGGCAGCGAAAAAGCAGAGTCCCGCTTTGGGCAAGTCAATTTCAGCTGCCCTGCAGGGGAAAGGAGAGTCGCTCGAGGAATTAGTGAAAAGGTCAGTTATCGAAGCCATAAAGCCCTTTGTTGACAAGCTGAATGAAACAGATCAAAGGGTGGGCTTAATTGAGAGCGAAGTGAAAACCATTAAGGAAGCAGCGGGGGGGGGGCAGAGACGTCTGCCCGGGAAAATGCGTCACTCGTGAGGGCAACAAATAAAGAGTTAAAGCTGGTGGAGAACCAGCTGATCGGGCTACAAGTGGAACGAACACAGACAATTTTGCGCCTCCAGAACGTGAAAGAGGAGGAAAATGAGGATTTATGGGGTCTGACCTCGGAACTATTGGCGACACCCACGAGGGCAACTAAAGAAGAGGTAAAAAGCGCCATTTTGGAAGTCCGTCGGGCTTCTTCAAAATATGCAATGAAGCGTCAGCTGCCTCGCGAGATCATCATCGAGTTTTCATCTAAAAGGATCCGAGACACTATCCTATACAACTCATACAATGTGGATCTGGACTTTCTGGGTAATAAAGTCAAGATACTGAAAGACGTCCCATTTTTAGTTCGGAAAAGAAGATTTAAGTATAAAAAGCTCGCAGCTCTTCTGAGGGAACGTGGAATAAAGTACAAATTGCTATTTCCGGAAGGTATTTGGTTCAGTTACAAAGATCAAGCTTACAAGATAACATCAGAAGATCAATTAAGGGATTTTGAGGACAAAAATCAAGAATTTCAGCAAGACACCAAGCAAGAAGAAAAGGCGAAGTCTGAAGGGGGGGAGGGAACGAGCACTGTGGCTGCAGTTGCTCAGAGAGAATTGTGTCCGAGGCCCAGGGGGGGAGGAAGACTTAATTTGAATTGTAATTTGTATTTTGCAAGGTCAACCACTCCATCAATATTATACAAAGTTTTAATTCTTTAATAATGGCAGTATGAAGGGAAAGCATTATGTGTAGTGTAGTGTTGTTATATGTTGCTGTTTTTTTTTCTTTCCCTCCCCTGCCCCTCTTCTTTCCCCTTGTATTGTTAGTCAATGTAGTTAATAAAAAAAAAAAGATTGGTTTAGCAATAGCCTAATTTGTAACAGGACCATGTGTATTATGTCACATTTCATTCCCTTTTTAGAAGCTTTTGAAATATGAACTGAGTTTCATGAGTTGGCTGCTTGTTAAAGCAGATGAACACTTCACATGAAGCTGCCTTATAGTGTATTGGATCGTTGGTCTGTCATAGTCGGTACTGTCTTCTCTGACTGGCAGCACCTCTCATCTCAGGAAGAGATCTTTCACATCACCAACTGCGTGCATACTTCCCAACACAGCGCAACCGACTTGTGGTGACTCCAGCAAGTGAGAAGCAGAGATGGTTTTCCATTGCCTTTCTCTTCAGAGTCTTCCCTGGTGGTGAGATGCTAGGGAATGACCCAGGGACTTTCTGCATGCAAAACAGATGTTCTAACACTGAGCCATGGCAACTCCCCTTCACCATATGCGTAACACTAAATAGGCCCATGCAACACTAATTCATAATGGCCCGACACTCAAGTATCTGAAGGACTGCCTCCCCCATATATGCCCAGTTAGGTCATCTAGTCCTATTAGCAAAGGACTTAACTATATGTTACAATGGACATGAATTGTGTTGGAAGTCCCCTGACATGACTCACAACTATGTACACATAGGAGGACTCACCATTACAAAGTGCTCCTCTGCTTGGTACATCTCTGAGTGCCACAAGGCAGGAAGAGAGGTTTAAGGGTTCCATTCTGTACCATTTTTGCAAGTAGAAACAGCTGTCAGGGGCCCTATTTGCCCCTTCCTTGAGCTCCACCTGTCCTGCAACCTTCCCCTCTTGGAGGCAAGTGAAAACCACTTTGCCCTGTGCTAGAACTTTCTCTGTGGCAGCCCCACTTCTTTGGACTGTGCCGACATATGAGGAGCGGGCATCTTCATATTTGCTCTCCTGCAGGACTGCCTGCAAAATAGAACTGTTTCATTGAACCTTTAGTTGATTAAAAACCAGGTAAACAGTTTAATCACATTTGTATTTAATATTAGCGTAAACCACTTATAGTAGAAAGGAAAGCTGACTTTTGAATGATTTTAATCAATAAAAAATGCACCAGTTTTAATTTTTTGAACTGGATCTGCCTGTTTAATCATTTGGTCACATGAAAGTCTGCCATTTTTTTTATGGAGTATTCACGGTATAAACTTAGCGTTTATTTCACCTGTAAACCGATTTGGAATCCTTTCAGAAAATACATGGATAATTATGTCTTTCCTAATTGATGAAGGAGGTTATAACAGAATCTCAAGTGAAAATTGAAAATACAAAAGGTATTCCTGATACCTTTTAGCCATTCTCAGATTGTGGAAGTAATATGGGCAACTATTTCACAAACTCCTACTTACTTCAAAGACTTTAAATTAAATGCTATTTTTTAAAGATAACAAGCCTGGCAGATTTAATGCTGAGATGGCTTGTATTGAAAGCAGTGTGGAGGTGCACTGTCCCAATGGGATCTCTCAGGTGCATCATGCCTGAGGCACAGCCACATTACCTAACGAGGCACAAAAGCATGATGGGACAACATCCATTAGCACACCATGCATATACATGCCCAAAGGCTGATAAAGTTGCGAGGGAAAGCTAGGTTCCAGGGTTGTGGCTCCCTCCAGATTTCCATCTACTTAAGGAGAAACATAAAACATAGAAAGACAGAGCTGAAAGTTACCTCTAGAGTCATCTAGTCCAACCCACTGCACATCAGGAAATTCGCTGCTCTCCCCTCCACCTCCATAAGTGACCCTTTCTCTACACCCAGAAGAAGGCAAAAACCCTCCAGGATCCTCAGACAACCTGGTCTGGAGGAAAATTCCTCCCTGACCCCAAAGTGGTGATTGGTATTGCCGTGGACATGTGAGAAAGTGCCATAAGAGCCTACCACTAGCTCATCCGTTCATGCTATCCCAATCTGTGTACGTTCATATTTGGTCATAAAATCATCATTGCTGTCAGGTAGCCATCTAGCCTCTTCTTAAATACCTCTAAAGAAGAAGAGCCCACCACCTTCTGAGGAAGCCTGTTCCACTGAAGAGTTGCTCTGTCAGAAAGTTGGGTGTGATCTGTCAATCATTTACAAATTCAGCTATAGGGGTGTGCAATTTGGGTATATGATACCCTAAAAAAACCCGAAACAACCTGTTTCGGGTTGTTTCGGGTTCTCCCGAAACGTTTCAGAGAACCCGAAACGTTTCGGGTTGTTTCGGGTTTTTCAATGGGAAATGCCTCCGTCTTCCCGGACGCCTGGGGGAGGCATTTTCCCACCAAATCAAGCCAAAATTGGTGGGGAACTTCCTGTAACTCCTCTCTAACAACCCCCCAAGTTTCAGACCGATTGGACTTTGGGGGGCCATGTTATGGCCCCCAAACCAGGTCCCCCTATCCTCGCCTAAAAAAGGGAAACGTGAACGTATTTTTAGCTTGATGCTGCTAATCTTCTTCATTATTTCCTATGGGGAAAAAATGAAGAGGCAGGCTTGTCTTGCCAGCTTTAGGTTACACAGCAGGGGGGCACACCAAAGGGCATGGCAGCAGTATCTTACACAAAAATAACACAACTCACTTCACATTAAAGAATCACCGCCAAAAAAATGCTGTCAAAAGCACTTTATTTAACTGCTTTAGGTTACACAGTAAGAAGGCACAACAGGGCATGAAAGCAGTGTACTACACAAAAATAACACAATTCACTTCACATCAGAGAATCACCCAAACAAAATTACTGTAAAAAACGGTGAAGTGGGTTGTATTATTTTGTGTAGTACACTGCTATCATGCCTTGTTGTGCCCTCCTACTGTGTAACCTAAAGCAGTTAAAGAAATAAAGTGTTTTTGACAGGAATTGTGCTTTTGTGATTCTCTGATGTTAAGTGAGAGTTGTGTTATTTTTCTGTGTGGGGGACTGCTGGTGTAATGTGTCATAATGCTTTGCCTACTTGTACTTTGAAAGGGAGAAAATATTTTTTAAAAAACTTTATTTTGTGTTGTTCGTGTTTTATTCTTTGTTATGCAGTTGGTTCCCATCATAGGGAACAATGGGGAGGCTGGCCAGCCTCCTCTGTAGGTGGTGGGGGTGTTGGGGTGGTTGTCTGTGTGTCAGGTCAGGTGCTCTTTCTCAGAGACAAGTTGGCACTCAGAAGTTTGCCCACCATTGTGGCACCCCTGGGCTGTGCGGAATTGCCCTGGGAAAGAGAGTTTAGAAGTTCCCAGCATAGGGAACAAAAGGGGAGGGCTGGCCAGCCTGTTCCTGGGGTTATGGGTGTAGGGCTGCTGGGGGTGGATTTGGGTCTGTGAGGGGCTAATGTGGGGATTTGGGTCTGTGTGTGGCAGCTGGGGGGGAATTGGGTTTGTGTGGGGCTGTAGGGGGTGGACTTTGGGGGCTGAGAGAACCTACTTGGGGAGGCCATGAAATGCCCCCCCAAGTGGGAGCTGGCTGATCCTTGGTGGGGGGGTGGGAGTAGAGGTGGGAGAAGGGCCCCTGAGGGTTGGGGGCATTTTGCATGCAAAATGCCACCCCTGGCAAGACAAGCCTCCCCCAGCTGTAAGTAGTAGAGAAAAGAGCACCTACTTGGGGAGGCCATGAAATGCCCCCCCCAAGTGGGAGCAGGCTGAGCCTTGGTGGGGGGTGGGAGAAAAGGTGGGAGAAGGGCCCCTGAGGGTTGGGGGGCATTTTGCATGCAAAATGCCACCCCTGGCAAGACAAGCCTGCCTCTTCATTTTTTCCCCATAGGAAATAATGAAGAAGATTAGCAGCATCAAGCTAAAAATACGTTCACGTTTCCCTTTTTTAGGCGAGGATAGGGGGACCTGGTTTGGGGGGCCATAACATGGCCCCCCAAAGTCCAATCGGTCTGAAACTTGGGGGGTTGTTAGAGAGGAGTTACAGGAAGGCCCCCACCAATTTTGGCTTGATTTGGTGGGAAAATGCCTCCCCCAGGCGTCCGGGAAGACAGAGGCATTTTCCCATTGAAAAACCCGAAACAACCCGAAACAACCCGAAACAATACCAAACTGCTAAACCCGAAACGGCTTGCCGTTTCGGATTTAGCTGTTGCCGAAACAGATTCTCGTTTCGGGTATACCTGAAATGAGAATCCCGTAACAGTGTGCCTTTGCACACCCCTATTCAGCTAACAAGAATATCATGTAGAAGCTTATCAAAAGCCTTACCGAAATCAAAATAAGCTATGTCCACAGCATTCCTCTAATCCAAAAAAAGTAGTAGCTCTCTCAAAAAAGGAGATAGGTTAGTCTGACTTGACTTGTTCTTGAGGAACCCATGCTGGCTCTTAGTAATCACAGCTGTCTTTTCTAAATGCTCAAAGACTGACAGTTTGATGATTTATTTCAAAAACTTTCCAGGTATGGATGCCAAGCTGGCAATACTCACCTGGATCCTCCTTTTTCAAAATTTGCCTTCCTCCAATCTTCTGGCACCTTACCTGTTCTCCAAGAATTTTCAATGATGGTAGACAGAAGGTGGACAATTATACCAGCAAGTCTAGGATGCAATTCATCTGACCCTGGGGGACTTGATTTCATTTAATGAAGTTAAATTAGGCTAATGAAGTTTCTTATGTCTATCCTAGATTGCAATTCTCTTCCTTCTTCATATGTTCTCTTTTTGCCAGGTTGAGCACAGCTCGCATTGCAAGAGAAGAATGAGGAAAAGTTGAAATTGAGCAGTTCTGCCCTCTCTTTATCTCCTGTTAAAATCTTACTTTCCACTCCCCACGTTGGGCCTGCCACTTCCTTAATCTTTTTCTTGCTTTGAACACAACCAAATAACCATACAGCACATATTGAGCTGTAGCCTTTCTAACATGCTCTCTACGAGCACTGGTAATTTGTTTATATTCATAAACAGCCCTCCTTCCATTTCTAAAATGTGTCTTTTAAAATTTCCCGATCTTTAGAAAGCTGTTTATGGAACCACTTTTGCTTGCTTGCTTGCTTTCTCACTGAGACTCAAGGAGGATTACACAGTATAAATCAATATGATCAACAGATGAGACATTCAATAAATAACAACAACAACAACTTTCAATTTATATACTGCCTTTCAGGATGACAACATCCACTTAGAGTGGATTACAAAGTATGTCATTATTATCCCCACAACAAAACACCCTGTGAGGTGGGTGGGGCTGAGAGAGCTAGAAGCTGTGACTGATCCAAGGTCACCCGGCTGGCTTCAAGTGGAGAAGTGGGGAATCAAACTCGGTTCTCCAGATTAGAGTCCTGCGCTCTTAACCACTACACCAAACTGGCTTTAAACAAAACAATAGGGTATGAAAAAGCAAAAGTTGCAGAAATTTGAAAACAAGTAGAAATCTGATACAGAGCTGAAATAGCACTGAAACAAAGCATAAGTACTTAAACATTAAATATTAAATAGCACATAAATTACCAAATAGGTACATACTTACAGAAAATTACAGTATACAGTAATATAATCTACAGTCTCTATCCCTTTACCAATGCATCTCTTTGAACCACTTCCTTACAGCACTGCTCTATTACCTGTTTTAAAAGGACATCAATAATTGGGTTTGCATAGTTTGCCAGGAGAGCTGAAGCCCTCCTAACCTTATTGGGTAGGCTATGCCATAAGAGCTGGAGCTCTCCTAACCATATTGGGTAGGCCATGCCATAAGAGCTGGAGCCCTCCTAACCACATTGGGTAGGCCATGCCATAAGAAAGGGGCCACAATAGAGAATGCATGTGTACAGGCAGTTGTTGATTTTGGTCCATTTTTAAGGTGGCATTTTCAAGAAGACCCTGTTCAGATGAGCAAAGCTGCCATGGTGAATCATAGGGACAGAGGTGCTCCCATTGACATGAGGGGCCAAGGTCTTAAGAACAGACAAAGCCAGTGTGAAGTAGTGGTTATGGTGCCAGGTTGAGACAAGGGGGACCCAAGTTCAAATTTTCATTCAGTCCTAAATTTCACTGATTGCCCTTGGGCCAATCATTCTCTCATGGCCTAACCTGTTGTGAGGATATAACGGAGGATAGAAGCTCTCTGGAAAAAGGATGGATTACAATGTGAGAAATATATCAGCTCTTCCCAGTTTGTATATAGGATAGCTTGTCTAAGCCCTATGAAAGCAGTCTGTACACATTGTTTACATATTAAATTTACCTCTGGACTGTAGTAGAGAACAGGGAATAAACATGGCAGAATCACACTCATATATCTTTTGACCGGAATAGGTTTCAAAGTTAGCAAATAGGCACCACTCTGAGAAACCAAAGGTTTAGGAGATAGGAAGTAAAACGTTCATCACTGCAGGGTGAACAATTCTGTTCTTGTTCAAAATACTGTCAGAGATTAACATTCCCTCATAATACACCAAAAACACAAGGAGTTTAAGGGATCTCATAGAACCGTGGCTCAGTCTCTGGATTAACAGTCCATGAATTTGGCAAATGACCAGGTCAGGTACCTCTCCAGATTACCCTTCCTCAGATGTGTGTGTGGGGAAAAACACTGGAGTTTGCTAAGGACTGGAGCAGCCGAGGTACCTTCCCTCTCATGAGCCCCTTTTCTCTGTGCCCAATTTAATCCATACTGTCTGAGTTAGGTCTTCATATGGGGAAAAAAGCTGTAATATCACAAGCATATGGTTAATGACTCATCCCAAGTGGAAAAACAGCATTTGTTATATTTTATGAAAATTTTATACATCCAAGGTACTGTACATCTGTTGCTATTTAGGCTGACATGTATGTAGAGGTTGGCAGAACAAGCTCTCTGTAGGGATGAATGAACTCCAAACTAAACCACAGAACTTGCAAGTATACAGGCTGCTTCTTTAAAGAGAAAGGAAAGGAAAGGAATGCTGCTTGGCTGAGCAACGTGTGAGGCTAAAGCTCTGTGATTCCTGCTAACAATAGAATGGAACAGGCTTTCTTTTTGTAGAAGTGTCTTCCTTCAAAGAGTCACAAAGCACTTTCATGTGAGAAATAGACCAGGGAAAGGATACAGAGCTGAACACAGCAGCGAAGACTGGGCAAGCTTCACAAGGGTCAGATGTTTGGTTCTGAAAATATCTTCAACTTCAGATACTCAAACAAAATATGAGGCCAGAGATGTAATGGCACTCTCGAAGGCTATCAAAGCTTCCTCCTCCATCACCATCTGATAAGATCTGGGTTTGGATAGCATGGCTTTATAGACTTCAGTGTCATGTCATGATAGCATTACAAAAAACCAGGGAATCTCATATTCTGTAACTGTATTTTGTGGACCTGTCATTTCAAAAAATAAATTTCTTCTTGAATTTTGTTCACTTTTCTTTTAAAGAGGAAAGTTAATAGCTCTCAGACAATCTAAAAAAGTCTGAAATGAAAAAGGCTTTTATCTAAGATTCAGAAGATGGTGGTATCAATGAGTGCTCGTCATGGATCGGAGATAGGATGTTCTGCTCTGTGCAACTAATTTTTCCCCTCCCTATTGCTTCCAGTTCCTTCTCCCTATGCAGTGTTGTCCCAGTGAGCCACACATCTTATAGTTTTCTCCACTTTGCTGCATCACCAAATTGCAACCCAGTGTTTGTTTGGCTTTCCCCCCTTAAAATATGTAAGAATCAAGACTGTATGGAACCATGTCTTTTGATCTTTAAACCATTTCCTAACCTCAGGAGTGAAGTCTTGGGAAGTCCTGATGCTGAAGTTGGGTTTCAGGGGCTGAACCTTAGCAATCCCTGATTCAAATGAATCTATATTGTCTCTTTTTGAGACAAAATTACTAGTGTCCGTGAATGTATAAGTGGGTCAGAATATGTTAAGTGGTACTAATGAACATTGAGCATTTGAGATGTAGTATCATGATATAGAAATTCTGTATGTTTGAATAGTAGTGGCTATTTCATACATTCAAACAGTAGTTGACAACTGATAAATATGTATATATGGGCGCCCCAGAGCAATCAGTGACTGCAAATCACAAGATAACTGTGCTGCTTCCTGTATTGGTTCACACAGTTGTGAAATAGAATCACAGTACAGGTGACATAGCATGGAATATCCTCTTTCCAGTTTTGCTTCCTGCACTTTCAGCTTAGTGCAAGAGGTCCCCGCAGACAGCATGGAAAGTTGCCACACAGCTGTGCTTTTTCTGTGATTGACAACAGCAGTACAGCAATAAGAGAAGGCAGGCTTATATGCAACTTGTCTAGTTACCCAGCAATATTGCAGAACACCCCTGCTACTTTGACCTAGAGAACTGAGAACTTGCTTTAAAGCATTAGTTGTTTATTTAATTTACTTTTCAACCCACACCCTTTCTTGGCTAGGTCTCAAGGTGGCTTACCAACAGGTAAAAATGGGAATAAACCCATTGAAGCTGCCACAAACACCCCAGCATTAATTATATAAATGAACAAGAAAGAGGCAGCAATCAAATAAAACATTAAACCAATGGCAGCAAATAAACCATTTAAAACTAGAGATGGGCACGAACAGCAATACGAACAAAAAAAGCCACGAACAGCCCAATCTGCTGTTCGTGAACAAGCTGTTTGTGAGGCCCCGTTCTAAATGAACAGGTGGTGGTTGCAAGCCTCATTTGTTGCTGTTTGTCTTGCTGTTCATCAAGCCAGACAGTCTGGCACCTGCAATCAATTCCCTTGGCAACTTAGGCACAGATTGTCTGAACTCTGAACTCTGGCTGTTGCCCTGGAAACCCCAATCTAAGCCCAATTTAGCTTGATAGGCAGGTCTTCCTTTCAAGTGTGGAGCTCCAAATTTGTTACAAGGGAGCAAAGAGCTGAGGGGAGGGGGGCTCCCAGCTCTGGTTTTGCAGGCAGTAGAGAGGGAGAGAGGCAGCTGCTGTTGGCATTTTGATAGAGAGAGTGCATTGGAGCTTGAATTTTCTTTGTGTGTGGTGGGATAGGGATCTACTCCTTCAAGTTCCAGGGCTGCTGCCAGGCTCTGGGGCCAAGCTCTTATTTACTATTGGTACCTTTCCTGGTGCCTGCTCAGGTCAGGTTTCTGGGAGTGGTGCAGAAGGGCTCTTGACTTGGATGATGGCTGGAGGAGAGCCTGCTGGCCCCCATGAACAGCCAACCACAAACATGTTTGTGAACAGGGCCATGTTCGTGGTTGCTCGTGAGTCCCTGTTCGTGGATGGCAACAAACAATGAACATCATGTTCATTTTTTTCCTGTTTGTGCCCATCTCTATTTATAACTATTAAGGCATATATGAATAGCAGCAGCAATATAAAACAATATACAGATTTGATAGTAAGTGCAGGAACATTTAAAAGCTGGAGGACGCAGGGTCATCTTAAAAATACTGACCAAAACAAAACCAATGAAAAACCTGGATAATTATTTTTAAAAGGTCTTAAGCTAGAACCAAAGATTTGCTGGGCTCAATGCCAGCTGACTGTTTCACTGGAGGATATTCAGAAGACCTTTGAACAGCTTGGGGTGAATATACAAACGCTAGTGACCTATGCTTTATGTTGGCAAGTGTCTCTTTTAAACTTTGCAAAGTCTTAAATGATCAATAAAATGTATTTCCATTTTCAACCTGAGATATACTTTTTGTTCAGTAGACATCTGTTCAGTAGACAGTAAAATCTGGCCTATGGATACCCCCAGTCAATGAATCAACACAAATGTGTGCTGTGGAAGGAAAGGAAATGTATCAAGGATGCGCACTCTGTGTGTGTGGTGCTCCTGCTGTCAGCTGGGCCTCTTTACCCCCAGCAGTGCTCAAGCACTGCTCATCTGTTGAAGTGAGAGGAAGCTCCACAAGGGCAGCAGTAGGAGCACAACTTCCTGCTGCTCTTTCCATTTATCTAGAGCAGGGCCAGAGCCCATCAAACTAGGCTAGAGAATAAAAACGGTGCTAAAAACAAGTGCACGTGTAACAAGGTTACAGTCTGATGGTTGTTGGGGGTTTTCCGGGCTGTATTGCCGTGGTCTTGGCATTGTAGTTCCTGACGTTTCGCCAGCAGCTGTGGCTGGCATCTTCAGAGGTGTAGCACCAAAAGAGGTGTAGCACCAAAAGAGGTGTAGCACCACAAGGTTACAGTCTAGTTAGAATAGCTGACTGCAGTAATGGCAAGAGAAGCAGAAATGACTAAAAGTGAAAAGAATATCAAGGGTGGATGGGTATCAGTGTAGCTAATGTTAAGAGACTGCTAGAGAATAGCTAGTTAGGGAGTAGAGAGAATACATGCTGTCACTGGAGAAGCAGATGCAAATGGGAGTGCAAAGAGTATTAGTAAAATGAATCCAGGCAGACCTCTGGCATCCTCAGCTTCTCTCCACCCCCTTCCCTTGCTGCCCCACTGGATGTGGGGCATTCACACTGAGGTCCGTCAGGAGGAGAAGTTAACGGAAAGGCTAGGGAAGGTGATGGAAGATGGAGTTGTTCAAGGGGTGGCTGGAAATCCAGATCTAGTAGGGATTTTCCAGCTGTGTTAGTGAAATCGGTATCTTGGATGTTGGAACAAAGGTTTTTCATATCCTGATGCTTCATAATTTGTCTAAAAATTATCCTAATTAATGTTAAACATTAACATATGTATAAAAAAATGTACACCAGCAAAGACCATCAGTTTATCTAGTTTAGTGTTGTCAATTCTGATTGGCAGCAGTTCTTCAGTATTTCACACACACAATGTTTTCCCCACATCTATGAACTGAGGTCCTTCAGCTATTGATGCCAGGAATTGAGCATGGGATCTTCTCCATGCAAAGCCTATGCTCTGCCGCTGAGACAAATCTTATCAAAATGCTGTTAACCGTGGGTCGTGCCAGTGCTGTAAGGGAAAGAAGGGGGGAATCTGCTCAGCAGAAGGTTGGAGAATAGAAGGGGTTATGAAAGCATAGGATTCCATAATCCATTCCTAATCTCTTAATCTTGATTAAAAGATCAATACTGCATTAGGCCAAAGAATCCAAAATAAGTACCCAACAAATCACACGTGTATCTCGAGCAGGAGCTGAAATTTCTCTATTGGATACTTAGTAGGGATATAGGAACATTATATAATTTGGTTATTCTATTATCATTGTTAACAAAAAGCCTTTTCTGTACCACCAGAATTTTCTTTTACATACATGGTTCTCTAACTCACATGCAACTGAATCTGAGTATTTCCACGCATGAACATGTTTGAACTCAAGTCCAGCAAATGGAAGGTTTGTAAAGTAACTAGGCATTGCTTTCAGTCCCCTGTGTCAATTTGTTTCCTTGCCAACTCCAGTGCTTCAAGTAAGGAGAAACTCTGTTTTCCTGCTGGTTTACTTGTCTGTTTATGAGCTACCAGCATCTTGCTTTTATAGTCAGTGATTGGAGTAAGTAAACTACTTTCATTGGCAAACCTGATTGCAAGCATTACCCATCAGTAAATTGGGTGGGTAATTCCAGACTGCCATCTCAGGGTGCATTTCTATTTACAATTAAAGCTCAGTGAAGATACTGGGTTTTTTCCCTTCTGCCTTTGTTTTCTAAATAGCAATGATCATTAGACAAAGGAACTGGTTTTTTGTGTTAACTAACTTGATGAGGATATCTTGGTTTCACCAACAAGGGGGAAAAAAGGGAAATTGACACATTTTACTAAGGTCTTCCTAGAGTCTGATGAGGATATAATGTTTCTTTCTGCAGTGTGTTTGGTGTGTGTTGTGTGTTGTGCATATCCAAAGCACAGCAGCATTCAAAGCATACTATAAAAACATCATTTTATAATGTGCTTGGAACAGCTTCATGAGCATTTTTCCTTATGCAAAATGTATTGTGATTAGCTTGACTTATGAATCCCATCAAGAACAGCTACACTAAGCCATCACAAGTCTGTTCAGTTTTACTTGACTGTTTATAAAGATCAAGTTTTTCGGATCCCATTAAATCATTGCATTCCTGTAAATTAAACCAAAGAATAACTACCCTTTGCACAACTACATTCTGAATAGGAAAAACAGTCTTTCTCTGAAAGGTTAGGCATCTTATGTATTATTCACTATTAAGTACATGCTATGAAGTACATGCTATAAAGTACATGCTAAAAACTCATGCTTGCTCTCCACATATTCAGAACTAGAGAGGGCGCGGTTCTGAACCGTGTAACTCGTCAGTTATTTTTAAAGCAGGTGAAGTTGGACCACCCTTAATATAAATGACATGTCTTCTGTACCAGTGAGGGATCTTGCCATGACAGGCGTGGTTTGTGCTTTCAGAAGTGCAGCCAGACACATGAACTCATAAGATATTCATATAGATGGGATTTAAGTTTAGCTGCAGCAGTGCAACAGTTAGAATATCACTTTAGAAATCAAAAGGGGTACATGGAGGGAAGACATCTTGGAGAACACCAGAAGACAGCTAGATCCTAGGGCAGCAGGTACTGGTACCCAGTTTCAATTGTATATTAATGGCTATTGGTTCTTTCTTTCAAACAGGGATAAGTACATTCACTGTAGCATGTGAACAGGGCTTTGGTTTTCTTGTTTTCATGGTTACCATAGGAGCATGCAAATTAGACACACCAATTAAACACAATTGAGTTACTGATTTTGGAAATGCCATACATGTGTATTCATTTCTGAAAATATATAACATGTTTTGTTTAAAAGCAAACACAGTTCCCCATTCATACTTTTAAACCTATTCTGGTGATGAGGAAATGTTATGCAAACCCGTGACATTGTTTAGTGCTAGTGCCAAACTATGCAGATTCTATGGACTGAGAAGGCCAATAGGATGTCACACAGGTAGGCACAGCAATGTACCCCTTCATGAGTAGCACAGCTCAGTTGCAATTGCCCTCCCAGTCGGAATGAAGAGACAGACACAGGTGTTGGATCTAAGGGCCACTTTTATTAATTAACCTCAATGAAAACATTAACCATAACTGCAGCAAGGGTAAAGTGGTACAGGCCAAGCCATGGGGTCTTACCTAGACCTTCTCCTTGATCTGCCTGGGCGAGCCCCGAAGCCCCGGGTGCAAGCCCTCCATGTGGATGACTAAGAGACCCGGCTGGCCAGGCAAATAGGTCCCCCCCTTTCAAGCTCCTAAGCCTCAGCCGTACAGCAGTGAGGTAAGGACTTGCACGTTGGGTTCCCCTAGGCAGTCTGCCCACGCACGCTGGCAGCCGTCACAAGCAGTACCAGCCGCTCCTAGCAGACCCCTCTTCCCCACCAATAGGTAAGTGCCAAGGATGCTCACCGGCCCGCTGCCTCTCACCAAACTCTATCCCACCACCACCAGGGCCAAGCCTCTGCTTAGGCCCTAGTGGCCCACTATAGGCCTAGCGCCAACCTAAGCCCTTGCTGCAAGTCGTTGAGGAATATCTCATTGCCAGTTTCCGACAGGTGTACCCCGTCACCCCGATAGAGGTCGGCAAATTCGGCCCTGATCCTGGGGTGTGGTAGATACACCACACTAATCCTCACCCAGGGCTTTCTGAATGGCCCTATTGGCCTTCATGCGTGCCCACTCAATAGCTTGATGGTTCTCCACTTCCCACCAAACCCGCCGAGGCAACATGGCGAACCACATGACAAGCGCTCCAGGCGAACCACATGACAAGCGCTCAATGCTGGAGTATCTCTTGTAAATCCCATTTCGCCTGCAGAGAGAGAGCCCTACCATGAATAAACCCCAGGTCATTCCCATCCAAATGAATGACCAGTATATGGGGTACAGGGCCCCGCTGCTCCTTAAATAAGAGTGGCAACAAACTTGGCCACCGAAGGCCACAACAACCTTGCCACTCCACCGTTGCCCATTCACACAAGCCAAGCTGGGACCCAACTCGCGTCCTCCTGGCTTGATGAGCGGCTCAAAACACCATACTGTGCCCGCAGATCAAAATCCGTCCTTTCTCCATGCAAGACACAGCACCTAAGAAAACACCATTAGTATAATCTTTAAAACTGGGTGAAAGGGCGAACATAGGATCGGCAAGCAGACGACTTCCACCTACCAACTCTCTGAATAGCCTGCAACGGATACCCCATGGCCGCTGCCATAGAAGCAGCCCCAATCCTAAAGGAATGGGTGCTGAATTTGACGCCGGCCAACCCCAATCTGGCCTTCTCAGTCACGGCCCAAAACTGGTAGCGCGTCAATGGTAAACCATCCTCATGCTGAAACAAAACCCCATATTCCTCACCCTGCACCCATAGGTACTTGCGAAGAGCCCTAACCGGACACAACCCCAGGTCTGCACAGGTCCCAAGGTTAACAATTGCCCCTTTTTGCCATTGGTCAGTTTTGGACCTATGAATCATGAGGGAAACCCCCCCCCCCCGTCCCTCAACTTAACATCCTGGGCCATCAAGGTCCGCCCAGACTTATCTGTCTTTGACTGGACCACCAATTCACTAACACGCAGTGCACCAAAATGCTACCAAAGCCGCTGCATGAAAGAGCTTAGCTTCAAAACCCGAGGTGCAAATGTCACCCCAGGCCTTGATAAGCCCCTTCAGGAGTAGTGGAGAAATAGGTTCCCTAGGGTCAGCACAGACCACGGCTTCTCATGACCAGCCCTCTAGCATTTTGTGAACATGGAAGTCTCCCGGGGCCTCAGAAAACCCCCGTGCCTTGCTTACAAATGCCAGAGCTGCCAACTGGCCCCGAATAGACTTAACTGCTAACCCGCGAGCCTTCTGATGCACGCAAAAACGCAACAAGTGCTCTACAGGGATGGGCCACACCTGGTGCAAGCCCACATCCCTTCTAAACACACCAAATTGGCCTACCGCTCTGTCGTAGGCACGCTGAGTGCTGGGGGCCAACGCCAGCCTTACAGCCCTGGATACCTCGGCCTCCCAAGCTGCCATAACTCCAGGGGCATCTGCGCTGGCTCCCGGTTGGCCTCCGAGGCAAGCTGCCAAAACCGCTCCACCTGTTGGCGAGACAAAGCGTCTGCCACACCATTACTCACCCCAGGAATGTGTTTGGCCTTAAATAAAAAGTTCCACCGGAGACACAACAATGTAAAGGCTCTCACGAGCCTCATGACCCGGCCTGATTTTGAAGTTAATGAGTTGACCACGTGCACCACCACCAGGTTGTCACACCAAAAGTGGACAACATGGTTAGCCAACTCCCGTCCCCACAGGTGGACAGCCACCAGAATGGGAAAAAACTCCAAAAAGGTCAAATCCCTGTCAAACCCAGAGGCATGCCAATCAGGTGGCCACTGATCTGCGCACCAATGCCTTTGGAAATAGACACCGAAGCCCAAAGAGCCAGATGCATCGGATGTAACCTGCAGCTCAGCCTCAAGCAGCAGGTCATCCCTCCAAAAAGTAACCCCATTAAAATCTCTGAGGAAGTTGGACCAAACGTCCAAATCCTCCCGCATCCCCCTGGTAACTGTAAGGTGGTGATGGGGAGCCCAAAGTGATGACATGGCATCACAAAGCCTCTGCAAAAAGGCCCTACCTGGGGCAATTGCTTTGCAGGCGAAATTCAAGTGACCCTCTAGCTGCTGCAGCTCTAAAAGGGACACCTTTCGCTTACACTTGAACTCCAGGAGCCTGCCCTTAAAGTCAGCGACCTTCTGGGGGGGAAGTCTAAAACACTGATTAAGCATGTCGAGCTCTATGCCCAGGAACATCAACACCTGGGAGGGCCCCTCAGTTTTCTCGTGCGCCAAAGGAATGCCCAGCTCATCGGCTAAATGGGTAAATATGCTTAACAGGCGAGCACACTGCCCCGACCCCGCTATTCCCACGAACAAAAAATCATCTAAATAATGCACAGAGTACCAAGTCACAAGCTGGCCAACATGTAGGACGAAATGTATGCTCTGCACTAGCTTTAGGTTCAATGAGAAAGAGTCTGTGGTTTGATACTTGCATAAATCTGCCAGTTTTTCTGGAAATTGTAGTACTTCTCAGATGGAACAAATTGCCTCCTGTAGTATTTAATTATTAAAATTTCAACTGTATTAAGGCACTATATGATCCACTGTAGCCCTCGTCCATTTAACCCTTATTTAAATAGACTTCTTATACATGCATATATTAATGCAAATAGCTAAATGCTTTGGATGTTTGAGGATGTAATAGGTCAGTATGTGGCTCTAAAATGTAAAATTCTGCATTTTGTGGAGAAAGGCGGTATAAACTTTTTTTAAAAAATAGATAAAATGTGGATTAGGACATATATGGACTGAAAAATAAAGATGTAGTTTTACGTATCTCCTGTTGAGGGAATGGATACACCTCTGCAGATTTCTATTGTGCCTTCTTAACAGCCGCCCAGGGAGTTTTTATGCGTTATTTTTGGAAATGCCATATTTCATCCTTACATGAAATACTAGTCAGATCAGTGGCACTCGGGGACCACTGGCTGCTGCCAGATCAGCACTGGCTCTTTCCTTCCATTCAGTCTTTTGTTGTTACTTACAGCTGGAAGAAATCCAGGAATGGCTTCTTGTAAACTGGACATTTCTTTTTAATTTTGTAGCATTACAAGAAGGATATAACATTAAAAAGCAGCTCTAGATGCAGTTCTGTAATGACAAGCTCTAAAGGAGTTTAAATAAGCAGCACCCAAAGAGAATATCAATTAAAAAAAATAAATGTTGAACACTAGCAGAGTTGTCAACTTAGATTGTGGGTCAACATCTAATTTGTGTGTGGACAGATGCCTGGTGGTGGGCCAAGTTCCCTGGGCTGGTTAACTGACAGTCCAGCAACTGCGGTTCCCTCTCCCCCACCTATCTGCTCTATGCTCCATTCCTTCAGTGTCATCCTAAGCAAAGTTACACCCTTCTAAGTCCATTGAAATAAGTGGGTTTGGAAGGGTATAATTCTGCTTAGAATGGCACTACTTGAAAGGTAGTTCCTGCACTCTCCTTTTCCTAGGATTTGAGGTAATCAGAGATTGTGGAGGAGGAGACAAAGAGGTACAAATAAGGGGGCTTCCCAATATAGGGTTACCAACTCTGGGCTGGGAAATTCCTGGATGTTGGGTGGGGGGGGGGGAGAGCCTGGAGAAGGGTTTTGAGGAGGGGAGAGACCACAGTGGGGTATAATGCCATAGCGTCTACCCTTCAAAGCAGTTGTTTTCTTCTGGGGAACTGATCTCTGTAGTGTAGAGATCAGTTGTAATTCTGTGAGATCTCTAGGACCCACCTGGAGGTTAGCCACTCTATCCTCATGTGCTCAAATTTCTTTCCTCCCATTAGTTACTGAATCTTGAGAAGCTATTATTATTATTATTTCCCTAGCAATGTAGGAACTTTAGATAAGGCAAAAGCAACAAGAAACAAAAGGATAGGAAGATGAATGGGAAATGGTCCAGTGAAGAATGCTTAAACCTGACAGAAATAAAGGTTTGCGAGTGAGAGAGGGAAGGAGCAAATAAACTATTTGACAGCAATAAAATAGTTTTAATTAATGTTTAATTGAAAGCATAGCAAATGGCACAAAACTTTGTTTTTGCAAATATAACATGCATTCATTTTGTAATCATTCAACAGTTAAATAGATAGGATTTATCCCAAAGATTGCAATGTATTTTCTCGATGTCTAGATTACTATTCTCATCAGTGTTAACATAACTTAAGATGAAAATTTGGAAATACAGCTTTTTATAAATGAAACAGTAAATATGTTACTATAGTAAATATGAGTTTGCCTATTTATAGACAAACTTCTGTTTCACAGATAGATTTTTATCCAAATAACTGGAGGGTGTTGACATCAGTAAGTTGTGGAGGTGAAAGGCATCTAAAAGGTGTGATCAAAGACAATTTGCAATGTCGGCTCCAATCGTAACGTATCGGATTCAAACAAAAGGTAAATGTCTAACCTAGTAGCCTAAGAGGATTCCAGTCAAGCCAATGTTATTGCAAAGATTAATGTCATAGCATGTCATGGACACTGGAGAATTGGATGTAACTCACACCATTGTCCCTTGGCAGCCACTTCTTTACAATCTTTTATTCATGTAATGTTGACGATATCTGTGGGCAAGATATCACAGCAAGCTACATGAAATGCTTAGATAATTTCTGTAATTGGTTAGAAATCACCTGGTATACATTGCAGTCATAGACTTGAGCATTTAGCAATTTTGGTTTCAAAAGGGGAGTACACACTCATATGCACACATTTTAAGTACGGTATAAAATAAAAGATATTGCTTGAGGCCCATTTAAAGACACCTCTGTTCCAAGATGAGAACACAGATGTGTAGGACTCGTGACTTAGTTCCAAGCCAATGCTCTTAATTAACTTCAAATCATTTAAACATCTAACACTCTAGTACAAAAGCACATAACTAGCAATGATGCATATGCAATGTTGCTTATGTGATTCAGTCATTGCTTTCACTGTCCTCTAAACAAAGTCCACTACAGTGGACATTCAACAAGAAAATGCATTTTTTCTTGTTAAGGTCAATGAACTTTGATCTTGCCTGTCTTAAAATGCAGGTGGATCCATTTATAAGACTGAGCTAGGTAGAGCCACAGCCCTGCACCTCTATACTAATTGATTTGCCCTCAGGGCTAAGAACATCATTTGGGCATAACCTTTCATCAGTGCAAGTGTGACCATATAATGCCTGGCTTATTGTAGACAAGGTCTTGTATAACTTCCTGATTTTCTCTGAGAGTCTTGTGGAGCAACTGGTGAGGCCACTTCCTGGCTCCCTGCCATTCTGCCTTAATTTGCTGCATGTCATCCTACGTTCTGAATGGCTAGATTGCATCTGAAGGAAGTGGAAAATTGGTACTCTTTAGACAGAAGCAGGATTGGTCCTGCCTGTAGAAATTCACTCAAGCATCAATTCATTGCTCTTTTTATCCATTGTGGGAATACTGGGTGAGAAGGGGGCTTAATAATCACCCTTATTATTTAACTGGGCAAAGACTTCATGGATAAGGAGAAGATTATAGTGTCCCCATTCATTTGTGTACTAAATAAATAGGAGACCAACCTTGCTAAGTAACTGAGGTCCAAATTTTTGATGAATTGGGATGTCACAAATGAAGTACTGCTGTTGGTGAGACCTTGATTTTTATTTTAATAAGAATTTCTTGCACTGTCCCAGTACAAACAAACTTTCCCTATCAATTTAAATGACTTCGTACTTCCTGGTGTGACCAGCCATCTTCTTATGTCTAGTCTTCAGTTCATAATATCATGTTCTTCTAATTGTACTTTATCCTCAGGATGATGTTTTCCAAAACTGCTTTGCTCTGATCTTTTTGGAAAGAGCACAGTTATCATGCTGTTGGGAAAGAAGGGTGCAGATTTCCATGCACTTCAAAGATCCTGCATATATTGATGCTATTTTTCTGCTGTCATTGTCAGCCCTTCATGGCTGCAGTATTCCTGTCTGTGTCACTGGAGGACTTTAAAAAAACCTGGTAATTGTGATAGCAATTATCACATTTTTTTAAATCCCTCAGAAAGCTTTCTGATGGTACAGCAAGGAAAGATGCAGAGGAAATGGCAGTTGTGGGAGGAACATTCACAGAATGCCTATTGCTCATTTCACAAACTAACCACTGTTAACATAAACCATGGTTTCATGTTATGCCTGCACAGATACTGTTATCAGTCTAATCTACTTCACAGGGCTGTTATGAAGAAAAACTGAAGGAGGGGAGAACCATGTGAGCTCTTTGGAGCGACAGGATAAAAAAGTGCTAGATAACTTTGCAAGCTACTTTTTGTGATCACTGCACTATATTTCACACTAGGTTCTCCTCAGATATGTTAACACCTGGGTCTAACTTTTCCCTTGAAAAACCCCTTGCACAATTGTGAGCCTATCCATTTGTTACTTCTTCATCTTTAACCATTTACCAATCCATAAGAGAACCTTTCCTCTTGTCCTGAAAGCCACGTTTGGTAAGTTTAATTGGTAAACAACTCTGTCAAATCCTTTCTGTAAGTTTTTGTTCTGAGAACCTATTATTTGAGGCAAGCTGGGCTATCCCTGGTGAACTGAAATTCGAAACAGCTACCCTTGAAACCAGAAAGCTGTATTTAATGTGCATGGGCCCTGGGAATCTCCTGCCACAGAAGCACAGAGCAGATCACATAATAATTTTTTATCTTTTTGAAACAAAAAGAGCAGGAACAGGGAACCAATAGAAATGTTACAACACAACTATCTCCTTGTATGGAAAAATGAACAGTTACCCCAATATTGCTAATTTACCCTAGGGCCTGGTATATCTCCTTAGATGGGACGATTGACAGCTACCTTAATGTTGCCAATTTACCCTTGAGCCTAGGGTTGCCAGGTCTCCTTACCCTCCCGATGGACAGACAGGTACCCAGTACTCACCATCTTTGTGTCCCTTTGCATGTGCACATTCTCACGCCTGTGCTTTGACGGTACTTCCGGGTGATGTCATCATGCAGGTACAGGAGTGTGTACTCACTTCACAGTGGGCTGATTTGGGCCTCAAATGGGTCCAATTCACAGAAATGCTCTCAGGGTGGAGGGATGACATCACTTCCAAAAGTGATGTCATCATGCCGCCCTGGGAGTGAGCTCGAGAGGCCAGTTCCCATGACTTCCCCACACTGGCCAGGTGAGTGGTGGCAGGGGGTGGAGGGTGGGAGTGGGGGACTGGTAACCCTACTTGGGCCTGGTGTATGTGACCTGCTTACTTTGAACTTATGGCTCCACATTTGAGTTATATCAGTGCCTTAGTTAAATTTCTCACTATCCATATTCTTTTAAACACTCAAATACTTCTAAAGGAATGATGAGGCACAATTTCCTCTGTAGAAATTGTGCTGAGCAATATTCTGTAGGTTTGTTCTCCTATAGGTTTAATAGTTTTAATAATGTTTTATACCAGTTTTACTAGGTTAGCCATAAGGTTTGCAGGTCTGTAATTTCCTAGGGTTGCTTATGGTTCCCTTTATGAAAATTGATACCATTGTAAACCTTTAGTAAGGAGGCCAATTTTAATGATGATGCATATTGTTATTAAAATAACAGCAGTTTCACACTGATATGTCTAAAACATTTAGATGCATGCCCTTAGACACTTGAAGCAGTTTAAACTTAAATAACATCTTAGTGCCCTTAGAAGCTGATTGCTGTCAGCATCTGGGTAATATTGACAGAACCCTGATCGTTTAAAATGCTTAGAGCTGGGTTTATCCAGCCACCAGATCCAAATACTACAGATGGGCAGTTTTCCATTGGCTTATGTAGTATGCAGGCCTCCTTTGAGATCAGGGAAGTAATTACATGGAAGTACCTTTTACGTTGTGCAACCATTCATCACTTTGGGAGGTGGTGTATTAGTGTTCTCTTCCCCTCATTAGGTTCTATGGCACCATTCTTTTATGTTTTTGCAGACAGTACCTTTATAGGACATTTTTTAGGGGGCCAATAGATTTAGGCAACAGATATGGAAACCACTGAAGAGCATGTCTCAGATTCTTAGAAATTTGGCACATCACTGGGATATTTTAATTTAAATCAATATATTTATTTTAAAGAATGGCAGTGATAAAGACAGTTTACTAACAAAAGTATACCCAGAGAATCATACTTTGTCCAAAATAACTGTCAAATTTAAAGTTTTGAAGTGACAAGTGATTTTGAGCTCTCCTCTGGAGACACACAGCATGTGTGCTTTGAGTAAGGCGTAGTGCTAGTCGTTTGTGAGGAAGCAGTCCCTTGCATTCTTGAGTAGTCAGCTCTTTTATTAATCAGACAATACACTATCTGTGGACACTACTAGCAAGCATAATTGTTTCAATGATTTGTGTACTTTGGGGGTGGGGGCAATGTATATGCTGTAGGCCACTGACCAATAAGGATGGGCTACATATGGCAAAAATTGCTTCTCAGGATGTTTCATTAGTGATACTGTTTTTTAAGCAGATATTCAACTGGGCACACTGAGAATGAGACCAGAATGATATTGGTGCAACCTATCACGGATTTTCGATGCGTACACAGAAGCCTTTGGCCACAGTCAGTAAGAAAGTCATCAATATATGTGTGACACTGAGCATAGTAGATTGTATTTCCCATATAAATGCTGGTCAAAATATGCACATGGCCAATTCCCTGGGGGATCCAGGAAACAAATTATTTAACAATGATCATATAAGGTACAAGCACAATAAATTACATGTTGGGGACAAGGAGACAAACAAATTCTGTTGTTGATAGACCAAACACACAGGAATTCACTGGTTGTTTAACATCTCACTATCATGATATTTGCAAAAAAAAAAATATTGTCAAAGAAATAAAGTCTTTCTCAGTAACCAATACAAGGGGCCCTTGCAAATATAGTAAAGTGACCTAAATCTGAAATACAAATGTTAAAGGTCTTTTGAAGGTAAACATCCAAAGAAGAAACCAAAATTTGTAAAACTAAGAAATCAAAATCCATACATTCATGGTGATAATTAGCAATATTTTCCTCAAAGCATCCTACCAGGGTTTCCTATATCGCATTCCTAGAACTGAGGGCTTCTTTACAGAACCACATCAGAATGCACCAAACAGGACAAGCTATAAAATAATTAATTCATGCCACAGAAAGGCAGCATACCAGCACAATAATCAATATACATGGTTCTTCCCCCCTCCAATTTCGTACTAGAAGTGGCATAAGGAGGCAGCTGGATATTCTACCCTTTTGGAAAATGTCATAGGACTCATGTTCCCAATTGGGAAATGCATGCTCTAAAGAAGGTAACATCAATTATTAGTTCAGTTGAATTTAGGGGTGGTTTTAGCCAATGGGCAACAAAGGCAGCTGCCCTGGGACCCATGCTGGGAGTGCGCTCCAACCACTCACAGCCCTACCCAACCGCTGAAGGAGAGGGAAAGGAATCAGAAGACCACCACCAACTCCCATCCACATCATATAGGATGAGGGCAATGCTTTGCTTGGTCCTGGGTGGGGGAGGGGCTGGCAGTGGGGTGATAGTGGTTTGTAGCCCCATTTTGGACTTCTGTGCAGGGTGCCAGAATCACTAAGACTGCCCTGGTCAAATTAAAATCATGAACAGATGATTACGTCCTGCTCAGCAGTGTTGTGGCTAACCAGGGGTGTGGGAAGTGTACTGTTAGTTTGGAAGTATCCACATCTCCTAGGCAGGAAGTAACCTATGGGGAATGCTCGTGGATCCTGTACTGGTTTTTAGCCATATGCTGAGTATCCTGTTGTGGTGATCCTGATATCTTGGCTGGCTCTGTGGAGGCTGCACAGCTTTTCTGAGCTCCTGATTGTCTGTCTAGAGGTAAACACGGCCAGGCTGGAAGGAGTGAGGGAACGCCAATCACGGAATGGGACCAAGACCAGGCAGTGGGGGATTTAAAGGGGCCAGTGGAGGCCAGAGGGGGGGAGCGTGAAGAGAAGCAGCTGGAGGCCAGTTCCAAGCTGGCGGGGAGAATGAGATCAGGCAGCAGGAACAACAGCAGTGTTGGCGAGCATGTGGCACCTTTGTTTGAGGAATCAAATAGAGCTCGTATCCTGTTGTGGGAATCTGAAGTGCTGAAACAGCAGATGTGATCACCTGCATAAATATGCCTGGATAGTTATTAAGTCACAGTTACTTCCACATAGTCCAAAGCCATACAAAAAGTGCAAAGCTCAACCAAGATGGAAAGATGAACAGCGGTTATCCTTCTTCAAATGAAAACCTGCTGTATTTTTATTTTAATGGCATATGAAAAATGCCACAAGCATGCAATTCTTCTTACAACAAATTGCAGCAAAATCTGTTTAGATCCAGAGTTCAATGTAAATCTTCTTGATGTAGAAACAAATGAAAGTATTGACTGATGCCACTAAGTAGCACTATGATTCACTTACGTAAGTTCACATAAGTAAATGTGTATTGTCCTTAGGCAATCATTAAAAAATGAAAAATTAGTAAAAAGAGGGAGAACAAGGATGTATTTTGTTCACAAAGACAAGATTTCAACCTTTACTGACAACTAGGTTTATTTATCAAAAGAAATCCAAAATCAATATACTATTTTTTTCATAGCAATTCTTCATTTGTCCAGAATGATTATGATCTCACTTGCTATGATCAGCAATCTCTTATGTCTCTGAAGTTTTTCTAGTGGAATTCTCAATATGAATTTAAATCAAAGAAATACAGTAATTATACAGTTACTGCAAAAAACTGTTTCATATGATACATTTTACAGGACTTTTAAATATAATTTATGAATATTTGAGAGCATAATAATTGTCTTTTCTGCTGACATTTTCAAAGCGACACTCTGATTTGTTGGGTCTCCAGAGAGTCTGAGTACAAAACTGATAATTATATTAAATATACATAGACAATAAAGAGTGTGTTTACATAACTATGCCCATAAATATCTGATTGAACAGTCATTGTTCTCAAACCTCTTTTAAGCAGCTCTCCGAGGAATCCAGTTCTAATGACATGATGGTTTAAAAGATGTTGCTCAGTCTTGTTCCATATTTAATTAACTTTCCTTTTTTAAACTTGTGATGGTGGAGACAATAACAAATAGCTCTGAAAGAGAGAGCAAGCTTTGAAACATGAGTGAGAACTTGTCATGCATTGTTTTCCACACTCCAAAGAAAATTTGCATGTAAGAGTGGCACAGAACCACTGAACTCCAGTGGGAGACCATTGCCACATCATGTTAAATAAATAAAAATATTGTAATAATCTCAATATAAAGATGCAAAAAATTAAAGAAGGTAATACTTGGATGTTGTTACCAGAACTGCTCTTTATTATAATGGGGAATTAGCTGTAGCAGTCTGTAACTATTAATATTAAGCGAGGATCATAACCTATGTTTACGGAGGTCCCGATCCCAGACACTCTAGTGAAAAAGAGGCAGACAAGGAGTAAGGTCCAAACACGTGTATTGAGTGTAGCGTAAGCCTAGCTTGCACAATCATACAAAGAACATACAAGGTCTAAGAAATACAGAGTAGGAAATACAGAGACGTTCGCATTAGCGGGTTCCCAACGATGATAAGGGAAATACTCACAATCCTGGAGCGAAGCAGAGACACGGCAGCGAGGGTGGCCCAATGCCAGCACTGGGACCACAGACGGACAGCAAGGAGGTCTGGATAGGGAATGGCCTGAGCACCGAGTGGTCTGGGAGACCAGCTTAAATACCCCAAAACGTACCCTGGTGCTGGTGCTGTACCTGGTGGTTCTCACAGATTAAAACAAAGGGTCTAATGGGCTACTGAATGGCTTGGATGGGCCACTTTGGTAATCAGATTGTGATAAGTGACACCTCAGGAAGAGGGGACAAAAGAGGGAGGGGGAAATCCAAGTGGGCTGAAAGGATGTTCCAGCGGACAGGGCTTGTCCTGATGTCATCAGCTTTGGAATGCGGAGGTTTCTTTGAGATGCATTCTCTAAGTGCTTGGGATGGTCAGCACTTAGCTCTTCTCCGGGGCGGCTCCTAAGATATGCAGAGCGGGGCGAGGGGCTCTCGCTGCGGATGTGGTGTGCCCGCTTCGCCGAAATGGCTTCTCAAAGCAGTCTCTTCCTCTGGGTCTTCTGGGTGCCTGAGAACATGGATGCCGGCTGGGCATAGCTGGGGCTGGATAGCAGGCTGCCCGGTAGCGAGGGCAAGCTCGGCGACCGGCCCGCGGGAGGCTCCAGGCGGGAACTGACCAGGGAGCGCCTAGCCAGGCTCGCTGGAGGTTTCCCCGGCAGGCGCCCGGCTGCTAGCAGCGGCTTGGGCCCATGTGAGGCAGGCTTTCATGGAGGCAGCGGGAACAACACTTTAAAACACAGTCCAAAGCAGGGAACAGGCACGGTCCGTGGCAGATGGCAATGCAGGCACGGGGCACACTTGTAGCAAAGTCCAAACACACACTGGGAATTCCAGATACAGGTCAGGGCAGCGCTGCCCAGAAAGAGAGTCCTTTTGTGCAGTTAGCCAAACATGGAGTCAGTAAACTACACAGTCTATAGCAGCAGCAAGGTAATTGACACGCAGGCAGGAAACTGACACGTGTACCAGAACACACACGTGCAAAGCAGTCTTTGGTGTAGCAGTAAAACAGCAATGCAGGAAACTTTAGCACAGTTCATGGCAGGCTTTAAAGCAGGGGAGGGGGCCTACTTGGCAACAATGTAGTTGAGAAGAGATAAAAGATATGATCTGCAGGCATCTGCTCCCTCCTAAACTTGCATTGAGATTAATGGAAGGCGCATCAGACATTCAGAATACATTCTTTGAAACACCTCTTCTTCATTCCAATGCGAGAAATTTCCAAACACATTTTGCCGCTTATGAATAGAAAAGGTGAAATGCCTGATTTTTCCTGCTTATCAACATCGTGTAGTGCTCAGTGAAAGTAACACTGCAAAGAGAAAGTTCCATTTGCTAGTAAAGTGCAAAGGCCCTTAAATGTTAATTGAACAGTAATGTACGAACATGTTCACTAGAGTGGAATCATCATTATATTCTTATCTATGTGACCAAGAGCGTTCTTGGGAGTTCTTTGCATCACCTGACAAGGAAAGCCCCTAGCTCACTGTGGCAAGTAATAGTCTATTTTTGTACCAAGTTATTTCTAATTGTCACCAATTATGATTCATTTGCTTTTAGGTGTCTCGTCTGTCACAATATTAACAGTGGTAAGGCCTTCCCCTTGTAGGACGTGAAAATCTGTTGTGACATCTAAAAATGAAAGCATTCGATCACAGTATATAAATTGTTAATTTTGTTATATACAGTGAAAGGGGGTCCTCAAGTCAGTTCATGTAGAATACTTTTTGTTCCCTTAAAAGAGTAAAAGCAAAGGGGCAGATCATGTTAGAATCACAGCTAAGTTTTGGCCTGTATAAGGTCGAGCAGAGCCCAGCCAAAAGCATCTGAAAGTTCCCTTCTAGTGCTGTTCTTCATGCTGGGAATTAGCATTTATGGCTAATTCTCTGTATCTTGCTTTCTAATGGTGATAATGAGTGCTTAATTTAATATTATTATTCATATCTTAACAAAAATTTTTACCCAAAGGGCCACCGGGGCAGCTAACAAATTTAAAATATACACATAAAAACAGCATCGTGAAAGCCATTAAAACCAACACACAAATACATTATTTTAAAAAAATTAAACCAGAATGTAAAATAAATGTAAAAGATAAAAACAGTATTTAAAACATTGAGGAGAGAGGGAGGGGGCGCTTGTGATGACTCCGAGTGCAAGAGCACACACTGGTTTCCGTTAGTCCACATAGTTGACAAGTTGTGTGGGGACCAGCACAGGTTGTATATCTACCTGAACGTTCTGGGGATAAACCGTTCTCCAACCATTCTCCTTGTATGCTACTAACAAACAGGAAGCCATGAGACCTCAAAGAAAGCCAGTAGAACCCTGCCTGAAGTAGACAAAGTGCTATGTGTATTTAATGACTTGAGCACAGAAAAGCATGGAATTTGCCACAGAAGTAATATGAGAAAGTTTCATGCTACATTTTTCCAAGTTTCTAGCCCTTCTGTTTGCAAAACAAATTTAAAAGTTTGGAAACAATGCTTTGTGAAGTCTCCAAATGTTGATCACATTTCAGTTTGGTTTGGGGAGGGGACATGTAGGCCATAGACTCCTACAGTTTCCCCTACAGTCTAGTACTGGGCCAGTTACATAGTCAGTTTTCTCCCCATACAAAGTTAGAGGCCCTGGAAGCACAGTCATTCTGGCAATGTTTTGTAGAAGTAATGCTCTTCACAGTGAAGCATATTTTGCAGTGGCTACAAGCACAGAAACTGCCCCTGAGAAAAGTTGAGTGTCTCTACAAACAGCCCTGTTCACTCAGTTGGGACATTTATCTGTGTAAATGGTTTAAGTAGTATTATACATTGAAGCAAAAGTGTGTGGCGAGTGGATGGGTCCTTGGATGGATGCTTGTTCCCTATTCACCTGAACGTGTGTGTGTGTTATGTGCCGTCAAGTCGCCTCCAACCTATGGCGACCCTATGAATGAAAGACCTCCAAAACATCCTATCATTAACAGACTTGCTCAGATCCTGCAAACTGTGCCAAGCCATCTCATTTTAGGTCTTCCTCTTTTCCTACTGCCTTCCACTTTTCCTAGCATTATTGACTTTTCCAGATAATCTTGTCTTCTCATGATGTGACCAAAGTATGATAGCCTTACATCTTATCATTTTAGCTTCTAGGGAGAATTCAGACCACATCCCCAGTCAGAAAGGCTTTGGGATTATCTACAGTCACAAACCATCATTTCCTACCAAGTTTATCCTGCTGTTGGGCTAAGTGATCTATCCTATCACAGCTGGCTGTTAACTACAGCTACCCTGTCTCTGGCCTTTCAAGGCAAAACAATGGAAGCTCTCGTTCGATGTAGGTACAGCCCGTTTTACACCCAGCCCAGCTTGTGTGTCTTTTATTCTTCTGCCTCCACTTTCCCTTCTGCGGGTATGATTATGCTTTTCTGTTTCTCATTAGGGTGCTCATTTTAGCACTGGTGGACCCACTGGGGAGTATAGCATGCCAGAGACTAAGCACACTCGTACACATAGAGGCTCTGTATTTTTTCTGTTCAGCAAGCTGATATCCCTATCTTGTTCTGTTTGCTAAATGCTCTGATAAGCCCCCATGGAAAACACAATTCTCCTTGGGAAGTTTGAATGTCTTTCATAATCTATTTAAACAGCTTTTTAGGGTATCACAGAGAAACCAGCAACTAATGAGAAAAGTAAGAGGATTCCAGCATTTGATACCAGCAACTTGCTCTTCAAATATACCAGGAGCTGAATGTGACCAGAAATCTTCCTGCTCCCTAGCCTTGAATGACAGGACTAATCGATGCTCAAAGCAATCGTCACATTTGCTATTGCTGTTTACTGTGTTACTGTATTTACATAACTAGAAATTCAACAACCTTGTGTGTTTTGCAAGCTGTCATGACATAAGAAGCAAGTAATATGCTGTGTTTTGCTTGCTAACATATTTTTGACATATTTTAGCTTTTGATTATAAGATTGCATCTTTCCCAGCTACCATCTGTCTCAACTTAGTGGCACAAACACAGTAGGGTGTAATATTTCTAACATGCTTGAACTCAACTAGAAACACGCTATTTACAGTTATAACCAATATGTCACACTTTCACACATGAAGGCTGAAAAGCCTGCACTCTTTCAAGCTATTTGTCATGAAGAAAGAAGACATAATCAGATCCAGTTCTGCAGAGAAAAATATATTAATAGAAATGAATCTAGAATGGGTTTTTGACTTATTATAAATAGAACTTGGCAGAGTACATGCTATGCGTACAGTTGCCTACGTTTATCCTTTTGTCAGCACAAATGAGATTTTCTTTATAAAAATACAGGGTTTTTAACACTTGGCAACATATGCATAAAAATTTCAAGGCTGCAGAAAGAAACATGACATATTTTCTTTGAAATCTCTGGCAAGCAGAGGCATTTTTACTTTGTTTCCAGCCCTCCCATCTGTGGAGATTCAGAAAGTGACATTCGGCAAACTGGAAATCACACTTAAAATCTATCCTGACAGCAAAAAGGCAGGCAAGTCCAATCCTTTGTGGCATACAGCAATTCTAACCACTATATAAGGAGTTCACAAAGACTGTATACCTCCAACAAATGTGGAGAGTGGATTTGTGTTGAACACCTGTACGAGCACATCTGAGGACCAAAAAATACATTTATGGTACCTCTTTCTTTTACAGGTACTTGGGACAAACAGGTTAATTCAGTCCTCAGCAGCACTTCTCTGCTAGCTTTGAACATTCCCCCACAGGAAATGTGAGTCTGGAGTGCTCACTGAAGCGATCTCTCTGACCATGTCCTCTACTGCCATCTCTGTCAGCAGTGAGGACAAGGGACCAGAGGCAAGAGTAGTCTGTGTCAATTCTGTGGCTAGAATTTAACAAGGTTGCCACCTCTGCTTGGGAGGGTGGGGGAAGAATAACTCTCTTCCATGAAATAATTCATTTAAACACACAAAGTTCCAGTGTTGTTTAATGCTGAACTCAAACGTCAGAAATAATAAAGTGGAAAAAACAAAGCAAAAATAGAACTAAAAAGAAGAAAGTATTAAGATGGGAAAAGGTAGGAAAAAAACATAGCCAAACAACTTTATGTGGTTCATAACAGGCTAGGTAGCATCCATAGAATTTAGAAAGCTGAATTTGAAAGCTTTGTGTTCAAATAACTTACCACAGTCTCACATTTCTCTACTGTTGAGTACTGATTCACATCTGACAAATGGAACACATATTGCACAATTCTAATAGTTAGACAATTTTAACTGAAGAACAGCCTATTAAGGCCGCAATCCTAAGAGCGCTTTTCTGGGAGCAATCACGATGGAATAAATTGGGAGTTGTGTCTGAATAGACGTAAGAGCCAGATAATTAGTCACACATGAAATGTACACTGTTGAGGGCAAAACAACTTGCTGGTTTTACAAGTCATAATTCATTGCCAAACAGAGAAATAGGTAAGCTGTTATCAGGCACAAAAAGCACAACCACATTTCATGTAATGGTAAACTGAATTTATTTCCTCTTGGAAAACCATTCCAGTAATCTCCAGGTTCAGACCGCAGAGTAAACATTAATAACAGTAACATACAGGTTAATTCAACTGATTTCAAAAATTTGGCCATGTGACATCATTAAAGAAAGTCTTGAACACTCAAAAGCTTCAAATGGTATCCAGGAAAAAAGTTTCTTTGACAATCTACATAACAACTATTGCATATATGGTAATGCTATCTGTCATATCGCAAGGCTTACAAATATATATACAGGCCATATTCAGCTGGGGGATCCTGCTTGGAGAGAGTCTCTTCATTTTTTTTTTGCAAGAATCTTCAGCAATAAAAATACTCTTGAAATCATCGGTTTGTATACCAAAAGAGACTGACGACATAAGCTTGAATGAAAAGAAGGCCAAATAGGGTTATAACTTATAATGTATCACTGCTATTTCTTTTTTCTCTTCTTTGAAAATAACATTTCCTTAAGCCTTTTTTCCCTTTATGGTATTACTACTCTTTTAATCCTGCTTGAATAGGGCCCAAGTCCACTTGTCTTTATAAGACCAGTTTAGTATCAGACAACATAATACATGTGCAACACTTTATATACAGGAAGTCCCTCCGGTGCTCAAAAGTTCAAACACATGAACATCCAACAGTTTTGATAATACAAGTTTTATGGTACAATACAATGTTTCTGAATAATATACATTAACAATGAAAGTCTCGTGCAAAGAATAAAACATGTTCCCTTTTTTTTGTCCCACAAAGAATCATCTCTTGAAGAAACAGGCCTTCCACTAACTGCTATGTTGGGTCATTGTATGATTCTGTAAGAAAAAAGGGAAAGGACATGCAGTTATTATACAGTCCAGGAACAAAAGCACATTAATAAAGCTGTAAAAAGATCAGATGACAGACATGTTACTATGTTAAATGATTCAGTCACACCTTGATGATAACAGGAAAACTTTTCATTCTATATTTTATATTAGAATAATTTCTTTAACCTTTATTTAGCACTTACACATTGAACATAAATTAGGTCTGGTCCAACCTAGTATCTGGCCAACTGTCCTATTCACCCATGAAGTTTTTTAAAACTAAGATTATGGATATTCTTGAATTATAGATTAGAACCTATTCGCAGGTGATGCAAAACCTTGGGTGCTGTCACCCATAGCATTTCTTACACAAGGGACTGTAGTATCCAAACTGGAAAACCCACTAATGACAAATTCCAGTGCAACAGTTAATCAGGTATATGCTTCCATGAGAACCTTTTCTAGAATACTCACACAGACACAACTGTTACATGAGGACAGAACTGAACTGGAAGAAGATGACCTTAATTTCAAAAAGTTGGATACAGAAATGAATGCTGAAGTTGGTGCCCCATTGTTATATGACCTCTTTGTATTTGTAATTGTCATTTAATATTTCTAAAAGTATTTTATTTATTTAAAGCATTGGTATGCTGCCTTACCACCCAAATAGGGTCCACAAGGTGGAGAACATCAATACACTAAAAATTTAAAACATTGTGAAACCAATTTAAATTTAAAACAACATTAAATAGTGCAGAAATAATTCAATAAAGCACATGCACAACACAAAACACCAACATCAGGAAGGAGGGCAATGACTCTTATTGGGGATATGACAAATGGAACAGACTGCAATTGAGGGGGACAAATGAATATTTTTGAGGAGGGAGTTCCAAAGTTTTGGTGCCACAACCAAGAAGGCCCTTTCTCGGGTTGCCACTCATATAACCTCAGATGGTGGGGGCACCAAAAGCAGGGCCTCTGAAGATGACCAGAGTTGAATGGGTGGGTTTAGATGGGAGAAGGTGGTTCTTAAGGTATGCCGGAGCCAATACATATAGGGCTTTAAAGGTCAATACCAGCATCTTGAATTGGTCCCAGAAGTAAATTGGTAGTCAGCACACATGGAATAAGACTGAAGTGATATGGTCCCTACTGCAGTTAGTATTTTGCACCAGCTGTAGCTTCTAGACAGTCTTCAGTGGGGCAGACCCACATAGTGCTCATTGCAGTAATCTAGTCTAGATTTTAACCAAAGCACATACTACAGTGGCAAGATCTTTCCTGCCCAGGAAGGGCTGAAGCTAGTTTATCAGTTGAAGCTACTGAAAGGCACCCCTGGCAACTGCTGCCTCCTGTTTATCCAACAAGAGGCTTCGGTCCAAGAGCACCCCAACCTATGAACTCTCTCCTTTAAGGGCAATGAAACCCCATTTTAAACAGGAGATAACCCATTTCCTAGACCATTTCCAATTTCCCATCACCAGTAGAACCTTCATTTTGTTGGGATTCAGCTTCAGCTTGCTAGCCTTCATTCACTCCAGAACTGCCTGCAGGCACCGCTTCACAGTTTCCAAAGACTCCCAGTTTCCTCCCTTGGATCTGCTGGTAGTGCAAGATATAGCTGAGTTTCATCCGCATATTGGTGACAATTCAGCCTCTTCCAGCGGCTTTACATAGATGTTGAAAAGCACAGGAGACAAGACAGAACCTTAGGATACCTTATAGGCCAGAAGCCAAGGGGCAGAGCAGCAGTCCCCCCAGCACCACACTCCGAAACCTCCCCTTGAGACAGCACAGGAACCACTGCAAAACAATGCCACCCAGCTCCAATCCCAAAAGGCGGTCCAGAAGGATACCATGACTGATGGTATCAAAAGCTGCCAAGTGGTCCAGGAGAATTAATAGGGTTGCACTTCCCCAGTCCATCTCTCAACACATGTAGTCCACCAGGGTGACTGAGGCTGTTTCAATCAAATAACCAGGCCCAAAACCAGACTGGAATGGGTCCAAACAATCCACTTCATTCAGGAATTTCTGGAACTGGTCAGCCACCACTCGTCCAATCACCTTGCTCAAGAATCTGAGACTGTATGTCCAGAGTAGTTTTCTTTAGGGATGGACACACCACTGCCTGCTTCAAGGCAGGAGTGACCATCCCTGCTCTCAGAGATACATTTATTGTTTTCCAGACCCAATCCACAAGTCCCCCACAGCTTTAAGTGGCCAGGAGGGGCAAGGGTTGTACAAGAAGGCGGTAGGTCTCAAACTTCCAAGAGTCCTGTCCCCATCCTCAGACTGGTCAAGCTGGACAACTGGTTAAATTGGCATGCTGGGACCATTTGATCCTATCACTGCTAATGTAGAGTCCAACTCAGAACAGATGCGAGAGATTTTTTTCTGCAAAGTGCTTAGCAAAATAATCACAGCAGGCTGCAGAGCAGTCCACTTCCTCCTGTAGGCTGGAGCCCAATGGCCCCCTGGACATTCAGGAGGTTTTTACAGGTCTGCACTGTGCAGATGCAATGGTAGAAGAGAAATATTGTTTCTTTGCCATGAATGCCATGAAGTAGGCATTAAAATGCCCATTCCCTGTTGGACTCATCACAAGTTTTCCTCCACTGTTGCTTAGGGTTGCCAGCTTCAAGTTGGGAAATTCCTGGAGAACTAGTGGAGGGGGGTGAAACCTGGAGAAACCTGGAGAAAGTGGGGTTTGGGGAGGGAAAAGACCTTGGCATGGCATAATTCCATACAGTCCACCCCCCAAAGTAGCTATTTTCTCCAGGTGAATTGATCTCTGTGGCCTGGAGACCAGTTGTAATTCCGGGAGATCTCCAGCCACTGCCTGGAGGCTGGCAACCCTACTCTTGCAGTAGTAGTCTTTTCATTTTCTGTAGCCCTTCAGTAAACCAGGGGAAGCTTTAGCTCTTAGACCTGAGAGAGGGCACCTAAATGTACTTGTGACATTGCCCAGGTCATTTCCCCATTCCAGAGGTCAACCAGGCCATCAGCAAGAAAATTCCTCTATGCCATGTGAAAATTCATCAGATCCATCAAGCTACAGTGGTGGATAATCTTAACTGTAATCTTGGTATTCCTGTAAATCTAAGTCTCAGCAAGTAGTGATCTGTCTATGACAAGGGGACCACCTTCAGATCATCCTTTTCCTTCCCAGAGTAAAATATCAGATCAAGAGTGTGACTTAGGTAGTGCACAGAGCCTAATGTTCACTGAAATAGGTCCACAAAGGCCACAAAATCCTGAACCACTCCAGATAAGGTAGCCTCAGCAGGTTTGCAGAAATCCCTCAAGATAACCAGCCTAGGAGGATTCAACACCACCTTTTTTACCTAATGCTGTAGTCTTAAAGATATTATGGGATATAACAGATTTAGTAAAATCGTAAGGAGTCCAGTAGCACCTTTAAGACTAACTTTATTGTAGCATAAGCTTTCGAGAACCACAGCTCTCTTGTCAGATCATGCGACTACAGACTAACATGGCTAACTCCTCTGGATCCAATTTTAGTATATGTGCTACCAAAGCAAGAACAATAAACTGAACTGGGTCAGAAAGAACCACTAAATCCAGTGGCAGTTATTTCCAGGTATATGCAATTAGGATTGTGTTGCAGAATATTTTAGTAATTTGTACAACATTTAAAAGAGCCTGCCTGCCTGCTTACAGTCTGAAAAGGTACAAGATACATTATTATTAATACTGTGCATTCATGAATGAATTAATATGGTACCATCAATCTACAGAAGGCTTTACATAAACCATTCATAAGCCAAAACACACAGCTCCCTGCCCTAAGGAACTCAGCATGCCTATTTACTAAAGGGTCTGATTCACATCTTACAAAATTCATCTGGTGAATGTATAGACTGTCAACAGACATGCCAGGCACACTGGGGCATGATTTGGGTCAAGACTCCAGTGCACAAGGATGAGGTACTTCAGTCTCCCCCATGCTGTTTGACCAAACCCAAAATGGCTCTGGTGGGGGCCAGTGTGGTTTAGGGCTCAGAGTACTGGACTAGGATCCTGGAATCCCTGGTTTGAATCCTCTCTCTGCCACAGAAGCTTGCTGGGTGACTCTAGTCACACCCTCTCAGCATCACCTACTTCACAGGGTTCTTGTGAGGACAAAAAGGAATAGACAGTCCCCACTGACAAGAAAGATGGGGTATAAATGAAGTAAATGAAGATTTTTTTTAAAAAATGTAACTATCAGTACATGTAAGTTTTTCCAAAGGGGCAAAAAACAGCTCCCTGGGGCTGTGTCATGGGAAGAAAACACACTCTGGGGGGAGGTTTTGGTCCTGATCCAAACTGGGCTCCTGTGCACCTAGGAACTATGGGCCAGCACACAACTTGGAGCACACATCCAAAGACCTCATGGTGAGCATGAGTCTGCCACATGGAATTTGTGACATGAACCAGCCCAAAGACAACCAAAGTACTTACAATATCTGACAGTGGAAGAACCATGGGAAACACAATGTAACCTCAGTAATGTTCACAAATTGGACCATGGTTAGCTCTGGGAAATACCTAAACAATGACGTCTGCCTATTTGAGATAAGGTACACATACCATTAAAATCTTAAGACTAATTCATACTCCTCAATTCATGACTATGGTGACTTCCCCTCTCCCTGCTTTATTTGTGACTAGGCTATAGAAAAAAGGTACCCTGGGAAAAACAGTATTCAATCAAATGGGAAACTACCCGCAACCGGAGATATAACGATTTCCCACTCATCAATGAACAACTCTATATTCAACTGGTCAAATTTTAAAAATATTTTTGAATGACTGAACTAGTAATAGTGCATAATAAAGGTGACTAGAGCATACAATAAATAGTTACAATAAATAATCCTAAAATCCATACAAAAGTCTTATCCAGTTCCATCAATATTGCACAATCATATCAGCATATACAAAGAACATATTCTTCATTCAGCAGTCACTGGCCGTGTAAGTTAGCAATAAACAGTATCAAATGAGTCCTGGATTATGGTCTAATAACATCTCTTTCTCTCCTCTTTTTATAGGTGTGTCATAGAAGAGCTCATCCAGCCATCCAGAAGCTGAAGGTAAGTAATCTTTAAATTTGAATTCCAAGATGAAAATCTATAATAACAATGCTGTTTTTTCTTTTCCAGATAGGACCATTATATCTGGAAGCATGAGAGCACAGTAACTGGCCCCCAGCTCAAAGAGGAGCCAGTTATTATATACAGCTCGTTTTGGATAAATCCTTATCAAGGACATCAAGATGGGTCCTGTGTATTTTTCAATCTGAAATAATAAAAATATATACATACATGAAGTTTCATCTGAGAGTCATCGGATTTTTATGCCCTGGTAAGGTGGAAAGAACATTCGCTCACCACATCCTGAATCAAAATTTTTCCAAACATCAAGTGGCGAGACATCAAAGGATGGCCATGCACCGTACCTCACATGATCACTTACAATATAAAGCCTATGCAATCAGCCACTGAACCATATTCAAAGACAAATTACACTAATTCAAAAATTGGAAAATGAATATATTAGAGCAACTACAGAAAACAGGATAAATTCAATTCATTATCAAGACCTCCCAGGGTCAAACTCCCTAAAGTGTGGATCCAATAGGTTTCCTTTTGTAAGAGTTCTCTCTGGATTGCACGTTGGAATCCCTTATGGGCCACATGGAACACAGTGAAATGGAACTCGTTCTCCTTTCTATGGAGAGCCAGTTGGTGTAGTGGTTAAGAGCGCAGGACTCTAATCTGGAGATTAGAGTCTCCACTTGAAGCCAGCTGGGTGACCTTGGGTCAATCACAGCTTCTAGCTCTCTCAGCCCCACCCACCTCACAGCGTGTTTTATTGTGGGGATAATAATGACATACTTTGTAAACCACTCTGAGTGCGTGCTAAGTCATCCTGAAGGGCGGTATATAAATCTAATGTTGTTGTTATTGTTATTATGATGGTCCTCAAAATGTGCTACCAAGGGTGCCTCCAGGTTCCTGTTCCTGATCCGGAACATATTTATTTATTTATTTATTTAATTACATTTTTAGACCGCCCTCCCCGTCAGACGGGCTCAGGGCGGTTTGACAACAAATTAAAAACAGTAAAAACATTATAAAAACATTAAAACATCGTATAAAAAACCATTAAAATTGGCGGGTGTAGAATATTAAATATTAAAATGCAGCATTGTCCTGCATGGGTGGTGGAAGGTCTTCAGTGGTATGGCCAGCGAGAGGACAGCCTAGCCCCCACCAAATGCCCGGTGGAACATCTCCGTCTTGCAGGCCCGGCGGAAAGATAACAAATCCTGCCGGGCCTTAGTTTCCTCAGACAGAGAGTTCCACCAGGTCGGAGCCAGAACTGAGAAGGCCCTGGCTCTGGTAGAGGCCAGGCGGACCTCCCTGGGGCCAGGGACCATCAGCAAGTTCTTAGTGGCTGATCGAAGCGACCTCCGGGGAACATATGGGGAGAGGCGGTCCCGAAGGTATGCTGGGCCCAGTCCGCATAGGGCTTTATAGGTCAACACCAAAACCTTGAACCGGACCTGGTACTCAACCGGTAACCAGTGCAGCTGACGGAGGATAGGTGTTACATGAGCCGTAACTGGTGCTCCGGCAACCACCCGTGCAGCTGCATTCTGAACCAGCTGCAGTTTCCGGATCAAGCCCAAGGGAAGCCCTGCGTAGAGTGAGTTGCAGTAGTCTAATCTGGAGGTGACCATTGCCTGGATTACTGTTGTGAGGTCATGGGTCGATAGGTAGGGGACAAGTTGTCGAGCCTGTCTTAGATAGAAGAGGATCTAACAACCGCTGCAACCTGTGCCTCCATAGACAAGGAAGCATCCAGGACCACCCCCAGGCTCCTCACTCTCGACACCGGCGTAAGTAGCGCTCCATTGAGAGCAGGGAGCAGGAGTCCCACACCCATGGACCCTAGACCCACACGCAGGACCTCCGTCTTCAAGGGATTCAATCTCAGCCGACTCTGCTTCAACCATCCAGTCACAGCTCCGAAGGCACGTTCCAGGACATCTGGGGCAGAGCCAGGCTGTCCGTCCATCATCAGATAAAATTGGGTGTCATCTGCGTATTGATGGCACCCAAGTCCGAAACTCCGTACCAGCTGGGCGAGGGGGCGCATATATACATTTAATAGCAGAGGGGAAAGTATTGCCCCTTGAGGGACACCGCACACCAACAGGTGGCGGGATGACAACTTCTCCCCTAGTGCCACCCTCTGTCCCCGACCGTGGAGAAAAGAGACAAACCACTGCAGAGCTGTCCCTCAAATCCCCACATCGGCAAGGCGGTGGACCAACAGGTCATGATCGACCGTGTCGAATGCTGCTGATAGATCTAATAATATCAGCAGTGCCGACCCGCCTTGGTCCAGCTGTCTACGGAGATCATCCATCAAGGCGACCAGCAATGTCTCCGTCCCATGTCCCGGACGGAAGCCCGACTGGAAAGGATCTAGGGATGAGGAATCATTCAGGAAGACCTGCAGCTGCTCTACCACCGCCCGCTCAATCACCTTACCCAGGAACGGGAGGTTTGAAACTGGGCGGTAACTGACCGGGTCGGTAGGATCCAAAGATGGTTTTTTCAGGAGAGGCCTAACCACAGCTTCCTTCAACGCTTCCGGGAAGATCCCAGAGCTCAGAGACATGTTGACAATGGCCTCCAGGGCATCCTGTAGCCCATCTACGCTGGCCTTCACCAGCCACGAAGGGCACGGGTCCAAGGAGCATGTGGTAGGCCTAACTGCTCGCAGGATCCTGTCAATCTCATCCCCAGAGAGCGGACTGAAATGGTCTAATATCATCCCAGAAGGCGGCCAAGGGGCCTCCAGTTCGCACACTGTATCAACTGTGGCTGGGAGATCACAGCGGAGAGACGAGATTTTATCAGCAAAAAAGCTCCCAAAAGCTTCACAGCTAATATCCGAATTTAAATGTTGACGGTCCCCTCCCGATAAGGAGACCAGAGACCGAACCACATTAAACAGTTTTGCTGGGCGTGAGCTAGCTGATGCAATGGAGGCTGCATAGAACTCTTTCTTTGTAGCCTTCACTTCCATCTCATAGGCCTTCATAAACGTCCTATAAGATGCTCTTGCCTCTTTGTCACGAGTCCGCCGCCACACTCGCTCTAGCCGTCTTAGCTCCCACTTCTTCCGACATAGCTCCTCTGTATACCAGGGAGCTAGTTTGGTACGGGGGCGGAGAGGGTGATGGGGGGCGATTTCATCAATGGCTTCGGAAAGACGGACTTGCCAGTCTTCCACCAGCTCATCCAATGAGCCACCAGGGAGCATTGGATTCCGCAGAGCATTCTGGAAACCAATTGGATCCATAAGTCTCCGCGGGCGAGCATAAATAAGCTCACCGCCCTTGCAGGGGGGAGGTGGGATATCCAGCCGAGCCTTCAGGACCATGTGGTCTGACCATGGCACCAACTCAGTTGTTTCTAGCACCACATCCATCCCCATCCCAAAGATCAAATCCAGCATGTGGCCTGCTTGATGTGTAGGGGCCGAAACAATCTGGGAAAGTCCAAGTGCAGCCATGGAGGACACCAGGTCCACAGCCCGACTAGAGGTGTCATCGTCAGCATGGACGTTGAAGTCACCCAATACCAATAGTTTTGAGTGTTCCAAGGCCCATCCAGCCGCCACCTCTAGCAGATATGGCAGGGCATCTGCTGGTGCGCTGGGCGGCCGGTACACCACACAGATGGCCAAACTTTCCTCGGCACCCCACACTAGACCTACACTGTCAATGCCGGAGAAATCTGGGATGGGGAGTGGCCTGAAGGAGAAAGACTCTCGGACAAGAATCGCCACCCCTCCCCCCCCGGCCTCCCGTTCGGGACTGATGAAAGACTGAGAACCCAGGTGGGACTAGTTCATTCAGGGAAACCGTCTCACCCTCCCTCACCCAGGTCTCAGTCACGCATACCAGGTCAACATCATTTGCCACAAAATAATCATGCAATGTTCTGGTCTTGTTATTTATGGACCTGGCATTACACACCATCAGTGTCGAAGGGGGGCTATATTTCCTAGCTCCACACTCAACATGCCTTGGGATGGGACGCAGGTTAGAAGGACATCGAGCCTCACCATATCTCCGTGTCCTTCTCATCCTTCCCTGGGTCCCACCGCCATACCTCCCTCGTCCCCAGAGGACCGGGATCTCTGGCCCCATGCTGACCACTCTCCACATCCACCACCCTGCTGCTCACACCGCTTGTCCAAGCTACTAGCTCTCTTCAATTGCAATGCTAATCACAATATACAGACATTAATCAGTGGGGAGTGCCCTATCAAATAATAATAATAATAATAATAATAATAATAATAATAATAATAATAATAATAATAAAGATTCGGACCAATACTTCTCTGCCCATCAATTAATACTCTTATGTCTGGGTTCTGAACCACAGCCACATTTAATACTATGGGTGGAACTACAATACCCCCTGGCCAATATCCTTTCCCACCCAACAAGTTTTACATCAATTCAATTCCCTACCCAATCATACCCACGACTATATATATATATTTTCTAAGTTTGCGATATTAAATTAAGGCCGCTGTACAAGGAGTATGACCTATAACATATAAAGCAATCAGCAATTAGTTGCTGTGTGCCAGTGGCTTCCCAGCACTCAATAATTCTTCTTATATATGTTCTAATATTCTAACCTGGATCAGACGGACTGTGCTCCTCACTTATAGAAGATGACACCGACATACTATCAAGTATACTACTCCTGACATATTGCTGGTTGAAAAATCATGCAGATGAATTAAAGCCACAGTGTCTCTCTGTGTAAAGGAGCTGCCTGCCAAGGCCAGGGGGCATATCCTGCAGTGCCCATGTGGAAAATGCCCAATTGGTCTTGCCATAGCTGTGGGGTGATCTTTATAATCTGAATGGACAAGCATGTCCCTGGCCAGTGATCCCTTCTTTGTACCTCCAGAAGGCAACTGTTATGAGGGGTGAGTACTACTACAGAAAAGGTTGAAGATTATATGGAGGGCAAAAAGTATCTTTAAAACAAAGAACTGGACTGACCTGAGATGACAGACAGGTCTATAAAGGGAGAGGCAGTCCCTCAACTATGTGGGTCCCAGGTTGTCAAAGGCCTGAGAGGTTAAAACCCGCACCCTGAATTGCATCCGGAAATATACATCTCCACCTGTGTTATTCCACTGATCAGGAAACATAGACAACCAGCGCAATTATCATTAATGTTATGTGTTAATGCTGCCCAGTGCCAACCAAAAGGTAGGCTGCTGAATTCTTCACAAGCTGGAGTTTCTAGGTTACCTTTAAGGGCAGCACCACATACTCACCAACCTGCAGTACAGCCAAGAATCTCCTATATTCTGCATAATGTGTAGAACAGTTCTAAAACTGTAAGCATGCATAGATATGGGTTTAAAAAATCAGTTTCATTTTCAAGATAGAAATACAACTGACCTCAAAACATTTGTAGCGATGATTTTCAGCTATAAATGAAAAGTACTAAATGCTTCTTACAGCAGTTCTGCCAAAGCCAAGACATTAAAAGAGCAGGCTATATGATTTCACACAATGCCTTTCACAAAACATTTATAAATACTAGGCAAAGCCTGCTGGCTATTATGGCCAACAGATAATGCTTTTATAATTAACAATTTAAGAATTTATTTTCATCTTAGGGTTACTCTTCTATGATATCATGTTGTATCTCTTGTGAATAATCTTGTGTGATTCACAGATTGAGACAGAACTCTAGAATGTGTGTTTTCATGTGCCAGAAATCAGAAGCAAGGAAAAAACCCTTAAATTTACAATTTCTGCTACTAGAAATATCCAAATTACAGTGGAGAAAGTTGTTTCATTCTAAAGAGTGAGGCTCTACAGTCCACCATGGAGGAAATCACATAAATGTAGTGTCATGGCAAACACTTTTGAGGGGTGTCCAAAGCTCTGGTCTTCCAGGTAGTTTCATGCCTGTTCTTAACCACAATATGCTGCTAGTGACCCCTATTTTCATTGCTTGATGCTGGTTCACAATCATTTTGAGGACGTCACTGTGGGCAAATTAAGCTTTCGTATTGCCTCCACTCTGAGTATGTGGAAAGAGGGACACCACCCCCTTTTACCAGTACAAATGAGCTGATCTTTCCTGCCTTGCCATGTTATACTGGTGGCATCACTGCCTGCCAGCACTGTGCAGAAAGATTTTTGCCCTGATCCAGTACTGATTGGCATTATTTAATCTGCCTGGGATATAAATAACATAAATGGATATTTGCATATAACTCTGCCCCACTAGCTGCAGCAGAATGAGGATGAGGGTGCACATTTAACTGTGGATCATGCCCATTTACTCTTAATTTCTTTTTATGAGATGGGCATATTCTAGTCAATCTGCATATGACTCAACTGGAGTGCCAGACTGGTTGCTTCAGCAACAGGAAAACTTGAAGAGTGACAAGATCAGTTTATTAGGGCTAAAGGCATTTTGAGTCAAAAATTCTTCCTCAGGCAAGTTTCATGCACAGATCTGCTCAGAGTCTCACATGCTATCATACTCTTTTGACTCAAAATGTATTGGGTCTTAATACACTGATTTGTTTCTGTGTACTTCTGATGATTCCTCTTCTCTTCATTTCCCCTATTGGTGCCTCCCTCTTCTCATTGCCTCTTCCTCCTTAACATCTACCAACTTGTAAACCCTTCAGCAGCTTTTTGAAAAATTGCCAAAAGGGGCAGCATTTCCTGCCATGTGTATAAAAGAGTATATGTAAAGTGCACTCCTGGTATTTTGGATCACCACTGTAAATGATCGTGTAGTTAAGCTCCATGGATGAAGCCAAACCATCCACTGAATCACTCTAAAAGGAAGTCTGTATATAAGCCTGTTCTATCCTATACCCTCCCTCTTATTATTGCAGCAAAGAGGAAGGCCAGGCCAGGCCATGCACTAACTGCAGATATTGACAGGGGATTGGAAGCATGGGGGCACAGTTGTCCTTTAGATGTTGTTCATGCATAAAGCTGTTGTAAAGAGCTAATGCTTTACTGGCATGATTAATCATACAGGTGCTTCCAACATATCCATTACCCACCTGGTATCAGGGGTGAAAATCAGCTGGAAGATCACTATGGCCACCAGCATAAAGTACTGATAGTCTGGAATCTTCCTCACCTTTTTTTCCCCCTTGGAGCCATACCTGAACAGTTTATTTCCATGGCTGACAGACTCGTGTGTACTAACAGCCACAACTTTACAACAGCTGTAGTGGAGAGGGGGAAAGGAATGAGAGCATCTTTTCTGCATCTTGTGTGAGCTCACTGAAGATGAAGCAAGGAGTGATTTTGCACCATTCCCACTGCTGCTGCTTGCACCTCCACGGCTATTAGTACACAAAAGTCCCTCGGCCCTGGGAATACACTTTCCTGGGACTGGAAATGGTTCCAGGGTGGAGGGGGAGATCTTGTAATTTTTGTTGCTGCTGATTGCTGGATCCTATTCTATGCACTTAGTATGTCTTTAAACATTATAGTAGTATGGGGGTGAAATCACAAAAAGGAGCTCTCGCACTGTTGCAGTAATATCTAAAGAACATCTGTGTTCTTGTGTTTCAGTCCACTACCAGTATTTGATTATCATACATGAGAATATGTGCTATCTCCTGAAAGTCTGTCATTCCTATCTAGAACTCTATACATTTACAAGGAGCCAGTTTGGTGTAGTGGTTAAGAGTGCAGGACTCAAATCAGGAGAACTGGGTTTGATTCCCCACTCCTCCGCTTGAAGCCAGCTGGGTGACCTTGGGCTAGTCACGGCTCTCTGGAGCTCTCTCAGCCCCACCCACCTCACAGGGTGTTTTGTTGTGGGGATAATAATCACATCCTTTGCAAACTGCTCTGAGTGGACATTAAGTTGTCCTGAAGGGCAGTATATAAATTGAATGTTGTTGTTGTTATTTATCTTCATGCTTCCTATAGCAGATGGACCATTTTGGCACATGAGGCTCCTTTCCCTACAATAACAGGAGAGCAAAGAAAGCTGCAAGGCTGGAACATAGCTTATGTGCTTTAATGAGCCCTGCCTTTCTTTTTAAAAAGTGACATGGAATCACAAGCAGCTATTTTAAGGTTTAGAAAAGCCATACCGCATTGTATAAGACAACTGAAAATATTGTTCATGTACGCTCAGGACTCAAATCACATGACCTCTTTAAATAAAAAAAAATGAAGGCACTAAAGTGAAAATAAACGATGAGATTAGTCTCTGCTTATTCCTGCTTCTGTGTCCCACAGCCAATACAGTCTCCTGCACAGTAAGATTCTCAAGAGATAAGAAAGATATTAATTCAAAGGAAAGAGCAGGGAGGAAAAAAACACTGGTTAAGTCAAGGCCCAAACACTCTATCCAGACATGGGCCTGTGGACTAGAGAACGGAAGCAGTTTCCCTGAATTTCAGTGCCTGGGATAATGTGTACATTTGACTGCTTTATGTTTGACCGCGAATCAGTGGGCAAGGGGCAACATACCAGCTTAGAGAGAGCAACTATTTTGTATATGCTAATAGGAAGAGCATAGCACAAATACAACATTTATGAGACAAAGAGGTAAAAGATGGAAGGGAAGAGATAAAGGAAAGAGAAAAATTCTTTAATTCATAGAGAACCATGTCATATTCTGTGTGCGTGCGTGCACACACAAACCCCTTGTCTCTTCGAGACCTCATGTCTAAGTGACTGAAAATTGCAACCATTAATCCCAGTTATAAACGGCTGGAGCTTGTGTTTTAAAGATTTTTTTATATAAAGGAAGTTATGTTTAAAAATTTAGGACAAATTTTTCCTCTATTATCCACACAGCAGATCTCAGTTCTGATTTTCTCATCTTTCCATGTACTCTGGACTCCCACTTCCATGACAATGGGAGCTGATGCAAGCGGGGAAATCAGAAGATGGAGCTCCTGTTGACATGAACATGGGAGTTTTCAGAGCACAGGGAGAAGTGATATTAGAGTTAAGAGCTTCTGTATAGCTCTGAGAATGGAATTTGCCCTTAACAGGACATACAGTACATTTGAGGACAGATGTTTTTTAAATTGCAATACTGGAAAACAGTCAACACTGTAACTTTCCTGAGTTCATTCTTTATCATACGTAAAATTCAGCGAGCCCTGAGGACCGTACCCTGTAACCTGCTCTGATATATCCCCATTGTATTTCCTCTCAATTTTTATGATAGTAGAGCCTCTTTGAAGATTTGCTGTAGAAACACAGGTTTGAAATTAACAACAACTGCAGGCCTTTTGGTGTCAAATACTTTTTTTTTAATCTCAGAAAAAAATATTATTCCCAGGTTTTAACTCTTATGTTCTAAGGTTTTTAGAGTTTTATTTTTAGGTGGATAGCCATGTTGGTCTGCAGTACAAAAGCAAGATTCGAGTATAGTAATACAAGTATCTGACAAAGGCAGCTTGACTCTCAAAAGGTTATAACTTGGAAATCTTCCCGGTTTTTAAAGTGCTATTGGACTCAAATCTTACTCTAGAATTTATTAACGTTTATGTAATTGTGTTGTGTGTTCTTGGCCAGCTTGGGCATAGTCTTAGAGAAAGGTAATATATAAATATTCCCAAAATATAAATAAATAGGAATTAATATGGTTTGCTAAATGTGACATTGATATTTCCCCCCTTTGTCGTTATGTTTCCTTCTTACAAGAGAGAAATTATGTACATAAATATTAAGTGCTAAGTTCCAAACCTTTCTCTCTAGCAACTGGAAACAGAAACTGGAAAGACTCTTAAAACTTACTTTCTTTTAACAGAATTGCAAGCAATCTTTACATTCCCTGGAACAACTTGCTTTCAGCACCTGATAAAGCTAAAGAGACCCTAAAATACTTAGTGAACTTTTAATAAAGGCAAATAGCCCATTAAGATGAAGGAGGCTTAACACTTGTACAACCAGAGATAAACATGCAGCCCTGAGGTTCCAGAAGCTGACAGCTCCCTATTCGATTCATGATCTAGAGTCACAGTTCAATGCTTTAAACAGTGGGTTGTTCTCATTTCCTTGGAAATGGTTGCCTGTGTTTTCCTTTTCTGTTCTATAATGTTAAAGCCTCATCCAGCTTTCAATGCCACAGTGGTTAAAGAAATCTCCTTGCCGAGAAACAGGGTGGCTGTTTTTCTGCTGCAGCTGTTCAAAGGATCTCTCTCTCTCTCTCTCTCTCTCTCTCTCTCTATTTACCTGAACAAAATTCTTACAGTAAACAGTCGTTAAGAGAAAAAAGGGAGAGACAGAAGAAGAAGAAAAGCTCCCAAGGAAAAATATTTCCCACTAATTCACCATCCCATTAGAATCCCTAATGTGAAGTACAGTTGCATTCAATTTAAATGAGACATTTCAAAGCTGAATGAAATAGAATGCAATTGTTGCTCAAAAGCAGATTACAAATAAAGAAATACAAAGATTAAATGGGGATGTTATTGTTCGACAGATGGTGACAGTATCACAGCAGCATGTTTTTTCTCCTTAATTCAAGAAAGCAACCAGTAGTAATCAATCATCACTGATTAACTAATTATGGTATACTAACATTTTACAATTGATGGGAAATCTACATTTAAAAGCTCATCTCTGTTCCAGCACTCCACCCCGCCCCCCTTTCAGTAAGCCTACTGCATTCCAATACAGCTTCAAGTTGTAAAACACATTTCTACATTACTAACCTTTAAGCACCACTTTTTTAAAAAAGAAAAAAAAAACAAAAGCAATTGGTTTCCAACAGGCTGGATAATAAGTCTTTTGACCTGCATTCTTCTCTGACCCATTAAGGTCACCTCTGTGCTCAGGCATATAGCTGACTTAGGAAATGCCTGCAAGTCCTGCATTTCATCTCCTGCCCACTCAAAATAAAGCTTTCTTTAAATGTGTCTGTACGGGTCCCAAAAGACCGGAGAGGCATCCCTGTAGTGGGCAATGGAGGGACAGAAGCTTCTGCCTTTATTAATGAATGCAGACCATTATGAGTCTGGCTGGCTCCTGCACTGTTCCCAGAAGCATATACTGTACGTGACTTAAAATGCTAGAATATTGACACAAAGCGAGCCAGGCAACCCTAAGGAAAATTACTCCTTGGATATAATGTAGGCTCGTAACAGCTATTAGAGTACAAAATAAAACCCTCCGGGATCAAACTGACATATACAGCATTCTACCTACTCCTCAAACATTAGAAGAATTTCTTTGTGAAGGCATTCTCAAGGACAGCATTAAACTGACTTTTGTAGCAATCTGCAACAGCTTTTTGGCTTACAGCTTTTAGTACTAAATCTCTAGTTTGAATCAATATAAGTACTATATCCTCCACATTAATCAATACATTTGGTTCAATACACATTCTATTAAATTATACTTTCTAATCAAGATTTTCTGCTTCTATACTCTCATTCCTCCCACCCTCCCTCCCAACTTCTTTCTGATAGTTTTCAATTTGTCTATTGGAAATGACAGGATGCTGGATTTTCTTGGCAGAGGGTTGCGGACAAAGAAAAAATGGTAAAATCAGCAAACTTTCAATTAAAATCCTAATGCCAAATAGAGAATTCAGTTCTATTACCAATAAGATTTCCAGGACTTCTAGTATAACATTTCCAGTTCATCACTTCCCTAGGTCTTACATATCTCCTTCAAAACTGGAGGGGTATGTGAAAAATTCAAGGACAGGAAGCAAAGGAACATTCATAATATTAAGGTACTTTTAGATATCAGTAACAAAAAAATTCCCAGTTATGACTAGCCAGCATTTCTCTTCTCTAACACAGATAACTAGCAAGAATGTTTTGCTATTGTATAACCAGATGTAGTTCTGCAACCATGACAATGAGAAACATCTTTCAAAAGAAGAAAAATAGTCTGATTAGGATGGTTACAAGTTCAGGAATGATCTGATGACACAAGAACCATATGTAAGTTGCTCTGAGAACTTTAGAGGAAGATAAGAGTATACCTTAAAACAAATTCCATACCTTCCTTATAGAAAAGTGAAATATAGATATAAATACATCCACCGGTCTACCAGTGAGATATGATTCAGATAAGCCCAAAGGTTACGCATTTCCCCCGCCCCTCAAACATGTATGCTCAGTAATTAAATACTTCTAGCGCAGTGGAAAACCAAAGTTTGTTGCTATGTCCAAACTACGAACTATAGGTCTTCTAATCTTTCCAGCTAGGATTGTGAATCAGGATTAAAACATGATTGGGAAATCCTGATTTAGTGGGAAGAGAGCAAACCAGAGTTTGTGGTTTGAGCATAACAAATAAGGTTTGCTATTAAAGTGTTTGCCCTGACCTGGGTAGCCCAGGCAAGCCTCATCTTATCAGATCTCAGAAGCTAAGCAGGGTCAACCTTGGTTAGTAATTGGATGGGAGACCTCCAAAGAAGACCAGGGTTGCTATTCAGAGGTAGGCAATGGAAAACCACCTCCGTCAGTCTCTTTGCCTTGAAAACCCCACCAAGGGTTGCCGTAAGCTGTGATTTGATGGCATTTTCTACCACCATTAAAGTTTTTACTTATTGAGGAAGGACAAAGATGAGAGTGCTTCCTTCACCTTCAGGATTCTGCTGGTTGGTTTGTTACTACATCTGTATCATGCTACTTACATCTGTAAGGAACCTGTACTTCTTATTCTAAAATATTGTATAAATCTGTTGCCCAGAACAGAGCCTTAATGTAGCTCTTTGATGATATGAGAAATACATTAAACATGAAGAGAGATCTTAAACATGAAATTACCATGTTGGAGACCTTAAGCCACATGTCTAAATGATTTAGCCAAATTAGGGTTTTACCCTTTATAAGCTGAGCTATTTAATGCTTAAGCATGCAATTCTATTGCCTTCTTTGGATAATGTCTTCTGCTTGCATGTTTTCATACTTCAAACATGCATAATGAACACCACATTTTATGTCTCTGGATTACAGAGATGCTTTCTTTGTTCTTTGTTTCTGTTCAGTCATGATGAACCTACAAAGAAACTGCTGAATTTTCTTTTGACATTTAACACCATTCTACACCATAACATCTAACACTCTCTGGATATCATTATATCACCATCACTGAAAAAAGGTGAGAGAGCAACAGCAAATATCAGGATCAGAAATGGATAGAAAAAGAGGACAGAAGGTTATTCTACTGTTTCTTGCAGTATAGTTAACTGGAACTTTGAAAATTAACAGACTTCATGGGTCAGATCAGATTAACTGGTTGATTTCTCCCCCCTGCAGACCCTTCTTATGTAGTTCCTCAGGGCTTCCTGTTCCGCAGAAACACCATTTTGTGGGCTGCAGTGGGAGGGGGAAGGCATATAAGTCCCTTTCTGCTGATTGAAAATTTAGTTCTGTTTAATATTCATCCCAGATTAGAAAAAGTGTTTGTGGTTCAGTTATTCTAGTCTAGATTTAGTCAAACACTATGCAGCTTCAAAGCATCTACATTGGCAAAGCTGTTATCAATGGGGAGAAAAACAGAGACGAAGTTTTTTAAAAAATCTACCTATAAGTAGTCTTTGCCTTGACATAATGTTGGTACTCATCAGTAAGGAAGGATATCCCACAATGAGTGGCAGCTCTTCTGTAATGGATCACTGTCTGCCTCCTTAATTTTTCAGAAAAATGAGAGGATAAGCAGATATTTTGTATAATGTAAGATGAAAATGGCATTGTGATGCAGTACTGTGACAAAGAAGCAAAGAATTGTCAGCCAGGGGTACCAGAACTCCATGTGAGAGGCAATGGAAAGCTGAGCTACCAATACTTTTGCATGAATTTGAGGCTGGTTCTCGCATGCAGCAGAATTATGTGGAAATGAGATAGCAAAATACCACAGTTATATAATGGACTGCATTCCCTTCAGATTGCAAGCTGAAAATTGCCCTATGTTAAAAAGTCTTTACAAAAAGCTAGAGTAGAACCATTTTTTCTGCTGTGCAAGACTTCTTGCATGGAGGATTTTTTTTTAAATGGAGAGGTACATTCAATGAAATGGTATAGTCCAATCTACTACTGTAGCATTTAACCTCATTCTGCTATATATGTAGACTAAGGGTGAGATTCATTCCCTTAATACATCTCTGTGTGGCTTGGGATCCAGGAAGCTCTGTAATACACAGAGATATTACCTGGTCTGACTAAAGGCAGAAAAGTCCAAGCAGAACTCCAAAGTCCAAAATCAAAAGGCAAGAGTTCTGGGCTGACACCTATCCTGGTAATCAGGTCAGGGACTCTGAAAGGCATGTAGCAGCAAGTATCCACCATCAACCACACAGAACAGGAGCCGAACAAGAATGAAGACCTGTGCTTTATGTCAGGCTGCTTCAGCTTGGACTGATCCTGACTGACCATTCAGGTGTGTTGCTAGGTCTTCTGCAGCTAGAACACATTCATAATCTAGCTCTCTGCCAGGGTTCCTTGCTAATAAGATCAAATGAAAGTACAAAACTTTCCTGGCCTTTGATATTCATGCTCTGATATCATCTATACCTGTGTGCTTCAGTTCCATCTTGTACCTATCTCTGACAACTGCAAAGTCACAGGACTGTATTTTTCCAGAGATAGGCTTTTTGTAGTCTAATCAGGCATAGAACCCTGAATCAATGGTCTGAAAAAGCCTAGAAACACACCGGGATAGGCCTGTTTCTTGACCCTCATGATCAGTGGGAAAGGAATGAGCTGAGCAACAGGTGGTTGAGTATGCCTACCTAAAACAAATCTGGTCTGAGATGGAAATGAGACACTTTTTGAAGGCTGTTTCCACACATCCTTAATTTTTTCTTTCCTCCCCAAAGGGGAGGTGAAATTAACAGAGCCTTTGGGAAGGCTAATTGGAAATTAACAAACCCTCTGAGGAGCAATCTTTGCCTGCTCTGTAGAGGTGAAATTGACAGAGCTTTTGGCTCTGTCTTTTAAACCTAGGCTTCCCAGCTAGCATTGCATCTCCCTACACTTGAGTGTTCTTGTGTAAGATGTCTCGTGTAGAGAGACTCTGAGACGCAAGTCATTTTGTTAAGCGTATCATGTCTGTGTTAGGCAGTGTCAGAAGAGAATGAAAACAGAAGCCGATTTCATGTTTCTGTGCTACAGCTCCACTGCAGTAGTAACATGGGACAGAAGGCTTTGATAGGCGAGACCACCTAATCAAATATTCAGGGATTAAGTCAGTGCATTATGGACAGATGTGTTCATGTGCCAGTTGTTGCTATGCTTTAATTTTTTTCCTTGCAATGTTTAATTTATCATGCTAGTGCTTTTTAAACTAGTACATCTGTAAACAAGTTTAAGTACGACCTCTCTCATTTTACATCCATGCATTGTGTACTTTCTCCGTGCCTTAATTTTAGATACCTTCAAGATAAATAAATCTGTGACAGGGAGAGAATGAAAAACCAAGAAACCTGACATGCTGTAAGGTGTTTATTTTTTATGTGAATATCCATTCCTAACTTACTCAGTTGTGAGCACAAAGCTGACTCGGGGAACTCAATCCATGGAATATACATACTTCTTTATAGGTCAAAGCCAATTAAACAAATTACCACTAAATATTTAACAGCTCTGTGTAGTAATTAGTGCCAAATAATGGGAGCTTAAATTGATAGTCACACAGATGTTTTTAAGACTTAGCCAGCTATAATGTCATTCACATCCATTCAACAAGCTTTGTGTTTCCTGTGTGTTGTTAAATGGGAGACTGATAAGCATTTCCCACCACATTTCCATTTTGCTCAGTTATATTTTAAAAGCAGGCTCACATCTAGCTACTAGGGTCAGTGCATTGATTTCAAGTCTTTATCTGTCTGTTAGTCAGTTTTCAAAAGGTCAATTGGTTGAAATGGAGAGAGCACAACACTAACTTGTGATTAGTATGCTCAGGGTGGGGTTGTGGATCACCAGTCAAGAAGAACATGGTCCGCATGCAGAAGGTCTCAGGTTCAGTCCCTGGCATCTTCAGCTGAACACAACTCATGAATCAGGTTTATGGGAGACCTTTCTCTGCTGTGTAAACAATGCTGAACAAGATGAACTACTGTTTGACTTTGTGTAAGGCAGCACTTTCATGAGACTTTACAATAATAGGCTCCATTAAAAGATTCTTAGGGAAAACTCCGTAAGTGGTATATATACATGGAAAGTAGAAGAACTTCTGTACCTTAAAAACATGCCCCAGCTGTATCCACTTATTACACAATGATATAATACAGTTGGTCATTGCAATCCTTTCGTGGCATTTGGAGGCAGAAATAGCTATCAGGGGACGTGCCTTGTACGTGTTTAAATCATTCCTCATAGACTAGACTCAAAGGGTTGCTGTTAGAGACTAGCTACCTTCAGTGTGTGAGCTGTCTTGTGAAGTTCTACAGGGTGCTATGATGTCCCCTATATTATTGAATATCTATGTATTTTTCTGTCTCCCTCTATTGCTGTCTTCCACTAGCAGGTGAAGATTTTTTTTTGTTTCATTTGGCATATACAACCAATAACTGTTATTGGACCTCTTCCCTGTTCTTGGTGTTATGTGTGTGTGTGTTTTTATTGAATTGTTTTTATACTATTTTAAATGTGGTTTAAATTTAAAATGTTTTAAATTTTGTAATGTTCACTGCCTTGGGAACCCTATTTGGGTAGAAAGGCAGCATACTAAGGTTTTAAATAAAAATAAAATAAAAAATAATATGTAAAGCCCTTAATAGAAATCATTTGTAACGTTGGAACTGGATGTCATCAATATGCAGGTGATACCCAGCTCTATATATCTCTATCCAAATCCCCTGGTCATGCAGAAGAGGTACGGATCCATTGCCTGACTGCTATGGTCAAATGGCTGGAAGCAAAAAAAATTGAAATTGAACCCAGAGACTATAGAAAATAAGCTGGTTTACACAGGTAATAGGGCTGTACTGTAATGAAATGGTCCAGAATGAAGTGTTGGTAAATGGGTAGGGACTGTGGACTATACTGCTGTGTTACTGTAAATTTGCTCGTACTGTGTAATTTCTGTATTGTGTAACATGTCATGCTTAAATGTTTGTTTTGTTTCAGCTCTGTTTCAGATTCCTGCTTTGAACTTGAGTCAAAAGGAAAGGTGAAGTATAAATATTTTAATAAACCAGCTTTGCTCAGTGGATCCATCCCTCCCATTATAATCCTGAAGGTTGGGGTAATCTTGGAAAGAGTGAGATGGAGTGCACAGGTGTTGCTTTGAAGGGAGGCGGGCAGAAAACACCTATAATTGGAGCAAGAGCTTGCAGAAGAACCAAGTAGGGATTTATGCCGATTTGTCCTTTTTTCGGGGGCTGCAGGGGGCTGCAGCGGGAAGGGGGAGAGATACATCCTGTATGTTATAATCAATTATCAGAACTGACCAGGAAACAATAAAATTGTATTACAAAGCTTCATGCTACAATCCCAATTTCCACAGTGCAGAGTACTCAGGTTGGATTTATACTGAAGGGGCATATTTTTAATCAAAATAATTTCTATATTCCCTTAACAATACAGTCCCATATTACTGTATTACCACTGCAATATAAAATGGAGTATAAGAGAATTATGTACGCCATCTTCTTGGGTCCCCATTGGGGAGGAAGGTGGGGTATAAATTAAAAAAGAATATATCAGATCCAATGAGCTCTACTGAGGCTACCTAGACAAACTGCTAAATAAGTTTCCTCCAATCAGCACCAGTTCGTTTGTTCTTTGCTTAGGTGGCTTTTATCCTTTTCCACTTGCCTCACACACTTAACGAGTTTCCTATTTCCCTCTTCCTCCTAAACTTGAGCCCTTCGTAGCATCTCTTGAAGTTCTGGCCTCCATAGCTCTCAATAAAAGTCAACATGCCCGCGTTGTTAATATTGATCATCTTATGCCTCCCAGACAGCCCAGAACCCATGTTATAGCCTATATGTGCTGCCCCTTGCAACCCTTGTCTGTTGCCCTTCCTTTCCTCCCACTACACACTGCGTACCTCTCATTCTTCTTACTTCTGATGCTCAGGAATGATAGACAACTAACTCAGTATAGGAAACAGGGCTTCCAGCATCTGTGGAAGATAACTTGCTTTCATAATGTCTTCACTGTGTAGGACAGAAATAATTAGATGGGCTGCAGAAACCAAATCTGGTCAGTCTTCTGACATTCCCAAGTGATAAATATCTGATTCTGGAGGACATTTTGACCTGCTTGTTGAAATGTCTTGCTCGTGGTCACCTGCATGTATATTCGCTCTTTTCATTAAGTTTGGAATAATGTTTAATGTGTTAATGAACCCAAATGTAGAGAAATTTCAATGTTCAGGAGACACTTTTACAGAGAGATCAGTTTTCTCACACTTCCAAGTCACAAACAGAGAAGATAAAGTGGCATGAGTTTGCTGTGACATGTTATAAAAGACAATAACATTTTATGTCCTTATTGTGGATCTTGGTTGTAAACTTGTAGTGTCCTCATTCTCTGCTGCCTTGCCCCTGGTGTAATCACTTACACTTGTGCAAAGTGAGTGGAAAATGCTACCAAAGCAGAGTGCTGGAGTTTTACAGCTACTCTGTTCAGCTGTGACTGACTGCTCAAGGGGCAAAGTCAACAGAAAACTGTACACAAAATTTTCCTGATTTTTGTGGAAACAGCTATTACCATATCCACTCCATAGTTATCAGTCAGCATCTTTTCTCCTCTAGAGAATCATTCCAGTCTTCTCATAATAATTGGTATCTCTGGCACTTGGAACCCTATGTCCAAGACTCTCATTGTCATAGCACTGGAGCACCTTAAAATCTGTAGTACATTCAGCCTTCTGATGCACTGAGCCATTACAGCGTTATCATTTTATAGGAGGAAGCAGTGCAGGAAGACAGTCTAATGGGGGCATTCATATAAGCTGCCCCACTGACAAAGAAATCAATCTTGCAATTCAGGAGTTAATTAAAGAAGGGCAGGGATGAAAGTGGGTTTCCTCAGCATCAAAAGATGGTGGTATAGTCATGGACTGATTACATGGATCATGTATGTGCAACTCAGAACTCTCCTATAGTCGTAGGTGGCTCGTCTTAAAGGGCTAGAATTTTGAAACTGACATGAAAATAAATGGGGGGATGGTGAAGAAGGGAAGGAATGGTGGACCAAAAAGGAGTTATCTGAAACGGTGTGGAAAAACACTATTTTCTTATAAAGGTGAATACAACTGTATTAATGAGAAAAAGTGGTAGATCTATTCCTGTGCATATATTAAGCAAAACAGAGTCACAGGAAGGTCATAGCTAGATAGCCACATATGTAGCAGAAACAGAAAAATCCAGTATAAATTGCAATTAGTTCTAACAAGAGAAAATGCCTATATCTGGATCAGCTAAAATGTCTTAAAGTAGATTTCGAGATCATCACAGATCTCTTCTTTAGGATGCATGTTAAGCTTAAAAAAATTATGGCAGCATTCACACACATAGTGACTGTGCATATAAGCACTGTCAGCATGTGGAGAATGGGAGCAGGAAGGGCAGATATACCTCTGTATCCTTCCATGTGTTGACTATGAAAAGGGTTAATGTTCACCGCCCCGTGCACGCATGATTCCAAACCATCTGAAAGGAACTTATTGTCTCCACCAACACATTGTAAAAAACCTCCTATGTGGAAGATGTACATCTCATATTCTTGGGATGAGCTGCCTATTAAAAAATTCAGCTAATTAAGGCCATTCTTTAAAGCGAAATATAATCTTGATCCCAGAATAAAAGCAGGATCTTGTCTATCAGAGGGGGGTTTATCATCCCACAGCATTCTTACACTATTTCAAAAAGTAAGTGATAAACAAGAAGGCACTGTAATGATGCCTGGCATAAAGGGGCAGGCAACAGGAGGCCTTCTTTCTAATCAGTCCTCAAAGGAATCTGACATACTGGAGAGGCACTTATTCTAATTTAAAGCTCTTACAGTTACTTTTACCTTTGCAAAATGTATAAACTAATAACTTTGCTAAACTGACTTGGTACTGTAAATATAAACAATAAAAGCACTGGAAAGGTTTGCGCCCAAAATGGGTTATTGCCAGCAATGAAATGAAACACGTATTTGGGGGTTAACATCCTCCAGTGTAATGATATCAGTATACTGGATCTTCAGTACCAGCAAGATCTGATGTACTAGAACTGCGTACCAAGTCTCACTGTCACTGCAATTTCCCCCCCAGCTCCTTGAAAAACTGGCTGTAGTTCAGTTTTCAGATTATGTTAACCATACAGAAATGTATCTGAGAAGTTCTCTTAATATATATGTTACAACTTCCTTTTGTGTTCTCTCTTGGTCAAACATATATTGTTATAGTCCTTTTGTACTGTACTGTATGATTTTAGCATGACAAGCCATTGTTCTAGAACTGCCAGCCTGAAGCAGCTTGAACCAAATTTTTTTGGGTGGGATCAGAATCTGCAGACATTCTCTTAAAGCAGCCACTGATCCCGCAATTTGTTTTCTGCAACACCTTTTATTTTTTAGCCACCTATGGGCTGTGCCATGTTCATGTACAGTGATCATTCTTACATTGGTGTATACAAGCAACCCTTTATTGCTCCAGATTTATAAGTCTATCTGTGCATCTGCCTCCCGCACCACATTGCCTGCATGGATAAAGAAATACTACTGAACAACTGAGAAGCTGAAAGGGTAACAAAGAAAATTTACAGCTTAGAGAGGCACTGTTAGTGTCAGACTGGGGAGATCCAGGTTCAAATTCCTGCTCAGCTTTGAAGCTCACTGGGTTGTCAATCACTGATTCGCCACTTAACCTACCTGTCTTTTGATAATGATAAAAACGAAAAAGTGGGGGAATCATGAACTCTGTCCTGAGCTCCTTGGAAGAAAGGTGGAATAAAAAAGATGAGACAGAGAGCTTTTCTGTATGGGGCTTTTTCATCAGTTCTGGCCCCAAACAGCTTCGATTTATACCCTTAGTTCTGCCCACGTGCTCAAAGTACTTTAGTTCAGTCTTCAAATTGCTTCGCGTAGTCTACACAGTGAAAGCCTGCATCTGCTGCAGAATCAATTTCCATCCACGTTTTCTGCTCTTTTTCTCCCTGTGCACATATTCCAATTTTTTTTTACAGTGAAGTTAAAACATGGCTTTGTTAAAGCACAGAATGTTTTCTTTGGTGTAAGCCATGCCATTTGCCCTTCCTTTCATCCCTGCATCCAGACTGGTTGAACAGCAATGTGTAACCCTATCCTTTGGAAATAAGATCCCAAATGTCTCTTTCTGCCCCTCCAACACCACAAAACTACAATATAACAACAACAACAACAACATTTGATTTATATACCGCCCTTCAGGACAACTTAATGCCCACTCAGAGTGGTTTACAAAGTATGTTATCATTATCCCCACAACAAACACCCTGTGAAGTGGGACTGAGAGAGCTCCAGAGAGCTGTGACTAGCCCAAGGTCACCCAGCTGGCTTCAAGTGAAGGAGTGGGGAATCAAACCCAGCTCTCCAGATTAGAGTCCTGTGCTCTTAACCACCACACCAAACTGGCTCTCCAGCTGGAAAACACAGAATCTACAGAATAGTTGGATGGCCCTGCTGTGTTTTCCACATGTTTTCCAACTAGAGGGTGGAATAAAAAATTGAGACAGAGAGCTTTTCCATATGGGGCTTTTTCGTCAGTTCTACTATGCGAAGAAATCTGAAGACTGACTAAAGTACTTTGAGCACGTGGGCAGAACTAAGGGGATAAATTGAACCTGTTTGGGGCCAGAACTGACGAAAAAGCCCCATACGGAAAAGCTCTCTGTCTCAACTTTTTTATTCCACTCTCCAGTTGGAAAACACACGGAAAACACAGCAGGGCCATCCAACTACGCAGCCTTCAGTACCTTTGTTGATCAATCTCTTCCCTTTGCTTATTTCACGGAATGCTTGCAGTCCCCATTACCAACTGAGATGATAAGCTACTCAAACTGGCTTCTCACCCAAGATCGAACTACTCACACTGTATATGGCATGCATGAAAAGGCCCTGAACAAGGAACACAAATTACAAGGAATACTGGCCTCGAGGGCCATGTGAAAAGTCATCACATGCCTGACGTCTATGTAAATGCGAAGATCATTTCCCCCCCTTCCCCCAGAAATTGACAGGATGGTCATCCTGTACATAGAACAGATGTAAGTACAGGTCAACGTGCATAAAGGGAATCAGGAAGACTGTGCTGACCCTGACTGGACACATCGTCCCAGGGTCCCATTGCCTACATGGGTAAAGACTACATGCATAGGTTTATCCCTGTATTAGAAGAACAGCACTTCCAAGAACAGGACTGTATGTAATGTGGGCACAGTGAATGCATGATTTGCCCACATGATGTGCCACATATGCTGAGTGTACAGGGCAAGTGTTAAATCAATTTATTAAATTGTATTCACTACCCTAGCTACAGATTAAATTAATTATGTTGTTTTTAGTGATGCAGGAAGGCAGGGAAAGAGACCTGAGGCTATAGGGTTAGAGGACTGAATAATTTGTTTATGCATGCGCATAGACAAGATATACATGAAGAGACTGTGGAAATCAGATGTATACAGAATTAGAATAGGGGGAAAGGGTCAAAGGTGTAGGAGGTAACACTGCATAGGACCTACAGCAGGTATCATGGTGGAGGGGGGATCTATGTTCATTTTGGAAGGATTCACTGGGAAGGACTCTATCTCCACACACAAAAATAGTACAGCAGCCATGGTGGTTGTAGGTACATTTATACTAGACAAAATACTGTAATGTTTTATCTGAGATATCAGCAAATAATGCTACTGTAATGTCCACTTCTTGAATCAGACAATGTATCCTGAATGAGAGGGCTGCATTACAATCAGTAGTACATTTATTATTTACCCAAATGCTTATTATTTCTACTGCTAAAAAAGCAGTTTCTGCACAAATGGAGCAAAATAAAAACTCATCTTTAGCAGAAAGTCACTTGGCTAGATGCACTGAACTGGAGAAAAATTTGTTCTCTCTTTGTAGACAGACTACTTTGTAGTTACTTGTTTCAAAATCAAAGCATTTGCTCAGGAAAAACAATTTTAGGGCAATAGTCTGAGTTACAATGCCGTTTGTAGCAGCACACACATCACTTTATCACTTTATGCTGACCTGACAGTACATTCCTTCAAACTCACTTTGGGAACATAATAAAAAGCCAGATTTGCAAGATTGTACAAAACTTTTGTTGTTAAGTGAAGTATAAATCACAGCAATTACACTAGACTGAATATTTATAATGATTTGTACTAATCCTAGTAAGTCAGTCAGTCCTCCTTCTGAAAAATAAACCCAGCCAAATTAATCTGTTACGAGTATTCTCCTAAAAGACCATTATTAGACCTGCTTAAAGTTCCAAGGTTATAATTCACAGAAGGAAAAGAAATTCTACATGGGTGACTGGAAATGGCATAGGAGCACAAAATGCTACTAGATCACATTAGCTTTAATTCACATTTCAGTTCTAAAAGGGATCCTACTCATCAAGTAACATCTGGAACATTTACCCTACATGTAATCCTACTAACCCTGATCACATCATACAGTGAATGTACATACATTCTGCATGTATGTGCATACATCTGTTTGAAGGAAACAACCAACGTAAGTGCATGTTACAAATTAAACTTAGATAACTGTGCTCTTTTAATCACATGCTCAGCTGTACATACGTTGAATGTAACATGAGAATTATTCAATGTACGCATAAAAAACAGGTATACACTGTACATATTGTATGTGCATTCAGTGTTACTCCACTGTATGTGGAGTAACGCAGAACTGACAGTCGAGTAACAAGTTGATTTTCCATCTTGTGAAGTTGAATGCCAAATTAAGCTAAGGCTTAAAGACATTGCAGTTAGATGAATGCAAACTGGGCCCCACAGGAAACCATACCAGGTATGTGTGTAAGCAATGACAATGTGATTCTTCCTTTTCCCATAACACAATTTTGTAAGAAAAACTGACCTCAGTGGCTAGACCTCCAAGGCAGATCTGCTCACCTATTCTTGAACTTCAACAACCTAGTACCATAAGAGAATTGTCCCACAGTGCGGATTGCCAAAGTCTGAGGCCAGGGAATCAGCCAGGTTCTTCTTGCTGCATGCTTGAGCATAGCAAAGGGAATTTCTATCTACTCATAGCCCTGAATGGGGCAATTCAGAAAGTGGAACTTGGGGTGAATGACTCACACACTCCAAAATATTATGAACATTAAGGGCTTTAAGCAGGCCATTTCCCCCCTCCCGATTTTGCTTCTTTACATTAAGTGACTCTCAGCTGCCTTCAGCATCAAACCCCTTCTAGTAATGAGATGTTCAATTCTCATTAGACCATTTTGAGAGAGGAGAGGGAATTCCTTTTGTTTTACAATTTACAAACCAATATTTCCCTACATCTTACTTGGACTGTGGATGGCCCTGTTTTGTTGCACTACGTCTAGGCATTTGACCATTAACTTCGGTATCATAAACTCTGGGTTTATTCAGGAAATGTTGCTTCAGCCTCAGGATGGCCCCCTTCCTGGGCTTCTCCTGTGTTTTTTTCCAAGAGGGGAAGGGGAGAAGGGAGTAAAGCAGTAGCAGCCCTACTTCCTGTTCTTCCCTACCATTGCCTCCAGCATCTGGAAGGCTTTGCTTTAAAACTGACGGACTGTATACCTTTTGAGCATACAGTTTGGAAATAGAGATCCACAGAGCTTCTCATATGATTGGGTGTTCTGCACTTGGATACTGTATCAAGCAGAACTCTAGGAGTGAGCTTGATTTTCTTTGGACGATCAAGCAAGTCAGAAATGATGGATGAGTCTTATGAGCCACTTGACTACTGTTGCTTGGGAGATAGTTATTTTGAGGTAGACGTCAGCCAGAAAAATATCCAGGGCTGATCCCGCCCATACCTTTCATCATAAAGACCTCACAGCTGTAACTTGATGTGTAGATAGATAGTAAACCTACAAGGGTGTTTTAGACATCATAACAAAGTTTGTCACAGTGTAATTTGAGCTCAGGTCATTTAGAAATTCATATTTAACATGACATATTAAACAATGCAGAAGCTACTCACTCAGTGCATAATTATAGCAACATACCATACACAGTAGTATAGTCCACTGCCCCTGTCCCTTTACCAAACCATCTCTCTGGACCATTTCCTTACAGTACAGCCCTCCTACCTGTGAAAAAAGCCCTCAATAATTAAGTTTGCAGAAAGCCAGGAAAGTGAGAGCTCTCCTAACTTCATCAAGCAGGCCATTCCATAATGTGTAGGCCACTATAGAGAAGGTACACGTATGAGCAGTTGTTGCTTTTGCCCATTTGTAGGGCAGCATCTGCAGAAGGCCATGTTCAGATGAGGAAAGCTGCCACATCAGAGCATAGGGAGAGAGGTGGTCCTGCAGATATGATGGACCAAAGCCATGAAGGGATGAGTATGTGATGGCCAATACCTTAAATTTAGCTTTGTAATTGATGGGAAGCCAATGGAGTAACTGCAGAATGGGAGTAACATGCATGCTCCACCTAGCTCCTGATAATAATCGAGTTGTGGCATGCTGCACCAACTGGAGTCTCCATGTTGACTTCAAGGGCAGACCTATGTAGAGAGCATTACAGTAGTCTAGTATCAATGTTACCGTGTCATGGATACAGCTGGCTGGATCATCCTGCCTTCTGAACAGGCATAACTTCAGTCTTGCTTGGATTCAGTTTCAATTTGCTTGTGTTTAGCCAATTGACTACAACTGTCAGGCAGCAACCAAGACCTCTACTGCATCACCAGGGGATATGGTTTGTGAGATATAGAGCTGGGTATCCTCTGCATATTGATGACATCCAGTTCTATAGTTACTAATGATTTCTTCTAAAAGTTTTACATAGAGGTTGAATAACATGGGGATAAGATTGCACCTTGTGGAACTCCACAAGATAATTCTTGTACTGAAGATAGCTTGTCACCAACAGCAACCTTTTGAGTCTGTTACATGAGGAACATTTAAACCAGCCCAAGGCATATCCTCTGATACCTACTTCGGCCTTCAAATACCTCAACAGGATGGCATGGTCTAACGGTATTTTTCTAAAATGGTTTTTGAAAACTGACTTAATGGAGACCACAATATTTTCATACTAGACATTATGTAGGGAACGTGTGCAACAGTTTCCCAATGCAATCCGAGCATATGGCCAGTCTGAGTGGAAGAATGCAGGGAGAGCTGGTAAACCTTTTTACCTTTGGCCATTATTCAAAAGGAGCATTCAGGACTCCTTCTCCATGTATGAGAAAAGACGGGGCGAATAGCAGGTCCCTCCGTCTCACGTCTCTTGGAACGTCTAGTTTGGTACTCAGAATCAGCGACACAGCAAGGATCAGCAGGAAGTTCCAGGCATGTTAAGTCCACACAATGCCCCTCAATGAATACACCGAAGCAAGCCTCTGAATCCCATCTGCGCACTGCTCCCTCGTACAAAATAAATTACTGCAGATCATCCTTCATAATCCCTACTTCTTCCACCTTCCCCTGCCCAACCCCACCCTCCCCACAAAATAACACTACGAACGGTTGACAGGTTGCACAGTACTTATTTTCTCATTGCAGAGATCAGACAGAGAAAGAGAGAGATGGTGTTTTCCTACAAATCCTCCCTATAAAGCATCTCCTGCTTGTGCATGTGCAGGAAGACAATCCCCAGGAAAAAGAAGTAAGAAAGAGAGATGCTAAACAATGCTACACAAAGTTGCCGACTGTTCGGCTACAAGCCAGAAAATGAATCCAATTTTTCATTCTGTCATTATAAATATTTCAGTGCAAATGGTACTGATTTTCTGCAACTGTGGTTAAGCAGAGGGCCTTTGAGTGAATATTTTTTAAAAAAATAAAACAGAATGAAATGAGTGAAAAATAAAAGAGGATCCAGAAAAAGAAATTATCGTTAGCAACCAATTAATTTCTTTCCTTAAATGTACAAGACTCTGGAAGAAATTGTACAATGATGTAGTGCATGACTCAAAGAAGATTGGGGAAAAAAAAACATTTACCCTGCTCTTCTTCTGACAGTTTCTCATAAAATATCTGCAGTCCATCTATCTTTTAGTACTCCAGGCTCCTCTGGAGAGCAGAAAATAGTAGTTTAAAGCTCACTTCAGTGCCAGTCTGCAGGAGATTGCTTTCCACAGGACCCCTGCTGATGTAGGCCTAGGGGAAGAGGCCCAGGAGTTATTCAATCAGCCCAAGACTCTGGGGCGGCTGGGGGTCCTTTGAGGGCTGATTATAAAGCTGCCCTCCTGTTGCCTGCCTCAGAACAGAACGAAATGAGCAGCCTCTTGCTGAGCACATTCTGCAAGAAGGAATTTCACCTGTCATGGAGTTTGTCAGAATTTCAGGATTTATCTTGGTGCAAAATTAATAAAATACCAAGTAGGACTTCAACCTGACTACTCAGCCATGTCATCTCAAAGTGATCTTTCACCTAGGAAAACATGGGCACTGAGCTACTCAAGTCATTCTTGCCCTACTTTTTTAAACCATGGAACTTCAGCACTATGCTTCGGTTATTATGCCATGTCTTTCCAGACAAAGCCACCCCCTCCAGTTTTATTATGTAGCATTATACTCGCATCAGCCCCAAAGAAAACCTGTACGTAATACCCAGTCCTCATGTAAAGGACTGATGAAGACAGCAACAATATGCTGCCAGTTCCAACTGCCAATCTGGGGGTTGCCAACTCCCAGATGAGAAATTCCTGGAGATTTGGGGGATGAAGTCTGGGGAGGGTGGGGTCTGGGGAGGAAAGAGAGATACAGCCCACCCTCCAAATCAGCCTTTTTCTACAGGGAAACTGATCTATGTTATCTGGAAATCAGTTGTAATTCCAGGAGATTGCCAATCCCCACTGGAGGTTGGCAACCCTAACAGTAAACCAATTAGATGGTTTTTCCTGAAAAAACTCTCTTGGCTCAATCAAGTTCATGCAGGTTCAGGAAATGGTAGATCAGCAGAAGAAAATGCAGGACAATTATCTTGCATTTAAAAAACATTGGCTAAGTGCTCTAGTGTGCTGTGGCACACAAGCAAACACATACATTTTTAAAGACGCCCACCCTCCAAATCAACAACTCAAAAGTGACATGGACTGGGGTGTGTGTTTGGAATTCTGCTTGCCAAAAACACCAGTTGTTTCCAAAGTAAAATATCTGCCTTATAGGAAGCTGTTTTGCTCCTGTGCAAGAAATGAATCATGCATCTGTAGCACTATAAAGTACTTGCATTGAAAAGCTCACTAAATACTTGAAGAGGATTTCATAATAGCTGCACAAAATGTCAAAGTATCGGGAGAATGTGTGGCTACTGCTGTTTTAATGTTTGACCTTTTACCTTGCTTTTGTGACTCTAAAACCTCCTTGGAATAAACCGAAAGTCTGATACATATTTTTTAAAAGGTCATTTCTGCAGTTCACAACACACCAAGCCTCTTATGACATCACATCTGTTAAAGTTATTCACTGCCATCTAAGGTTTAGATTTGATTTATGTTTTAAAGATGTGTTAACAACAAACTGCAACAACACACACTGTGAAATCCATAAATAAATCTTGTAGCATTGATACAAAGTATATATATTTCCATCTGATTTGTAGTTGCAGAACCGAGGGCAGCAGCAAGGGGTCATGATAATAGCATGTCATCTCAAATCTCTGTAGTCCAATTCTGGACCCTTCTATGCTGTAATCAAGGCTCTTGTCACAACTCAGTCCTCTTCAGGCAGCCTCTCACCCTATAAAAATCTCCATACAGGGCCTACTTTAGAATACAGGTTCTGATTGCTTAATAGACTCTCTAGCCATGTGGTTACCCACGCCTTGGGAAACGTGGAGGCAATTAACTCTCTGCCTCTGAGTGGGCTGCCTCAATTTGGCACAAAGAAGTGAAAACAGTTGCCTAGGTGGGTAAATACTACACAGTTTGCAGCACTTCAAGCGCTTGGATGCAAATGTTTACATAACAAGAATGCTCCCTCCCAAGCCAGTGTGGTAGACAAAAAAATTCTGTTCACTTGCTCGTTTGGGAGATCCCATCAAGAAAGGCAGGCAAATGAGAGACTCCTTAAATCAGGGAATCCGTCTAAAAGAGGCACATACTCGTGGACACCCATTGGTACAGTATTTCCTAAAAGAAGTCTGTAATAAATCTCTCTTCCATCTCTTTTCCATTTAGACGACAATTTAACATTAATACACATCATCAAGCCCCTTCTACCAGGCAGAAGTAGTTTGACAGTTTTAACACCAAGAGATCTCACAGTAAAAAGAACTGGCGAAGGCACGCAAGTGAATGCACAGATGGTGGGAGGGGACGCAGGGTGCTCTCAGCAGGCTACAGTAGAGATGCATTAACTCCACAGAGGGATAAGGGCTTCCCACCAGTACAGTCATGAATTATAACTGAGAATGGGAGTGAGTTCTTACGGCCTGTCTTGCTGCAAATATACTGTTCCATTTTCCTGCACAATCACCTTTCACCTTGACAAACTCAAAGCAAAGCAAAAAGCACTGCTGATATTTAATGGGCCCAGCATTCCTTTATATGGCATGGTATATATCTGCAGACAGAGAAAGAGAGAGACAGACTACCAGTCTGACATACGTCCACCACATATTTTGCTGGTGCATTCTGTGGGATTAATCTTTCAATCTGAATCCTAAAGTAGAGTTCTGCTTGTTTACCCCCACTCTGCATTATATGGTTTATTTTTTAAACTGCAATTAGTCACTTGGCCTTGAATCCTCATTTGCACTTGCAGAACCGACAGTTCAAGCAGAAGCTCTGCCTGTGAACCAGCCATCAACTGTGCTGGAGCATTAGCACGTGCACAGAATATCGTGGTTAGAGAGTCAGACTAGAATCGGGGAGATCCATGCTCGAATCCCCATTCTGCTACGGAATCTTGCTGGGTGATCCTGGGTCAGCCACATGCTCTAAACCTAATATACCTCACAGGGTTGTTGTGAGGATAAAATGGAGAAGACGAGGATGATGTAAACTGCTTTGGGTCCCTAATGGGGAGAAAGACAGGGCATAATCAGGTAAACAAATACTAAATGGTAAGACAGACATAAATGAAATTTAGGAAAAGACTTCCCCGAATGTGTGAGAGAGACATCAAAAAGTCTCTGCTTACTCAAAAGTCAGATTTATAACACAGATTTTGAACCTGCAGTTCTTTCTTAAGTACAGCCTTACTTGAATAGTTCCCCTGCCCATCTAACCACAATGCTTCTCAGTTAGTGGACAGTTCGAAATGTATGCAACAGAGTGGTGGTGGTCCTGGTGGAGAAGTTCGCCAATTTGATGCAGTAGGGTATTTAGGTTTGTGTGTGTTGGAGGGGGTGGGTGGGTTAGTGCACTTCCTACCCATAAATGTTGAGAGGTATAAGCAGACATGAGGGGTTTTTAGCCAGCAATGTGAAAATATGCATTTGCTGACCAGCTAGCTGACTTCACTGACATCAACAGTCCATACCAAAGCCAAGGAAGCTAGCCTTTTGGGAATAACATGCTTGCATGATACTGATTGGTGCCCCCCACCGACCTTCACAGATGTCTCCTACCGCTAATCAGTAACTGTGGGAATTCCCCTTCTAACTTAACTAGCAAACCAATCTACAGCCAGCATAAAAACAGGGCCACTGGGCTGCTATGAAGGAGGAACTGGCCAATATGAAGGGTTTGCTGAAGTGACTCAGTATAGAAAGTGAGCCCAGCCTCAGTTCTGAGAGGAAATGGGAATTCTCTAAAACACAATATGGCTTAGAAACCACAGGAAAGCAAGGCCGCAATTGCCTGAAGCCAAGAACTTGACTGGCAGGAACAATAGGACTCTGTTATATGTATTGATCTTGAGCTGGCTTCTTTTTGAAAAAACATCAGGACATGTTCTCAAGGTGAGGAAGGAAGTAGCCATCTTCAGAGATTTATCTGTCCCTTTGCTCAGAGTTTCCTCCAGGAAATCTGGAATGCTGCAAAAAGGAGGAGTCTCACTGTATGGAGGACTGTATGCCTACAGAGTCTTACTGCAGACACGCATACTGAGGCTGAATGCAGACCTCAGAGCAGTGGACACAATTCTGCCCCCCTCTCTGTGAATTCAGTAAATGTGCAGAATAACGTCTGAAGAGAGCGTTGTGTCATGATAAATGCTAGAAAAAGAGAGGAGAGTGCTGATCTTGTGACAGTGGCCTTCACTTCAGTGAGACATCAAGGTTTCAGATTTCCTTCTGCATTTTGAATTGTCACCATTGTGTTCTGAACACCGGCCTTTTGGCAAGAAATTACCAAATAAACTAGCTGGGCGTGCCACACAGAGGTCTTCCTTGGAATTTTTATAAGTAGTCAGAAATATCTGTCTTAAAGCTTTCAATAAAACAGTCTGAGAATCTAGATAAGCTATGCTCCCTACTTTATACAGTTTCTGGGACATGCTATTTTATGTAATACTAGCTCACACTTTTCAAAAATGGTTTTATTTACATTTTTTAAAACAAAGATTCTGTGCCTCTCATCCCGGGGGAGAGCCATCCTCTGCCAAATTGCCTTGCCCTCAGTGAAGTCATCAATGGATAAGATTTGTTGTTGCAGGCAGTTTAAGAATTTTGCCACTTTTAAAGGGGGCGTTTATCCTTGCCTTTCACTTTCGTTTAAAGCTTCAGTGTTCCTGTTCTAAATGACAGCACCGCGAGCACTGCTTTCAAGCACGATTCATCTTGCCTACCACATCTCAGGTTTTTACACAGAGCACCACTCTCTTTCCAACAATGGAGTCTTACTCCTTCATAGCTGCAGGGCAGAGACAGTTACTAGCTGTAGACCTGCTGCCAAATACCACAATAAAGGATACAAAAGTGGAATTTCTCTTAAAATACAAGTTCAGCTCTGGAAATATCTCGCTTTAGCAAACTCTGTCAATAGCATATGATATATCTTTCCTCCAGATGTACAGCAGCTGTACTGTGAAATCCACATCTGAAGCAGGACAATGAACTGAGGGGGGCATGGGATGATTGCTTTACTTCGAGGTTGTGGAATGTTTGTTTGCTCTATTGTTTGTTCCTTGTTATCTGTTTATCCACTTAAGATAAAAAGCACATAAAAACCAAAGAGGACTGCCTCAAACCTCTAATAGTATAAGAATACCCACTGATACTAATTACCTTAATTTTAAGGAACAAAGGTGGAGTTTGTCAAAATTCTACAAATATTCATGTTCCCATTTAGTACTTGGAGCGCTAATCCCAGCTACGGAGAAGAAAAGACAGCCAGGATCCTCTGCTGGCACTAGTTCGAAATGCTCTTAACAGCACTTTGCGACTGGATGTATGTGAACTATCCCGTTCCTTGCCCTGACTTTTCAGAAAAGGCTCCTTCTGTGTTATCCTAGTGAAGGGATCATCAACTACTGCAGTTCTTGAGCCAGGAAAACCAGAGGCCCTCATTTTGTACAGATGGCACATTCTTGAGCTCAATTTGGAATTGGTCTCCAGAAAGCTGAACTACTTTTCCCAAAGTTGTCATATGACTTAGCTTTTTCTGAGCTCATTTCTGAATTCAAAATAACTGATAGGTTATCATTCCTTCTCCTCTTCACCTTGTAGAGGCAGCAATTGGCTGTGATGACCAGCAAGTAGGTGGAAGAGAATTTTTCTTTAACTTCTCATCTCCCCACTTCCCCAGTGCCACATATAGGAGTATCGAAGGTCCAGCCGGGGCACATTGAAAAATGTTATACCCAGGAAGTGTGATACTTAATGTCAGGTACTTTGGCCTTAATTTTTATGCTATTATGGGCACTCTTCAGATGTTATTAAAATGCCTGAGATGCTGAGCAAGAGGGAAAGGGCAAAGCTGTGTGAGGGTGTGTGTGGGGGGGAGGGGGGCGGGGAGACTGGCTACTGGTTTGCTGGCCAGCTACTGCCCACATCCACAGCAATCACCACATGGTAAAGAGGAGTAAGGGGAAGGATGAAAGGTCTTCTCTGGTCCAAATATGAATTTCATCAGCATTTTCTCTTGGCCAAGACCAATCATCGTGGTGATTGCTTCTAGAATTTACTCCTCTCCATACTCCTGAAAGAAATGTGTGCAAGGAATAACCCCTATCCACTGCTGTTCATTAGAGCCCAATATCCTTTAATTTGGTGGGATGGTAGCACTGCTTCTTCATGTACTACACGTAAAGTAGGAATCCCTGGACTATGCATGTGATGCCTATATTGAAACCCCTTTCACACCCACTTTAATGTGAGGATTCTGAGGGCCAAGCTACAAGTGACAAATGACACTTGAATGGCAAGTGGATTGAGTGGAGGGCAAGTGAATGGGGAGAAATACACTTGCTGTTCAAGTGTCATTCATCACTTGTAGCTTGGCCCTCAGTTTCCTTCAAAGCCTGTATTAAAGTAAATCTCTTTGGACCAGTCAGGAGGAATCCACGGAGGTCTCTCCCATGCCAGTATCAATCTAGTTTCCCAAGAGCTGATGCTGGCATCTGGAGGAGCCAGAACATTATCTGCCTGCAGGGTATACTAACATTATTCCAGTGGCATGGAAAGTATTGCAGTGACTTCTACATCAATGGAGTAACAAGAATACTGGGCCCTACTCTCTAGAGACTGCTATAAGGAACTAAATTTGTGGCTGCTGGGAGAAGGAAACTCATTGTCCAAATATTGCTCTGTGAAGAGCATGATGGTGTCAGAGCTGTCTTGTTGCTTTCACAAGAACAGGCAGTAGCAGCAGGACAGCAGTGCTGGCAGTGGGGGAGGGAGGAGTAGAGATTCTTTGTTTTGTCCTATGCAGTACATGTCTACAAATCGTACCACAGTGCTGCTCCATGATGGACCACTATCATTCCTTAGTTGCGGCATATATCAGCTCTGAGCCTCCTTCTAGGAAACAGCCGATAGTGGCAGGAATGTGGAAACTGGCTTCCCTTATGTGTTAAGTTGTGCTAGGCCATAACCTAAGAAAACCTCACTACACAAAGTTACAAAAGTGCAACCAGCTTTCAGAACCTAGAGAAAAACCAATGGGAAAGTGCTACTACGCTGTGTTTTCATCCTGCCTTTGTAAGGTAGGAAAGGAAGTTCAGGAGAGTTGCACCCTTCTAAGTCCAACGACTTAAAGGACTTAGAAGGGTATAACTCTGTTTATAATTACATTTCTCAAGTGTGATGCAAAAGTACAAAATGTACTTCTCAAGTGTGATGGTCCACTTGGTCCACAATGCGCTTGGGCTAATGAGCTCTTTATGAGCAGCTATGCTATGAGAGAAACGAAGTTTCAGCCCACCAATTGTCATGAATGGAAAAATACCAGAGTGTTTCTATGTCATCTTCACTCTGCCCTTCACACACAAGCTGCAAGGTCATTAGAGTCAGTGGGTGAGAACAGGGAGGCAGAAAGGTGCCTCAAGGCCAATATACACTGTATTGGCAAGACAGTCAATTAAGGAAACATGGCAAATAGTATACAAAAACAAACCAAAAATCTAATGCCACCAAACTCATCTTCTTTTGGCATGTATTTTGGCCTGCTCCAAAAGCAGAAAGCCAAGTTCAGAAGATATTTATTTATTCCAAATTAATTAGCCTTGAATAAATACCACACCCTGAGTAAACATTTCCCAAATCATTTAATTTAGTTTCCAGTAATCACTCTTCTGTTCATAGTATCTGGATATTTAAAGAATTACAGATAGGCTGGATTTATTACACTTTCAGGACATACTTACAGAAGCATTTCATTTCTACGTTAATTAGCATCTTTCATCCCAGATTAAACAAGTTAAAGAGTATTTTCACCATTCTATCTGTTTAATGCTCTTTAAAGGAACGGGAAAGGCTCATCAGTTCAATCACTCTAATTGTATGAACAAAAGTATTACTTAATGTTTGTTAAGAGGTAACTAATCTGCATTATAGGAATGTTGCCGAGCAGGGAAAGATAGATGTGTATGTAGGAAAGCAACCAATCTGTTGATACTGAGTGGACTGAATACTTTTTAAATTTCCCCCCAAGGTAGAGAGTTAACTTATTTTAACAAGGGTACAAGGCTATTTCATTGATATAACATTCTTGCAAAAATTGATATTTCACAGTAAACGGTGCTGCACTTTTATAATGCAAATGATTATATTATAAACAGCATATTTTTGTGTAAATATATTCATTCTGATATCTCAGCAAACTGGAGTTTGATAACAAGTTTTGGAAACCATGAAGGCCCACTCCAGAGAAAGGGAAAGGAGAAAAGGAGAGCCTGCAAGCACCACAAAAAAGCTTAGTTTGTGTTCATCAGAGACATGCAGACATTGAGAACAATGGCTGTGGCAGCTTGTTCAGGGGTACTTGGGTATTGGGAGGGGGATCAGTTTGGTTTTGTTGGATTGTCTGCATGTGGTTGCATTTGGGAGTGTGCTCTGGCCATGGTAGCCTTGGTCCATGTGTTTTTGCAGTGGGAATCAGCTCAGACTTCTCCTCCCCAATAGGAACAAATGGAATGGCTGGGGAGCACTTTGTTCAGCGGCCCACAGAATTGGACCCTAAGGTCCAATATTCCTGAAACTTGGAGAGTCTTTAGAAGACAGTTAGAGGAGTTAGATCCTGGCAAATTGGGTGTTTTTTCTATAAAATGCCATCCCGAGCCCCCTGGATAGCTCCCATATAGTTTTCCCCACAGGAAATAATTGAGTGGCTGGGGACACCTTCTTTGGGGGCTCATAAATTTCATCCTTGGGGCCCAATCTTTATGAAACTTTAGGAGAAGGTTCCCTGCAAATCTGGTGATGTTTGGTCAAAAAATGACACTCCTTTAGGCCACTGGATATCCCCGAATTGAGTTTCCCATAGGTAACAATGGCCAAATTTTTCCAAATATGTTCTGTATTACTGAACTGAAGAATCAATTCAGTATTCGAGGATTACCAATTTTTTTCTAATTCAGTATTAGCCAACTGCATTTCCTGGATTTTTTTTGTATACCCCTGTCTGAAGGTGACTCTAATAAAATTACAGAAATTACAGAACCTACAATTTTGAAAAACAAGTGACTTGATTATGCTGCTGTGTACAAATTATCAAAAAAATATGCCTGGCTCCAGTCACCACTCCTGATGTTGCCTATCAAGTGTTCAATGGCACACTGAAGAACTGATGACTATGTGCTAGTCTGGACCAGCATATTTCCTGGGCATCTGACATGTCAATTTGGAAAAGATGGTACACTTTCTGCATACAAGAAGATACTAGTACTGCCCTTATCTCCTGCATTTAAATAGTAGCCTATTTCACAGAAAAGAATCAATTGCGTAACTGTGCCAAATTGGGCAGAGTTGAGGAAAAACTGAATCTGCATGCTTTGCATTCTTCAAGTTTAGTGCTACATGCTGCCTTTATGGAAAGCTGCTGTATGGATCCCCTCATGGCAGCTGCCTCATACATTCCTACCTGCCACCCCAACTCTCAAGCCCTCTGTGCTTACCAACCAGCACCAAAAGGTCTTGGGAGCCCAACAAGACTATCTGGACTTGTAGACTTGATTTTATGTCCCGTGTTCTCTAGCAAAAGATTCTCAGTAGCTGGGCTTTTTGCTTCTTCTTCAGCTGTCTGAGAGGGGCAACAGCACCAGGCCTTAGAGAGCTCGGGACTGCTATCCTGGAAGCCTGCTTCTCCATGTTACAAATCTCAACGGTATCCCTAAAACCAGTTTTCGAACTGAATACATTCTTGTTTGGCACAATATTAACTTCCTTGTGTATCAAGCCCTTTGTTAAACTGCAGCATTCATAAAGAAATATCCTCGTCACAGTAAATAATGCTATAATTACAGTCACACTTAAAGAAATACAGGGTGAAATGTTCAGAAGGAAGCACGTTGTTTATGAAAAACACAACATGTGCCCCCTGCTGCTTTTCCACCCACAGAATCCTGTATATTTTCTCTTACAGGGTAATACCCGTTCCCCTTGCATCCCCACCCTCCCACCAATTACAAGAGGGGTCTGGCAACCCTATGTATGTCATCTTTGGTGTCCTTCCATATCATAGGGTAGAAATCAAACAAATAAAACAATACCAACCATTGCAACTTTACTTTCTGTAGAGATAAAGACAGATGAGAATTATGTTAAAATTGTTGGGAGTTGTATCTTTGAAACTTGTGCTTATATTTCTGGGATGGAACTAAATATGAGTTATTAAACTGTTGTTCGTGTGAAATCCAATGAAACTGTTAAAAAAAAGCTTTAAAAACTTAAAAAAGGAAAAAAATGGGAAGTCATCTATGTGATTACAAGTATTTCCATAAAAAAGAAGACATAGTCAACTGATATCATCCTTTTACACGTTCACTGTACAATAAGGGTGACTGTGACACTTCAGATCTAGTCGATTTTACAAGGGACTATAAATATTCATGGACTAACGAACCTCCTCTCCACTGGGAGTGATTATATTTGAACGAGCCAATCAAAGAAGGTCGGATTCACACACTCCAGACCAGGAAGTTTCTTTTTCGGAACGGAATCACCTCATGAAAGACTAATATGACTATAAAATCCTTTAATTCTTGGTGGTTTGGGGGGGGGAGGAGGAGGAATTCAGAATATTTTTTTTCTCTGAGGCACTAAAACTTTCTTTTGAGACTAAAACTAAAAAAAAAAAAACTTGAATGAAAAATGTTTTTCAGGCTATTTTGTGACCCCCCCCCGACTTCTATTGCAACTCCCTTGTACCAAAATATAAAGTAATTGGGGAGATGTTCAAGAAAATGGGGGCTTTCTGTTAGTTACAGATGTTTTCAGGCATCCCTGAGGGGTAGTATCATGATTGCTCTTCAATTGTCCTTGGCAATCTCACCTTTATGTAAACAGGGGCTTAAGAAAAACCTCACTTGAAATATGGCTGCTGATTCCTCATATAGTCTTTAAAACCCTGTAAATTAAGAGTTTTTGTCCTGATGATTGAAGCAATAAGATACAAAACCATCATAATACTCATGTATTCTCATTATGCACTCTATCACAGATGACACAGTGTGCAGTATAAAATGTAGGCCCTTTACGCTGCAGATGCTGCTGAGGTTTGCATTTATTAGGGTCAAAATTTCAAATGCCTTGTATGGCTAGCCTTCAATATGAAAGCAACCATTATGTCCAGTTCATTTCGATCTAGGACTAAACACCATCTTTCCTGCCTCCCCCATAAAATCAGCATATTTAAGCATCTAACTCAAACATCAGTGGTAGCATTCAATACTTTCTTAAGAATAGGGCACACTGATGTATACTTCTGGCATTCTGTTGTTCCCTAAAATTAGACACTCAAGGCCTGAGTTTCACATGCACTGAACACTGTGTGTTCCTTTCTGTTTTAACAGTGGCAACTAGTGTGTCAGGCACTTGAAAAATCAGGCTATTACATATGAAAATGTTGGCCTAAAGCTGAATAATGTTAATTGGATTTTAAAAGAAGAACAAAAATATTCCTTATCAGATACATAATCACAGTTTGTCTTCTGGGCCTGAAAAGCAGCATTCCTTCTCTTTTCAATGACTCCTCAAATGTAGCACTGTCAAATGTAACCATTCATCTTACTTTAAAAAAAAACACCTTACCTTTATTTCTTTGTAAAGATATCTTTAAAAAATTAAAGTGATTCCTTGAATTGAAAGTTTACAATGGTCCCCCCGCCCCCTGCTTACTCTATGAATTATCACAGAGGCAATATTCAAGAGGTACTGTTAGCTTTGTGTCTACCATAATCTTTTCTTGCAGGTCTGATTGGAGCTTTCTCATAGCTTCTGTCTAGAAATTAAATGCAAGCAACCTTTGCCCTAAGGAGTTGGTAGCCCAATAGTTTGAGTAATAATATCATTAAGAGTAGATCAAACACTAACAATGTCATTCCAACCATGTAACCTTTGGGCTGACACAAAACAGTCCTAAGTTGGCTGTGGCTCTTAAAATGAGTGGATAATTCCAAGAGAGGTCTATCTGAATAGATTTCTAGCATGTATTATTTTGGCTGCTTCAAATAATGTGATACCTTCACCTAGAATGCCATGAAATACTTTTACAGGCATTATGGCTGTTTGCTTATTTTTGCTATTCTTATCTTAGAGGAGGCCAGTACAATGCCCCATAATGCGTTGCAAAATCCTGTTATTGCAAATGTATAAAGGTGTTGCTCAGTTTGAATACATCTGGTTGCACCATTTTTAGGACTAATGTGTCTGCTGGATGTCTTCAAAATTGCAGCATTAAAGGTTAGTTGGGATATTATTATAAAATCATTGTAAGAGTTGAAAGAGACCCTATCTAGTGCATCCTTCTCAATCCTGAAACACAATATCCTCCTATGCTTCCAAAAGCATTGCCCTTGATAGCTTTGTGTGGCCTTTCTTTGAATAGTTCTAAAGTACAAGCCTTGGTAAGCAGCTTGTTCCATTACTATTCTGCTCTTGTATCCCCTAACTATTCTTTATTTTAAAGCCAGTATTGCTTGTTTTATCCTTAGTTGAAAGGATGAACAACTGCCCTTCTTCTTCTTTCTAAGATCTTATTCAACACTTGAAAACTGTCATCTTCCTTCACATTTTTAAAAATCTAAACTAAACATACCCAGATCTTTCACAGTATTGCTTCACAAAATGTTCTTTCTATCCTTGCCATAACATTTCTCCTCTTATTCCTATGCCTGGAAGCTGAGTGCCCGCATCTCTTCTTTCTCTTGGGAAGCTGGGATGATCAATTAGCTAATTGGTGCAAAGTACAACATAGGTTGCACAAAAATCTAATTGTAACAACTCAGTAATAATGATTTATGCAATAATCATTGGAAAGAACTTTTCACAGCAATAGTTAAAACTTACTTGGAAAAGATATCAAAGTTGTCTCTCACCTTTCCTTCCTTCCTTCCTTCCTTCCTTCCTTCCTTCCTAAAACATACCCATCTACATCCACACACATTTCAGCATTTAAACCCCTCTCCACTGGAGACTTCTCTAATGAATCAGTTAACCTGGGATAAAGTCCAGCCTTGCAATGGTCATACATAAAGAAAGAACAGATGCTGAAAATACCAGCCAAAGGTTGAGAACTCATGACAAAGGGCAAAAAAACCCTGAATTTGGGGAAATAGAAGGAAAAACAAACAATAATTCCCCAACAACAAACCATGCTACCACCAAAACAGGATCTAAGGTGAATAAGAGCTACAAATACCACTTTTTAAATCAGCTTTAGTATCTTTTAATAGAATAAGCACCATTGGATCTCTACAGCTTGAATACCCTTTAGGTATGCACATTTACATTTATGAATGCATAACTTACGATCTATTGTCAGTTGATTCCATTAATCATAAAAAAGGGGTTTGCAGTATTACATAAGTGTATGCTTTTGTAAAGTATAAAATGACTCAATATTTTAGGTATGTAATTTTCTTAATTTTCAACAGGTATAACAAAAAAGTCTTTTTGGTAAATCCTTAGCAGCTAAATTCTAGCAATTCAGAGACCTCTTCAAATATATTTTTTGAGCTTCACATAAGGAGCTTTAGACTTACTTCCTTTCTGATTCTCTCTAGAGAACAACAATGTCTCAATGAAAGCAAAATGTGGATTTACAAAAGAACACTAGGGGCTTAAAAATTCTACTTTTAACAAAAGACAAAGCTTTCTGCAAGGTTCAAGAAAAAAGACTGCCTGCTAAGATTAAGTTCCAGGATTAAGATTTCTTCAAAGAATACTCAGCCTCCAATCACCAATATCGCAGGATGTAACTAAATGTTACGTTGTCCACGTGTCCGACCTGTGGATGCTGTTGCCATTTTACAGCTGAACTTAGGTCATTTAAAAATGCTATGATAGCTGGATCCTGATAGGGCCCTCAGCATGGCAGGACCAGGCACTCTTGTCCCCATCCTGCAGTTTTGACACTTGACAAGGTGTGCAGGAGGTGGGGGGAGCTGGTCCCACCATTCTGTATGCCCAATCAGGACTGGGCCCTCACAGCTCTAAAACTGAGGCAGTGTCCATGGGTTCAATTTGTGAATGCCATAACATCTAGTTGTGTCCTGAGTAATCAGAAAGGCTAGATGGGATAGTAATTAAAATACTGGATCCCCTCCCCGCACTTGCTATTTAGGATACCATGGGTTGAATCCAAACAGCTTTCTGGTTGGTAAAAAAAGAAGGACAGGGTTATCTTTTGTTGGAAATACAATGTCTTGTGTACAGAGAAGGCAGAAGCCACAGAATACATACGGGGCGGCAAATCTGACAGTTAGAGCGATAGCAAAATAAGATCCTTCTTTTCTTCTCTCTTCCGTCCTTCTTGCATGTTTCCAGATTGGTATTCTTAGGCTACTTCCTGCTTCTTCCCGGAAGTCCCTCTCTCCCAGTTTCGTAATGTAGTTAGTATCTATTCTGTTTCTCCACTTTCTATAAAAGTTGTAGTTTCTGAATAGACTCTCTTCATTCATTCCTTAATCAGACTCAAGATCATTCTTAAGATATATCAGAGCGTACATCTTTGACCACTAAAAAAACTATTGTAGGGATCATGGGACCTGCAAGGACAAAAGACGTGTGGGATGGGGCAGCAGTAAGGAGGAGAATTTAGTGAGATTGTGGGAAATAGCTGGCTGGATCCATCCTGATGGTTCCTGCTATTCCAAACACTTTTTTTAAAATCTGGGCTAAATTCAGGAAAAACTTGTATATCATCCTAAACTCATTGGAGGACAGACAGAATAGAAATATATATGGAAGTAGTCCTGCAAGGAACTGTAACAGCCTTAGAGTTTGTCTTTTGAAGGCAGAAGACCATGTGCCCTGTTACAGCTTGGCAACTCTATCCCTGTTGAGTCTCAAGAGTCAGTTAAAAAATTACATCTCAGAAAAAAGCATTCTTGTGCTTCTCAAATAGATGCTGCTCTCTCACAATCTTACACTACTTCTGTAGAAAGAATACACCAGACAATCCTGGAGTACTCAGTATGTGTGCGTGGGTAAAGGGTTAGAGATTCCAGCCACTCATTAGTTTAGACTGCGTATGCTTCTGAAGAAGCTCTAAATACATTATACATTCAGAGCATTATCCTGCCACAGAAACTGATGGCTTTGATTCAAGTGATTATTATTCAAAATCAACATAAATATGGCAACTGTGATTAACTCTAGAAATCATTATTCCAGAACAATCCCATAGATAAACAAAATAAAATAACTATAACTTTTTTAGAGAAAGTAGTTGGTTCAGTTTAGCAAGTTATAAAATGGTGAGTGGGTTTTCACACCACACTTTTTCATTGCGATTTTAGAAACCACAGCTCTGTAACACTCTTTGTCTTTTTCCCATCAAGGAATCAGGGGAACCCGCAAGATCTGGTCTGAAGCACAAAGACAGATGCTTCTTAGGCAGCATCTCTGACAGTTCTTAGAAGTTGTTTAGACAAGCTTCACATGTAGATTACACTTTCTGTTTATCCTTCTGGTGCACCATCCCTGGTCCCCATTAAGCACCAGAGCTGTTCACGGCAACCAATACGATGAACCCACACAGTAAAAACCCTGGGTCATTACCATTTGCCACAGTTCCCTATGTTCAAACAGTCTTAATGAGCATGGTACCTGCAGTTCTGTCTGGAAGAAGAACTTCTGTGGGCACTGTGTGCAATCATAGATCTTATCTTCTTGCCCATGGGCTGAGAAAATATGTTGCTGCAGCTTGTTGGCTTGAACAAATACTGGAACATCAAAAAGAAAAAGTGAACTTTTTCATCATTTCAATCTATATGGGGGGAGACATTTTTGTGAACATTTCCTCATTAACTCAGAGCAATTGCAAAGGCTACAATTATCCAAGAACCCTATAATTTCTGATTATACTGTTGCTATAATAGGCACCAGCCATGATTGCTCAGTTCCACATTCAACTCCTAATTTTCTTTTCTTTGTTAAAAAACCCAAAAACCCTGTGCTGTATGTCTGGTAAAAAAAAGTCAAATATTATTTAAACTTAAAACATTTAGAAATGTCCCTTCTCACCTAACCCCCGATTAATTCAGTACTGAATCTATCTGCACTAAAAATCAAAAGAAAGAAGCATATTAAAAAAAATTGCTTCTGCGAAATTTATAAACAATAGATGCCAAAGCCCTAGGTTTTTTGCATTTGCTTAAAAGTTAATTCTAACTAACAATTCTGTATTTAAATGTGTTAATGTTAAAAATTATATCCCACAGCTACATTGGGGCAATGTCTATAAATGTGAAACAGAACTGCAGGTAAATTCTCTTTGGATACTTTAAGATCAACTCTGCCTACACACTGAATGCAAGGGTTTCAATAATATAAACATGTTCAATTTTAATGACTACAAAACAAGGCCCTAAGACTGTGTAACAGTTTACCTAGGAGACATACTATTAATAATTAAATTGTATATGCCAGAGGCAGTGTTTGGGTTGGCAGCACTGACTTCTGATGGATGCCTGGTGCACTGTGACCTAAAAAAAAGTTTGCATCTACAATATTAATCTGTATAGGCAGGGAAAGGATTTATTAAGGATGCTGGCATTTAACTTTGACTCTATTCCTAATCATTAAAATAATTCTAATTGAATGCCAGAAAAAAAAATTAGAATAGTGTTATTGTGAGTCATACATTTTAATCACATTTCTCATTACCTTAAAAACAAGGATTGGATTCCATTTTCCATATAAAACTTATATTGGTGATTTTCTGTTCTCGTTAATATTCTACACATTGAAATAATTTAATAGCATATTACTCATAAAACATCAATGTTTAGATTAATGTTCGTTGTCTATTTACCCCATCAGCGAAAAAGGGGGGTGGGGGATGGTTTTTAATATAAGTTGGAGTAGAAGTTATCTCCATACTTCTTAACCCATTTTATATGGCCACTGGCTGAAATATTAAAGGATTATTATTATTCTTTCAATCAGGGAACTTATTTATTGTGAGAGCTATCAGCAAGGTTGCTTTTTAGGTGCAACTTGGCACATTGTGCTTAAAAAAACAACAACTCCAAACATAATTCTTAGAATCTTAACCTATATAAGGGTGTAAAAGAAAACTGCATTTCCTGTTTGTATACATAGGAAAAAAAGGTGGGCTGGGAAAGAGAATCCTGGTTCAATCAATTCAAAGACCAAAATACAAAGAAATGCTTGACTGAAGGAATTATTGAACACACATGCCTGACAGGCAAACTGTTGAAAGCAAAACTATCAACAGCTTCAGACATTATTACTACAAGCTGTGCAGTGAAAATTAACTAAATGTTATAATGCAGGGAAAATATGTTTAACCGATATACAGGAAGTTAATAATGAGCAACTGTAATGTTAACTAACCGAAGAAAAACCTACTATTAATTTCCTTTTGTAAGTTTTGTTTGCGTTTTATTGGAAACGCAGCTGCCAAACACCAAGGAATAATATGAAGGTACTGAAGGGTCATGTCTTCTTATCAATGAGTATCAATGGAGAACAAAACCCCAGAATTGCTTTCCATTGATACAAAGCTCTGCAAGCCGTTGATTTTTCTCTTTTTAGAAAAACAAATCCAGCATTTATGTGTGATGATTCAGGGTATAATTTAAAATGGTATTATTGCTGTTAAAAATAAAAGGTCTTATGCAGCCTTTCAACTGTTTAATTTTCAACTATGGTTACAGGGTTTTTTTATGCAGTGATCTCAGACTTGGGGGTGGGTGGAAGCACTTTTGTTCATCTGATTGGTAACAGGCCAGCCTATCAACTGTCAAGAATGTGCCTTTATCACAGCCGTGAGGGACAGCTGAAAAGGAGGAGTGGCTGTAAGATTCAGCCTGGTGCCGCTCTGGTTGTATTGGTCTCGTTGTCAAAAGGCACAGAGCAAGAATGTGTAGGAGACAGTGGAGGGGAACTGATTTGGGGTGGTATGGGGCACAATGTGTCTGTCAGAGATGGCGGGGAGAAACAATACAGAAGCCAGGCAGGTATGGTCAATTACATGCCTTTGGACAAATTCACAGATGCATGTGTGTCATTTGGTAACAGAAGAATCAAGTGGTGACTGACATGTGCAAAACCGTTGTCATAGATTAAACACCAGATAATGGGCTTTATATATCACCTAATTTCACCTTAAACATGAGTTTGCAACAGAGGCAGTTCTGATTTTCTGCTGCAATCCAGCGGGTTCAGCTGTGAACCACCAGTACAAGATCTTTTTTTTTTTTATAAATTTTTTTATTTTTCATAGCTACAAAACACTACACCAGACTATCACAAGGAAAGGGGAGAGGGAAGGGACAAAGGGAGGTGGAAAAAGAAAAGGGGGGGGGAATGAACTACAAACACTAAACACTACACTTCAATGTTTCCCTTCATACTGTCATAATACAAAAATAGCTCCATAGAATAATGATGGAGTGGTTAATCATACAGAGAATAAACATTTCAAATTCTGATTAAACTTTCCTCCCCCTTCTAGGTCCCGGACGCAATTCTCTCTGTGCAACTGCTGTTGCGATGCTCTCCTCCTCCTCCCCCCCCTCCGGCTCCTCCTTTTCTTCGTTCTTGGTGCAGCAGAGTTCTGGGTTTTTATTCTCAAAATCCTTTAGTTGATCTTCTGATAATATCTTATAGGCCTGATCTTTATATCTGAACCATATTCCTTCCGGGAATAACCATTTGTACTTTATTCCATGGTCCCTCAGAAGAGCTGCAAACTTTTTATATTTAAAACGCCATTTCCGGACTAGAAATGGAACGTCCTTCAAAATCTTGACTTTCAAACCCATAAAGTCCAAATCCGCATTGTATGAGTTATATAGGATGGTGTCCCGAATCTTTTTAGATGAAAAGTCAATAATGATCTCACGAGGCAACTGTCGCTTTGCACCAGTACAAGATCTTATGGAGGCAGATCTTCTCCACATTCTTTCAGTAGCTGTCTATGATCCCCCCAAGTCCTCTATTGAGAGGTGGGACACCCATATGGGCAAAACATCATGTGGCACATAGCACTGACAAGGAGGAAATGGTGGAATTTGGAACTGAGTTTGAAACTCGCATCACGAGTGGAAGGGGGCCAGGTTTTCCTTCCTTGGTACAACCACCCATGCTACAGTGCATTTTGTTTATAACGATTCATGGTCCTCAGCAGAGAGTTTCTGGCATTTGCAGAGGCCTACTTAGGGAAGGGGAAGGCCAGAAATGCCTGCCTTTACAAAACCCACTGAGTGTTCTACATTCAACAGATGCACCTGCATGTGTGAACCAGTCTGGTCTGGGTGTACAAAGAAGATCAAGTGTGTGTATAAGGATGGGAGGGTCATAAAAAATCTGCAACACACTAGAATAAGTTACTCATCTGTAGTAGAAATTCAAATATGAAGCATTAGAGATCATGCTTTGACGTGTACGGTACTATATACCTTGAGATACTCTGTCATATGAACAGCACAAAAACAATTACGCTCACAGGGAAACAAGAATATGACTTGGGGTGTGGTTCTCAGAACATTTTGTCTGAATTTTAACCTTACTATGGATGGCCTTGTACAGATTATATTCCGGTTCTTGAAAGTTGTTTTGTTTTTATGAAAAGCAGAAGGGAATGACAGTTGCAGGAAATAGCGGGAGCCTTTTCTCACACTATAGTTGTGTCGACTGGTAGTTCCTCAAAGCTTTCACAATGTCCATCCCTAGCTCCCATCAAAAGCTAGGAATACCCATGTGATTTTTTTTTCTTTAGCCCAACAAATGTCACAAATTCTTCCCAGAGGAAAAAAAGGACCTTGCTATTTTTAGCAAGGTCAAGGCTTGAGTACTGAGCTGAGATTTTTTTACTCCCCCACTTCACTTTAAATGCAGATATTCACCACCCCAGCCACTCATTAATCCAAATGTTTATAACCTTGGAGGTGGACCACTGTAATATGCTTTGTGAAGGGCTACACTGAAAACAACCTAGAAATCACAACTTGTACAGAATGCAGCAGAATTATTATGGTTAGGAGCTAGCCAATGAGAATACATCTTGCCTATTTTAAAACTGCAACATTAGCTGTTAGTTTATTTCAAAGTTCAAATCAGATGCTAGTTATAACCTTTAAATCCCTTCATGGCCTAAGATCCACATATCTGAAGGAACATCTCTTTCAATATATCTCATGATCTGTTAGTTTTGGCCTTCCAGTTGTCCTCCTACTCCAGGTTGCCTGAATCTACTGGTTATTAGTTCTTTTTCAACTGGGGCTCACACCTTGTGGAACAGACTCCCTGAACAGGACATGGAGGAACTGTTCCTAGAACTTTTCTGGAGGTGTTTATGGGGAGTGGGGCTAATGGGGTTTTTATTAGGATGGCTAGCCCTTTCCTAGCTACCGCTGAGCATTGGGGAGGAGTGGCAGGGCCTGGGGAGGGGATGATGGCATGGACACCATGATGTCACTTCTGAGTGAGAACCCAGAAGTGGTGTCATGACAGCTATGATGCTCAAGGAATTCCCCCCAATCTCTATGGCAAAAACTACAGCGATTTGAGGAAGTTCCTAGAACACTATGGATGCCATTGTTTGCCCCCCACACCTCCCTATTTTTCTCCTGCTGCTTCACTTAGTGAGTATGGGGACAGAAGGTGTTATATTGTATTATGTACAGTTTTATTTGGAATTGTAAATTGCCTTGAGCCACAAAGGAAAGATGGGGTTATACAAATGTAAATAAATGAACTCTTGGGTTTCAGGAAATGAAACTCAGGAGGAGCTGCTGTCTGAGAAACAAAGAACTCTGTGTAGGATCATTGGTGCCTTATTAGCACTTACTGGGCATGGGGAAAAGAGGGTACTGAAAACACACCCACCACAAAGTGGAGAGAATACTTATTGCAGAACACAACTCCTACTACCTTTAACTATCACCATCCTGATGGTTTGAATCTTTCCAAGAAAATGCATCCTCTCTCCAGTTTTAATAAATGGTACTTGAAATATTTCAGGATTACCACTTAAACATGTTGCAAAATTTTTCCTTGTTCATGCTAATAGGGCATGTTAAACCAGCATTATGATGAAAATAAAAGGAAAATATAGAGCATCCATTAGAGAACAAAAACTGTACCAGGACTTTAGAATTCTATTTGCTATGCATTTCACTTTAATTTAGCACAGCTCCCAATCTTTGTAAGTATTTTTATGAGTAGCTAATTTACATATAAGAATAAAAATCAATATTGACACAATAAAACATTATTTGAGAGGTACGTTTGAGATTGTGTTCAGGTAGATGGATGCCTGATGGCTCAGCACATTCAACGTTTTAAAATATTACTAATCAATATCACTAATAAGCACAAATCTAATAACTGTAAACGTTGAAGTCAACATAGGCATAAATGACATCACTGGGAATGTACATTAATAAACTAGGGCCAACTGATCCTATCAATATACTCACCTGTAAAACAGACTGGACATTTGAAGGTCCCCCCCATTCCTTCAAAACTGTGTTCTATCAAATGGCACTGAAGCTTGGCTGGAGAATCAAATGTCTGGTTGCAGAGCTTGCATTCATGATTTAGTCCTTCATCTGGTGGAAAAATTAAGGAAAGTTTTACTGTTATTTGTTATTCTTGATATGGATATGCCCCATCAAAGAACTCAGAGCAGTTTACAAAGCATTGGATTAAATATGAGTGAGATATTCCACCTGGTAAACAAATTTTCATTCAGTCTTAATAAACATTCCCTCCAATTTCCACAAATCTGTGGGTATTAGAATATTCTTCTTCCAGTAAGAATTAAGAGTCTCTGTTAATGTAAATAAAATGGCATCCGATTATTTTTCCAATTAAAACTAGTAGGTATATCTCAGTGCTCTTTAGCCAGATGTGTCAGATTCTATTCCAGGGTCTGTGGCAGATTAAAAGTAAGCAGATAGGGGCTGGCTCCCTTGTTGCAGCAGCTGTTAGCTTGTTACTGTACAGGAGAGCTGAAAAATTATTGCAGGTTTCTCCAGGCCTCACTAAAGTTACAGGGACAAGGCAGAGTGATGAAATATCTTTCTTAGAGAGAACAGAATTTGACTTTGTGCTGTGAAATGTAAAACCCCAACAAGTGCATTCCCTGTTCTAGACTTTCCTTTCTACCTCAGACTTCCTTATGTATCTTCCCATTCTCATTTGCAGCTGTCAAATCCTCAACATTTTAAAAAAAGTAGTGATACTATGCGGGTCCTCACTATTTGGGGTTTTTTTTGCAGTTGGAAATATGAAAGCTCAGTAATGGCTGGCATGACAGAATTGGGACTCTTTGAACTCTGTGAAATACTGTCTTAATTTTTACATACATTATTTTACTGTTTAAGTTTGCAAGCTATCTATCATAAATCAAACAACGAAGCCTGGGTATCTTTAAAAGCTTGAATTCCTTCCCTCCCACCCGCTAATAAATATCTCACTACAAGCTCCAAGGCCTTTTAATTATTTGGTTAAAGGCAGTCCTAGTTACCACCATATTAATCTGAAAATTTTCCTCCAGCTACAGGGCCTTTGTGTCCTTCCCTCCCTCCAACCAGGCCTAGCATTTCATTTTCTTCCCAACAGTGTTCCCAGCTCCTTTCTTTCCACCATGGGAACAATGATAGGTTGTCCTACTTGGAAACAGTTGCTAGGTAAGATGCAGCTCCCAGCTCTGTTGTACAGGGTTCAATTCCCTCAGCATATCTTAGAAAAGGTCCTTCTGTATGTCACCAACATGTTATACAAATAGTTTGATCTTACAGGTAAATACACTATCCGATTAATAAAAAAAAGCTGACTGCACCTGGTGCCCCACTCAAATGTATCTCAAGTTAAAAAGATTTTTAAAAGCCTTCTGCCCTTCCCAAAGCATCTAAATATCTGACTGTCCTGCCATTTGGTTATAATGATAAAGAATGCAATGAATGGTAGCCATGACTTAAAAGGCAACTGATAGAGATAACAAGTGAATTAAAGTATACCCTACATTTGCAGCAATCTGTCCACCATCATCTAGGCATTCTCCTAATCTATAAGCAAGTAAAACCATAAAAGGTAATTGGATTTGTTTCATTTGGATCTGTTGTATTTTGGTGCACAGTTATCTGGATTCTAAATTATCCTAAATGCAGACAAAGCACAATTTACAAACCTGTAGCACATGCCTCAGCCTCCTCACTCCAAAGAAGGCATCCTGAAAATCAATCGCCCATCAGGGTCAAGAAACAACCCTTCAGTGAAACACTACTATATCTGGTGAGAGCAGCTGCAATATCCTTAGCCCTCTTTCTGAATAAGATCTATTTAAAATGCTCTGATGAGCTGCAGATAGCACATCCTCTAGACAATGTGGACCAGCCTCTAGGTGCGCTTAGGATTTTCTGGTGCTGGAAGAATGAAGTGTCACTCTGATCTCTGCACAACATATCCTTCAGAAAAGTGTGGAACTAGTCAAAGCACTTCACTTTTCTAGCCCTTGATAGGGGTGTGAAATTTGGCATACCTGTGCTGAAAAAAGAAAAGAAAAATATCTTGGTATTTTTTCGGTATATTTGAGAATCCTAGTTCAAACTCCCAATTATTTGGGTTTATTTGGGAATTGCAGCAGCAGCATTTTAAAGTTCACTGCACCAGAAAGTGGTGGCAGCTGAGGCAGCTCTCAGTGGCAAATGGGATCTGGTGACAGTGCCCTAGGTGTCTGGCCAACCACAGCAATTTTTCAAATTCTTTTAAGCATTGTGCAAAAATCATAAAAGCTGGCATGGGACAGTAAGACTCCACTACTGTCTACGATTGCTGGAGTGTGCCTCTGCTGCTGGCCTGGTTGCCTCTGCTTGAGAGGATTGCTGCCTGCCTGCCTGCCTGCCTGCCTGGAGGAGACTTAGATGAAATTCTTGCCTGGAGACTTGGTTTGAGATTTCAGATTTGTTTAAGAATGGTGTGTGTGTGTCGGGGTAATATGTGTGTGTGTGTGGGGGGGGGGTTCCTTTTAAAACTTCTTTTTTGCTTTTTTTGGTTGAGGGGTACACTGGTTTTGAGTTAAGGGCAGCTTCTGGTGTTGGGTTTTTTAATGTATGTGTTCTGTAATTCTGTTGTGCTGGTGATGGTGCGGATTTTGATTTTGTTTCTCTGCTTCCTGTTTAACCTTTTCTTTGGGTTTAGTATTGTTCAGTTTTAAAGGCTGTTGTGCTGTTCTTTCAGACACTTTTTTGTTGCATGTGAATTTAAAAGGGTATTGCTATGGGGGGTGGGGTTGCTGTTGTTCCAGGTTACTTGGTTTGCTGTTGTTCTGTTTGGATCTGGCTGTGGTTATACTGCAGCTTAATTTTTAAAGGGTCGCTGACTCACTGCTGCTATTGAGCGGGTCCATCAGGATTGTTTCTTGCTGGTTGTGTTGCTTGTTGGTTTAGGTTGGTTCTGCTGGTTTTATGTTGTTTCTGTTGTTTTACAACATTTGCCCTGTGTTCAGCCTAGCTTTTGTGAGAGAAACTGGTTAGGTTGGGCTTGCTCCCCTGTTTCAGTTGGTTCTGATGAGATTTTCTGGTATGGCATTGGTTTTGCTGGGATTTTCTAGTTTGGCATTATTCTGTTGGGCTTTGCTGATTCTGTTTGCATTGGGAGACTTTGGCTAGTGGATGCTGTGTGTTTGGCTAAGTCTTCTGTGCCCTTCAGAAAGCCTTGGATTTCCTCCCCCCACTCCGCTCCAATCAACTTGAAACTTAGTAGTCTCTAGTGGGCAAGCAGGACTAGGTTCTCTGCAATGTTGATGTAGTTTTTTGAAAAATGGCCCATCTAGTCCCTCAGAAAGATCCTCCCATAGGGAACACATTGGGACTGAGCACGTGCAGGCCTGCCATGGAGAGATTTTTCTAGCTTTAAATCTGTTAAGGAGGGCACTCGCCCCTACTGCGCATGCACAGTAGCAGTCCCACCAAAACGCAGTTGCTAGGGCAAGTGCCCCCAGATTCCCTCAGTTCTCCTGAGCTGCCAGAGAATCCAGATAGTTAAATAACACTCACAGTGGGGCAGGAGGGAGGGAATGTGTGTCTGCACAGAAGATACTCGACGATCAACAGTTACAGAAAAGTGCAACACTGTTTTTTGTCGTCGTCCTTCTGTGCAGCCCCACACTGGGAGTATAGCAAGCTGCTCATCAATGGAGGGGTGTGTGAGTGATCAGGCAAACAGTGACAGGAGTACAGCCTTTCCCACTGCTGAGTCATGTCTTGCATTTGTGTCCACAGAATAATGTTTGATAAACATGTCTGGTGAGGACCAGGTTGCAGCCTGACACACATCTTGTAATGAAACACCTCACAGGAATGCAGCAGAAGCAGCCTGAGCCCGCGTAGAATGGGCTGTGACAAGAAGTGGGCAAGTCTTGCCAGCTTTCTGATAACAGAGTTTAATGGTTGATACAATCCATCGAGACAATGTCTGTGAGGAAGCAGAGTGACCTTTACAAGTGCCGGAATAACACAAAAACAAGAACTTGGATTTTCAAATGTGCTTTGTTCTGTTAAGGTAGTACAATAAAGCTCTTTTCCAATCCAATGTATATAATGATTTTTCAGCACTGGATGTTGGGTTGGGAAAAAACACGGACAATACCACTTTCTGCTGTAAGTGGAACTTGGACACTACCTTAGGAAGGAACTCAATGCTTGTATGGAGGACAACTCTTTCTGGAAAAAACTGTAGAAAAGGGAAATCAACTCAAAAAGCTGAAAGCTCCCCTACACACCTAGATGAGGTGATGGCAACCAGAAAAACAACCTTCATCGTTAAAAGGGACATGGTACAGGCCGCTATAGGCTCGAACGGTGGTAATATTAACTGGGCAAGCACTAAAGGCAAACTTCATTGAGGGACTGGAGGCACTTTAGGCGGAAAGGTTTTAAAGAGACATTTGAGAAAATGTTTAGAGATAGAGTGGGCAAATACAGTCCTACCATCCACTCTTTCATGGAAGGCGGAAATGGCAGCCATGTGTACTTTAATACTACTAACTGACAGGTCACCTTTATGTAGATCCAACAGGTACTGCAGGATATACAGTAAAGGACAGGTGAATGTCAAAATCCCAGTTGGCAATAACCAGTGAGAAAAACAGTCCCTCTTCTGCCCATAGGAAACCCATATAGACAATTTTCACTGTCTGATGATTCTTTTTCATCAAAGAAAGAGATTCATCTGTTTTCTCAGAAAAGAGAAGTGGTCCTTCAAATGGAAAGTCCTCTACTGTGGCCTTTCTGTCATTGGGTAGCACAGTCAAATGAAGCCACACATGTCACCTTAAGACGACAGCAGATGTCATGGACCTGGAAGAGCAATCTGCCACATCCTTCCTGGAGGTCATCTGCTGCTTCGCCAACTTTATGGCTTCACATTGTAGCACCTTAAGAAATGCTTGATGCTCTTCAGGAAGTCTTGGATATACAAACCCAATCGTTGTCAAAGAAAAAGATTGTATGAGCCCATAATAGCTTGTAAATGGGCAATGTGAAAAGTTAAAGATGCTGAAGAATACAGCTTTCGCTCCAAGGTGTCCAACTTCCTCCCCTCTCGATCTGCTGGAGCCGAAAGGGATCCATGGCAATATCTTGCCGGCACCTCTTCGGCTGCTAGGGAAGAAGGGCGAGGGTGAGTAAAAAGGTATGGACAGTCTTCTTGCTTTAACTTATTAATACTTCTCAATCTTCCGAGAAGTAGCTGGAGTTGATGATGGGGACTGCCATACGATGCGTGCCATATCAATTAGGTCCTCAACTGGAGGGAAAGCTACTGTTGCAGGAGAACCAGAATACAGAACCTGCAGCACTTTGCTTTTAGGCTTAGCAGTTGAAGTGGAGATGTTCAAGTCCAGAGCGGTGGCCATAAGGACCATTTGTTCTGCAGTCGATAGTCATCATTAGGTGAACTTGAACCTGAGTCGCCCACTGTTTCTTCTGGGGATGGGTCAGAAGCCAAGTCAGAGGTCACATCAGATTGGGAAGCTCCATCTCTATTGACATCAGAACCAGAGTGTTCAGGCGAAGAGTGATGGGAGTGATGATACGGAGTTGTTCTTGGAACCAAAGCCTCAGGAGTGGAGGCAACCCGTTCCGAAAACATAGGCGGAATTGGAAAGGTTGGATCCGTAGACTGCGATGGAATCGCAAATGCTGGATCGGAGGATCTGGGTGGATCCGAAGCCTTGTATGAGCAAGGTGGCTGAAAGAATGTAGAAGGCACTGGAGCAGGCTGACAAGCAAAAGCAGCAACAGACTGGAACCAGTTGACAAAGTCCTGCCAATTAGTGATGTTACCTACTCCTGGGATGGTCTGCCAGAGTGGGAGAGGCAGAGGGGCTCTAGCCAATGTCTGTTGCATTGGCCATTTGCATTTGACGATGCTGTGTCGGATCTGACAAAGAAGACTGTTGCCACTGAACAGGATCGGAACGTTGCTGAGCAGGCTCAGACATTGAAGGCAAACAACAGATCCAATGTTGCAGGTGGATCAAACTGTAAGATCGGATCCGATAACATAGGTGGAAACTCCATCTCACTCTCATGAAGAGAAAGGGTATGAGGAGGTTAAAGGTGTATGGAGCTTGATGACATCATCCTCCGGAATGGCTGGTGGATCCAGGGATTTGGCTGTCTCCTGACAAGGAGTTGAAGCCGAGCGCTTCCTATGTTTAGTTTTCTCCTTGGCCTTTTTTGGAGGGGGCTCCGAAATAGCCTGGTCAACTTCCGCTGGATCTGAAGGGTGGCGGTTTGCACTGTCTGGAGTCTTACCAGATAGTGGGTCACTTGTTAGAGAGAGGATGATTGCAGATGACGTGCTAGGATCAATCAGTTTGCGCTTTTTCAGATCCAATGAATGATGTTTTTTTGGATCCGACGAACGCTTCGACGGAATGGAGGACCTCAATTCCAACTGAGGGGTGTGGCTTTTCGCGGCGGATTTCTGTGATGCTGGTTTATCAGGGGGAAGTAAGGACTTCTCCAATAGAGCAGCATTAAGACGAGAAGCACGATCTTCCCTGGCTTTGGAAGTGAAACTTTGACAAAGTTTATAGGTCAGAACATGATGACCTTCCCCTAAACAGAGTAAACATAGGTTCTGCTTATCCATCTGGGTCATTTTAGTCCTGCATTGTTGACATTTTTTGAACAAGGAAGATTAAGACATAATGCAGATGAACGGTAAGTCAAACCTCAGAAGAATGCTAGAAAGGAACCTCTTTCGATGGTGACAAAAGAGCTGCGGGAATCTGGGGGCGCTCGCCCTAGCAACTGTGTTTTGGCAGGAACACTACTGCGCATGTGCAGTAGGGGCAAGCACCCCCCCCTTAACAGATTTAAAGCTAGAAAAATCTCTCTGTGGAAGGCTTGAGCGTGTGCAGTCCCAATGTGGGGCTGCACAGAAGGATGACGACGAAATCTGGATTCCTGGGAAAAAACCTGAATCCAAACACTAACAGTATTTTTGGACCTGAATATTGAGAATACTGATATTTATCTGATTCCTGACATCTGAATCCAAAAAATACAATTTTTTAAAGTGATATTATAAAATGAAGTAGACTAACTCAACAGGATGCCTGCATAAACAAATCCAGGAAAACACAACACAGAAATTAAGAGTTATGTTTACCAAGTGCTATACATGTTTTAAATGAGTACACACCACAATAAGGTTGAATGACAATGCAGATGGTGCATAAAATAAAAGAGATACAATTAATGTGCAGGCTTCATATGAAGCCAGTTGCTCTGTATTCCCAAAATTCTGAATTTACTTGTGATAGTGGATCATGCCAAGCACCTAGTTCATCTAGTAGCTGGTCTCTAACAGTGGTCAGTACCAGCTGTTCAGAGGAAGATAGAAATCCCCATAATGGCCATATTATACACTAAGAAGCCTAATGGGGGATTTTTTCATGAACATTTGTGTTGATGTGCTCTCTCAACGCAAATGCAAAAAAAGAAGAAAAAAAGGAACCCATCTCTGGATTTTTCATCTGTCAAGGTGAAGATAATAAATACTAAACCCTGAAATGCTAGCCAAATGCTACTCAGGTATGCTAGACAATCTAAAGCGATGGAAATTTGGGGGGTTATTTTATAAACTATCCAAGGATATATATTCTTGCCCCCAAATATTGGCAGAAGTATACATAAGCAAGTCAAATAGGATGTGAGGTTTTGTGATTACCATTCTGGTTTGAGGTTTTAATCCAAGGCTCTCCACCTGTGGTGCACAAGGAGCTTGGAATTGGGGTGAAGGGCTAGGCGAAGGCCATAGAGCTCTTTTTACAGTATTGGGAAAGGAGGCTGCCCCCCTATCCACAAATCAGGGCTAAATTTGCTGACCTCTACTGAAGGGATGGAAGGAGCAACATTTTGGAGGATATGTGGCAAAGGTTTGGTTTGCTTGAAGCCATCTGTGGGGCGCAAAAGTCTAAGCAGAGGCCTAGCCTTAGAGGTGGCAGATTAGAAGTTGGGGGAAATGAGCGGGCTTGTGACCACCCTTGGCATATCCCCATTGGTGGGGAATTGGGGTCTGGTCAGGAGTGGCTGACTGCTTTACAGCCCAGTTGCAAGGTCAGACGCCCTGATGGGGAACCCCTGGACAAGCCCGTCCCTCTTCTCACAGCTTTATGGCCAGATGGGGGAGCTTTGAAGGGGTGAACCGCTTTGCCTGGCCAGGCCAGGTCCCAGCCATACAATGGAGGGGTCAGTAGGTGAATCTCCCAGACAGGTCAGGGCGGAGGTCGAAGAGTGACCCCAGGGCCTGACCTGTACCACTAGTTAGGCCCTTGCCGGTTGACAGATATGTTGTTGTAATGTTAATAAAACGGTCTTTTAGTTTCCAATTCTTGTGTCTGCCTCTTCATTTCGATTGAGGGGGGCAAAATACCGAGTTCGTTACTAATATGTAATGCATCTGTTAATGATAGGACATTTTGGGGGTCACTATAGGTTGAAGGTGACTTGACGGCACATAATACACACACATGAATGCACAGGGTTGGCTGTAATGAAGATGGTGGACTGGGTCTTCCCTGCATCCTCCCTCTTGCTGTAGCCTAAGCCCCCTTCTGCTGGGGCTCCTTCTGCTGGGTCAAAGGACCCCAGAAACTGTGTGGGGAGCAATGGGATAGGAGAACTGGCAGAAATCATTTTCCTCTTCTCCACCACTGGAAACGCAACAGAACAGCACCTTTGAATCCAACCAAATGAATGTTAGCTATACAGATGGTAAACTTGGAGTGAAGTCAATTGGACTGACGGGCATGACCATATTCCAGACTATAGACTCATTTGTATATGAGGAAACAAGGACATCATTTGAGAAAAACTGTATTTAAGAATAAAGTTCTTATTGGAATAAAGTTATATTTAAGAAAAAGTGCCAGGTAGTCGCAGAATTAATATTTCAGCCTCTAAATTTGAGGTTGCAATTGAAAATACAATCTGTGAAAATCTTATCCAACTATCATAATTGTTGTTGTTCAAATTATACACAGTTCTAACTTACAGTATTAACTTTACTGGATAAATGGCATCAACTTATGGATTAATCATCCTCTCTATGAAGGCAACACAAATAAGGAAGCACAACATCCCTAACTTCCTCGCCATGATTAGATATGAAAAAGAGAGAGACTGTGCAAGTTTGAGAGGTTAGATATAGGACTGATTAGAGTGCAGGCAGGAGCTTCTGCAGTGTGCCCTGCTCACCTCCCTATCCTCATCTTCTCCTGAATTCCCTTCTAGATCATCCAATTCTGCCAAGGCAATGGGACATGGTTTTAAGACTTATGGATGTTAAGCTGCAATTTACTGTGCAAAAAATTATGTTTAGGGTATACTGGACACCACAGCACCTTTTTAGTAAAGGATTGAGTACAATGTCCAATTGCTGGTGTTGTAACTTACAAGGTGTGTCTTTTAAGCATGTCCAGTTAATCAGTCCTTTGAGAAGAGGTCATTACTCCTATTAATTTTGTATCAGAATACTTATTTGATGACGTTTATGTACTTTTAAACTATTTGCCCATCTCATGGAACCTAACCAATAGTCAACAGAAATGGACCGTCTGTGCCCTTACAGTTGCTAAAAGACTATACTACAGCAGAGGAAAGACAAAAGCCCACTTTTTGTAACTCATTGGACTGAGGACCTTATAAACATCAACATTTGAATGTATCACATATAGAAGATGACTGTGATATTTGGAGATCATTTTAGAAGCTTATGTAGATTTGTCAGCATTTTTATTTGTTCTTTTTTTTTCTTTGCACAAATAAAAAACAAACAAAAAAATTCCCTTCTCCTTTCTCTTTTCGTACCTTACCATTATTTCAAACAATGTCTTCACCACTGTTAATGCCTCAAATCAGCACGCTGTGATCTGAGGTAACTATGAGGCAGATATAACTTTGCACTGTTGTTGGACCTGAAAAAGGAAGGAAGACTGCAGAAGCTTGTGGGGGGCTCCCAAAACCATCATTAAAATGTCAGGAGCACTACTTCTGGACTGGGCCTGCATCCTTGTTTTGTGTGATCAGAGCGGTCAAGAGTGATCTCCAATCTCCCCATACTATAAGGCAGTATAGGCTGCTGTGTTCTGCCACATCTTCTGCCAGTTAATTAAGGGAGCAATCCTCAGCAGGTCTACTTGGAAGTAAGTCCCATTTTAGTTAGTGGGGCTTACTTCTAGGAAAGCATTCTTAGGATTGCAGCCCAAGCCTTTCACTTCTGTCATTTATTTGTGTTCCTTCCCACAGATTAAAGGGAATGTTACAAGCCAAGATAGCTGGAGCTGTTCTCTCTCACACACACATACACACACACACAAACACACACACAAACAGAACTATATTCTGGGTCAGCAAGGATGTGAAACAGCACCAGCTGTATGAATTCTGGCTGACCCAGAAAAAGAAATAGCGGGTGACAATCTGGTCCAGGCTGGCTGCAGCCCTTCTGCAATACCCTGAATGTCACTTGTATACACGCCTACAGATCTTCTGCTGGTTTTCCTTTCTATTTCAGTTCCTGCTGCTCCTTGTTATTAAAAGAATGGAAAAAGTTAAAAGATGACTGGAAACAGAACTATTCTACAGACAGCTGACTCCCTATCTGCAGAAAACCTTCAGATCTGAAAATGCAGTATGGAAGTACTGAACATCGCAACTAAATAAATAGACATTGAAAAGCTACTTTAGCAGTTTACACTCGGGATAAATGTGAAGTGAAGTGTAGTGCCAGAACATCATTTCAAGAGGTCATTCTCCCTCTCTCCTATATCCACTTCAACTCTACATTCTTTTAGCAAACCTACTGGAAAAAAAATCCAAAAGCGCTGAACAGCTTAAAAAAATTCAATCAGAATAATCTGCTCTTTAGAAAGGTGGTAGATGACAGTAATTGGAAAATACTGTCTGACTCATTTATTAAAGTGAGATTCAGAGTCAATTGATTTAATAACCATTAGAATATTCTATTAAGGATTTAATAGGTTGGCACAGTCCTATTTTTTATTAAGAGTTATAGGTGAGGAAAAAGCAATTCCGTGGGATTTCTAAGCAACTGCTTATATGGATTAAACTAAAAATGAAGCTTCCAAATTAGGTATCCAACATAAGCCACAGGACTGATTTGTGCAACCATTTCCCCACCACTAAAAATACTGGCTTCTCTGAACCATCTCGGTCTGGTAGAAAACTGAGCGGAGAACATGATTAAAAATGGACTCATTACGTGCCCTGTTGCCAAATTATCAGAAAGCCTTAATTTTGTACTTTTGTCAGATACGTGGAGATGAAATAGCAGGCAGAGTTAGGAAGCCATTCACAACAGAGCCAGTTTAACATGGCAAGAGACCAAAGAGTTTCCAGAGAGAAAGCAACAGCCGTGTTAATCTAGTCAATTGAGTGTTGCCTCAACCCTTATTCTTTGAAAAAATGCTGCGGCAGGAGGAGGGCAGACATCGAAGGGCCAGGCCTGTCTGACATTCATGCCGTGGTAGACCTCACGCACACCTGAAATAGGCCGGTCACCTTTGACTTCACATGCGCAGCAGTGATCATGAGGTACTTTCTAAGAGACAATATCTGTGATGCCACGGAAAAGAAAAATTGTCCACTATATAAAAAACAAATATCAATGATTAAAAATATATACTTTTGAAACACTGTTTTTATTTGATATTCTTGGGGAAATAGCACAAGCCATTGCCCCCTCAATTTGATGGTTTTAATGTTTGAATTCTACTGAATTGCAGAATTGTATGTAAATAATTGTACATATATTAGTTGCTTCGGAAACCTGTAAAACAAAAAGGGATTTACTGAATGACTGAATGGATGAATGAAGAATTATAAGGGATGTCACAACAAAAATAGGCTACTTCTGACAAAAGTACTTAGTTAAATGGAAAAACAATGATCTCCTTTGATCTCCTTCAATTCCAAAAATCGAAACAAACAAAATGCATATTACTCCTTAGCATTCTATATATTCAGGAATATGAGCTTAACTTTCAGGGCAATAACTCCTGTACTTCCACAAAAAAGCAAGAGAGAAACCTGGCCCTTATTACTGAAGTATGTTGATGAACTTTATTGTGTAGTACAGTTGAAGAATCAGAGTGTATAACAAATAAGACGGGTTTCCCCCCCCCCCCTCTTTGGCCATAAGATATAACTGACATTTGTCCCTGCTTTGCATCTTCTGCAGGGATATCACATTTTGTGTGAGCTTAAAAGTTCAATGTGTCACAGTATGGAACTTAGGAAAACAACTTGCTGCTGACAGTGCATACATTACTTGCCATGTGGACTGTCACTGATAGGGGCACCTTCTGGACACATCCTGTGTCATCAAGGATGTGACATAATTCTTTCTCCTATGTGCACATCATTATCTATTAATTTTTTGTATATATAATAACAGTCAAACAGAAACAAAAAGCAAGTATTAAATACAAACAAATTACAATTATATGTGCAAACCACAGATTAATTCTTATGCAATATTAGTTTAGTAACCATGCAGTTCCCCATTGTGCTATCTAGTCACTCAGGAAAATACATTTAATGTAGAAGCACAGCAAGGCTTCTTGCCTCCCTTGTTTCTCTGCCATTTGTGAACCTTCTCTTGGTGGGTTTTAATCTTTTAAAAAACAGACACATCCAACCACATTTTTTCCCTTTTCAAAAGGAAGTAGGAACAGTAGCATGACTGTCACAAACTGCCTGCAGCAAAGCTTACCTTCCCATTCTTTTTTGTGTGCATGGGATACTGTAAGACAAGGCTTGTGTGAGACCCTTGCAGAAAGGAAAAAAATATGGCTGCAGCATAGTTTGGTGGAGTTTGCAAAAAGGTCCCAAGAGCTGGTCTTCTATGGAGGCCTTTGCCTAATTAGAGGGCTATATCTATGGTAAATCATGCAATGGCATAATCTCCTCTTTGGTTGTTGTGGATTTTCCGGGCTGTATCGCCGTGGTCTTGGCATTGTAGTTTCTACGATGCCAAGAACACAGCGATACAGCCTGGAAAATCCACAACAACCATCGTTTTCTGGCCGTGAAAGCCTTCGACAATATAATCTCCTCTTTGTTTGCCAAATTCAGATTGGAGAAAAACAACAACAACCTGTTTCTTTCCTTCAACATGGATCTCATAAAGTCTGCTGTTCCTGTAATTCTGTAGCTCTCAGAAGCATTCATGACTATATCAGGTCAACACTTTTCATGTTCTGCCTGAACAACCTATGCCTTAGATCAATTTCTTCCTTTTCACTTTCTTTCCCCTCATGACAGAGTTAATTTCACATCACAAATTTATACACCACAGGGTCTAAAGAGCAGGAACAAAATGCCATGTATGACAAAGTTAACCCCCTCAGCTGCACAGATTTACACAATGAAATGGAGGATAGGATTAGAGGTGGGCACGAATCGCAATAAGTAGCAAAAAAAATGCATGAACCGGGACGATTCGTGGTTCGTGAAAACACACTTTGTGGGGCTACGTTTTTCATGAACTCCATGACTTTTGGGGCCCGGTTCATCAGCTTCGTAAGTGGCTTCTGAAGCCAGACAGGCTGGCAATGCTGCCCACACAGGACGTGTGAAACTGACAACCCAGTTCTCCTGCCACCAGTGGCTGGGTTCAGCTGATTGGCTGAAGCCAGAGCGGGGCATGCGAAAGTGACAGCCCCGTTTTCATGCCGCTTGAGTGTGGCAGGAGAAGGCTGCAACTTTCAAACGCCCCGCGCTAGCTTCATCCAATCGGATGAAGCCAGTGTGGGGTGTTTTGAAACTGACAGCCTTCTCCTGCTGCTTCAGCAGCTGGCACAGGGTATTTGAACTTCCACGAACCACAAATCGTTTCATGAACTAGGAAAAAGTTCGTGGAAGTTCGTGGTTCGTGGAACGCCGATGAACTATGCATCACGTGGTTTGGTTTTTTTTAGTTCGTGCCCATGTCTAGATAGGATCCAGTAAGTGACATCCTATGTATGTCTGCAATAAACACAATCCATGCTGCACCATACTGCAAGTGTAGCATAGCCAACTCTGGTTCTGTTGTTGTTTTTTCTTTCCCAGCTCCCCATGGACATTTCATGTTAAATATAATTCATTTACCACTGTAAGATCTAGCAGCAGTTCTATGCAGACTGAGCATCTTTGAAATAAACAGTGTGAATGATTCCAAGAGTTGAACAACATCCTTCTGTTCTGTCAAACAGAAATAGCAGGATAGATTAGCACTCTTCAACCATTAAAGACCCATCTTTTACATCCAGGCAGCATGACAGGAAGACATGTGATATCAGATACATGAACAAAAGTGGAGGAAGCAAAACTATGACCTTACTGGTGGGGAGGCTTGCATGAGCACACAGAGACCAACTCTTAGGAGATGGTCAAGTTGAAAAAAGAGAGTAAAGGCAAAGGAGAGGGTTTTGTGGAGAGGAGACTGTCTCTGAACTTAAAGAGACACCTCTTCACTGTTCAATGACTTCACCTTGCCATCCTGCTGCTCTGCAAAATGTGCATGCAAAAAAGAGGCAGGAGATGTGATGCCCTTAAAACTAACAGCAGGCCCTTTCCAAAAAGCAGCAAAAGTGATGGTGACTCTTATCCTGGCTCTATAGGGGCTTGCACTCTAGAGGTAGGACTCTATGACCCACTTGAGGGTCCAAACTCATCAACTAAAGACCACTAGCCCAGAGTGTGCTTATCAGACACAGTAACTTTTTAAGGACTTAACAAGTTACATGATGGATGAGACCAAAAGATTGTCTTTCCAACGAAGGTTTGTCAAATGTTTTTAGATGCTTACAAACAATGAAGAAAGCAATAAGCATTCCTTATTGTTTGTCTTCACTTTATCCCTGAAAAGGATGGCCATTGTCAAATGAACTGAATGGTAAGGTGGGAGGATCTCATGCAAAAAAATGGGGATGACACAGAAGCAAAGTAGCAACCACTGAAATTCCAACTGAAGTGCATTCCAATTAATTACTGTTGGCAAAACGTAAACATTGGCTTGGATCCTGTACTTTCCTTCCACTTGCATAGCACAGTCCTCCATTGCAGAAGCATTCATCTGCTGCAGAGCACCTAGCAGCTCAGGAACACACACAGCAATGGAGTTCTGGCTCTGTAATGGAGGATCATGCCGTGCTAGTGCAAAATATAGGATCCAAACCACAGTCTTTAGTTAACATTTTTCTGACACTTTTGATTGTTCTGAAGCATCAACAAAAAATTAAGGCATTTTAATCTTGTTCTAGACACTCCAAATATGGAACATAAACACAAAATTATCTCCATGAGAAACAGGTAAGATTTTTTTTTTGCTTCACCTGGTTAAAGAGTACACATTGATTCTTTAAAGGCTTAATACAGAAATTAGCATTGCCTGAAGCCTTGCAGCACACGCTCATCATTTCTACCTGATTGTAATGGGCCTTCTGTCATTTACAATTTCTCAGGAATTATCACCAAACAACAATTCAGGGATATAGCAGTAAGGAAATGAAGATACTAAAATCAAAGTTACAGCTGGTATTTGCTGGAGGGAAATTTTTTTAGTACTGGAAGAAAGTACTACTGCAAAAATGCAGAATAAAGTCTAAATAATGTCAAATTCTATCTTGTCTTAGACAAAGCAAGTAACTAAAGAGAAATACTAGAAAACCTCTACATCTACCTAACATTCAGCACCAATTCCAATGTGCAGGGAGGAAAACACAGTAAGTGTTTTCAGGGCCATGCTGTAGATGGCATGGTGGATGACATGTTTGAATGCTGATCTGTTGAATATTCCCTCCATGCTGAAAGCTAGCATGCCAGGAAGAAAGCTAGATTAGGAGAGCACATCTAAGCTGGTCTACTCAGAATCCAACTCAGGTATATTCAGTGGGTCTTACTCCCATTAAAGTGTTCTTAGCACTGCATTGTAAAAAGCTCAGGAGACTATAACAAATGCATGTAGGAATGCTCTTCAACATAAACTCCCTGCTTATGGAAAGCTAGCTTATCCACTTTAAATTATGCTTCTATCTACGACTGCCTTTCAAACGGCCAGGTAGCTTCAAACAACAAAAGAAGGGTATTCAAATGGACAACTTCTTCCTGATAGTCAAAGTACATCTGCTGTACATCTATTTCTGCACTGAATGGGCTGTAAGAACACAATGATGCATGAACATATGAACTGACTTACACTGAATCAGACCATTTGTCAAACTAACCCAGTATTATATACTGCAATTGATAGTGACTCTCCACATTTTTAGGTCCATCCCTAATCTGGTGCCCACTATTTTTTTTTTAAATGGAAGATGCCAGTAATTAAATTGAAGATTTTTTTGCATGCTCTACTACTGAGATGTGACCCCCTCCCTAAGAAATGGCATGCTGAGACACAATAAAGGTAAATCTAGTCTGGTATTGTATCCTCTTGACTGTAGGCTAAAGATGCCACAGGGAAGATCACAAGCAGGGATAGCTTCCTCTATTGTTAGCTTCAAGCATCTGGTAGTCAGAAATAGACTGTTTCTTAACAGGAAAACTGCACTCCTAAATGTCATGGGTAGCAGCCACCAATATTTTTGTCCTTTTTGTATTATAATTACTCAGTTTTAAAGACATTTATTCAAGTGACCATTCTAACATTCCCTGCATTTCTCAGACTGTCAAGGAATCTCAAGAATTCTGCAAAAATTTCAGTATTACAATATTTGTTGGGAACACATCACAAAGTCACATGATGTTGTTGCTATTATATTCTAAAATGATTCTGGATTCCCCTCTGCTTAAAAAAAGTGTGAGCACCAGTTAGACTAAATATAGATTTGAACACATTAAAATAGTATGACATATCTCACAAATACTGTTGAATAAATTGGTAGTAACTTGTTGAATAAATTGGTAGTAACATATATCAGTACTACCAGAGCTGGCCAGTAAAAAGATAACCCTGGATGGCTGCCTATGGCAACAATTTGCTGGGGACAGAATTTTTGTTTCAGTAGCAGATGGAATGAACCAGCTGCAGTGGGAAACAGAAAATGAGGTAGGGGAGTGACGTAGGTGACCTTTAGTCCATTCCAACTCCATGGCACAGTTCACTCATAACAACAAATTGTTTGTTGTTATGAAAAGAAGCCCAAGGAAATCTTGTAGTTGCAAGCTTTTCTGCTGGTCTTTCATTTAAGGCTAAATTATTCTACAGAAAATCACAGTTTGCAGTTTCAAAGGAGCCAAACTGTGGTTTGATCTCTGTTCCTCAAACCAGCCTTCAAAATCATGATTTATTCCTGTTTTGAGGAGTAGATCATTTGTGATTCAGTCAAAATCACAAACTATGGTTTGCCATGCAAGTTGGAGCAGTTATAGTGTCATTCTAAGCAGAGCTACACCCTCTAAGACCACTGAAGTCCAACGGATTAGAAGGATGCAACTCTGCTTAAAGATGTGCATTTCCCAGCTGAGCCTGAGGAGGAGGAGGAGGAGGAGGAGGGAAGAAGTGCACGGGCCTGTAGATTCCTCAGGCTTATTTCCATCACTACAAACTATTATCTATCATTATGTATGAATCATGCCTAGCAAGAAGCAGGTGGTTAGGGCAACAAGTGGATAAAGGAAACTTGGTTCAACAAACCAGGACCAGATTAAATAGGTAATAAAGTTCCAGGAAAACTAACACAGTTTTCAGATAAAATATCTGATTCTTAGTTCCTGAGCTGCTTAGATTCTTGTGTCTCACTGGCCCTGCCATGTTTCCAATTACTTTCATTTGGGAACCAATAATGTTCAATTATTTTACAAACACTACGTTTGGAAATAATAATAAAAAATGGTCTTACATTTTGAGGCATGCTGAAATTTTTCATTTACCCAGTTCTTTAATGGGGGTATTAAAAGTACATCTGTCTTTTATAGAATGGTCCCGTTCAGTGTAGAACAAACGAACAAAAAAAAGTACCAAATGCCTGATCCTGCTCTCATTGAAGATAGTGGAACATATCTGCTTACATATGAACCCAATCCAAATGCTTCCCAATGGTTGGCTCCATCTGTAACAACTGTGCTTCTGCATCATGTGGGCTGTCTGGATCATAAGGAAAATGCTTGTGTAGAAAGTATCTTGTTTTGGAAGTTCCATCTCATGTTCATTTTCAGTTACTGATGATATGCGGGAACTGACTACAGGGGGGACGAAACCTATTCCACAAAAGTGAAGTGTGAACCCAGCCACAGTCAGCATAGAATCAAGGGAGTCACATTATATGTCTGACTATACTATGAAGAGCGATCACATCAATTTAAATGCCATGCTTTAAATATCTTGACAAGTGGCCTCAGTTATTGCAGGTTTATGATGCTCAAAACTGTGTGAGATTCCCCATATTGCTACAGTTCCCAAATTTCTTTGTGAAGCAAACCACACTCTCTTTTAAGTTTGTGTTGACATACACCTTCAGGATCCAGGCTTCCAATTGTGAGCTTGTATACAAATCCATCTCAAATAATTTTGTATACTGCCCTGCAACATTACGTTACATAAAATTATAATAAAATGAGCAATTAAAATAACATAATAGAGGGGAATATTTCTAATGGTAGAAATACTATAAGAAAAATGACAATATTACAGGAAATATATTTTAATCAAAATCAAAATTGGGAGATATTTTAAAACACTGCTTCTCACACTTTAATAAGCAATTCCATATTGCTGTACTGAGGGAAATTTTTTATGCTTATTCATGTTTCAAGAGAGCTTTCTCTGTTGTGTGATGTTAAATACCTACTAGTATTGCCCACCCGTCTGGGACTTCTGGAACTGGTGGAAGCACTGGTATATCTACCATCGAGTTCTACACAAAAAAAACACAAATTGGTAAAATTGAAAAAGGATATTTCATGGACACTTCATGCAGCATAAACTAAATGCTAAATGTTGTAAAGTTAGGACTACTGGGAAAATATCAGCAGCTAACACTTTGGCTTGCACAGTTCAGCTCCAATGAGGTCAATGGGCTTAGAAGGGTGTAATTCTGCTTAGGACTGTACTGATAGTCAGTTAATAAGAATTCCATTCTATAGTGGACCACACATGCATACTGTGTACTATATACCTTTCTAAAGCAACTTTTTTCCTCATGATTCAGAGCAGGTAACTAATAGTGCTCTGTGGGAAAAAAGAAACAATGGCCAGCCCAGGCTACTGCTTTGTACCTCATTTGTTTTTCTGAATGCTAGGCACTGTGAACACCAAAAAGAAACAAGCTGCCATAGGACCGCAGGAAAAGTGCCATTCTCAATACATGCACTGTGGGCATTTTGGGTACACTGTTCCATTCTGTAACTTTTAGGAAGCATAGGATAAAGAGAAGCCTTTTATGTGTTACATGGAACTATATGGTAGTTGTCTCCTCTGACTGCTTCCAGGTAATATTTAAACATGAGTATCTTCTGTTCACAGGACAGGGCATATATATTGACCACCATGCAACCACTCCTGCCCTATCAGGGAGCATGTCCAACATGCTGGAATTATACAATATGCCCTAATTATGGGGCCCTTTAAATGTTAAACCTAGTCTGTTGTGGGAACCACTTTTGTACAAGCAATTCCTATAGACCTGGGATGACATTTAAGCTATTCCTCACACATATATGTAGTTATTTCCAAGGAAATGATAATCTTTTCCCTGCAGGGTGCTGCTTCCACAGTTAGCCATTTAAAAGCTAGCTCGGCCATGGAGGAACCACTCACAGGAAAATGATTCCCATCTGATTTGGAAACTTAAAGGGTCTTTATTTAGTTGGAGGATAGTTGCCACAGAGATAGCAGCAACTATGCTTTCCAATAAACATGTAACTAGGGTCTTATTGAGGACATCAAGTGGCTAGTAGTAGTTTACAACTAGTTTACGAAAGTAACGAACAAAATGTGTTCATCCAGTATATACAAAAATGAGAAGGGAAAACATACAAGACAAAGCTACTACATCTCCCTCAAGTTTCACCTTAAATCTGGGATTTCAAACTAGAATAATTTCTGTCAATAAATTATGCAAGTCTTGATTTCAGCTGCATATCATAAAAGTTATAATACAAAACAAATATGCAGCCCTTAACTCGTTCCACTTTTATTTTAATGTGGTTTTATTCCTCAATTTCACTGTAATATTGATTCTGCCCCCCCACAAAAATATTTTAAATTTTAAACGCATACTACTTATTTCATAGAATTCATAGAATAATGTAATTTATCTTCATCAAAATACACCAAAGACAATTCTGGAAAGAAAGTGCATTGATTTCAAAAGGATTTACTTCAGAAGTGTTTAAGATTGAGGTGTAAATCTGCTGATGGCTAGCCATAGCATAAAACAGACTGTGCTACTTAAACCATCACCACTTCATTGACAAAATGAGATTGTTAGTTTAAATCCAACTGCTCCAGTATGACTGATTTGTGGATCTGGCTGAAATTGTCTGCTCTTACTGAATTAATTAAAACTAGCTGTAGGCATTAATCACTATATATTTATGGTTCAGAAAGTAAACAGTTTCCCATATTCCTTTGCGTTTGTTTACAAACATGCTGTCTATGGCAACTTTCAAGTGAAAAAAACACAACAACCTGTTTGCAGAAATCACAATCGCCACAGGGAGCATCTCATATAACTTTAAAAGTAATGGACACAAACTTTTAATGTACATCCATGTATGAACTACTTATAAACCACCTTTGAGAGAAAAGAAGGAATAGCCCAGATTCACTACATTGGTTTTGGGACAGGGATCTGGCATACTGATACTCAGGGGTCATTTCGTAGAAAAAGAGCTGGAGGAACTCATTAGCATAACTCATTAGCATATGTCATGCCCCTTAACATCACCAGAAATGTGTCATTAGCATAACTGATTTGCATATGCCACACCCCCTGACATCACCTATTCTGGCTGTTTTGGACCCAATCCTGGCCATTCAGGACTGAAATTGGGCCAAAAAGGGGCTGAAAATGGCCAAAAAGGAGCCCAAAATGGTCAGGATCGGGCTGCTGCTGAACAGGAGAGTGATCCACCACCTGTCAGAGGCCTGATGCAGGCTGTTTCGGCCCCAATCCAGGACGAAACGGGCCCAAAATGGCCAAGAGTCAGGTGGGCTGGGCCACCTGACATGTGACCTCTTTGGGGAACTGCCGGAACTGCGTTCCTGTGCGTTCCCCCTCGAAATGAGCCCTGCTGATACTCAAAACAAACGCTTAAGAAAGGAAGAACCAGGATAAATAAACATAGGAAATGCAAGCTGCGTAACAAGAATATTGGCCATATATAAACTGGGGCCCAGCTCTGGCATTCATTGAGCCTGGGCTGCCCTTGGAGGTTTCTTTCTGGATGTCTGGACTGGCAAAGTAGGGGCATTAGCTAAATGCATGGCTTTGTGAGCATCACCTACTGAGCACGTGCATAGCACTGACAAGGGAAGACAAGATATTTCTACAGTGAGGAACATTGATGTATATTTCAAAGACCATGAGCCTTTATGAGGGTGTCTCTTAAAGGCAAGAGGGAAACAGTTTTAAAGAGAAAAACAAATTCAAGACAACTTTAAAGGCAGATTAATGAATTAAAAGTGGCAACATACTTAGAGAATTCATATTGTTTTTGAACACTTGCTTTTTAGTTAGCAACAAGAACTCACTGGTCCAATCCCTTTGGATATTCAAATGCACACTTTATTAACCGTCTCTTAATAAACAATGGTTGGTGTGTTATATCTGCTTTCTTATTTAACTTCTAAATTCCCTCAGCATTCAGCATGAAATTTCAATTTTGAAACAATAGCATTCATCTTGAATTTAGTTACACATCATGTCATTTTTTTTTTGTTAAGAGATTTGGGGTAAAATCTACCAAGCTATATAGCTTTTATTTTGATGGGACCTGCACAGAAACCCTAAGCAAATACCAGTGGAGTGAATGAACGGTTCGCAGCAGTAGCAAGTGGGGTCTTGTATGTTTTATAGAAAAGGGGGTATATGTTGACCCAATGTACTCCTTTCGCACGTAACCATTCTGTATTTCTTTTCTGTGCTAATATATTTCAGTGCTTTATTGTTGTAACCTGCTGTTCTCTTTAATTGCTTATTGTTATTAATTATATAGTGGTAACGTTGTTGGCTGCTGGAACCATTTGGCTGTAAAAAATGCATTTATTATTATTGCCACTGGAGCTGCAGTAAATTGTCAGGGCTCTGTCTAGAGATGAATGCTTTTGAATGTTCATCCAATAAAACTTGAACCTGGATCAAACAGAGGTTTTCTTTCCCTCCCATTTTTGGATTTCTCTTACCTTCCATTTCTCATTTTGTTCAATCACAACCTTACTAAAAATGGGATCCCCCAATAATCATATTTTATTTTGTAATGTGTTTTACATCTGCAGTGTTAATGCTCCTCAGCCCAGTTAGAGTTCAGGTATAACTCTGGAGGCAGGAGGAGGTTCAAAGTACAAAGACGAAATGCCTCTCTGGGCTGCCACAGAAGTAGAGGAAGGAGGGAGAAACCTTCTCATGCAGCTATTATTACAATTACTTTGCTTTCTACTGCAGCCATTGCCCCTGCTGCTGCAGCTACTTTTTAAACATTGTGCATGCCGTATCATATGAAAATTGTATGTGTGGTATTATATGAAACACTAGAAACAAAAGAGCCCTTGCTCAATAGCATTATTCCAAGTAAGACAGGCAGAGCAAAAGTGAAGGGAAAAGACAGTGCTGACCCCTTGGCAAATTTACTCTGGGTATTTCATTCCTTAGGTAGGTTGAAATAAACATCCGGGAATAACTTTTATAAGATTGGCCTCATTTGCATTTGGTCTACAGAACAGTCAGGTGCAAAAGGCTTGTTTTATCTCATCCTGAGGTCTGATATAATCTGCTGAGTTGGAGAAATCATTTTCCAGAATGCAAGTGTGATGGACTGCACTTTTTAAAAGCTTAGAAGTGCTGTACAAACAGCTGACGGACTGTGAAGGGTTAATTCTTCACAGAAAAAGAGAGCCTAGAGTGACAGGCTACTCCAAGGAATCTGATTGGGTAGCAGGAGCTGAACAGAGAAAGACTTCTGAACTGGATGCTGGGGAGAGAAGGCAATCACACAACAATTCCAAACTGAACTTTATTACTTGTGTCAATTCATCGTTGGACATTGTGCACTTTAGAGCAGATTTTTGATACTGTTATGTAGTACTTGTACGGCTTCTTATTGACTGTTTCGATTCTTCTATGAGTGTACGTGTGATTCTTTCCCACCAATTGGATTTGTGATACTATATGCTATTGATTATTACGGATACTGCTACTGATTATTAAATATTAATTTTTGATATAGACTGTTGGTTCATGTTGATAAAATAGAGCACTGGTTGCACTTTATATAAAGTGTATTCTATTGTAATGGTTCTTGTTGAATGAGTACTCTGGAAAAGTGGATTCGAGTTGGGGTTAAGAGGGACTGGCAACCCTACCCTCCTGCCATATTGGGAGGCCTGTGGCCTTGTGAACAAAACACTGGAATTAGAACGTTCTCTCAGTATGAGTTCTCTTTCTGTAAAATGGAGCCTTCATGCAATGTATGTGGCTCTTCTTCTGGCAGAGCTGAAGTTTTCTTTGGCGGGCAAAAGTCTTCAAACTGTGTTACTTTATGACTCCACAGATCATAATTTTAAGTACTAGCTCCAGACTGCTGAATGAAACAATACAACGGGCTCTAGCTGCAAGGCGTTGGGAGGGCCACGTCACTGCTGCCCCATCCAGGCTGGGCCACTGGGTCACGCTGGGCCCTCTGCCTCTGTGGCCTTTCAGAAGCCTGGTGCAGGCACACCTGCATGCCCCTCACTGCACCTGCGCTATGATAAAAAGTGAGTCACTGCCAATATGGCTCACCTTTTATATAGTAGAATTTCAGCTAGCAGAAGCTCTCCAAGATCTGCCCTTGATTCTTTTAACTGGAAATGCTAGGACTGATCCTGGAACCTTCTGCATGCTAAGTTATCTACTACTGACTTGTGGCCCCTTTAATTTAAAAAGGTACATTTTATAATCAACACGTTAAGATAGGCAAACAAAAGTATTTGAGATCTCTTTTAAAACTGTATATAAACTGTAAACTGTAGAGCTCTTTTAAAACTTGGTGCTCTGGATGCCTCTGGGCTGTCAGCTCTGAATCCCAGACATTTCTTTAAAACAACCTAAGTGTCTCGATCAGAAATCTTGAAGCTTGTAAGTTTTATGTAATTCCTGACAGCGCTAGTCATGTTATGCTTACTTGTCAGTCTTTTTACAGAGAGAAGGAAAACAACTATGCTGATGTAAAGTAGGCAGAATTCATTTCTCTACCCCCATTTTCCTCTACACAACTTTTCAGATTAAAAAAAAAACACTAGAGATGAGCACAGAGGCCACCTGTGCCGTACGCCTGCCCCACTGAGGGGGCGGCCGGCTTGCCGTGGGCCCGCTGTCCTGCGGGGCAGGTGAATGGCACTGGCAGCCTCCCAGCCACCCGCACTGCTGCTGCCAGCTCCGCGGTGCTACTAGGCATGAGGCACTGTAAAGTCACAAAGGAATATTATTCTCATTCATAGTCTGAAAATAACGCCATTTCAGAAGTCAAGGAAACAGGTAAAGGCAGCGAGGGGACAACATTACTTGATTCACTGCCATTAAGCTCAAGCTACGGGTGTGATACAAAGTATTTCCATAAGAAATATTTAACCTCTATAAAAGATCCTCACTCTTTCTCCCCATTCTTTACTATATGTAATCACTGCCAACTGAAATAGGAAGATCCTGAGGTGTTTCAATGTGAGAGCATCCTGATTCTGCAGGATGGAGACTGCTAAAATGTAAGTTCTTATCTGTTACTGAAGCTATTCTTGCTTCTATTTGGTTTTCAATCCCAAATTAAGTGCTATTTTTGAACGAAAATCCTGAACACTTTAAAATCAAGAGTATCTCAAGGACTGCTTCCTCCCATATGAACATAAATAAATTCTTAGGACATTTCTGGAGTTCAGGGCTGGATCTAGGGTTGCCGGCGCTCAGGGCAACGCAGGTCCGGCCTTGTGCATGTGCGCAGCGCACGCGCACACTCCTGGAACTGCGGAGTGCGCTGCGCGCACTCCCACACTGCAGAGCGCACTGCCCTGCGCGGCAAGCTGGCTGCCCCAGCGCACCGCGGAGCTGGTGGCAGCAGCACAGGTGGCTGGGAGGCCACCTGTGCCGTACGCCTGCCCCACTGAGGGGGCGGCCGGCTTGCCGTGGGCCCGCTGTCCTGCGGGGCAGGTGAATGGCACTGGCAGCCTCCCAGCCACCCGCACTACTGCTGCCAGCTCCGCGGTGCACCGAAGCAGCCAGCTTGCCGCGCAGGTGGCACAGTGACGGGGCGGCAGGCTTGCTGCTTGCCCCCTGCTTTCGCGGCAGGCGAAAGGTACAGGCAGGCTCCCACTGCCCTCTGGTCAGCCGCCCGCGCACTCCTGGGGGTTGGCAGCTGCGCCCGGTGCCCCTTCTTTGACAGTGCCGGGGGCAGACTACCCCCTGCCCCCCCGGCGATCCGGCCCTGCTGGAGTTCCTGCTCTATGTGCATCTACCATCAGAAGTCTAGTAGGTGGCCATACAAAAAGAACATCTTTCTTGAAAACACCAAAGTGATGGAACACCATCCTAACCAAGTTGGTCGTGCATCCTCATTGCATCCTCATAGAAGGCAAGTGAAAAGTGTGGTGTTCTACAGGTCAAATGGATGTTTGAGGATTTTCTTTTTCTTTTTTCCCTGTCGGGATCTGTTGTTATATGATTGATTTTGCTCAGATGTTTTTAGGTATCTATGATTATGCCTTTTTGTTTCTTTTTTAAAAATGATGCCACTGTGATCCTTTTCAGTTTGCATATTTTTGTTACTTGTGTTTTTGATTCATTTGAACACTATTTAAAAAATGTCATTCACACACAACTGATGCAAAAACAACCACAAAAGTAATTAATGCAAAGGGGGGTGAGATCCATGAGGACTTTTCATAAGCATGGACCCATGTTGGGAATTGGATTTTTTGAAATGAAACAGGGGCTAGATTCTGCCTAGATTTTCACAGATGCAAGGTTTAGAATGTTTTTTGTCACCCCTCCACCCCCGCAGTTGACCTCCAACCCTCCAGCTACTCTTTCTGTTCCCCTATCCCCTAGGACAGGAGCAGCATTCAAGGAACATTTTGGGCTACAACAGTAGGGGGGAATCACCCTCCTCCTTGTGCCTGCATGGAAATGTAGGTGTGGGATCCAACTAAGGTTACCAGTCCCCGCAGTGGGGGCGAGAAATCCCCCCCAGCTTCTGTCCCCACCACCTGGCCAGCAAGGGGTAAAGACATGGGAATGGGGTTTGAAACCCCACAGCACGCTCCCAAGCACTTTCTCTTTGTGCTGGGAACAATATCCTTCCTGGCCAATGCAGAAGCAATGGGTTGTGCACAGGGCTAATTTGATAAAAATAGACCCTCAATCTAGTGGTTGGGGATGACTTTTATCAAACCAGTCTCCCACTTGACTCATTGCTTCTGCGTCGCATCGGGGAATGACATCATTCCCAGAATGATGAAGAAGTGCTCCAGAGCGAGCACTGTGTGCACACGCAAGGTATGTCCACTCAGCGCTCCCCTTTTTCTGCTTTCAAGACCATGGGACATGGTAACCCTAGATTCAACCCAGTGTATTCATGACATTCAATAATATACCTAGCTTTTTTCATTCCTTGTTTTGTTTTGAACTGCCTTGTTGTATTGTGACTTTAATTGATATTAATCCTTTTGTGGACCTACATCAGGTCAAAAACTCAAATGCAAATGAATAAATAAATGCACCAACCCACTGAATTCAAAATAAAACCAGAATGGGGCTCAGAAAAAATGAAAACAAAGCAGAAATAATATTTTTTAAAAACAGGCTAAGCAATAATGTCTGAAATAATCCATATGCATGCATGCTTTTTACTGAGATCATAACTAAATCAAATACTATGTTCAATATGTTCTGCTGTTTTTGCTTTTTCCGAAAACAAACAAAAATATGTTTTGTGTCTTATGTAGGGTTGCCAGGCCCCCTCAATCTCCCGGCGGGGGACAGGGGCCTGGCACTTACCTTTGGGGAGAGGGGTGTGTGCGCGCCCCCCCACAGGTGCGATGACGTCACTTCGGGGTGACATCATCGCGTGGCCAGGCACTGCAGAACGCGCCTGAAACGGGCTGTTCTGCCACAGATTGGGCCTGTTTTGAGGCGCTGCAGAGCGCAGGAACGCTCCTGCACTCCGCAGTTCCTCAAAACCGGGCCTGATCTGTGCCGAAATGGTCCGTTTTGGGGCGCTGCGGAGTGCAGGAGCGCTCCTGCAAGCCGCAGCTGCTGAAAATGGGCCTGGTTTGCCACGGATCGGCCCATTTTGAGCACTGCAGAGTGCAGGAGCACTCTTGTGCTCTGCTGTGGCCCCGATCTGGGCCAGAATGGGCCCGATCCCGGTGGCTGCAGCACATGGGAGTGCGCCGTGCCACAAGGGAGCAAGTAAGGAAGGTGCGTGCCCCCCACTGCTCAGGTTAGTGGGGGTGTGGGGGCGGGAGATCCCCCGCCCCCACTGGGGGTCTGGGATCCCTAGTCTTATGCTTGGTCCACCTAGCAAAGTATTTATTTTCATCCATTGTTTGACTTGTGTGATCCTTCAGTGACATTTAAATCTTTTGCCTTTGTCAGTTTTGCCTACAACTCCTATAGCTTAAAATTCACACTAGAAAATATTACACACGTGCAGCCTGACATATTTGGAGGCATTGAGGAAAGTTAAAGGCGTAAACCCCAAATGCCTTTTGGTGGATACTTGGCACCTGAGCACTATTTGTGCCTTTCCACATCTCCCTTCCCTGTTCTCCAGTCCTTTGGAGTTAAAAATAAAATAACCTTCCCCTCTTCCCCTGCTACTTGCACTCGCTCCCTCTCTCAACACACCCATATAAATAAGAAGCAAGAAACCCTCCACTATATTTGCTTGCATTAATTGATGTTTAAAAAGTCTGTTAAAAATAAAGCCCAGCAGTGACATTTTTCTTTGCTAAAGCACGAAAGCAGCACATTACAAACCTTACAAAAAGCTCCCTTGATAGGATGGTGAAGTTTCACTCTGGCAGTAAAATGCAAGCTACTGCATGTTTTTGGATTTATTTTTTTATTTAAACACCATCTGACACCCAATGCAGGTAAAATGAATTTGCTTAATTCTAGGTTTTTCATACTACATGAAAAAGAAAGTAGAGTGACATACATGCATGGTGATTTTAAATTTTTGGCAAATAACGGCTCTTTGACACAAGAAGCAGAAAACAGTCAGCTGCTCAATTATGGTTTTGCTTGTTAATGGGCGAACTTTGTTGGCCCTGTTCAGAATGGGCTCCAATAATGCTGATGCTGCCTAATGAAAAGCACAACAGTAGCCATTTTCATCACTGCTGCCAGGTAGGTTTCACTGGAAAGAAAAGGGGAGAGGATATGGGGGCTGCCAGGAAAAGAGGAAATAGTGTGGGAAGGGGCTACAGAGGAAAATGACATAAGTGACTTTTAAAAAATGTAAATGGTGACCCCCTGCAACTCCTTGCAGGTTCCCCGCTATACCTAATTCTCAATATGGCTGTAGATGCAAATTCTTAAATGTATAGATAACAGCCGTGAACCTGCATCTGTACAATCCTGAGGAAAGCCTCAGGTTTGTAGAAGAATCTGAAACAAAAAATCTGAAATCTTAAAAAAAAGTGCTTTAGGTTTAAAAACTCCTCAAAATAGAAGTAGTAGTTTTAAGATATGCCCTCTGAGATCTTGGCAGCCATTTTGGAGGTTGCTAGGCAACCACTACAATATTGCTTGTCTTGAAGTATTGGAAGCCTTGGTTTCTGTCAATAAAATGTGGCAGGGAAGGGGCAGGCTGTTTCCAGCACTGTTTCCAAAGCCCTTTCCAGGGCTCCCAGGCCACCCCTGCTCACCTTCTTCCTGCCCTGGAGGGGGGACTCATTGAGGCCAGGCCTAGCAGCAACTACTTGGTACCATGCTACTGGTATAATTCTTTCAGGCCCCGTGGTGACCACCTGTCAACATTACTGTGTGACAACAGTTGCTGCACAACACACCTGAGTGACTAGCTACCATGCTTGCTTACTGACCTTGAGCCAATCCCTCTCTTTCAGCTTTATTTATTTATTTAATTTATTTAAAACTGTCAGTTGCTTTTCTACCTTGCAGGAACTCAAGACAGTTAACAACATGAATAAAAACAATCATAAAATGAATACAAAAAACATTAAGTTTAAAAGCAGTTTTAAGACTCAATAATCACACAAAAAATGTTAATTAAATGCAGTCCTAAATAAAAATGTCTTCAGCTGCCTCCTGAAGATCAGCAATGAGGGGGCCAGGTGCACTACCCTGGGGATGCTGTTCCATAGTCATGGGACTACCACCAAAAAGGCCCTCACTCATGTACCCACTAAATGAGCTTCTTTAGCTGATGGGATAGTCAGTAGGGCCTCTCCCTGTAATCTTACATTCCCAGGCAAGAACATATGGGAGAAGATCGTCCTTCAGATACCCTGGTCCCAAGCCATGTAGGGACCAGGGTAGGCTTTAAAGTCCAAACCTAACATCTTGGTAGTCAGTTTAATTGCTGTAATATCGGGGTCATGTGCTTCTGATAGCAGGCCCCAACCAGCAGTCTAGACACAACATTCTGCATTAGCTGCAGCTTTTGAACAGTCTTCAAGGGTAGCACCAAATAGAGCATATTACAGTATTCCAGACTAGATGTGATTAAGGCATGGATCACTGTGGCTAGATATGACTGAGCCAGGAAGCATGCAACTGACGCACCAGCCAAAACTGGGCCTAGCACTCTGAACCACTGCAGCCGCCTGGTTTTCTAAGTGACTGCTGTGCCGAGCAGCACCCCCAAGCTGCAAACATAGTTTTTCAAGGTAAGTATAAACCTGTCCAAAACAGGAGAGGTTTCAAGTTCCTGGTCTGCCTTTCTACTAATCCAGATAACCTCTGTCTTGTCAGGATCCAATTTCAGACTGTTCACCCTTATCCAGCCCATTACTGACTCCAAGCACAGGTTCAAAATATCAACAGCATCCTTGGAATTAGGTGGGAAAGAAAGGTAGAGTTGGGTATTTTGCACCTCATGGGGTTGTTATGAAGATAAAATGGAGGTGAGAATAACAATATAAGCAAGTTTGTGTCCCCATCAGTAAATAAATAATAAATAAAGTTGAAGACTGGTACAGGGAGATAAAAGATAGGTAGAAAGAAGAAGATACGGGAGTTTCCAGGAGGAAGGAAAGAGGAAATAGTGACAGGAGGAGAATGAAGTGTCTCCCATAACTCCACAAATATAAATTGAGAAGTCCCAAATTTTTCTTGTAGGGAAGGTGTTTTAGTCCTTGAGTTCATACGCTCAGTCCCCAATTACTAGGTGCTCCCACTGCTGCAGAATCCTCCTTTCTCTGCTTCTTTCTCTCCTTCTCACTCACCAACCAACCTTTCTTTTTCCATCTCCCGCCCCCCAAGTCTTCAGCATTATTTATTATATATTTATTTATTTCATTTCACTCTCCCCACCCATGGGGCCTAAAACTGCTTACATCATTGTCCTCTCCTCCATTTTATCCACAAAAACCCTGTGTGGTAGATTAGGCTGAGAGAGAATGACTGGTCCAAGGTCACCCAAACAAGCTTCTATGGCCTGGGTAGCCCAGATGATCTGACTCTCTAACCACTCCACCACGCTGACTCTCAATTTCCCCTCCTTCCTGCTCCCAGCAACAGTTGTAAGATCAGTTGTAATTCCAGGAGAATTCGAGGCTCCACCTGGAGGTTTGCAGCCTGGAATTCTCCCTCCAAGGCAGGACAAACTAAACCAGACCCTCTATGGCTGCTGCAGATGCCAGGCAACTTTTTCCAGGTGTGTCAAAAGGCCCTCCATGCTTGCAAATGAAGCTGACTGCCCCTCCATGGTTGCCCTTGCTGGGCCAAGCCTTCTCTGTGGAGCCACTGAAAAAAGGAGGTCCTATGAACTGCTAGAGGCACCAAAGGTGACTGGCCATCCATGATTTCTAACAAAGCTGCTCATCTTTCCATATCTGTCCCTGACACAGGCCATGGCCTTCTCCTTAACAGTGGATGGAGGAGGTGTTGGAGCCCAGCATGGGCCAAGAAGATGGCACCATCGCCTCTTGGCCTTGCAGCTGACCCTGCACCCAAGCTCTCCCAGTCAACTCAAGAAAAAATCATGAGCTAGATAAATTTAATTTTCAAACATCATACTTGTGAAAAGTTAAACATCTGTAGAAAAAAAATCATTCTTTTACCATTCCAACAGCAAGAATAGTGGGGTCGTTAAAGGGCATTAAGCAAACCTAATATACAGTGTACAATATGGAGCATGTAAGCACAGAGATTTTTCAAAAGCAATAAAGTCAATGGGTTTTACTTCATGACTAGACATGGGCACGAACCGCATTACGAACCAAAAAAACCCACGAACCGCCTGATCGTCTGTTTGCGAACCAGTGGTTTGTGAGGGTCCATGGCCAACAAACCAGCATTCGTTGGAAGCCCCGTTTGTTGTGTTTGCCCGCGGTTTGTGAAGCCAGACAGTCAGGCACCATCAATCAATTCCCTTGGAAATGGAGCTGGGGGAATGCCTGAACTCTGTCTGCACTCCTTCTGTTGCCCTGGAAACCTGAATCGAAGCCCAGCTTACCTTGATTGGCAGGTCTTCCTTCCAACCATGGAGTTGCAAATTGGTTACAATTGGTTACATGGGAGAAGACACTCGGGGGGAGGGAGGGGGAATGGGGGTGTTCTGTAGCCATGGGCATTTCAATCTCATCCCTGCAAACCCTGATAGGCAGTTCTGATGGCCAACCCCTTGTACACTGGGCCAATGTCAACTGGTGGCTCTAACTGTATCGGATGGGAGTTTCCTGGGGGCCTCGGATTGGAGAGGGTATAACTCCAAGATCCCTATTGCAATCTTGACCAAACTTGGGTGCTGGCTGGAAGAGAGCCTGCTAAACACTCCCTGGGAATATGGGCTATCTAAATCCAACAGGGGCCGTTCTGATGCCCATGAACCACGAACCTCAAACCAGTTCATCAGCGGGAAATGTTTGTTTTGGTACGTTAGTTCGGGTTCATTGGCAGCACCGAACCACGAACCGCTGGTTTGTTAAATTTTTTTGGTTCATGCCCATGTCTAATCATGACTGATATTCATAGAATTCGTTACACTAAGTACTTTTGGACCTCTGTGATGGAGTTGGACATGAGACATCTAGGTTAAAATCTTCATGTGAAGCTTACTGGGTAGCCTTTGACGAGTCACTATACTCAAACTAAGCTACCTTTTAGGTAAGGTTGCCAGATCTCCTCTGGCAACCGGTGAGAGGGGGTAGGAAGTGCTAGTGACTTACCCCCATTATGTGCCATGCAATGATGTCACTTCTGGCACAACCTGGAAGCGACACCATTTTTCACTATGTTTTGGACCAAGTTTTAGAGAATCAGCTCTGGTGCTATTCTGGGTTGTGCTGGCAGTGACATCATCAGCTGGGGATGCAGGCGTGTTCATGTCCGTTTCTTCACCTCCTGGCCAGCCTGCCTTCTCCTGCCAATCAACTGGTGATTAGTGGGCAGAGGCACAAACAGCCAGGGCTTTGCCTGCCATCGGTGAGCACCTTGCAATCTTTTGTGGGGTTGTTGTGAGTTTAAAACATTGCATATACACAGAGTTCCTTTTACCTTTAAAAAAACCCTTTCTCTTTAACATGGCGAGTCCTGCAGAACTTAAACATAGTTATGTTTTCAACACAAGTTGAACCAATTGAAGTAAACTGACAAGACCATAATGTCTAGTGTTCTGTCCTCCCATTGTTAAAGCATTAATACAGAAAAAGTTCACAAGAGACTATGAGAAGACAGAAGACACCTTTTTTAAAATGGAATGTAAAGTCTAATAAATATATTGTAAAATGTACACTACTGAGCATTAACGTGGGATAATCCCAATGTCATTTTAACTAAGCATTGTGAAATGTTAGATACTAATATGTTTATTGTGATATAAGCTTTTGTAGGCAGTAGCCTACTTCCTCAGATACATCACATTAGAGAAGAATAAAAGGCTAAATAATTCTCTTTTAAAAAATTGTTCTAATCTGATTATTTTCTGGAGCACTTTTCTCTAAAGATGCATGGGACCCCCTCCCCTTCTTTTGATCTGCATTGTTACTGTTTATCCTGTACTTCTACTATAATGACTCAGCCCTACCAACTACACCTTTATATCATCATCACCTAATCTACTCAAAAGTGGTTTATGGGCTTATACATAAAAGCAATACTATTTTTAAACAGGCATAGATTTGATTGACATCCAGAATATATTTATTTGTATGTAAGTGTGTGTGTGTGAGATGTTCATTTAATTAGGAAGATGGGTGTCTTTAATTTCTGATCATCTATAGACACAAGGCAACTAAAAGTACTTTTTCTGGTGTCTCTATTGACAGAATAGTCGTGTATAGCAGGGAAAACTTGGTTGCACTTCTTTCAACATCTTTGCCCAAGACAGACCAGTAAACACAATTCCTCTCTCTATAATTAGCCTTTTCTCTAAGGGCCCCAAAGTAAGTCTGCATGCCGTAGATTTAATATCCAGTGCTATATCCATATGCGCTGCCCTTGCCTGGTCCCAGAGCATATAAACTCCCCTATTAGCAGACTTGACTGCTTAATTATGCAGATTTTTTGTACCCGCCTGCCTGTAAAATTACTGTGTCTAACCTTTTTTCCCTTCTCTCTCTCTCTGCACCATGCTGGCCATTCTAATGAAATCGGCATAGGGGAAAGGGTCTGATTTGCAGTTATAGAGGTTGGATCACACTGGCAATCTGTCCTTAGTGGGAGTTACAAAAGAAGTCAAATGCCTTCATCTGGTTCTACCCTATCATCCCCAAGGTGATTGAGTTCACTTCCTGATGCTTCCCAAGTTTTCCTCAGGCTGTCCAATCAGCACATCCACCAGGGAACCCAGCCTAGCTTGCAACAGTCTCTGTATCTAGTTACAGCCCCACCAGGGACAGTCAACTATCCACCCCCAAGCCTTCAGATGAAAACCTTTTCTAACAAGGCCGCCCAGCGCCAATGAAATAACACACATCTGCATATCCACTGGGTCCCATGTTTCTTGTGCTCATGGATTATGTATCTTGCAGCCTCTAATAAAGAAATGCAGTTCTTTGTTTAATGTTTATCTTGTGCTTGTTAAGCAAATGCTAATGTTGTATCAGAATGCTTTAGTGCTATTTGGGTTTTTGGTGATTTACTACAAGACAATCTGCTGTGAAGTAAATTTAGATGGGAGGGGGGAGAAGGGGGGATAATTTCAGCAAAAAAAAGGGAAAGAAAGCAGAACGGTTTGGTAGGGAAAAAAGGCAAGAGACAGGCAGACCGAAGGGGAGAAAATGAGTCCAACAGCTCCCCATACGCTTTCCTAACCCCAGGCTGACATACCCACTTCATCACTGGCTGGACTGAGACCTGGAGATACAGAATGAAGCCAGTATAGTTTCTGAAAGGCATGCAACACTAGCTTCCCCTATAGTGATAAGGTAAACAGTAACCTGAAGGATAAACAAAAAATAAAAAAGCTCTTTTTATTGTCTGCTTTTGTGTGTATCCTGTTGGTTAACACTACACAGTGTTACTGACATACCACAGAGAAGTCCTAAATTTGTTTTTTCAAGATTTTATCTACCACAAATGGAGGGGAAGGTTATTGCTACCATTGTTGTTTCTGTATCTATTGCTAATAATATTTTTCTTTCACTATTTTGCAATATTTTGGGAGATTTCAATACCTTTTATTTATCTTTCGTCTGCTTAGAATATCCACAATGCTGAACATTTCAGCGTGTCTTTTCATGATCCAATTTAGCTTTTTTTATGAAAGAAAATAAACACTTGGGGGTGGGGTGAGGGTACAGATTTTAGGAGATATTCACAAACCAACTAAGCGCAGTGTTTTGCAGTTCCATAGAACTTAATAGGACTTGTACTGATTGCACTGGGTGCCTGGGTCCAAATCCAACACAAGATCTCCTCCAGGAGCTTTATGGTGGTGCTGGGGCCCCCTCACTCAACAAGGTAACAGTAGCATCTTGATGCATCAAAAGGCCATCATAAATTGCAAAGTTTATTATATCAAGTCACATCGCTGATGTATATCAAAGCCATTCCTGAGTTCTGTCTTTTTAGTTCACTATAAAATCTAAGACGAATAACCTTGTAATTACTCAGGGGGTCTCTGGAATACTGGCTGGGATCAGGAAATAAATCCATCATAAACACTATAACCATGAGCTTGTATGTTTCACCTCTTGCAATTATTGTGCCATACTGTGTGTGTGTGTGGGGGGGGATCTTTAATACATGGTACATCTCATCACAATTCTACATTTAAGGTATTATTATGCTGCATGATCAATATAGTCCATCAACAGGCAGTTTTAAAATGTTAAGAAATATTTGTAAGCACTTTAAAGGTCCAGGACTGTGTTATGTCCAATCAACCTCTCTCAATTCACACAACTCCCAAGAGAATTGTACACAAAAGAAGAAAGAGTGTAAATGTCCGCATAGACACAGGGCAGTCTGCTCCCAGGAACTGCCTCTGTTCATGCCTATAGAAAGAATCCTTTTCCAGACTGCATTTGGCAGGGAAGTTATGCACATAGGCAGGCTGTGCATGAGCACTATGGGGCCCAAAACAGTCTCCATCTTAACAGAGTAATTTAGTGAACAGAAAGCATGCGTGTGTTAACCAAACACAGAATTAAGATGGGAGAAGAAAAAACTGGAAGACGGGACAGGGGCCCTCCTGTATGTCTCTGTCTAACCCTAACCCTGATTTGGAAAATAGTGTGGAAGGCTATGGTGGGACCGGTAATGCTCTGAAACCACCAGGAAGAATACGGAATTTGCAGAAAAGACAAAATTCCAGGTTTTTCCTCTAGCAATTCTAGGGCATTCTGCCCTCCAAAATATACAAGAACAATTTACAACCTGGCTACCCAAAGAATTCAGCTGAACTTTAGCAGCTAATGAAATAGGAAGTGACAGCCATGTAGGTGTTCTACAGACTTGGCATGACCTCAAAATGCTGATGAGGCTTTAATTATCTGCTGTAAACCACCTTGGTGGCCCTGGTTTGGGTGGAAAGGCACAATATAAATGTTTTAAATAAAAAAATCAAAATGCGCTATAAAACCATGCGTAGTTTCCCCCCCAGAGACTGGTAAGCTAGCTCATAGAGTAAACTCTTTATGGCCACCAAGATAACACTGTACAAGAAACTCTCTTATCCAGGGAGGAATTTTAAAAGGAAATTAATAGTTTTTTTCAGAGTCAAAATCAGACATGACATAAGTGGTCAGTCCTGCCACCTAAAGAACAGCCAGGTAGGAGCAGGGAAGCATCACTGGGAGACGTGTTGTTTAATTTATTACATCTGCACAATTTCTCTGATCAAGTATCTCCTGTACTCCAAAAGCTACTATTAGTCTGGTAGATCCACGTTTGAGAGGGGCTGCAGCTCAGTGGCACAGCCTTTGCTTGGTGGACAGAAGGTCCCCAGATTCAATCAATTTAAAACTGGAGAATAGTTTGTAAGCTGCATCCGGACATCTTTGCTGCTAGATGCCAAAGATGCCATGGCCCTGGCAGTGAGCTGGACCAAGTCCAGAAAGAAATCTGTGAGAAATTCAGCTCTCAGAAAGGCCTTGTGGAGCTTATTCTTCACAAAGCCATCAACATACACACAAAATTATCATGTGAATCAACCAGTTTCCCATCGATTTCTGCACTCCATTTTTTGAATAGACTGGAAATAACAGGGTTTAATAGGCAAAGGTAGTCCCCTGTGCAAGTACCAAGTCATTACTGATCCATGGGAGGGATGTCGCATCACGACGTTTTCTTGGCAGATTTTTGTTATGGGGTGGTTTGCCATTGCCTTCCCCAGTCATCTACACTTTACCCCCAGGAAACTGGGTACTCATTTTACCAACCTCGGAAGGATGGAAGGCTGAGTCAACTTTGAGCTGGCTACCTGAACCTGGCTTCCACCAGGATCAAACTCAGAGCTTGGGCTGCAGTACTGCCGCTTACCACTGTGCCACACGGCTCTTTCTAGGGTTTAATAATGGACCTGTATTTACTTAACTCTGTCTGGAAGATACAGCATACCATTTTTTGTCATGAAAATCTACCAGCCAAAAGCAAAAAATATTTGACTTTCAGGTACTAATTAGATAACTTAATAATATATGTGTTCCTTTTCCATTTGCTTTGCCACATTGATCAGGAGTTCAAGTTACTGGAACAAAAAGCATAGACAAAATTACAACCATGGTAAAGAAGATATACATTCCATTCTTAACAAAAATAGTTAAGTACATGGCTTTTACTGGCACTTTTTGGAGGGCTCGATACAAACTTATATATGAATACAGGCACTTAAAAAAAATCCCCAAAACACTGATTAAATGGCATAAATAATTTTTCACCCATACTATATGTAACATTCTATACTGGCAGAAAAACTACATTCAAGTAATTAATACCCTAGTTATTCTGGGTATCTTACTTCCACTAACAAAGGAAGGGGAAGGAAGAAAGAGAAGAAGAAAGGTAGAAGAGATCTGGAACTTTATTGGGAAAATCCTTTAAAGACAACTTTCAGACCCCGTCTGAGATTTATGCCTCAGTGGTGGCATAATACGACCTTGGGAGAGATGAGGATGTTTGATGTCCCTCCCTTAATGCCCATTCCTAAGACTCTGTGCCAATATGGAACTTAAGTTCCCTTAGCAGAAATTTTAAATTTGTGAATCACTGTAATTATCACAGTAATTGCATCCTGAGTTATAACCAAACATTTAGCCAGCGATCCAAATGATGCATTGAGGTAAGTCTGGTTTCACCATTGATTCTGTCAAGACAGGTAGCCGTGTTAGTCTGTCTTTAACAGTAGAAAAAGAGAAAGAGTCCAGTAGCACCTATAAGACTAACAAAATTTGTAAATACAGCTAGAATGTGAGTCAATCTGTCCTTATATCTTGGACAGTGGAGTGTTTTCAGATGCTGAATGACAATAGCCGGTGAATGACAATAGCAGGCGAGATTGGATAGGGTGGGCTATGCAGAGGGGTGGTGGGTGTGTAGAAATCAGCATTGGTAATGAGACAGAAAGTCTAGGTCTCAATTCAGTCCAGGTGGATATATTGTCTTCAGTCTGTGTAATGGTTAGACTGCTGGACAAAGACTGAAGACTTGGATTCAGCTGGCCATGAAGCTCATTGAGCGACCTTGGGCCAGCCACTCACTCTCAGTCAAACCTACCTCACAGGACTGTGGTAAGGATGAAATAGAGGAGCATTAATCAGATAGATTAATTCATATTTTCAGCTGTATACAAGATGTACTGATGAGGATAAAGGGAAAAAAGGTCTCATGACTAAAGGATAAGTATTCTGCCTTCTCCAGTCTCTTATGAAGTGTTGACTATGAGGATTTTTTTGTTGCAGACTTTTCTTTAAGCTTAGAGAAATAGGACAAATGGTGGTAGGTTTTGTGCTGGTTATTCATCAAGGTTTTATTTAAGTTGCCTTTATGAATAACCGGCATTGCCGCTTGCAAAGAACCATTCCAGTCATTTATGCTGGACAAAAGCAAACGCATAGTCACTGCTTGGCAGAATCATCAATGCCTGTGTCAACTCAAGGATGGATCAATATATATACAAGGTAAGAATCCTGAAGTAAAGAGGAAATTTTATCGTTCAAGGTGCAGTTAAGCATATTATGTTAGTTTCACAAGTTCCTAATACCCGGCTGCCAACATTTAAAAAATATATTCAGGGAAAAGGGCCACTCTACGCAGATTTGAGAATCCTGCACCAATGAACAGGATTCTTCATCAACAGTCACGGGTCTGCATCATGTGGTTCTACATAATTCTTTCTGACTGTCTCCAGGTAGAGGATTATCTGGCTATATGAAAAGAGTCTCCACAATGATGTACTTGTCGCAAGTTCCCTTATGTAGACAACAACATCAGCAGCTGAAATACATGTTATCACAATGCTGTTACAGAAAACCAGAGGTAATTTCAAGTGCCTTTTGCTTGATATGTATCCTTCCACTCTACTCAGCTCTCTTTCAACTGACAGAAGTTTGAAGCTCTCTTTCAACTGACGTGGCTCTTCCTCTTAAGGAAGGCTAAGTGGAATGGCAGGATACAGGCCAGTACATAGGTTTTGTGCAGAATAATAACAAACCATGGTTTGCCAGTACATGGACAAGTCCTGAAGGAGTTTCTGGCTCACTCACACAATCTCTCTCTTCAAGGTAAATTGGTTTGCTATTACATCTTAACCACATCAGACAGTGGCCCAAAGCTTGTAGTGGCTCTATGACAGAATGGCTTGGGGAACAATAAGCACAAGATTTTATGTTCTGGTTTGTGGAGATTAATGGGACAATCACTTGCTTCCTCCCCAGTGATTATGCTTATGTACACTATGGGGCCATACAATTCTATACTTTACCTTTGGAACATATAAATCTATGGTACACTGTCAGATCCTTGGCCCAACTGCCACAGCATCATCTACTTTGCCTTGCTGCAACTCAAAACAATCTCATGCAAAGGTATCTACAAGCCCTACCATCAAACACTATTTAGTGGGAAATAACAGGGACTGAAACTTGGTTCTTCTTTGTGCAAAGTATGCGTCCTATCACTGAACTATGACATCTTCTCAACATTTTCCCTCTTTCTGACATCTATTCCTGGACCATCTGAGAGCCGAAGAGTCCTGTTTCTTATTAATGTGTTCTTAATCACGAGCACTAAATTTAGTTATATCAATTATTTTGCTCAAGAGATTGAAATTAAACATATTTTATTATTCTAATATTTAATATTTGCAATGTTGGCAGTATTTATTGCAAGCCTCCAGGTGGAGAACTTCTGGAATTACAACTGATCTACAGATTAGAGATGGGCACCAACTTTCACGAACCTGCCCCAGTTCACGAACCGGTTCGTTTGGTTCGTGAAAACGTCACATCCAGGTCAGCAAATTGTCACTTCTGGGTCAGCAGAAGGTCACTTCCAGGCCAGCAGAAGGCCATGTGGATCAGCAGAAAGTCTGCAAGAAGCCCATCCCCTGTTTCCTAGGAAAATGATTGACTGGTGCCAGGCTGTCTGCAGTGGCGAACCAAAAAACCGAACCAAACGAACCAGCTTAAAGTTCGTGGCGGTTCGTCAGAACATGGGCTCTGACGAACCGCCGGTTTGCGAACCATGAACCGTCCTGGTTCGTCACGAACTTTTGTTCGTATTTTGGTTCGTGCCCATCTCTACTTCAGATAATGAGATCAGTGCCCCCATAGAAAATGGCTGCTCTGGGGGGTGGACTCTATGGCATTATACCCTAATGATATTCCTCCCGTCCTCAAACCCTGTCCTCTCCAAGCTCCCCCCCACCCCAATCTCCAGGAATTTCCCAACCTGGAGTGGGCAACTGTACATGGAAGTGATGCAGATTAACAGTACAATGACTTTTGTCTAGAAGATGTATGGAATTACAAGTAACTCAACAACAACGACATTCAGAATGGCAATACTGAAGTTGATCACAAACAATATTTTCTTTTTACATCTCTTTTACTTAGCAATTTTGAAACTTCCAGAATATTTAAAACGGAGGCCTTGCATAGTATCTTGGAGACAACTTTTAACTTGTGAAACTAAAGCAATTAATAATAACCACTATAACAACACCCCATTGTGACTTTTTTCAAAAAATTGCTAATTCTGGTTCAAAGGTCAAATGCTATAATGCTGCAGTACAACTTGTATTATTCTTGAAGCTACTTGATTTTGACAAGCCACATTTGGTAATTAACATAAGAATGCCCCCACGGGCTATTCTACTGTTAGCTAAAATATCTTATAAATTACTGCAATAAAAACAAGAAAAAGTGATTTTGCCTGTCATAGTTTCAATTATCTAGTAAGAGAACAAAAAAAATACCATGATCTGGAAATCTGCACATGCCAAATGGATGTGTAAATGACACTGTACATACCTAAATGTTGCCTGTTTATAAATAAGTAGGATGGCATACATGGCCATTGGTTCTGTTACTTCTTTTTAAAACAAGAAAATCTGTTGAGCAATATATTTGTAGATTAAAAACAGAAAAATAAACAAGCCTACATTAATGTCACATCTGATTGCTGGCTCATCATTTTGAAAAATCACTACTAATTTTGGAGGGGTGCACATTTTACTTTCATTTGGATTTTATAGCATAATCCTACTTCACTGAATTTAATGGCAGCTTTAGTCAGTGAGCCTAATTTCTGCACAATACTCCTACTATCTCAGAACCAATTTACACGTTATATAGAATGAGGAGTCACTCAAGAAGGTAGAATAATATTAGACAAAAAGCAAGAAAGATGCATGTAGAATAGTGCATGAATGTCTTGTGGAATCATGCATGAATATTAGAGACAGGTTAACTCTTCCCCACCCCCTAGGTCAGCTTGGATTTCATCTTGGATTCCAGCTGAAATCCTTAAAAATTCAGAATACTATGATGCACCAAGCAAAGTCATCAGGAGCACCACAGGTTCTAGATGCCCACCAATGTGCAGCCCTCTCCTGCTTGCCCTCCTCCTCCCTTGCCTTCTTCCACTCTTCCCAAATTATCTGGCCTGATTCTGTAGAGGGATGTGGTGGCGGCATCAGAGAAGGAAAAAATTTGACAGCTTCCCTTGATCCTCCACCCAGCAGTGCATTCTAGAAATTTTAGTGTCCAGAACAGCTGATAATTAATACTAGGCAGTCTGGCAACTACAATTCCCGGAACTGGGGAGATTAAAAGGAAGCAGAAGAATAAAAAAAGATGGAAGAGGTGAGACTACAGGTTTGTTCTCCTCAAAGTTTCTTCTTCTTTCTATCTCATAACTCCCCAATAATGGGGCAGAAAATTGGGTTTGGTAGAACAACAACAACAACAACACTTATATACTGCTCTTTTTGACAGATTAGTGCTTCACCTAGAGCGGTGAACAAGTGTTATTATTATTCCCACAATGCAGCTGGGGAGCTGGGGCTGAGAGGAGTGGCTTACCCAAGGCCACCTACTGAGCTCATGGCAGTAGTGGGATTCAAACCAGTAGAGTGCTGATTCGCAGCTGAACCCATGAGGAGAGGAGGGGCTGTTCAGAGGTACAGAAACCCCAACCCTGGCCATGAGCTGCTACAGGATGGAGAGGAGGTTGCTGTGGAAACCTGCCACTTTTAGGAGTTCCCCACCAATGCCACAGCTGATCAGCAGTGGCATGGAGTGGTTTTGAGGGAGGCAAGTCTTAGCTTGAGCCTAAGATTGGCTGGCTACGTGCCTTTTGAGGGTAGAAGCACCCTCATGGGAGGACAGGAATGGCTAGAAGGCATGCACAGCCTGACAAGCTGCTTTTAAATGGAATGGGGAGATGGTTGAAGAGGAAGGAACCTGGCTACCCTCCACAGGCTGTGAACAAGTGAACCTGTTGGAGGAAGAATAAGGTACTGAGAACTTCCATCCTCCCCCATTCTGGAGGCAGTAATGGGAAATGTTAGGAGGTGTATTGACAAATAGGTTGGCCCTCAAGCCCCCTCACCTTGGGAATTTTTTTCTCTGGTTCAGTTTTGCTATTTGAACCAGAAAAGAATTAGGCAGTTGGGAGAACTCATGTCACTTTAAATATGGGCTGTGCAAGCTGCTGAAGCTTGTTCCCTAAACCAGCATGTCCAAATGAATATAAAATGGCTGTCAACAGTGTGACCTGACCTGTAAATGCCCAGGTCCAAGTTACTCAAGATGGTCCATGATGCAGCTGTACACGGGAACAATGCACCAAAGCAACCAACATCAAAACATGCACGTTCTTTCAGAACTGCGAAACACTGGATTAATCTGAATTCAGAAATGAATCCTAACCTGTTAGGACATATGGGAAATTGTTACAATCATCATTTGTTAGCAGGATAAATAATGAAGAATCCAAATGCAGGTGATTACCACAAGGATTCCTCCCCCCTCCTTCTTCAGACTGTTGCAGGAACGACAGTGCAATTTCCTACATAATGAAATGAGGTCCATCACCTTGATGTGGACAGATCTAGATAGGTGTAGACAGAGAAATACTGTCTTGCTTTGCAAAGTTTCCATAATCAACAACTATTAACAACATATTTTTTAAAAATTACCAATTACAAAATCCATTTGTTGCATCCCCAGAATTCATAGTTCTTGAAGATCATAGGTCTGCCCACTAATTTATAATCCAGCCCCCGCCCCCCGAAATTGCTCCAGAAGAAGTAACAGTGAGAAAGAGTGTGATCTGGAAAATCTCCAGTTCAAATCTTGCCTCTGCCATGAACTCATCAGGTGACATTAGGCTAAACACACACTCTCAGCCTCCTGCCCCCATCTACAATCGGGTTATAATAACACTGGCTTCCTTATAGTGTTGCTATAATTACTGTAACAAAATAATGTATATGAAGCACTACAAACCTTGAAAGTACCATATAAACACTAAGTTTCTTTATATAACTCTGCAGCTACAAGATTCCCAACTAATAAAATCTGCCACACTTATAGAAATCATTAACCAACATTTATTTTCATTCTTACTCCTCCTGAAAAATAGTAACACATTATGGAGCCAGTAAAAGAAGCAAAAGCTGTATTTGTTTTAAACATATTACAGATGAATGGCAGATGTGCAGACAGATGGAGGCAAAAAGACAGCTAAGAAACAACAGGTCAAGAAGAGACTTTCAGGACCACACATCAATGGAGGTACTAAGTTTTCCATTAAATAAATGTATGTATATATTACTGTCCTGTTCTGGGTGATTTGGTGTTGCATTTCCACAAATGCGGTTTTCTGCTAGAACAATAGTTCCTTAGATTCGATTACTGACTGCCTTTTTTGTTCTTTAGTTAAATGCTTGCAGGAATCAATGCCTATAAGGCATAAGCTTATTGACAGAAATTCAACTGCATGCAACAGAATGTGGATCAAAAATAGCCGAGCTTAATCCATAACAGACATAATTTGCTACCATTGCTGAATTTTAACAGAAGCTATCCCCAAAACAACACCAGTGTCTCTACTCCTGTGCCACAGACTAATGACATTTAATCATGACTGTTACTGCACTCTTCTTGTGACAGCTGAGATACAAGACAAGCCAGCTGATGCAAATCCTGATATAATGCTCTTAGCCTGTGACCAGTACTAGAATACAAGAATCCCTCTTGTTTGGTGCCTACCTCAGTTCAGTACCAAGCAAATTGTGACAGGCGAGCCGTTTACTTATGCAATCCACGTCTCTTCTAATGACCATTTCACTGGCTTTTTCTATACCTGCTAGAAGCTTAAAATTAAAATATCATCTGGAGGGACAAGCTTTTCCCACCCAGTGAGCCAGTGCTGCAGTTACGAGGTCAGAGGTAATGAGGGCTGCACAACAGTCTATGCCATAGCCCCAGCCTGGTTAGATCAATTCCTTGTAATTGCCTAACAACAACTTGGACTCAAATCAATTGTTTATTATCGCCCGTAAACATTGCACAGGGAAACTTTTCTAGACCTCAGAAAATCATGCAGAAAGGCAATGGCTGCACCTGTGGCCAATACCAAAATATGTCAGAGGCATTGTAAAAAAACAACAACTTTGGACTACGGTTGAAGGCATCTGGGATGGTCTGCTTTCTTCAGTTCAGCCTACATGAATGGCATTGCACCAGGCCTCACTGGAAAGGAAAAATGAAAATTTCTCACTAAAGTTAATAGCTGACCAATAAAACCTCTGTGCATTTAAATTGAATTTCATTTCTACAGTCAGAAGCACTGGATTTCAAGTGTGCTTGGAGGCTACCCACTCTGCTCTGATAATTGTTATGCCTTGTTTTAAATTGTTGCAAGTTGGTTGTGATTATTGTATTCTGCACACCTTCAAGTGTACTTGTCTTGATAGGTATAAAATCAGGAGACTTATAACAACATATGGTACATGTGAGATTACTATTGTTGATATGCCATGGGTGATGGACTGGCATTGGCCTTGTAAACTAATGGGTAATCTGGGAAAGAATTGTATCTGCTTAGATATACACAGCTTAGATACACACATAAACACCTATGCTCTGCACAGAATCACAGGTAGTTGCTTCTCCCAGTCTGTCAACGTTGGTGGCCCTTTGCAACTTGAAAAACAGTATTATGGCACATTTCTCATTTTGCACCATTAAAGCTGAATTGAATAGCAGCATATTTAATGCTATAGTTCACCTTGGCTGAATATCCCAGAACTCCCCAGGTTTATTAGGGACAGAACGGGCAGTAGACATGGGTAGCATGAGGGCAGTCAAGAGTTACCCTGATGCATGACCATGGGCAAAGAAAAGCACTTAGGAGCTTTGTGATGCAAGAAGTCACGTCAATGTTGTCAGTGTATGGCATCATTCCACTTACTATCAAGGTCAGTTTGCCTCACATGTTCTAGCTGTTCTTAGAGCTATGCTACAAGAGACGAATTACACGAAAACATGCACGTGAAGGGAGTCGCAATGTTAGCCGGGAAGCAGAGTTTTAAAAGATATCCGAAGGGTTTGTCAATTTCCCTTCTCTACAGAGCCAGCGAAGATACTCCTCAGAGAATTTGCTAATTTCCTTTTTGCCTCCTGAAGGCTCTGTCAGTTTCACCTTCCCTTCTAGGAGGCAAAGAGGAAATAAACAAATCCTCTGAGGATCTATCTTTGCTGGCTCCCTAGAGAGAGGAAATTGACAGAGTCTTCCAATCTCTTTTAAAACTCAGCATCCCGGCTAACATTGCAACTTCCTTCATGTGAGCGTCCTTGTATAATTCATCTCTTGTAGCTTAGTTACCTAGTTTAGTCCCTTGGTAAACTGTTGCTCCTGTTTTGTTCATATTTAGTCATTTAGTCATTTGGAAAAACTTTACAAATGCCTTCAAAACATGGTGTGTGTTATGTGCTGTCAAGTCGTTTCTGGCCTATGGAATTAAAGACACTCCCCTCCCCCCCACAACAGACTTGCTCAGATCTTGCAAACTGGAGGATACGGATCCTTTTATTGAGTCAAGCCATCTCGTTTTAGGTCTTCCTCTTTTTCTACTGCTTAACACTTTTCCTAGCATTATTGACTTCCCCAGTCTTACCTTTCATGATGTGACCAAAGTATGATAGTCTCAATTTTGTCATTTTAACTTCTAGGTAGAATTCAGGCTTGATTTGATCTAGAACCACTTGTCTTTTTAGCCATCTGTGGTATCTGCAAAATTCTCCTCCAAAATCACATTTCAAATTAATCCTGTCAGCTTTCTTCATTGTCCCAACTTTCACACCCATACATAGTAATGGAGAATACCATAGTATAGATAGTATAGATTATCTTGATCTTGGTCCCCAGAGAGACATCTTTATCTTTAATGAACAATTTCAATTTCCTCAATGTCAACTTTAAAATTGTGTAATTCCTCAGTAGTCATTACTTTTGTCTTCTTGATGTTCAGTTGTAATCCTGCTTTGCCACTTTCTCCTTTAACCTTCCTTAGTAGCCGTTTCAAGTCTTCACTATTTTCTGCCAATAACATGGTGTCATCTGCATATCTCAAATTGTTAATGTTACTTCCATCAATTTTCACTCCTCCTTCTTCTAGTTCTAATACAGCTTTTCTTAAATATGCTCTGCACAGAGATTGAACAGGTAGGGAGATAATATGCATCCTTGTCTGACACCTTTGCCAACTGGAAACCATTCTGTTTCCCCATATTCTGTCCTAACAGTAGTCCCTTGTCCAGAGTACAGATTGCACATCAAACAATCAGGTGTTGTGGAACCCCCATTTCTTTTAACACTATTCATAGCTTTTAATGGTCCACACAGTCAAAAACATTGCTGTAATCTATAAAACACAGGCTGATTTTCTTCTGAAATTCCATGTTATGTTCCATTACTCATCATAAATTTGCAATGTGATCTCTAGTGCCTCTTCCTTTTTTGAATCCAGCTTGAACATCTGGCATTTCTCGTTCCATATATGGTAAGAGTCTTTGCTGTAGAATTTTGAGCATCACTTTGCTTGCATGGGAAATTAATGTGATAGTTAATAGTTTGATAGTTGCTGTCCTCTTTGGCATTCCTTTTTTTGGAATTGGAGTGTAGACTGAGCATTTCCAGTCTATAGGCTATTGTTTTATTTTCCATATTTGTCGACAGATGCTTGTTAAGATTTTGATAGACTCAATTTCTGTGGCTTGAAATAGCTCAATTGGTATTCCATCTATTCCAGGTGCTTTGGTTTTCCCAATTGCTTTGAGTGCAGTTTTACTTCACTTTCTAAGATTTCTGGTTCTTCACCAAAAGATTCTTCTTCAAAGAATCATCCATCCATCTCTTCTGTATAGTTCTTCAGTGTACTGTTTCCATCTTTATTTTGTCCTGATCAGATGCTGTATTTCCATGTTGATCTTTCAGCATCCTGAGCCATGGCTTGAATTTCCCTTTGGTTTCTTGAATCTTGTGGAACAGACTTCTTGTTCTTCCTTTCTCTTTGTTGTTGTCTTCTATTTCTTTGCACTGAGTATTATAATAGATTTCCTTGTCTCTGCATGCAAGTCTCCAAAAAGCTGACTATTTCTGTCAAAACATGGTATGAGTGGAAAGTACTAGGATTGCCCTAATGCAGCCACTGTACCAACTCTCTGAAAATCAAATCTCCAAGAGGGTGTTGAGTTCACTGCACACACATTTAGATGTATACACACATTCACTGCCAGTACCCCAATTCCTTTCCTTTCTAAGGACACTTGCCTAGCACGAAGCCCCATCTGTTCATAAGCAAGTGGAACTTGCTTCTGCATAAGCACATACAGGGTTGTGCTGTAAATTAGCACTGCATAAATTCAGCAGAGAAGAGTTTACAGCAATTTGTAATTTATTGGAGGAGGGGATATACTCACAGCAGATCCTTAGAGAGGAAATAGAGATTTTACAAAAAGGATTCTGATTTTTCCTCTATGAAATAGTGAAGAGTATGTCACTCCTTTTTCATGGAAAAGTTGTTGCACTCTTCCATACTGCTGTGGTGTATGTTTACATGGACACGTCCTACAGGGTTACTCGTACTACTGATATATCTCGTAAATGTTGTTAAAAACTGGTCAATGCATGCAAGACCATGAAGCTCAACTTTTCCAGTGTGTTGTCATGCGTTCGCTACAGATAACTCTTTATAGTGGGTTGGATCAAGTCAGGTTTTAAAACATAAACTCAATTCTGTTTCTTACTACAGCCCTTCTATCTCACATTGCTTTTGTCAACGAAGAGCCCACAGGCCTCAGTATAACCTTTTTGGGGCTTTAAGGGATCCCCTCCTCCCCTTTTCACCTGGAGAAAAGCTTGTTAGATCCAACTCATTGCCCCTCTATGCAGCCACATACAAATGTAGGGTTGCCACCAAATCCAGGTTGGGAAATTCCTAGAGATTTAGGGTGGGGAGCAGCATTTACAGGGAGAAAGATTACAACAAAATATAACACTATAAGGTCCACCCTCCAAAGTAGCCAGTTTCTCTAAGGGAACTGATCTCTGAAGCCTGGAGATCAGTTGTAATTTCTGGAAATCTTCAGACCTAACCTGGAAGTTGGCAATCCTAGATGGTTGGTACAGGTGTTATTGGTGGCTATGCTCCAAGCTTTTGAAAGACTCCTGATATCTCCACTGCCAAATCTGAGTATCTTTCAGAAGAAATTTAAAGCATATTTCTTTCTTTTTATAAAGCGATAAGACCAAGTCACTCCCCCAACACTTAGCCCATGACAAAGCTGATGCAAAAAATCATTTTATACCAACAGCTCTGGAGAGGCTTTGTTATTAATGTGTTGCTTTGTATAAATTTTCAGGTTGTGAGTGACTGTTACTTTATCTTTTACAATTACTGTTTTTGCCATTTTGATATGACCTATACTGGTACAAATTAAACATGGTAAGGAATTTCAGAGCTATCTCAGGCACTCAGAAAAGTTTGTCTTTTGTAAAATTGCTTCAAAATTGTGAGAGGTGCCAACTGGGAACTCTGGAGGCCAAAATATTCAATTAGTCTACACAACAGGAATAGCGGAGACAGCAGAAACACTTGGTCTGATCATAAACCTTTGTCCTTCCTGTGAGCACAATCCACTGGTTTATCTCCTGCACTAGTTAAAAGGCATACTTCATTTCAATGCAGCTTGGGCAGGAGATATTTCCAAAAAACTACGTTTTGTTAACCCCTGAAGAACAGCCATACAAATTCAGGTTTTAAATGTATCCAGCCTGTGATTCTTCTAAAGATTCTTCCAAGATTTCAGTTTAAGTTATATGTGTGATATGAACTCACTACTACACTAAGAAAAGAAGATTCTTTCCTACAGCCAACTCACACTGTTGGACATGGATGTGCTTTCAAGAGTGAAGCAAATACCAACCAGGCACTTATATGAAATGCTGGCATTTTTATTGGTTCCAGTCCTGAATGTCTTTAATAGACATGGGCACAAACAGAAAAAAACCCAAACAAGCTGTTCATTGTTCATTGTCATCCACGAACAACAGACAACAAACAGTAACGAACATGACCCTGTTCACAAACATGTTCGTTGTCCATGGCCCTTTAAAGATCCCTTTAAACTATCAGCTGGCAGGTGGTGGTGGGATTTCCCCCCCTGCCACTGGCCTGTTGATAGTTTAAAGGGCCCTTCCCTGCCATGTGCAAGGGGCAGGGCCCTTTAAACACCCCACAAACTGACCTTCCCAACGTCCAATACCCACCAAATTTGCAGGGGACATAGTCCTCACTGTCCTCTGAAGACCCTCCAAGTTTCAGAGAGATTGCACCCTGGGGAAGGCATGATGGATGGGTCTCCTCCTTTGCTGTCATTTTCTCTTCACAGTGGCAAAATGGGATTCTCTGCTGGAAGTACTTTGAAGGGTTAAAGCCAGAAGGAAAGCTAGAAGGAGTTCAGACAGAGTTCAGTCCCTGCCTCCGTTGCCAATGACCACTCATTCGTATAGAATGGGGCCTCATGAATGGCTTGTCTGTGAACAGATGAACGGGCTGTTCATGGGTTTTTTTCCATTCGTAATGCTGTTCGTGCCCATGTCTAGTCTTTAACACTGGGGGTTCAAGTAATGAATAAAATTGGAGACAAGCTATTGCCTGGAGAGGCAAAATAGTAAAGAGTTGCAATGGAAAGGGGTGCTAAAGAGCTTTAAAAATATTTTTCAGTATATTAGCTTATTTTTCAAATCATTATTTAATTGAAGGACTCTGCAGCTTCCAGGAATGTGTGGTACATTTTATGGACGGTGTAAGAGTCTGAGATTTTCTATCATGTACTAACTTCTTTATTATCAGCTGTTTATTAATCAAGGAATAGATTTCACTTCTCTAGAAAGTCAGACAGAAGACCACTGAGGGAAGTCCCATCAGGCTCTACAGAGCCAAGCCATCCTAACTACTGGAACCTTTCCAGGTGAATTTTGCCATGAGTCAGAAGAGTTATTTATGTTGGCCATTTGCCAGCATTCCATCAACCAGTTCAGCAGCCTGGTATTACCCATCCCAACCCCTATAATCTTAGCTGGCTCTGTTTTGTAGCCAGGAGGTGTGCAGTGTGGACTCTATCCCTACTCCCTTGCCTTCACATCATCTCCAGCGTTTACTCCCTTCTGGGTCAATCATGCTGAAGGACCAATGGACAGCCCAGTTGTGTTGACACCCCATATACTACTATTGTGAACAATAATTTGCCTCCAAAGCAGTAACAGAAATATACTTTAAACAAGATTTGAATCGATTAGCACCTTAAAGACCAACAAGATGCTACTGGACTCCAATCTTGCTGTTTCACTGCAAACCAACACAGCTATCCCCATGAAACATACTTCAAACTACGATTAATTTTCTAAGTAAAGGACTAGTATGGTTAGGAGTAACCATTCCCAATGTGGGCATCACAACAAACTGCATTTTTCTGGGTCTATAGAAGGAAAGAGGACTCTACAAGGTCATGGGGCACTTGTGATCACCAAATCATGGTTTGGCAATTGCCTCCATGATGTCTGAATTGAGCCCATTGTGTCAGATTTTCTTTTAACGTTTTAAAGTAAAAATATTGAGTGACTATGGCAGTAATTTGGCATACATCATTTTGAGGTAAATTATGGGTGATTTTAAGTACGTATAATGTACAAAATAGTCTCAGTCTCTAGTTCACAACTTTTTTTTCATTGTAGCTCTTGTTCTGAGATAAGAAACCCATCCTTATTCTATTCAGTATAGGGTTTGGAAAAAAATCATTTTTGTGCATTGGTATAGGATCTTCCTTCTGTGCATGGCATTAGAAAACACTTGTATCATTTCCACCTGCATCATTCCATGTGATTCAAAAGGCTGCTTTAGAGCTATGAATTCTTGCTTTAGAGGTGAGAGATGTCCTAGATTTACTTTCTAAACAAATCTGTAATTCTGTTTCAAGAACCAGTTTGCTCATCACTGTCTTTCCAACTTTACTTCATTTCCCAATCAGTGAAACAGTAGTACTATGAGGATGAACAAGAAAAGGGATACCATGTACTATACTTTTGCCAATTAGACGAACCACATTCTCTCAGAAACAGGAATTATAAATAACAACAACAACAACATTTGCTTCATCTGATTTGCACTGGTTCTCTACTAATGGAATGATCATTACAGAGATAATCTCCATCTGAAGCGTTTTCTCATCCCTATCCCAAGATTCCCCTCACCCATTTACCTTTCAATTAATACTCATTCTTTCTGGGCATACCTGAAAAGATCAGAATTCAAAGTGGTAAGTTTAAAAGAAGAAGGAAGAGGGAGAAATCCATTCCTCTCAGCTATCGCTAATATTAAAACATGGGGGTTCCACAATGCCATTTGATCAAATATGGGCATCATTAAGCTGACATAAACATCCTCCCATATGCTGTAATACTTCTTTAAAAGTAGGAGAGCAGAGTAGGAGCCCCGCTGGATTTCCCTTAGCAACCTGACAAGAGCCCACAAGGTCAGCTAGCAGGAAGCACAGAAAATTATACAGTAGGGAATTATCAGCGAAATTATTTCACTATACCTATACTCAGGATTTTTTTTTTACATTTTCTCTCATGACAGTGGCTCCTTGCTCCTTGCAACAGAAACATGCATAAAAGGATAGAAGTGTCATGCACACAAAGGGAATAGTGCACTTGCTCTCTCCTTACAATGCAGGTTTAATGGTGCTCTTGGAGGCTATAATTCTAATGCCCAGTTGTTTTTTATTTATTTTATTTTCAAGACGAGATCACCAAAAATTATAGCAATAACTGTTCACAATTTTTGTGTGTATACTACACTCAAGGTGTAGTGTAGTAGTTAAATTATTGGACTGGAATTTGGGACTTCCGGATTCAAAGCCCCAGTGGTCCATGGAAGCTTGGGCCCATCACACATAGTCAGCCAAACTTACCTCACAGGGTTGTTGTGAGGATAAAATGGCAGAGAGAAGCACTATGTAAGCTGCTTTGGGGAGGAAGGTGAGTATAAATGAAGTAAAATAAAAAATAAAAATTTAATAAAAGGTGGAGAATAATTCAGCAACTAAGTTGCGAGGACACAAGTTAACAAAATTAAAACAAGTTAAAATACCAAGATTGCATATTTAAAAATACTCAGTTTAAAGGACACAAGAATTAAAACACACAGGATTGACAAACACACAGGAGTAGAACTAGCACAGCTAAGTCTGTTGAAAAAATTTATCCTCCACCTACTACTGTCTGAAACAAGACTGCCTTCCATGCCTTTCTAAAAGTAGCAAGAGAAGGCACTCTTCTCACCCACTCTGGCAGATCAGTCCAAAGGATTGCGTCCACCACGGAAAAGGCCTGTGATCTCACTGTGGCAGGACTGGACAGTCCTAAGGGAGGGCAACTGAAGAAGGTGGCCATCTACAGAATGTATAGGCTTGCCAGGTAGCTGCTTATGGCAGGCAATCTGCCAGCTATCCATGCCTCTGTCTGCCAATTACCAGCTGATTGGCTGGAGGAGGCAGGCTGGTGAAATGAGGGCAGATACACACCCACAGTTTCCAGCTGATGACCACTTCTGGCACGTCCTTGAAGTGATAGTGTCATGCTGGGGTCAATTCTTTAACAATAGGCCAAAAATATAAGGGTCCCCCCACCAATGCGATGTTTTTGGCCAACTGTTAAAGTATCACCCCCAACATGACACCATTACTTCTGGGTGACATCAGAAGTGAAATCACTGGCTGGGGACAAAAGGGTAAACAGACACACCTCTGTAAATTCTCACTACCACAACAACCCTGTGCTGGTTGACGGGGGGGGGGGGGACCTGGCAACTATGAGAATGTAAATGCTGCAGGGAAAAATACTGGGAGGTGTGGTTCATAAATATTGTTATATTGAAAGTTGTGGGAAATCAAACCAAACTACGGATGAACTATTATATTATATATCCTTGTGTCTATCTACACTTCCATATGTATACAAAGGTATCACTGTACTTCGAATAGAAAAGCATTTTGTACATACCTGTCCAGTGACACTGTCCTGTCCACCACCACCCAGCCCTGCAGCAGCAGGCACTGTCCTCAGGCCCTGCAGCACTGCCCCTGTCAGTACTGCAGCTGCGTGCCTCTACAGAGCCCCAGGCCACCTACAGCTGACACACAGGCACAACCCTGGAGAACAGCCTGCAGTCGCCCAGCTAACTCACCCTTCTTCTACAGTTGCTCAGGTAGCTCAACATGAGCCTAGCCCATAGGAGATTGCCGGCAGAATGAGCCAGGCAGACACAGGCCCCAAGCTGCCAAGAGAACCACTGGAGAGGTTTCAGAAGCAGCAGAGGCAAGCCAGGCAGAGGACAGAACAAATGCCCTGCCCTGGGCTGGGATGGAGTGGGTGGGATCAGGAGACTGCAGAGTCTACCCAGCCCTTCCATCAGATAACCTGGAAGAAGGGCCATTCAGGAAGGTTGGGTGAGAATTGGAAGAAGATCCGGGAAGGTGGGGCAAGGGGGATCCTTCAAAGTTAGGTTCTTGTGAGGGGCAAGGAGGAGCTGCAGGGAGGTGCAGTGGGAGCGTGTTGCCACCTTAGGGCAGGAAAAGGGACAAGATGGTGCAACCCCCTTCCCTGCTCATCTGAAGCTGGAGGACACCTGCTTAGGGATCTGGCAAGATAGCAGACTTTCAGGAGATGGTGCTGGTGAGGGAGGAGCCTCACAATGCCTTTTAGCAAAAACAACAATTCTCCTGTTTGTCTAAGTGCCATCTGAACTCTGTCACAGCACAGCACAGAGAATAGTCATTCTGCTTGGTAAGTAAGCAATATTTTACTTTGTCCTATTACTGGGAACACGGCCCTCCCTACTACAATGGGCAGTAAAGCAATGGTTGTTGTATTTTGAGCTGGAGTCATGCCAAAGGAGGCTGGCACTGGTAGCAGGTAAGAAACTCTTGCAAATAATTAGTCAGGACTCATTATGACAGTGTACTTTACAGAATTAATCCAGCTCTGCTACTACAGCCTTAATATAGTAGTAATTAGTTCTGTTAAAAATCTTTGCAGCCATACAATATGTTTTATCTACAGTACCAGGAGTTTCTCAATGCATCTGAAAACAGATCAGCGTACATCTTAGTGTAATCATTTACTGAATGAAGAGAAGACCCACTGGAAAATAACTTGTATAAGGGAACAACCCCCTTAGACTCTTTCAACTTCTCTCCAGGTAAGTTCATGAAGTCACTTGTATAAAGGGGTTCTATGTGACTTCCGTCTATGAAGTAACAACTGCAGGTGTTGGTGTTGTGGGACAAACAGCAGTGGAAGATAATTTCATCCAAATCTACTTCACAGGTCTACAAGCAATGAGCAGCATTTATCAATTAACAGGTAGAGAAAATATTCTGTGCAATAAAAGTCATAATTTCACTCCAACAGAAAGCAGTACCACACCACTCTACACTCCTGTCACTAATGTGGAACACAGCTAATTTTAACAGAGCCTGCATAGGTCCCTTGAGGAATGCCATGTTGATGAAGGAATATACAGTAGGGAACCCCTCAAAGGACCTGCCTGATTGGAGGGCCTCAGGAAAGGTGTGAGGAAATTGCATTTCCTGTTTCTTAGTAGAGTTATTAAAGGGAAAAGCAACTTTAATCACTGAAACACCAATTGCAAGGTTATTTTTTTATTTATGTATCAAAACAATATCCTCTATTCCTCAGATGCTTTTTAATCTATATGTCAGTGCAGTCAATTCACATTCCTGTACAATGTATTAACAACTGTAGGGTTCTATTAAAAACATAAAAGGATTTCCCAGATTACAGAGGACACAATGTGTTTGAGTGATTTAGCCAAAAGCCAGAGCCAATTAGACTGTGGATTCCCCCTGCCCCCTCTTGGCTGCTGGTGGGGACTGGGAGCAAAAAATTCACAGTTAGTGATAAACAGAAAAAATGAATGACATGAAGTTTCTCCTTCAAATGCCTACTGGCACTCTCAGACGGCGAATGTTCAAATAGGCAGTGGTTGGCACTGCCTCCAGATACCCCCTTGTAGACAGAGGCTGGACCTACAAATTCAGCAGACTGAAATGGGAGTAATGTGACAGAGATGTGATGATAAGACAGTACCTTTTCAGACCTCAGGTGAGGTATTACACTGTTAAATGTTTCACAATGTTAAAAAAATATCCTCCATGAAAGTAAAAAAACCAAACACTAAACAACTCCCCCCACTGTTTAATTATACCCTGCCTTTCTCCCCAATGAGTACAGAAAGTGGCTCATATTGTCTCCTTTCCTCCATTATACCTTCACAACAGCCCTGTGAGGTAGGCTAGGTTGAGAAGGCATGATTGGCCTTCACCCAACACGCTTCTATGACACTGTGGGGCTTTGAACCTGGGCCTCTCAGATCCTAGCCCAGGACTTTAACCACTATGCCACACTGGTTCTCAAAAGAGCAAGTTGAGGGTTAGGCTAGAATCTTTTACTCAGAGATGTTCTTTTTCATTGTTGTTGTTTATTTACAGTCCTCTTTTCTCACTGAGATCCAATGCAGATTACATACCACAGGTAAATACTATATAATCAATAGCTAAGACATTCACAGAAGAAAAATACATGATCAACAGTTAGGACATTCAATGAAAATGGATACCATAGGGGGAAACATTCAAAAATGTGCTAAGAAGGGACATTTCCCATTCTGCCATCTCAAGATGCAACTATTTCATTCTGCTAAATGTTTACAATGGGTCAGAGTTGGTTCTTGAAGGTCATGACTATGCCAGGAGACAGAGTTTTCCAGGGTGAAGGGGGTGGCATTATGTCCCGAAGGCCTCTGCATAGTCCCTGAGCAGTATATATAAGGAGCAGGAGGTGTTTGAGAGGGGGAAAGCTGTGCAGGAGAGTTTCGTGCTGGCCTAGCAAATATCCCTAGTTCTTTGTACAAAGTGAGAGCATGACTGCAGAAAACTCCCCATAGCAGCAGAAAATTCTAGGATACCCTGCAGTTTGTACAATGGGTGCCTGGCAGCCTGCACTGCTCATACCTACTGCCTTGCACACTTTGTATTCTACTGTTCAAGCTGCCCTCTTCTAACGCCCCCCTCCCCCGTACCCAACAGCACAACCTTCTGGGAAGCATTAGGGCATTATATACTCTTACAACATTCTAGTCCATTCCTTTACCAGGTTCTAACAAATGAAAGCTCTTCTTTGATGTTTTTGTAAAATAGATACTAGGGGATTCCGCATGATCGATTTTGATCGGACTTTCTGAGCAGTCGTGCTGCAGTGGAGTCGTACGAATCCACTGCTCCCCGATTCCACATTAAGGCTTTTGTTTCGCACTGACATTTCATTTCATCATGCTCAAAGTCCATCATGCGGAATTTGCCAGTATAAAAATCGATTCCTCATTGCTTTTTCCGGGGGAAGTATTGACAGATGTGGGTTTTCTTCATTTTTTTTATTCCCCCCCCCAAACGTTGCTACATATAAACATTGCATCAAACAAACACATCTGATAGGTCAGAGCATTTCCCACCGATACCGTGGAATGAGTATTGGTTATTGACATTTGGAGGGAAAATTGTTACCGATGACCCCGCTTTCCCGCTGCCTCAGAAGCTGTCAGCTGTCAGCGAGCAACAAGTAACAAATTTGGCACGTTGAAAAACGGACCCATTGGTCAGCTGTCGTTACATGGCACAGGATATGTTTCTGCATAGACTTGTAGAAATATTGCAATGTTTTTAATATTTTTTTTTTTAAAAAAGAGGGGAAGGGAAAGGTAGTGGGTGTTGCTTAGAAAACATGATTGGCCAATCAAATTAAGTTGATTCAAAGGGCGATAGAGAAGGGAAAGGGTGGGGAGAACATCGGATAAAGAATTTCGCATGATTAAAATTCCTAATCTGCTGCGAATGGACAAATAAGTCGGGGAAAAGCAGGATGGAAAAAAAAACGGACAAAATCTGCAGTGACTTCGAAGCTGCTGCTAGGATGGCCTTCCCACATGTGAAACACAAAGAAAAATCGAGGTCATTTGGAAGCTGAACTGCAGAAAACCACTAGTGCGGAATCACCCACTATATCATATTGCTCACCATCTATCTGTTCTCCTGTTATTCCCTGAAGTTTTCTGCATGGAATCTGTTAGTATGGCACCTAACAATTATTTGCATGTATACCACAAGACTTAAATTTATGATAAACGCTATGACTCAAAAGTGCTATCTTATCTGTGAGTAACCAGTTCCAGTGTTTTTCTTCTTCGTTTTTTTAATGTAAATGAATTCAACTGTAAAATGTCCAAAGGCACACATTTGTGCACTGTGATGAAGTATATACAAATTTCAGTTGCCTTTCAAATTGTCTGAATCCACACCATCCCCACAAACTCTCTTTGACCTAAAGCCATCTTCATTGGCTTTGTAAGGAATAACACTTTCAAAATTTATTTTACAAAATTCTATTACAACAGTTCCACATGGGCGTTCCTGGCCAAAGGGAGAGAAATCACAAAACTACTTTCTCTAATCTAGGACCCCTTCTGCACACCAGACCTCATTTTTCAAGAAGCCAAGCTTAAATGAATACAATTGGCATTGTTTATTCTGCTCCATAGTCAGATAAATCAAGATTGAAGAGCAATGGTGCTGTTGTCACCAATGGCATATTGGTGATGTCACAGTGCCGGCTTTTTAAAATCTTTTTGGTTTTGAGCATGTGCGACATCAGTGCAGAAACATTGGAAAGGGGTCTCTTTTCCAGGAATTTCTCCCTCTCCTCTGTTTATTTGATTGGCTGATTTTGGCTCTGGTCCTCAGGTGATTCGTTGTGGTAGGTTTTTTAAAAAAGATTTTGGCGCTCAGCACCATGATTCTCACAATGATTGGCATTTGTGGACATATAGATCCTGGCAATGTAGTTTCTGGGAGAGGTTCTACTGTGCGTGTCCTCACTTTTTCTGAGGAATCATTATCGATGACGAGGGTGGGGGGAACTGGATGTTTATTGTTTGGATCAGGGAATTCTGGTCTTCTCATAATTTTTTGGTCAGTTGTGTGTTTCATCTCCAGTAGCTTAAATGTATGATTGGGGCACCCGGAGGAGCGATGGTGGGGAGATAACGAGTGTTTTTTCAAGAGCAAAGGGAACACCTTCTTTCCAGCAAAGAAGTTTAGCACCCAAGCCTCTATTTGTTCAGAGACACCTGGGTGGCAAAACTTCTGATCAGCGGTTGGGAGGAAAGGTCCTTTGTCCAGCTTACATTCCACAATCCAGCCCCACCACAGCTGCATGGAACCTCAATGTCGACTTTATCCACTAATGACTTTGTGTGTGTGTTATATGTTGTCAACTTGCCACCAACCTATGGTGACCCTATGAATGAAAAACCTCCAAAATATCCTATCATTAACAGACTTGTTCAGATCTTGCAAACTGGTAGACATGGCTTCTTTTATTGAGTCAAGCCATCTTGTTTTGGGCCTTCCTCTTTTCCTACTGCCTTCAATTTTCCTAGCATTATTAACTTTTCTAGAGACTCTTATATTCTCATTGCCTTAGTTTTAACATTTTAGCTTCTAGGGAGAATTCAGGCTTGGTTTGATCTAGAAGCCACTTATTTATCTTTTTGGCCGTCCATGGTATCTGCAAAACTCTCCTCTAGCACCACATGTCAAATGAGTTTACTATAGCATAATATGGCTACTGGTCTATGTGTGAGTGAGCAGAGATGGATAGGATGAACAATTGTCCAGATAATCCTTTGCCCTATTTTTGAGAACTGCTGAATCGATAACATTTAATAAATAACCATACCATTCTGGCTTAGCAGCGGTTGACCTTTAAGTAGGAACCCCTCAATGTTGCAGGCAGGCTAGTTAGGCCTGACTATTTCTACAATGCCACCAAGCTGCTTGCAAATTGCCCTGAAAAGTTCCCTCAAACTTTTGCTATTTCTCTGTTCACCATCACCACTACCAAACAGGCTATCAGAGAGCAGTGGAATGGGAGGGGAGGGGTGGGTTTCAACAAACCAAAGTGAATTGTCAAAGGCTTTTTAAAACAGTACTAATAGCAGCTATACAATACTCCAGCTTCTATGAACACAGAAAAATGAAAACAATTAAAGCAATACACAGCTTACAAACCTTTGGTGCATGGATCCAATGCTGGATTTAGAAAAAACAGTTTTAAAAAGAGAAATGATGAGGGGGGAGAGGGAGTGGCTGGATAGATGAGAGTGGCCAAGTGGGCAGGCAGGGGGGTAGAAAAGGGGGCAGAAGAGGGCAGAACACTAAAAGTCAGAATAAAGATTATGCACAAGGAAAGTGTCGACTGGAAAATGGTTTTAAAAAGCTGGGGGGAAAGCGCTTCCAGAAAACCCGAGGGAAAACTACATAAAAGCTGGACCAATTACTAATGGCACAAAAAAGGGTGTGAAGGGTTGCAAATAAATCAATGCAGTTTTGGAAACGAACCGGAAAAATTAACCAGTGTGGAAAGGGTGTAGAACTAATTGCTTATAATCTAGTAGCCAAGTCTTGCTCTGGGTTTGGTCTCAATGTGAGGTAGTGTGGGTATGAATCCAAAGTAGAGCATTTGTCTCAGCTGCCACATTTCAATTAGGGAACGTCTTCCCTGAAGAAGCCAAACATTAGAAAGTTTTTGTTAGCGTGAATTTTTGAATAAGTTAGTTAAGGTAATTCTTCATGACTTTTAGCTTTATAGAGATGTAGCTTTACAGAGATATAGGGAAAATGTAAAAAAAAAACATAATAGATATAAAAAGTAAAAGAGAATGAATTGAAAATAACACCCAAATAACACAAATCAATCAACTTATGAATACACATGAAAGAGGGGAAACGGAACCTCTTTTTTACCACCATAACACCATAATGCAAAGAAAGTGTATAAAAATGTTACGAGGTAAGTAATTTATATTAATGAATCTGGATGATGCATTCTAAACGGAAAGAATATGTGTTATTTGCAAGAAGTCAGAAAAATTTATTTTTCTTATGCAGCAGAGCAAAGAACTCATAAGGGAACAATTTATTCAATGAATTTCATAGATATTTTCTGTTTACTAATTGCTCTAACAGACTTTTTAATTTGTTCAGTATTCATAATGAAAACATTCTTTTCCTGTGGGTTATCCATGTTTTCTCTCTATCAGGTATATCCATTATTCTATCTGCTTCTCTGTTTCTCCATAATACTACTGAAGAAGTTAAAAAGGTTTTAGTAAGAGATCCTCTCAACAAAAATTGTATGTACCTTTGTTCAAGACCCATTAGTATGAGTTTTATTGTTGCCTTTATGGTGCCTCCAAGAGGGTCAAGGTTAGCTAAGGTTGGTGGGTGGGAGGCTTTAAGGACTACAAAATGTTGGCAATCTCACCATTTTCTCAAGCTCTCCATTAGAATTGGGGCCTGCCATTTATAGGGGAGAGGAATTGCTGGGAGATACAATTGTGGACCCTCTAACATATTGTTTGGCCTCCACTGAGTTAAATTAATTTTTTCAGATGATCTTCCATATAGAGAAAATCTATGAGTGGGCTATGGAATTCTGTGGCATGAGTTTTCAAAAGCAAAAGCCTACTTCATCAGATGTATGACAGTCGTGAGAAGCAAGCTGTATTACCCTTCCAATATAACCTTTCCACTTACAAGTTTGCCAAATATCATTCAAATGAAAATCTGATGACTACCAAGTAGTATTTCAGAATCATCTTTCATCTGATAGCCTTCATCATGACCACTTGGTGTAAGCTGCTTGAACTGCCTTCCCACTTAGGCTCTCTAATACGGCATAAACACCACAAGAACAAAAAGTATGCAAGGAATACTAACAAAAGAACAAAAGCCAGTTTATCTATAAATGTACTTCTGGCTTCTCTTCTCAGTGCAATGACCTCAACGTGGCGTATGTTTCACTGAAGAGATTTCACTGCTACTGCCAGCACAACTAGGAATATCTGGCTGTAATGTGAAAACTCTCTATGAAATGGTAGCCACCCGTGTGGTAAGTTACACATGCTATAGCCACTAAATGAAGCAGCCATCATATAGAGGGTGTTTCAAGACACATTCATGTGGTAGCGATAATATGTAGACAGACCGTGTGCTGCTTGATCTTCTGTTGTGCTCAAAGAAAAAAATGCTTTCTGAAAGCAAGACATGCCAGAAGCTCAAGCCATTATGCGGTGGCTTGCAAGCTGTCTCAGTGGCCATACGGTTGTTGATGGCATCTCAATGGAGTTCATCTTCCACTCTCAAAAACAGCCAGGCTGCCAAACATACAAATTGTAAAAATCTTCACATATAAACATTTTGTGTGGGTGGACAATGGCATCTCCTAGCTATTTCTGAAAGGACTGTGAAAGAAAACAGTACCAACACTCAATCCAAGGGGTGACAGTTTGGAAAAATAAAGATAACCCAAAGTTGTGTTATAATTTTTATAGGTACAATTTGTACCTATCTTTCAGTAGATGAGAGAGGTGGCACATGAGAAACGGATCATTAAACAGTAGTGTGAAGCCAGGGAAATTAACCAGCTGCTGTGAAAGCCACCTCTCTTATTCTCTCAGTGATACAGAAATAAGGGGAGAGAGGAAGAGGGATAAAAAGGGAGAGGAGCCAATGGTACCTATAACACAACAATTAAAAAAGAGACTATTAAATCCAGACCTAATGGTTTTAACATGATAGATTTTTTTTTTAAAGGAGGAGCCTGGATTCACACAGAACTTTTAACTGCAGAAATGTAAGGTCTTGTAGGTAGAAGGTGATGACCAATCAAAAAGCAAAAGATAGTGCTATGACTTACAAACTCACAAGACAGGATTCAAAGTAAGGGTACAATTCAGGCCATTTAAAGAATGAGTCCCCAATGGAAGAGCTGTGTTTTCTCTTTGAAATAGATATAATTTAAAATGCTTAACTATGCGATCCTAAACAAAGTTACATCTTTCTATGCGTAAAGATGCAGGGCGGGCAGGGGGAGGCGGCGATGAGCCGCCTCCCTTCAGGGAGGGAGGGGACATTCACACACACACACACACACACACACACACACACACACACACACACACACACACACACACACACACACACACTCTCTTAGAGGGGGGGAGTTTTTAACCCGGCAACGAGCTGCCTCCCCCCAGGGAGGGGACATTCCCAGGGCTGGATCTACGGTTGCCAGCACCCAGGACAACTGTAGTCAGGCTCTTGCGCGCATGTGCGCGTGCTCCTGCCCCCCCCGCCCACGCAGCAAGCTGGCTGTCCCAGTGCACTGTGAAGCTGGCGGCAGCGTGAGTGGCTTGGCAGCTGCCCGCGCCGTTCACCTGCCCCGCCGGACAAGGGGTGGCCGGCTTCCTGTGCGCCCCTTGTCCTGGGGAAGGGCGAACAGCACAGGTGGCCTCCCAGCCTCCCGCGCTGCCTTTTGCCTTTCCCCAGGACAAGGGGCGGCTGGCTTGCCCGCGCGCCCCTTGTCCTGGGGAAAGACGAACGGCGCGGGCGGCCTCCCAGCCTCCCGCGCTGCCTTTTGCCTTTCCTTTGTGCCCATGGCTTCAGAACACCCCCTTCCCCCTCCCTCCCCTGAGTTGCTGCTCCGTGGTTGGAAGGAAGCCTGCTAATCAAGGAAAGCTGGGCTTCCATTCGTGTTTCGAGGGCGACAGAAGGAGGGCAAACACAGCTCATTCCCCTGGCTCCGTTGCCCGGGAATAAATTACTGGCGCCAGAGTGTCTGCAATTCCGTACAGAAACCGATATATCCAATCAAGTCCCGAACAAGCAAACCCCCGACTGCTGGATCGGTTGCCATGGACGGAACCGATTAGCTGAGTCACAATGGTGCAAATGCCAAAATCGGGTTTTTTTTTTAAATCGTAACTCAGATCGTGCTCATGTCTATGCCTGAGTACTATTTGTTTCTAATTACCATTTCTTCTTCCTAGATTAATAACATAAACTATCTCTGCTAATCATGTCTCTTGAAGTAAATGAGATAACATTATAGTGTACATAACACAAATATTTGGATTTAGCTATAAGGTGATACTTCACTAATACTAAACAAAGTCATGTTTTCAATGGTCATAAAATGAGTAAATATCTGTTAATACTGTAAAAGAGCAGATGAGTTTTAAAACATATATAAAGGGAGTATGAACTTTTCACCTGAATTCTCATGTGGCTGGCCTGCTTGGCTGCCTAGTGATATGGAATATAAAGAATTTTCTAAAAATCAGACAGGTAGGGCCAGATAATTTGGGGATTAATATGCTGGGTGCAGATTGGCCCAAAGAAACCCATGGTTACTGTGCTGCTTCAACACCAAGCTGAACATATTACTAAATTAATCAGTATGTACTAGGACTAGAATGTACAATTGTAATTTTAAGAGAAGTACATCCTGGGAGTTGTAGTGCCTTATCCCACAAGTTTCAGTTCCTGGGGCATACAGAGCCCACCAAAACTTGTTAAGGCCATTTCCTCCTTTGTTCATTCACACCTTGGCAGGGAGAGGAACAAGCCATCTTCTTTTCCACTATCCCTACGTGAGGAGGGAATCCCAGTCTTTGGCGTCAAGTGTGTGCAGACATGCATGGGCTACAAGCTTAAACTGTTTTTATTTAACTTCATACATGTGAGGAATCTCTCCTTTCATTACTTAGTAGAACTGTGAGTAGAGATTCCTTACATGTATGAAGAAGTTAAATAAAAATAATTTAAGCTTGTAGCCCGTGTGTGTGTACTGACGCTTGACGACAAAGGGCTAGGATTCCCTCCTCTTGGGATTCTGAGGCATGGTCATGACTTACTGGAGTTTGGAAGACTAGTCTAGGGGTGTGCGCTTTGGGTTCCTGGTTTGGAAAAAAACCCCAAACCAGGCCCAATTTGTAAAGATTTGGTATTTCCGAATTGGGGCCAGTATGATTGCCCCGATTCGGAAATACTGAATCAAAGCTTCCCGAAGCGATTTGGGTCGCTTCTGGGCCTTTTTAAAGGGCTCCCTCCCACCACTACCCCACTTATCTGGAACATCCTGGCGGCGGCGGAAGTGGCGGTGTGGGTGGCCGAGGCACCAGCTGCAGTCTTCCCTGCTGCCCTGCTGGCCATGGTGGTGGCAGAGGCACCTAGACCGGCCTTCCGGAAAGGTAAGTGGGGTTGAGGTTGGGGGAAGGGGGTCTTGGGGGGAGGTGAGGGGGTCTCACTTCAGTTTTCTCTGAATCATTAAGAAGCATATCGAAGCAATTCCGATAACCCAAACCTGAAGCGGCTTGCTGCTTTGGGTTTTGGGTTATTCCGAATCTTTCCCCCACTTCAGGTAAACTCGAAGCGGGAAAACTGAATATTTCCCCAGTGCACACCCCTAGACTAGTCTGTTTATGACATTTCAGAATTTTTCTTTCTTTCATGACATTATACAATAGGATTTGATCCTTGGAGGGAATGGGGCATATTACAACTTTGTGCTACTGCAGAGAAATGATGCTCTGGTTTAGTTCTGGAGAACTGTACAGATTCTTCCATGGAAATAGGTTCTCCTTGTTAATTTTTTATCTTCCTATTCTATAAAATAGACACAAACTGATTTCCACAAAATATACCACTAGGTGCCCAGTGTGAAAAAAAACAGTCCATGTACAGGCTGCAAAACATGTCAACTTCATATGGAAAAACACATTCCATTACTCCACCATCATCAATATTTGATTTATTTCATGGCATATCCTGATGCCAGTATTCCAAATTAGTATGGGTTAGTTCAATTTAACAATATGAATTACAATCCATACTTCCCATGAGCCCATTAGTAGGAGGACTTCATTGTGCACTGAATCAAAGTAAAGGACTTTTTATTTTATTTCCTTGCCTTGTTTCACTTTCATACCACTTATCCTAACAATAAAAGATGGCACAGAATACTCTATGGAATGTAATATCCCCAGCTTAGATTTCTGTGCCAAAAAAGGGAGGGGAGGGACACAGAGAAAGATAAAGCAGGAACAAAGTAACAAATTATATTGTCAGGAAAAAATGTGAACTTTTTGATTGGGGATGACATTTATTTTAAGTGTGCAATGACGGCAGGGAATCTGTCAGGGTAAGACATGGCAGAGGTTTAAACGTTTGTTAAGAGTGTCATGGGAATTTAACTAAAACTGTTAAAACTGACACTATTGGCTTTTGTTAACACATTAGGCATGGGAAAAGTGCCAGTCAGCAAATCCTCCATAGCATCAGTTCAGTTAAATCATCTGGAAGATGCATAAAACTGGGTGGGATTATAAATGCTTCATTTCCCCCCTCTGAACATGATTAGAGGAACAAAGAGGAGACAGGCCATTTTGACAGGAACTATGAGATTTTTTTTTAAGTTCCACCATTTTGCAATTTAAACCAATGTACACAAAAGGAGCCATGGGCATGGGGCTTTACAGAGCCTCATCTTAGTACATCAAGAATAGTAATTTTGATTTACAAATATTTGTACCATTGATGCACCACCAATATCCCATGAACATTTACGGGAACATGTTTTTCCAAAGGGGACTCTATCTAAAACATACCACTGTGGTATGATGAAATTACAGTGGAATAGATTTTCTAGTGGCTGATGAAGAAATGAATGGAGATGGAGACTTCTGCTTGAAGGAGAAGAAATCAGGAGCCTCGCCGGATGCCTTCATGGAGCAAGTCATGTCCTTTTATGGATTATAACCAATAAAGTAAGTACACAACAAGGGTTCACTATACAGCTGCTATAAGAGGAATTGTTCTCAAAGTATCTGAAGAAGAACATATCTGTCAAAAGATACACACTTTACTTTATATGCCTTCCTGTATTTTTTTTTGCCCTATGCCTCAGGCATCCATATGTCAAGTCCATTTTTATTCTGCTATGGCATATTGTGATCTTAAAAGTGTTGATCTAGCTGAGCTTCACATACATCTCTATCTGTCCAATCTATTCTCTATTCTGTTCAATTTCAATTAAAATCCCCTAAAATGGCAAATTGTATTTTATAGATCTCTGTCTGTTATGCAACAACAGACCTGTAATATTAGTTCTTTCACTGCAATCGTCTATGATTACAATCAGTGAAGTTTAACAGCCCTACAACCCACCTGTTATGATATAGTATCATGGCCATGGTACAGATAGAGGGATAGATGGGTGGATAGATGGATGGATATAGACTGACAGACTAGAGGTTCAATTTAGATGGTCCAAATGTACATTCGAATTTTGATTTAAAATGTTATTTTGGAGAGATATTGAGAAAGTTCTGCATACCATTTTTCAGTTTCTATTAAAATAGCTTTCCAGAAGCACTACAAATATGTACTCATAATGTGTCCAGATTCTTAAAGTCCATGTGCAGTGAAGTTTATGTCCATCTGCTGCTGTCTGGTTCAGCTGATAAAATGCAGATGCAGGATTAAGCATTAAAAAAAACCCTCACTAGAAGTGGTTGCCAATAATTGTCTTCCTACTCAACAAATATGATCTTGCATAGTTTGACATGCTGAACTTTGAGGGTTTTAAAAAACAGTTCTGTGCTTTAGTACAGACACAACAGATGGGAAAGACTGGGGAATTGACAAAAAAAGAATTCTATGATTTTGACCATAAAGAGCAAGGCAAAATGAAACCACATTGCCCACATAAAAGAGTACTATGACAAGAGCACATCTTCCACTATATACTCTGGACACTGAACTATCAGACTTTCCGCTTGCGAATTTATTACACTTGCAAGGTGCTGTACCTACAAATGTCACTGCTGATTAAAATACTGTCCCATGGTATTTTTAACAGTGGCTATTACAACCACAAGGCTGATACTGTCAACTGGGAGCGGGGGCGGGGGGGGGAGGCAGGCTGGCATCAGTGATGTAAATATATGAAACATTTAAAATAAGCAAAGTGACATCTTTAGTCAGAAGGAGTTATCTGTTAAACACACAATTGTCTGAACCAGAACTGTCCAGTAAAGCAGTTTTAGATCACAGGTTCTTCAGGGAGCAAATTGTCTGGAGAACAGCTTTAAACAAAATATTATGCTTTACACTGCATCTATAGAAACTGCCCCGAGAGCAACTGCACAGAAGTTACATTTGTTTTACAGATCAGCTATGCTGTGTTTCTATTGGCACAATTATGGTGCCATCCTATACAGAGTTATTTCAGCCGATGGACTTAGACTGGCGAAATTCTGCATAGGACTGTTAGTTGACCACCCACAACAAGTTCTAATTACCCAATGAAACTCAAAAGCTTGCATGTACACCAACATATCTGGCACAATATAAATTTTATTTACCAATAGTATACATTCAGGAAAATGCTTGGATAAAGTTGACATTTGATACCGAGATCACAGCTTAAAAGGAATACTGAAAAACCACACAAGTTACATGTTTTTATATGACTGAAGTGATGGTCAACAATTTCTTAATCTGCTACACAGGCTTTTGCCAATTTAAAATGTGAGTAAGCAGCTACTGGTATATTAAAATATATACTGCACATGCCTCCTCTTTTTTGAGAGCTAGAGAGAGATTTTAATCTAACAACTATGGGTTCAACAACAATCTTATAAAATTATTTTTCCTCACAGAACATAAACCTATTTAGATTTTCTTCAACCAGCTCCAACTTCGAGAAAACTATTGACTAAATTACTCTTTCACCTCAAAATTAAACAACAAAAGGACATACATACAGCTAGTCTTTCAGGATGAAAACTAACAAATGCTTGTAATAAACCCAACAGTCAGGTGTTAACTGGCTCTGATCCTAACAAACACTAAGTGTGACTTTTCAAATGACATTTTAACTCTTACAGATAGTTAAATAATTTTTTTAACATTAAAGCTTTGCAGGATGTTTTTACATCTCTGGCAAGTTAAATTTCAACAGATATTTTAGAACTCAGTTGTTCAGCTCGTACTTTCACTAGTGCAATACAGCCATTTCCATCAATAAGACAGTAAATATTTTCACCATTGAAATAACCTTGTGGTTGGCTTATAATTACTAGAATGCTCACTGAATTACTTGCTTTGTTCCAGTATCCCCTGTCAGTGCCACAGACCTCCCTGCCTCTCTTGTTTTTCTCAAAAGCAATTTAGAAAATGCTTGTATTTTAGACAAAAGGAGAACATTTGGTGAAAGAAAATTCATCATTAGGTATCTAGAGGTTTGTTAATAGAAAAGGCAACTCCCACAGTGTATCCTAGTGCTCAAGCCAGACACACATGCTCAGGACCAGCAAGCTGCCTTCACAGTGGGCCAAAAGTCATTATCATAATTTTATATTACATAGACTACATTGAAAATTTAATATATCCCAGCAAAAAGAGACAAAAGACATTTTGCATAATGCTTCTGTGAGCACACTCTCTCTTGCTACTCTTTTAGCCACCCCATGCAGATAATCACACCAGGAAAAAGAAGTTCATTACCTCAGCCAAATCAAAATTAGGCCTTTCTTTTTGATAGGGAACTTCATTAGTAAACCCTGTCTTATACAGCTGGGAGATTTGATGAATCTATCTTGGAGTAATAATTCAGCACAATCAGCCACATTTCTTCTTTAAGTTTCATGTCTTTGTTAAGAAAATTGAAAATATATGTAGAGGATGCATTCATACATTTGCAAATGCAGAAGGTTATCCTTATTCATTTCCAGGCATATAAACCATGCTGGATTTGCAGTAGCAGCTTTATTACGTAAACAAATCTCTTGCTTCCATGGCTGAGAATAAAAGTCTAACCCTTGGAAGTAAGAGAGATCTGTTCTGGAGGGAAAAAAAAACTTTACGATTTTTACAGTTCAGGTTTTAGGAAAAGAAAATTACTATACATTAACTGGTTTCCTGTTCAAATACCAGTAATCAATCAAGTAACAAAACCCACACACTTTATGAAAGGGAAACAGGGAGACATAGCCCCTGACAGGATATATGAGGCAAATGTGAGAGTGGGAGCATAAGAGCAGAAAGTAAGTGAGAGGACTCATCTGTGCCTCACTGCCTAGTTACTGCTACAGAAACCTCCCATCCAGTCTCTTTGGCCAGCTAGGATTAGGGTTGCCAGCCTCCAGGTGGTGGCTGGAGATCTCCTGGAATTAAAACTGATCTCCAGGCCAGAGAGATCTGTTCACCTGCAGAAAGTGGCTGCTTTGGAGAGTGGACTCTATACCATGCTGTGGTCCTTTCCCTCTTCAAACCCTGCCACCTCCAGGTTTCACCCCCAAATCTCCAGGAATTTCCCAACGTGGAGACGGCAACCCTAGCTAGGATGATGTTGTGGGGTCTGGCCCTTCCTTGAGGCATCTCTGCTTGTTCTCTCTCTGTCAATCCTCACAGTTCCACACAAGCAAAGGGAAGGGGTGATTTTAATGCTTCTCTTCCTCACAGTACTCTCGGCTACCCACCCACCTACCCCCAGTAACTTGCTGCTGTAGTTTGTATCCTTTCCCCTCTAACCATTGAAGCCTCTGACTTGCATCCCCATTAGTTGGCCTCTGCCATACCTAAGCTCAGCCTACTCCAACCCCCAACACTGCCAAGGCATGAATTTTTGCTTTCAGGTAGGGTCTCCTTTTGTTTCCTGCCAATTGCACCTCATAAGTATTGCTAGAACTGCTAGAATGTTTTGTTTCAACATTTCTTCAACCCTGTATTGGATTCTTGCTAATGCTATGTCTTTGTCAACTTGTGTTTATTTACCCTATGGCATTGTTTATAAAATTGTCCTTAATCTGTGTAATCTGCCTTGAATCTCAGTGAGAAAGGCAGACCATAAATGACTTAAACAAATAAATAAATAAGTACTGAAACATCAGCAAGTCTGAGGAAAAACTGTGACCATCTTCTTCTACTGACAATATAGTCATCATTCCCTAATGCTCTACTTGAATATCTTGTTTTATTCTCCCCCTCACCTCCCAAAATTTGGCTACTGTTTTAGAAAAATCTGGACCATCTCATGAACTTCTGCACCACCACTGCTAAAAAGTTGCTGACCTTTGTTCTACTGTAATAATTTTATCAATTGTAACCAGGGCTACTAAACTCAAGATAGGACCTAAAGTTTTCCCTGAACAATACCTGGTCCCCAGACTAGAGAGATCAGTTCCCTGGGAGAAAATGGCAGCTTCAGAGGACAGCCTCTACCATATAGACTAGGAGAAACTGATTAACTGCCACTTGTAAAGACACTAAAGGCCAGAGGCCAGTTGCAGATTAAGGGAAGGATAGGACTGTTGTTGGCTGGCGTCCCCCCATGGGTCCTCAAAGTAGATTTATCTCCTTAAAACTGAGAATAAACTGAAGAGGATGTTGAGAGATTTTTTTTAATGTTGAGTGGAACATAACTGCATAGCAGCCAGTTATACCAACACTGAATTAGGGTTGCTGGATTTCCTGCTAAAGCAAGAGCAAGAGAGGCTCACCAGCATCTGAAACACTGGCAAGAGGAAGTGGGGGTGGGGAGAGGATCTGGGGAGTGTGCCAGTTCCTAGAGTATCCCAGTATGTAACTTCTGGTTTTTATTGGAAATGACACCAGCATACATGATGGCAGCATGCTAGGCCCCACCCGCAATTGCTCCAGGGGTTAGCAGCTGTGGTGTAGCAACCCTGTATAGAACACATTCATGCAGAAGCCTACAAGTGGGGGGGGGGAGTTGATGGAAGTGATATGAGTTGGATAATTTAAATATAAAATCTGAATTTTCTTAAGAGGAGTTGGACCTGACTTTGACCTGGACATGACATCATAGGATATGACCTCTCAGGATGATCTATCACATACATTGAGCTCCCTACCCCCCTCCAAACTCTTCCCTTTCTAAGCACTACCACCGAATCTCCAGAAATTTTTCAAGCTATAAGAGGCAACCCTAGTAACAACCAGAACGCTTTAAGAGGAGTAACACTTCTATGTAAATGAGTTTTGGACCTAGTGATTTAGAGCCAAACAACCTATTAAATGCAGACATTTATAACTTAAAATGTTAGAGCACCTGCTTGGTGCTCATGTCTGTCATGTCGGACACAAGCAGGGAACCAATTGTTTGGTGGACAGTTCAGGTTGTTTGCAACCTGTATGTGTGATTACTCACTACACATACATGGGCCGTTTCCACACTACTTACCTTCATCCAGAACGCCACGGAATGTTGTGGAAAAAACACGGAAGATAGCATTTTCTCGCACGAGTTTTGTGCGCCATCGCACAAAACTGGCACGAGAAGATGCTATCTTCTGCTTTTTTTCGTGACGTTCTGCGGCGTTCCGGATGAAGGTAAGTAGTGTGGAAACGGCCATAGTGTATGTTAACCCTCATACACACATGTTGAGTACACTTTGTCATACTCCACTGCAGATTATTTAAATGAAGACTGAACACTCACACACACATAAATAAACACTATGTAATTTTTTTTAAAAAAAAATAGTGTCTTAATATTTGGTGTTTGTATCTGTCTGATTATAGTTAATAGTTGCCAATCTGTCTGCACCAGTTTTGCACAGCTACATGGTAGGTAGTATTTAATTACCTGACCAATCAAGCATGACCCTGGGGAGAATTGATTTCGCCTATTGCGCAGGTGCCAAAACAGCCACAAGGCAGAAAACTCTACCTGTTAGAGCTACCAAACTTGGCACTGTGCTTGAATCAAGCAATAAATGATGAAGGCAAGAAAAGCTCATCTTAGGCTTGGTTCAAGAGTGATTGCAGGTGTCAAAAACGGTATGTTTACCTGCTGAACATGTTCACCACCAAGTTCTCAGTATACCTATATATAAAACTAAACTGAAAGCCTTATTTTTGCAAGAAAAATGGTTTTGAGATATCAAGAATAGGAGACTAGTGAGAAAAAGGAGCAGATTACCCTTTTCCTACCTTTTCTTTGCCTCTGACCCCTTCTGACACACAAGGTTATTGTCCCAATGGGATTCCAACTATGTCTTTTCCAGCGTAAACACAATTTGGTAAATTAATAATCTTGCTGATGGCTTTAGTATGTTATTTCACCCATTTCAAGATGTCACTGATGTCGGCATACTATTCATGTGCCTAAATAACCTTTCCTTGGGTGGAGGTCACTTGGTTTTACAAGATTTTGTTATATCCCATGAGATCAGACTGATTTAAAATGCTGCCTGATTTTTGCAATGCTTCAGATTTACAAAGCTTCAGCTAAGCATAAACCTTAAATAATCAGATGAGATTTTCCTGAGTGTGTGGTTAGTTAAGATGAGTGCAGTATTGCCCACCCACCCCCCAAAAGACTAGTCAATGATCTGTAAAAGGTTGCAGCTTTGCACCTTTATACTAAAGGTTTCCAACATCAGAATGCAGTGCATTGACACTGGTATCTCTTTCGTGCTCTCCTGGGCTTGGAACCTTGAAGTACAGTCTTTTCCTAGGCCACTACCTCACTTTCTCATTCATCTGAAACTGTTTATCTGAACATTTCAGGTGTCCCCTGAGATCTTTAGATAAACCAGTCTGTAATGTACAAGCAAATCACATGTTTGGTTCAGAGGTTTTTTGACAGCTACTCAAATGCATAAATTCCTACACTATTCAGGGTTTCTTAGTGTGAATCTCATGGCACAACAGAGTTTGGGATTTTATAAATATTTCAGACTTTACTTCTGACATCAATGAGTCCAGCATTTAGAATCTATTATTGTTGATAAAATACTGGTCACTATGCAATGACTGTTCTGGTCACTGAATACCACATTGTGGTATCTAAGACACGCTGGTAGAGATCAACAAAAGAACTGAAAGTACAATTGCATTTATTCAAAACCAGAATTCTCAGTATAACAGAGTGACTTTTCAGAGGACTCTGAATATAAAATTACTGTTCTGCATATAATGGTAAGCGGTTGGCCCAGTATCCGCCATTTTAATAAGCAGTTCTGGATATGGCTGCTTGTGATATTAAAGATGTTCAGGCCTCTGGAGTTTAAATGGCTGTGGTATTGCCACTAGAGAGCCTCTAACAGTTGCTGAGTCCTGCCCGGGAGAACCTGGCATGCATGCAATGCTGCACAGGAATGTGGAGTGATGAAGAGACGATTGGCTTTGCTATCCCTCCAGCCCCAGAGGTGCCCAGTGCAACAAAGGTCTCGCAGAGTCATCCCCACTTAACACATTCCTTTCCCTTCTTCCGTGATGAGATCTCCTGTCCTTGATTGAGGAGCTAATGAAATGACATTCTTAAGTATATACAGTTGTTCCTGGGAAGGTACAGACCCCACCTAAAAACCATCAACTTAGCTCTGGTGGAATTCACTAACAAACTATCCCTTTTGTACAGCGCTAGAACATGTTTTGCATTTGCTTCCACACACCCCGGCAGCTGCCAATCAAGGTAATCAAACCTTTTGTCCAATCCAGGAACTGACCATTGGAGTCTTTGTCCTAATGGCTAGGTGGGCTCTTCCACCTCAGAGCACATTTTACCTATAAAGGTAGATCCCTGGCCTCATTCAAATTGTAGGCACTTCCAGATCCATAAATGCTGTTCCCTTGAGTTTTGCCCAAGCCTCTTGTTCTTGGCTGAAGATGCTGGCCGTTCGAAGCTACTCTCTTCTCCCGTGTACTGGACCCCTCTTTGGATAGGTAGATATATTTGCTCCCTCTCTCTCTCTATTCCCAGCTTCTGACTAAGCATCCTAGGACTCTGTGTGTGTGTGTGTATTTTTACCTCATAATTGCGAGTGTATGTGCATGACATTTTGTTCTTAATAAAAGTTATTGTTGGACTCTCAGAACCAGCCTCATTTGCTACTTTGGGAATGGAACTGGTAGAAACTGGTGACGGATCCCATAGTTACCAGCCTCTCGCATAGCCATTCTTCTTACTAGTTAATTCCCCCACAAATCATTTTATTGCAAGGAGACCAGTTCTGGTAACAAATGTTGAAACGTGATTGATAACTATTTAGTAATTAACAGTAACTGTCAGAATAGTATATGATATAACACAATTAACACTTATTGGGCTGTAGTATCATTGGTAAAACTTTAATTTTATTCCACTGAAATTTTTTTGGTCATTGATTGGTTTATTTATTTATTATAAATATTTATACCCCACTTTTCTTCCAGTGGGGACCAAGAGTAATTTACAATAGTCCAAATAGACCAAAGGGGGCGATAGAGTCAAGACAGACAATGGGTAGTAGATTTTTAAAACTCACTACCAATTGACATGGTAATAGCCACTGGCTAAGATGAATTTAAAAAAAAAGACTGGACAGACTGATGGAGCAGAAGTCTATAGCTAACCACTAGTCCTGAATGCTGAATGGGGTATCCAGCTTCAGAAAGAAAATGCCCAGTTAAATAATTGGGGGCCCTCAGCAGGTGGAGGGCATTTGTCCACAGGACCTGCTTTTGGGTTTCCCCACGGCTTTTGACCAGCTGCTGTGGGAAACAGGATGCTGGGCTAGTTGGACCATTAGTCTGAACCAGCATGTCTGCTCTTTCTTATGTTCTTGTACACGAGATGAGCTTAGATGCCTAATTGTCAAGAAAGGTGGGAGAGCATTTCAGTCACTATTCTGATAACCATGATCAACCTAAAAGGGGCAGGGGCAAACCCCATAAACACTTTTGTTAGTATTGGAAGGTATTCTCCCTTTTCCACAAGATTTTAGAGGTGATGGTGCAAATTACAAATTATCATCTATTCAGAAAGCAGTCTGAACAGGCTTTGGTGCCATCACCTGTTCTCTCCCTGACTGGCTGTAATCACTCATGAGACCGGTTTATAAAATAATGTCCTCCACATAACCTTCATTTTCCCTCACTGATATCAACATGTAGCAATATGATCCCATCACATTCACTATGTGATCCCTGGTTGGATTGGATCATTCCATGAGGAAAAAATGACAATATTCTTCTATCCTTATGAAAACCTTGCTTTTGGTCCCAAAATCAAAATGGGTAAATATTCACTGCAGCTCTAAGCCCAACCACAACTGAATGTTTTCAATTTGTGATCCTCCATGGCTTGGCAGCTACATGTGACTATTTAACAGGCCTCTGTTGCACCTCTGAGCAATGTTCACCACTGCAGTGACTACCAATACATTTTCCCAACTCCTGACAAAGGCCCCACCTCCTCTTCTGGAGGGCCTCCCGTGCAAGGCTGTGGCTGCCTGCCCCTCTCACCTCATTTTTACCCAGTTGATCCTGCTGGCAATTGTCTTCTGTTGACTCAGCTAGGGGCAATCAACTTTGGGGCCAGTTGGGCAAGGATGAGATAGCAGCAGCAGGCCCAGGCAGGGGATGGTGAGGCCAGGCGCTGTTTTACTGGCCTTTGCCCAGTGATAGCAGTCTCACTTGCCTGCTCACCTCCTGCCGGCCCAGCAGCATCCTTGTCAGCCTGCTATTTTCCAGTTCAGCCTGCTGATAGGCATGCTGCCCATTCATGTTCTGCAATGTACTAAACAAACTGAATAAGAATTACAATGGCAGATACAGTGAGCTTAAGGATTATGGCAAACATTAGCTTCAGTGAATAAGTGAAGACTGAAATGGAAGAAATCGGCCCACAATTTGGAAATACAGATCGGTTGATGTCGTTTGAGGAAATGAAGACCTCTGATTAATTGGTTAGAACAATTCATACACATACGAATTTCTGGAACGTAGTAAGTTTCAGGTAGGTAGCCGTGTTGGTCCGTCTTTAGCAGAAGAGCAAGATTCCAATAGCACCTTAAAGACCAATTAGATTTCTGGGGGTTTGCCATTTCCGGCAGAGAACCCAATGTTACCAGGCCTGTGTCTCAAGGGATAGTCATGTATCATGTATCAAACTGACAACCATGTAATAAATACGTAGGCAATTAACAGAGTTATATTATAGATATACATTTAACACATATCTTTAATATTATTGTATGCATGTGATTGGTGGGATGGTGCACACCATGTAGGGCTGCCAGGCTCCAGGTGGTGGCTGGAGAGCTCCTGGAATTACAACTGATCTCCAGGTCACAGAGGTTAGTTCCCCTGGAGACAATGGCTGCTTTGGAGGGCAGACTCTATGGCATTATAGCTTAATGAGGTCCCTCCCATTCTCAAACCCCAACCTCTCTAATTCCCATTCCCCAAAACTTTAGGAATTTCCCAACCTGGAGCTGACAAACCGATGCACACAGTATACAATAGTCATGTGGCTCTTTTAGTCGATGCGAACTATGAATGTGGCTATCCAAGAGCCATAGAGTGAGTACCACTACTTTAAATACTGCTGCATATAATATTATTTCAATTGAAGCAGCTAAAACAGATTAATAGGATTTAACAGTTCCAAAGAAAATTAGAAATGCAATTTTTTAAAAAAAGGGCAACATGTATTTTTACTGTTGAGTTTAATCCAAGTGCAGAAAATCCAGTTCAGCTATTTTCTTTTTCACTACATTTTCACGTTATTAGAAGTACACAGCTAACCAGGTTTCAAGCAGTAGACAAAATAGCATTGTGGGATTACATTAGTCCGACAGCTGCTTTATGACTATAGCTTCCAGACCAATTTATTTAATATTGATCTTTAAACAAACATCAGTACAAATAAATTTGAGCACTCCAGTCCTGAGATTTTATATCCATAAAAGAGGCCAATATTCAGGGAACCAGTACAGCTTGTATTTCTCTCTTTGATTCCGTTTTCTTTGATCCTACCAGGTATCAAATACATCAATGACAAATTAAAACAAATCCATCTTCAGATAACACTCAGTTTATAATCTTTCAGGCAGAAAGAATTTTTCTATCAATGACTTCCATCAAGCGTTTTACTGATCTTTTTTTATTGCTTTTACTCTAATACAAAACACACACATACACACAGCGAGTTTGTGCCACATCCTGACTGAATACCACAATAAGTTTTTTTTGCTATCTCTGACAAGAAGGGTCAGAAGAACAACTTGTTCTGCCTTTCACCCCTCTGAACAGTGGCCTCCTAAACTCTGTTCATTCAATCACAGAGACAGGCCAAGATCCAAGTGCCCTCTTGCATACAAAACTGCTACACTGTGATACTGGTTTGGAGGCTGATCTGAAGCCTTTAATGGGACAACAGTTGAGCACTTGGAAGGGGGACAGAGCGCTAAACAAAAATGGGGAAAAAGACTTAGATGGGGAAACAGATAATGAATCCTGGGATTAGATTTTCAATTCAATTAGACAACTATATACAAATGTTAGGCATAAAACAATCCAACATAATTATTTGCATAGGACTTATTGGTGCCCTTCTTAGTAATACATGCATACAAGATACAGAGGGGACAAATATTCCAATGGGTTGAAACTGGGCTAAAGTTCAAAAGTTTCTGGTTACAAGTTATTCTGCCATCTGTTTTGTACTCAGCAAGTTCTAGGGATTATATTGTTCTCCCAAGTGAAATGATCACATATATATGTCATCAGAATTGGACTGAAGAAGGAAAACCAATGCATATGGCCACTAAGTTATCTGAAAGATAACAGGCTTCAGTCTATCAGCCTGTGTTTGTTCTCTCTCTCTCTCTCTCTCTCTCTCTCTCTCTCTCTCTCTCTGTCTCTCAGAAGGGCAATGTTTCCTTTCCAGTGTGGCTGATTTCTAGATGCTCAGAAACCTCTGCAACAATAGATAAACAACCGAGTCTCTGAGGAAATCAGTTTTTTAAAAAAAAACTTTTGTCCTTGCTTTTTTCTTCTTCTGGTGTACAGTGATTTACAGGAGAAATCTGGATGTTCATTACCCGGCTGCATATAAAGTACTAGTGAAAAAGGTGAAAAGAACAAAAAACCTACAAGAACAAACATCATATATTAATGAGTAAAAAATGCCATTACTTGATACCGCTTCCTTTTATTGTAGCACAGCAAGAGCAAACAAAATGTCATATTGCTAACTTTCAAATATTTAGTTAGTTTAGCTATTGAATTTGTGGAATCAATACTATCACAGTCTCTTAACACCACCAGCTCTTGTGCTGCACTGGAAAAGGCCACTGCAGTTATTTCAAACATTAGAGATAGACTAAACCATACTCTCCTTTCCTAATGTGTTCATATCGCAGGAAGCAGACACACCAAAATGCATGCCACTTGTGGCTCTTTAACACAGACAAGAAGAAATGCACTGAAGATAAAAGTGGTAAATTTTAAGGACTACTTTCAATGTTATAATGAATTAACCAATGGATGCTCAATCAGGTGTTTCTGGATACAGTGCAATGGGGACACTTGTGCATCTCCTTCCTGGTAAGAACTATAAAAGGTGAAACAAGACACATTTCCTAGATAATAATATATGGTAGAAAGATGTGACTGGATGCAGCTTCTTGATATTTGTGCATTTCGCATGCTTGACAAACTATAAATGGGATAATATAATTTTCAACATGGAGATGGTTTCCATGTGGAAAGTTTGCATGCTGTAGAAAATGGGTCTTTTCTCTCAAGAGTTTATAATGTAAGATTAAACAAAGAAAATAAATAAGAAAAAACATAAGGTAATAAAAGAGAACTGATGTATTTCTGGTAGGGCTGTGCACGGGTGAGGATATTCAGTATTCCCGCTTCGGAATACCTCCAAATCCAAAGCGGCAAGCCGCTTTGGATTTGGGCTTCGGGAATAGCTTCGGTATGCTCCGTAAAGATTCGGAGCATACTGAAGCGAGGGGGAGAACTCCCCACCACCACCCTCCACCATCCCTGGGGCAACCCCTCTACCCCCACCCCCCTGCAGAGACCCCTCCACCCCCCACCCACTTACCTGGTGGCGGGAGGGTCATCAGCTGGGTAGCGGGCAGCTGCGCTGCCATGGCGGCAGTGGCGGCACCAGGCAGTGCGGCCTGGAGCCAGCCGGCTCCTCTGCCGCTGCCGCACTGCCGCCCGAGCCTGCGGGGTGGTGAAGAAGGCCGGAGCCGCCTCCTCCGGCTCTTCCTGCCCCTCAAATAGCCGCGGTGTGCTAGTGGCTGGTGGCCATTTGAGGGGCAGGAAGGGCTTTCTCTGCCTCCTCCGGCCCTTCCTGCCCCTCAAATGGCCGCCAGCCACCAGCATGCTGCGGCCATTTGAGGGGCAGGAAGAGCCGGAGGAGGCAGATCCGGCCTTCCCCACCACCCCACAGGCTCAGGTGGTGGCGCGGCGGTGGCAGAGGAGCCAGCCCGGAGCCACCGCAAGGTAGGTGGGGGGAAGGTGGGGGGGGGTTGATGTTTAAAGGGCCCCACCGCTGCTTGCAAGCAGTGGCAGGGCCCTTTAAACAAGCCCCAAAGCTTTCTGAAGCATTTCCGAATGCTTCGGAAAGCTTTGCTTTGGTATTCTGAAGCAGGGCCAGCATGCTGAAGCTTTCCGAATCGGGAATACTGACGCTTTCTGAATGAGGTCTGCTTCGGGTATCTTTACCTGAAGCGAAACCTGAATAGCACAGCCCTAATTTCTGGCCATGTGTGAAAAAAACCCACAGAGTTTTAGTCTACTTTACGCACCAAACTTCTTCTACATGAGAACAGCCGAAAATGTATAACCTTGTACTGCATTGTGTATGAAAACTGGGATTCTTGGCATTTAGGAAGTTGTTGAAGTACTTAGGCTTTGGAGAAAAAGTAGGCATGATTTAGCTAAACATATATTTTTAGCCTTGATAAAATTCCATCATCTAAATCCTACCCTTCCTCAAAGGCACTCAAGATATTGTACATGGCTCTTTCTCCTCCATTTTATCTTCAGAGCAATCTTTTAAGGTAGGTTAGGCTGGGAGATTGTAACTGGTCCAAGGTCTACAGAGTGACTTTATTAGTGCCTTGGAGCACATTTTCTATGAAGAGAAGTTGGAGAGTCTGGGAAACTTAAATCTTTCAAAAAGACAGCTAAAATGGAACCGGTGCGGGGGTCTGTGAAACTGACAGCCCCTTTATCCTGCTGCTCGAGATGTCTGTTTTACAGACCCCACATCGGTTCCAGCACGGCGGTCTGTGAAACTGACAGCCTGGGCAGCAGGAAAAGAGGCTATCAGTTTCACAGACCCTGCCGTTGAATCCAGTGCGGGGGCTGTGAAACAGATAGCCCCTTTTTTCCTGCTGCTCTGGCAGCAGGAGAAAGAGGCTGTCAGTTTCACAGACCCTGTGCTGGGTTCAGCCCATCGGCTGAAACTGGCACGGGGTCCAGGCAGCAGAAGAAATGCCCCGCACTGGTTTCAGCAGCAGGTGCAGGGTGGTTGAAATGGCACGAACCATGAACTGGGAAAAGGTCGGAAGTTCATGATTCGAGGTTCCGTGGAATGCTATGAACCATGAATCATGTGGGTCATTTTTTCTTGGTTTGTGCCCATGCCTACTCTATATGGAAATGTACTTGATTATTTCTGACTGCATTAGTTAGCCTTTGTAATACCTTTATCCCTTCCAATAATTATTCTTTTGGGGTCTTGAAGTTATGAGAAGGAACCAGTCATCTAGTATGCTAAACTATGGCTTCTGAAGATTCATAAGCAGAATAACCAAACATGATAACAAAATAATACCAAATGGCAACGGTTGGATCCCATGGAAAAGATCTGCGTGAGGTGCACAAGATAGAAGTATCATCTGCTGATTCTCTTGCTGTGGCAGCCCTTAAATTCCCCTCTCATGTTTCTCCTGGAGGCTGTCAATCCCCCAGCATTCTGGAGGGGCATTTCAGGCTATAGCAGGAAGGGAAAGGCAGGGAAATCGCACTTCAATGCATGGAATTTAGACAGGAACCAACCCTATCTTTCAGAAAAAGTACAGAATGAAAATATAATACTAGCCAACCAACTTACTTTCAAAATGATCATCTATTAGAGTTTGTAACATCAAGTTTGATGACATGCATACTACAGACAAAGGCCGACTACAAAAAAATTAGTAAGTTTGTATAACTTAATTGATGGTACCTATGACAGCTAAGCACATTCTTATCTTACGAAGTGATACAATAAATGAATACATGCCCTATAAAGAAAGATGCTATCTCTGAAGACTGCCTACAATTCCACTCAAAGGTCTAAACCGCTCTAAATTTAATTTCACAAGGAGTGAATTCAGTCTGTTTCGTAACCCTTAAAGACTCTTCCAGCCTATTTTAATGTGCTACTGGCATTTGTGAAAGCAGTACAATTACTGAAGCTGTTTCTAAAACCCAGAGCTGCAGAACGTAACTCTTCTAAAATGGTCTCTTGGACAATGTTGTTGGAAAAGATAGCGACAATGCAGACAATCCAAGAAAGCCACTGTTTCATCTATATGGCATTAAATTATAATAGGAAGATTTTTTAAAATAATCTTTTCTTTAAACAACAGGTTATAACAAAGTACATCACTTTCTTAAGAAAAGTATTCTGAATAGAATCTCCTCATTTTAAAAGTTCACCTGAAACATTAATTGCAAAAGAGAAGTATGAGGAATAGCAGCCATATATATAATTGTGGTTCTTACAGTGCTCTGTGGCAGATTACAATTTTTGGTGGTAATCCTTTTGTTTATTTTAGTACTAGAATAGATGGTTAGCATTATCATTAAATACATCTAATAATTAAATATATCCCCTTTTGCATCCTCAACTACTTTGTTTGTGTTACACTGAACAAAAAATAGTGGTTCAAACTCAGAACTAAAAAACCAAACAAAACATGAAGATGTGTGTGTTCTCTCTCCACAGGGCCTTTGCAGCTCAGACTCCAGGACCCTTCTCAAACTGTCTATCTATTTCCATTCTACATAGTCTCACTCCTGCAAGGCCTTTGGATCAAACTCTTCTCATGTGAACACATACAGTGTCTGGGAAGCAATGGTGCAGATGTCTCCACAGAGATTCACAGATGCTGTCAGGAAAGAAATACAGACTAACATTTGATGCATTTTAAAGAGGGATTCGAATACAATTCAAACAGACAGATTGACTGTAACACTTCAAAGAATTTAGGCGGATTGTTGTTATATTTTCTCCTTTGTGTTTCTCACCACTCCATCCTGCCCCTTTCCCTTTATTAGTTGAGGTGGCTTCATTGTAATTTACCTAATATGCGGGCTATATATAGGGGTGCTTGTACTGTGAAGTGTGTTATGAAACAATTCAACCATTATGGGTCAGACGACGTTTCAGCAGGCCAATGGAAATGACCCAAAGGCCAATGGAAATGACCCACTGACTTCATTGGACTGAGAAGGGTATAACTTGCTTAGGAGCGCTCTGTATTTTATAGTACTTACCGTGTAAATCTGAACAGTTACACTCTTCTCAGTCCATGGGCATAAGTCAATGGGTTTAGAAAGGAGTGAATCTACTCAAAGTTGCACTGATACACGTTAATGCTTTACTTACACTACCCTCTACTTTTTACATCCTACCTGCATAGCTCAAATTAATCTAATCTCATCAGATTTTGGAAGATAAACTGGGTCGGCTTGCTTAGTAATTGGATGGGAAACCTCCAAAGAAGACCAGGGTTGCTATGCTGAGACAGGCAATGGCAAACCACTTCTGTTAGTCTACTGCCTTGAAAACCCCAGCAGGGGTCACCATAAGTCAGCTATGATATGATGGTACTTTCCACTGCCACTTTCCACGAATTACACGATGACGCTCAAGTGAAGGGAGATGCAATGTTAGCCAAGCAGCATAGATTGAATTTCATCTCTCTCTCCAGAGCCAACAAAGCTCCTTCCTCAGAGGGTTTGATAATAATTGACAGAGCCTTAGGGGAGGCAAAGAGGAAATTAACACATCCTCTGAGGAACGATCTAGCCAACTCTGTAGAGAGAGGTGAAATTCATACTACGCTTCCCAGCTAACATTGGGTCTCCTTTCACTTGTGTAATTTGTCTTGTGTGGTTTATCTCTCAGTCTTTACAACAGCCCTGTACTATATTAGTATCTCCACTAGGGTTGTGTATAATGGGAAAAAAACCCTGAAATTGTACATAGAACTTGGTGGTTCAACTCATTAAAGCAACTTCTGGAATGCTGAAACAAATCTGGGAAACAAGGCTAAATGAGTTCCCCCTGCTGAAAATGTTGTGTGTTTTGTTTTGATACTTGCTGTGCAGAGGCCGCGCGGGCAGGCCAGGCAGTCAGGGGCCATCTGGCAGCCTCTTGTTTTCCTTAATGGCAAGACTGTCTGCATATGCAACCAATTGGCTCCAAAGGGGGAGACTGAGACCTTACAGCTAACTCGGTTGGCGGGAAGGGGATGGTGTGCATAAGTGCATTTTTTTTCAGTGGTTCCTGGGCAATGGAGTTATGGCATTGGCACTGAGTGGCTTGTAGGAATCAAAGGTTTGCTTTGCACCAGGGAGGGGAGCAGCAGATGTCATGGTGCCATCAACGCCAGCACCACCACCCCTTTCTGTGTGCTTTTACGCACAATGCAAGAAAAGGCCAGCCTGGTAACATCCACACAGGCATGCACACAAACATGGGTTTGAGGAAGGATGAGTCTCCTTCACCCTCTGAGTCCCTGGCTGCTACAAACGCTCATGTTATGCATATTAGGGTGAAAACTGGAAATATTAAAACTGTTCATCCAGTGTTAAATGGTGGGGAGGGAGCAGGCATGTGCACTGCACGCTCACATGCACACACTCCCAAGTCTTTCCAGATTTGGTTTTGGCACAGAAAGGACACTTGTTGAGTTCTTCCTGCCATTTTGTCTTCTTCAATTAACTCCGGGTTAATGGTTTTAATCAGAAAGGGAGACTGGCAGCCAGCAACCTGTCCAGTCCCTCACTTTTACTAGTAAAAAAGGAGGAAAGAAGAGGGCCATCCTCCCTCTATTTCCCTTCCCATTAAGAAAAAATCAACATCTAGCCCTCCCTTTCTCTTGGCTTTTACGCAAAATACAAGGACAAACTAGCAGCTGGCAGGTTTTAGCAGGGAATCCTGGGCTGCTGCAAAGCAGATTATTGTGAGAAGGATTTGCCCCTCTGTATGGAAATGACACTATAAGGCACAGGGAAACAGGGCATAACAGCAGGACTTAAAGGTAAAATTTATTGGCTTTGTCACTAAAGCAGGATTAAAAAAAAATTCTCTGTGCTGTGCTGGTTGGCCATGGAGAGCTGTCCTACTTGTGTGCCATTCCTGCCATTGTGTGTGCCTGGCCACCACCAACACTCACTTTCTTTGGCATTCATTGATGTGTTTTCATGTGCATGAGGAGAAACTCATTAGACTGACGCATTTTGGAACAATGTGAAAAGAACAATGTGTTCTTACATGCACAGTTGCTCGACACTTGCCTTGATCCACACCTTCCCCATTCCTCGGGATCCATAAAAACAGAACCCTGTTGTTGCATGCTCTCAAACTTGGTGGGTCAATGGTTTAGAGGGAGGGCTGTGTTTTCTGTGCAATTTTGGTGTTATTGAGTGAAAAAACAGCTGCCCAAGAGCCTTGCCCTCTTGAAAAGAAGAGTGTGCCTTTGCATATGCATGGCCAACGTATGTGCAAGGGGCCAGAACTCATGAAAATGAAAAAAACTCAAGTGGATCAGTTCCGAGCCAGCACTGCCCCAGCTCCAGCAAACCGGTAGTGAGACGGGATTGTTACACAACCCCCAGAACTGAAATGGAAACTTTCTATATACACACCCCTAATCTCCGGATTATAGACCTATTACAGGGACTGAGTGAAAATAGATTACATAAACTCACTTTGTGAGCACATAGGTAATATGAGCCAACACAAGAACTTTCCAGTTCAGAGCTTGGTCTTTCAATGACCCTACTACGCTGGTAAAGCTGGGACATGATTGAAAACTGTGCATGAATATCTGTCTTTATTCTGATTAATTCAGTTAAGAGCTACTCAAAAATCCAGTTTTACTTTAAAAAACAGTTCTTTTTCCATTTGTGATCACCTAACAATGCACAAATGTTGCAGCACCTCACTGAATTACTGTGAACACAAGGAGGGGAGCTTCACACAAGCCACCCTGAACTCCCTGAATAGGAGTGGATCAACAGTGTAAAAGAGATGCTGGATATACAATAGACAGAAAGACAGAGAGAGATAAAAGCAGTAATCTTCAGGCAAACCACTGAAGCTACTTGGATGTTTTCTCCATTAATTAATTACTAAGGTTTCTTACAACTAGGTCAAGTTGACAATAACACGAACACAGGATTTTTCCCTGAAGAAAAAAAAAGAGAAGTAGGAAGGCTAAAGACATAAAACAGTAAGTGGCTTCACTTTCTTCAGAAGATCTCCATAAAGTCGATAGGTAGTCTGATTTGAAAAGGCAAAACTATAAGAAAGGATGTAAGAAATCTGGGACAGCAGGAGCTAAAAACAGCTTTCCAAAACAGCATTCCTTAATACTTAGAGGAAATTTCTACGCTTGGAAAAATGTGGTCTCTACAATTTCATTTAAAAGGCAGTTCTTCTTGTAGGTTTTACCCTAACAGATAGAAGCAGTTTAGGCCCTCATCTAGGCATTCATGTGAAAAACTGGTCATTTAATATCCTAAGGAATTACAAAGCATTTGCCAAAAATGTAAGCAAAATTTAAGTCCTCCAAATTATTAGTCAGTAGGCTATAATACCTTACAGCATAACCTAGGTTTCCACAACAGATGACAGAAAAATAGCACTAGTTTGTGCAAGGAAACTAAGCAATGACCTATACCAATATTAATTTGATCAACAATATTTGATAAATTCCTAATGATTTAAATAAGCTGCTTAAATGTGTCACAAACTATATGAATTCCAATGGAAAAATACATTATGTTTTAAGTGCAAGGCCTGTAGTGTTTACCAGAAACTGTTTTCTGAGTTAAACAGAAAGGAGAATGATGCAAGGCAATGAGGTACCACACAAAGAAAAATGGAGGGATCGAGGGTGGCATGTGAAAACATAAAGAACAAACAGAAGGTTGTAACATTTTTTTGTGCCAATTAATGAAGCAGCAGCATGGAACTGTTTAAAGGAAGAAGTCATTGGGGTACAATCTGCTTTATAGTTAGGAGGCCTCTTCTTGTTTAAAAAAAGATAAGATGCCTTGTTAAGCAATAGTAAGAAAGAAGTTCCAAGTTAGTGGAGGATAAACTAGATGCTAGAGCACATGAACGGTTGCCATTTAAAACATCAGCCTCACGTCTTCTCCTTCTCTCTCTCCCAGAACATCCAGTAGCACAAAATTTTAGTATGTGATGCCATGTGTTGTAAGGTTCCCCGCCACTGTTATTTATTTGTTGGCCTTGTAAGGCAGTAAAATTCACTCAGTTATGTCACACATCTTACATTATTGGAGATCACAGGGTACAAAGGAGGATGACACATGGCTGCTTTCAGTAGCAGCCATGAGTTTGCCATAATGACTAGTTCCATTGTTAGTTATGATATGGAGCATGGTACTATCCAATGAATGTGGTACACTAAAGAATATGGATACCAGGGATAAGTATATATATATATATAATTTATTGCTTTTCCGGCCGAAGCCATAAGCCATACAAACACCAACAAAATATGAACTGTACACTTGAACATACCCAATTCACACAGGCATAACTCGTCATCATCACTTTAAACTATCTAAGCTCATGAAGATTTTGTTTCTTTATCACCGTGGCTAAAAAGGAAGCCACTATAGCAGAGGTTTGATTGTCAGGAAAGTTATCAGACAATAACACTGAGATTGCCCAAGGAAGGAAGGGAAGCTTTTCTTTTAACATAATAGGAATAATAAATCTCTCTCTTTCCTTACTCCACTTAGGGCAAAATACTATTATATGATCCAAGGTCTCTAACTTTCCTTGTCCACAGTCACAAACTCGTTCAGAATAAGGGAGTCCAGAGAAACGACCAGAAAGCACTTTAGAGGGGAAGGAGTTAAGTCTGGCCAATGTGAAGGCTCTGCGTTGAGCTGGAATCTTTAAAGAATAGCAATAAGATGGAATAGCCTCTGGAGGTGAAAGTCCCAGGGATAAGCCCGAACATGTACGTCTGGCTCTCTGGAGAGTACTGCTGTAATCGAGATCCTTTAGTTTTATTTTTATAACTCTGAGGGCCTCATTTGTCTGTAAAGATGTTATATCAATATCCAGAATTTTTAGTTTCTGGTTAATTAAATTAGTTCGGCTACTCTTATAGGTATCCTGCGAGATCAAATGTGCAAAACCTACTTTCCCTGAATTGTCCTTGTAAATTTCCTTGTTCCAGAACAACTTAAAGGCTGTAATCCATGCTCTCTTCTCAATTGAGGGTTGGGCGAATTCCACCCTAAGTGCAGTACCTGCTACGCATCTCGGGACTGCCGCTATCTCCCTCAAAAATGTGTGTAGAGGGGTGTCAAGGTTGTCGGATACACCTTCAATCCACACTCCACACCCATAAAGTATCTGTGGGATAACCTTAGCATTAAAAATCCTAATGGCTGCTGGTATATGTTTTGCTCCTTTGGAGTAAAAGAATTTTTTAATTGCCATTGATGAAATGTTTGCGGCCTTCAGAGCAGCCTGGATATGTGGTTTCCATGATAGATTGTAGTTAAAAGTGATACCAAGATAACTAAAGGAGGGGACTCTCTCCAAAGCCCCTCCCAGTACTCTTATCGATTTGGGGCCGTTATGGAAGGACCTGGAAAATCTCAGGACTTTTGATTTAGCATAATTAACTTTAAGTTCCTCATTATTACAATATGTGATAAATGCATTAATTAGTGATTTTAAACCTAGTTCTGTTTTGGAGATAAGGAGAGCATCATCTGCGTATAAAAGAATCAAAATTGGAGTATTTGCTAGATAAGGGGGGTGTCTGGTATGTGATTTCACAAATGGAATCATGTCATTAATGAATAGATTAAATAAGGATGGAGCCAGCAAACAACCTTGTTTCACACCTTTATCGGTTTGAAAACTTGGAGTTAATTGACCCTGCCGGTTGTACCTAATTTGGGCGGAAGTGTCAGTATATAAGTTCGTTATTAAATATAAAAGTCTTTTATCTATTGTAGATTCTGACAATTTACGCCACAATCTACAACGATTAATAGAGTCAAATGCGGTCTTCAAATCCATGAAGGCCGCATAGAGTTTACCGCCGGGGGGTGCCAAATATTTGCTTGCTAGATGGTGTAAAACCAAGCAATGATCCATAGTCGAGGCCCCTGTACGGAAGCCTGTTTGTTCAGGGTAGAGTACTGCGTCTTGATCCATCCAATCCGTTAACCTATCAAGAAGTTGTGCCGCAAAGATTTTCCCTGGAATAGAAAGTAGACTTATAGGACGATAGTTATGAGGGTCGGACCTATTACCTTTCTTATAAATTGGGATTATAATTGAACGCTTCCAGTCAGATGGCATGGAACCTGAACTATTTATTGATGAAAAGATGGGAGCTAAACAAGCCCCCCACCAATCAGGGTTCATTAGGAACAATTCAGGAGGGATAAAATCCGGTCCGGGTGCTTTGCCCCGTTTCAGGGATAAGTATTGTGATGGAAATATAAAGTAAAAGCATCAGTAATCTCTCTCTCTCTCTCTGATGACTAAGAATGAGAGCTATCTAGAGGGAAAGAGCTCACAATTAAGAGAACCAACAGCCTGGAGCAAAAATGTCTTGACTCTTTAATGCGGCTTTATGACGAGCCTGGTGTGAGACCAGGTATGAATGCCTGCTCTGCCATGGAAGGCTGCTGGGGTGACCTTGGGCCAATCATACACTCTCACCCTAACCTATCCCTTAGGGTTGTTGTAAGATTAAAACCTTCCAGTGTCACAACAACACTGGAAACCTTTATTAACCAACAGTGTGTGTATGAAATTTCTGTGGTTGGCATGGTGAGCACCACTTTTCACTTGATCTCAGAGCTAAACCACATGACACAAATTACACAAGGATGCTCAAGTGAAGGGAGACGCAATGTTAGCTGGGAAGCATATTTTGAATTTCACTTCTCTCTACACAGCCAGCTCTATCGCTCCTCAGAGGGTTTGTTAATTTAACTTCCCTACAGAGCCGGCAAACATTGTTCTTCAGAAGGTTTGTTAATTTCCTCTTTGCCTCTCCAAAGGCTCTGTCAATTATGAACAAACCGTGTGAGAAACATCTTTGCCAGCTCTCTAGAGAGGTGAAATTAACAAACCCTCTGAGGTGGGATCTAGCTGGCTCTTCTGTAGAGAGGTGAAATTCAAACTATGCTTCCTAGGTAACTTTGCGTCTCCCTTCACTTGAGCATCCTCATGTAATTTGTCTCATGTGGTTTAGCTCTCAGGTGCTGCATGAACTAATCTTTAAAGTGGTCTCTATGTGGTAGATATAATATGCCCCATTGGGACTTAGGTATAGAGTTCCAGGTGTCAATCTACATTACAAAAAAGAATACTGTGATGTATCCTCACATCCATAAATAGTGAAGAATCCAGGGATTGTGCTAAAGGTCTTCATTTCTTTTGGATGACAGAGCATGGTAATTTTGGAATATCATTTTTATTCACATGGTGTTCATTGAGCTAGGCCCAGTTGAATGGTGGGGATCCTGCAAGGACTTATGGGGACACTTCACTTTTCCCTGTATCCCCTTCCCCACACTACTTCCTCTTTCTCTCTTCCTAGGCAGTCTCCATAAACTCACCTTTCCCTGCATCCTTCTCTCCTGCAAAACCAATAAACAACTTACCTTTTTTCTGCCCCCCATCTTCTTCAATATTTATTAATTTACTTCATTTATATACTGAGTTTTCCACAATGGGGACCCAAAGCAGCTTACACCATTCTCCTTGTCTCTAAATTATCCTCACAACAACCCTGAGAGGTAGGTTAGGCTGAGAGTATGTGACTGGATCAAAGTCACTAGTAAGCTTCCACAGTAGAGTGGTGATTTGGACACAGGTCTCCCAGATGCTACTCTGAAACTCTAACCTCTAAACTACCCTGGCTTGTAGGGGGGAAGGGTGCTGCTGTTGAACTATACTAGGCAGCAGGACATGGGTGAGTTACACAAATCATGTGGTATCAAGTCACCAAGTGGTTGATGTTAGCTTTTGTCCAACAAATCCTCTCTCAAAGGCAAAAACAGTCCTGGAAAGGGCCTTGCTCCCCCCACTGCCTTTTCATGACAGAAACCAAGCCTGGAATACCGGCTAATGGTTGCCTAGCAACAGCCATTTAGGGCATCTGGTCAAAGCAGTACCATTTTAGGCTTTTAAAAAAAATTACCAAATGTATTTTTTTTCCAGATTTCAGATTTTTCTGCAAACCTGGGGCATTTTTCAGATGTGCAGGAAGATCTGTCTTGTTCATTCATGGCTCCAGTTTCTAAATTTAAGTATCCTCAGATCAGGGCCCCTTGGCTATTAGTATATAAGATATTGATGGTGACAATGTGTATGAATTAAAACAAAGTAAGAGAAAGAAAATCTTTCTAGAAAAATGCTGAGAAAATGTAGAAAAAACACCAAAGAAGGGGAGAGGGAATGACAGGAGATCAGAAATGCATAAGCCACTAATAGCCCCTTGGCTATTAGTATATAAGATATTGATGGTGACAATGTGTATGAATTAAAACAAAGTAAGAGAAAGAAAATCTTTCTAGAAAAATGCTGAGAAAATGTAGAAAAAACACCAAAGAAGGGGAGAGGGAATGACAGGAGATCAGAAATGCATAAGCCACCTAAATGAAGGCCAGAAATGTTTCAGTTAGTGGAGGGAAAGAGATATTTTATCATCATAAACAGGAAATAAATTTTATTTATTGTATCAGTTTCCTGATGTATTGCCAAAGTACCACTCCTGCTAGTACAAAACACTATACAAAATGACTTAACTACATTTTATGAGGGCAGGATAACAATTTATGGGGTCTCCCACCATTATGAAGTGCACACCTGACAGATGAATCAATGGAGGAAAAAATCTGGGAAAGGAAACCGGGGAAGAGTGTTTCCTTTTGTACAGGCGCATATTCCAAAAACATAAAAACTTTACAATGGTATAAGCACGTTAAGAGTTTTAGCTGTGGGGACAGTTTGCTCATACAGGCTAGAATTATTTAGTTAAATCACAGTGCAATTCTATGCATGTTTATTCAGAAGCAAGTCACATTTCATTAGTAGTGCATACTTCTAGGTGAGCATTCTTACTGTGCCATCTTAAGCACAGTTGCACTGTTCTAAATCCATAAAAGTCAATCGTCTTAAAAGGGTGTGTTTACTTAGTTAGGATGGATGATATTGTTAGAATCACAGCCTCACTAGTTTCAGAGTCTTGAGATGTTAAGGAATGGGCCAGGAGCATGCTAACACTAGGTATGGCACAAGGTGATGGGTTAAGGTGTAGTCACAGTTACTTAATAAAGTCAAATTATAGGACCCACTCTCTCTCCTAATGCTCCGCCACAGCAGCTTCACTCAGCTGAAGTTGGCCTTCTGCGGGTTCCACCCTACAAATGGGCAAAAATCAACAGCTGCTTATACTCATGCTTTCTCTGAGGTTGCTCCAACCTTGGGGAATGGCCAGCTTGAAGAGGTCAAAAAAGCTCCCACTCTCCTGGTTTGCTGCAAACTATGAAAAACTGAATTATTTAGGAGAGCTTTTTTACATAGGTAATAGGGCTGTGCTGTGAGGAAATGACTCAGAGAGATACTTGTGATAAAGGGACTGTAGACTGAACTTCTGGGTACTGTATATTTGTTTATATCCCACCTTTCTCACAGAAACTCAAAGTAGATTACAAAGTGAAGGATGAATACCATCAACAGATGGAATACTCAATAAACAAGACATTAGGGTATGGATTGCAGAAATTCAAATACAAGCATAAATCCAAATAGTTTCTGTGTCATTAAATATGTCATGTCAAATTGCTTATCTTTTGTATCAGCAATATTTTTGCTCTGTATTTGGATTTATGCTTGTGTTGAGATTTCAGCTATCCACACCCTATTACATTGTTTGTTGAGTGTCCCAGCCATTGATCCCCTTACTCCTATATTGTGCAATCCGTTTTGAGTGTCAATGAGGAAGGTGGACTACAAATAAAATAAAATGAATCCTTCTTTTCTAATTTGGAACCAACTGGATGTTTTTTTAAAAAAAAATCTAGATCCAAAACAATTTATTTAGGCAGCTAGGGAGCCCAGGTCCACTGGTGGAGGCGGGGGATCCCCCACTCCCACCCTCTGCCCTCCTCCCACCACTCACCTGACCGGCAGGGGAAAAGGTGGTGGAAAAGGCCTCCTGAGAACGCTCCTGGGGCAGCACAACAATGTTACTCCTGGGAGTGATGTCATCGCACCACTTCAACAACTCTCCTGAGCTTTGCAGTGGGGCGATTTGGGCCCCAAATGAGCCAAATTGGGCGTTTGGGACCCAAATCAGCCCGCTGTGAAATATGCACATGCTTCCAAGGCTGCACAATAATGTCATTTCCTGGAAGTGACGTTGTCGTGCCATCCTGGGAGTGTGTGCACTGTTTGTGCTCATGCAAGGAACAAAAAAAAGGTGAATGCCTGGTCCCCCACCTCCCGCTGGGAGGGTAAGGGGACTTGGGAACCCTATAGGCAGCCAATAAAGTTCACATTGAATTTAAACAGAAATAAACAAGCCATAATAATCAGTAAAAGAATATATTCTCTTTGAAGTACACTGGATAATCATAATATTAGTCAGACATAGCTTATGACAAGTAGTTACTTCCTAGTTCATCAATCAAAAGAAGTGGTTGTCTTTCCTACGGCTTATCTCTTGCTCTCTATCACATTATAGTTGCACAGAACACATCATACAAGACAGCCAGAAAAGGCCTCAAGACGTTTTTGCAAGGGTGGTGGCAGCCACTGTGCTGAAGCTAGGTCGGCCTGGCTTGTCACCACTTGAATAGGAACCCACTGGACACTGACAAAAGAGAAGTGAGAGCTATAGGCAATAAATAGTGAGTTCTACAATCACCTTAAATATCATTATAATTGTTTATATAGATGTGAGAAATGGGGGGAGGTAACAGAAGAAAATTCTACCAATTCTGGCCACCTATCTACCCAACCACTGCATGGGCATCCTTGTGGATTTTTCAGCCATGGTACCAGCTGAGAGAATATTATAGAATATGGTGCAGAGAAGAGGTGCACGGTCAAAGCAAGTGGATATAAACCAAGATAACTGAGAGGAAATAATGTGGCCACTAAATTTTCTTTCTAATCAGAAAACAAAAACGAGAATGGGACTTCAAAGGATAACATGGCAAGAAACACAACTGCTCAGTTCTGGCCTGGGTAGCTTATACAATCATATTACGGTGATTATGGATGACTGAAAATGAGATCTCAGAACAAATACCCCTTAACGGATGGATATTCTTTGAGTGGCTCTGTGTCTTTCTAGAAATGCATTGTTTTGGGTGTTAATGCTCGACAACGTATTGAGAACAAAACAGTTTGGAAAGAACTGGCAAGCAGAAGGAAAGCAGCCAACCCATTTAGAAACATGCCATTAACTCATAGGAGAACATTCCCCCTGGACACACTCCCAAAGAAGATCCCTGGCGAGTTTAGGCTTGCATATCATTTGTCCTATCCAGAGGGCAAATAAGTTAATGATTATACAGACACCTTGCTGTGTTCACTATTCGTTTGCTTCTCTCCATCGCATGATGAAGAAGAAATAGCATGGCAAGGGCTCAGACACAGTGAGCAGACTCGCATGCGCACACAAACATAAACAGCTGCTTCTTTATTACCGGCACTCCAACCCAGATTATTTTTGCAGTAATAGGTTTGGGGTTTCAGGGTTCGATGAAGGTATGCAGAGACCATGCGTGGCTTACACCTCGTCTCTTAATGCACACAGTCCATTTTTGTAGTTAGAAGAAAGAGGCAAAATAGATAAAAATCCCTTAAAATGTAAATAATTCTCTATCGGTGGGGCCACCAAACATGATGGCATTTCAGAAATTATTGATGGCATCTGGGAAAGTAACCAGGGATTTCAGAATCCCTATAGCAGATGATAATTGAAGGGAGGAGGGAGAGAAGGGGGAATATGTCTCACGGAACTTATTAAAATTTGGGTATCAAACTGGATTCAAGTACAACAGAATCACATCTCTCCAGGGACAAAGGCAAAAAATCCTGAGAGGCTACTGGCTCAGCTGTGGAGAGCTAATAAGGTTATTCGGAAGCAGATGCACTCATTAATACAGTGGTGGCACAGGATCTCCTGAGACAGGTCATAGCCATGATAATGCACACAGTAAAGTAATGTGCTCTGTATTCATGGCCAGATCCTATGGTGCCAAAACTAAATGAACCTGTATCAGTGCCCTGTGATGTTTAACCCAATGTGGTCCGCTGGACTGAGTCTTGGAAGATCAGGATTCAATTCAAATCCCCATTCAGCTATGTTCTCATTGGAAAGTCATGAATAAGTTACTGTCTCTTAGCTTCAGCTCCACAAATGAAAACAGAAATTAGAGTGATCTACTTCTCCTGAATGTTGCAAAGATGAAATGTAATTATTCATTATGAGCCTTGGAGATTAAATAGGCTAAACAAAGTAGCAACATATTCCTAAAACTTGCTGCACAAGCAAATAAGCACACAAGGCAAGAGTTACTAATGGACTGACTGTTAGAACTGCAAAAAGGTAACGTGCATGTGGAAGGGTGTGATCCTACTCTCAGCTAATTGGAAACAAGTCCCATTGACTTCAACATGCCTTAAAAATAATTAGTTCTGGCAGGATTGCTTTTTTCTTTGGGGCAAAATGTGGCTTCTTTGCAGCAAGTATTATGTTCTCAAGAATTGTACCAGTTAGGATTTCGAACCAACCAATTCTATATTTGGAATGGAAGAAAACCAGGTTTCCTTTAAACTGTATAATAATGTGTACAAAATAAAGGAGTAATCTATGAAGAAGAGACGGGAAGTTCTGGCTACCAGAATTGCTGACTGAGGAAAGGTTAGCTATATATGAAATGTCACTCCAAAGTCTTTTACCTTTTAAAAAAAGTATTGGAAAAGTAATTCAGGACAAATGGTTAAAATTGTTTTAGAGGTAGTTCATAAAAATCAATTGGTAACAAGTTGACTTAGGAAAAGGGACGATACACTGCAAAGTGCTGAGTTGTATTAAGTCTAGTCACTGTAAGATACTGACTTGTCTGACTGACACAAACTGAAATGCTTCAAGATGGGGGGAAAACCCCTGCAAAGATGCCCATGACAGGCCCACCCAGATTCTAACACCCCAAATCTGAACACATTAGTCGGAAGCAAGTCTCCCTGAAATCAATAATGTGTACTTCCATTTAGAAATGGAGTATAAAATGACATTTTTATTGCTTTCTCTAAAGTTCAAAGATTGTAGGGTTGGATTTTGTAATGTTACATAAGTGATTTGAGGATTATAGGAAATATTTGTGCCATAAAATAAAACCAGATATAATGTGGAGCACTCACAGATAAAAGAGTCAGAGTATTAAAAAGAGAGGCATGTGCTGTAATCACTGGCCGCCACCACCCCTTTCCCCTGTTTCCCTTCTCCAATCAGGTGAGTGGTAGCAGGGGGTGGCAGCTGCGGGCAAGGGATATGAGCTTGGACATTGAGGATATAAGCTGTGAGGGCACATCTCCCTTTGACAGCATATGCCTAATAGATTGCATCTAATAGAATATTATCCTAGAATTTACCCCATCGAACAGCAGCCTATCTAAAAGAACTGTTTGAAGATTAAGAACAATATAAAATACCATTGGGGACCCACACAGACTTGTGGGGGGCATCTTATTTTCTGCTCTCCCACAATGTCCTCTCTTCCTTCTCCCCCATGGCTTCTTCCCTTTTCCTGCTCTCTTCTCTCCTTCCAAACCACCTTTTCTGCCCCTCCCTGTCATCACCTTTCCCCCTCTTCCCTGAGGAACCCCCCCATGGCCAAGTTACATGGTGCCAGCTGAGCCAGGCCCAGTTGCACAGTGGGGAACCTGCAAGGACTTACAGGGGGTACCTCAGTTTTCTCTGAATCTACTTCCCCACACTATTTCTTCTTTCCTTCCTCCTGGCAGCCTCCATAAGTTCACCTTTCTCTACATTCTTCTCTCCTTCAAATCCACTGAACAACTTACCTTTTATTTGCTCCTCATCCTCACCTATATTCCATCATTCACTTCATTTATATAATAGCAGAGTCTTAAAGGTGCTCCTGGACTCTTTTCTATTTTCTGACTACAGACTAACACAGCTAACTCCTCTGGATCTTCATTTATATACTGCCTTTCTTCGCAGTGGGGTCTGAAAGCAGCTTACGTTATCCTCATTGTTTCCATATTATCCTCACAACAGCGCTAGGAGGTAGGTTAGGCTGAATGTGTGTGACTAGATCAAAGCCGCCAAGTGAGCTTCCACAGAATAATGATTTGAACCTGGGTGCTGTGTGTGCCACACCACTCTGAAACTCAAACCACCACAATACACTGGTTTGGGGTGGGGGGGGGGAGGCGCTGTTGAACAGTAGCAAGCTGATACTGTATGCAAGTCATGTAGCATCAAGTTGCCCAAAGGGTGCTTCTGGGCAGGGCCCCAACGTCACAGGCCATACAGCCCTGGAAAGGGCTCTGCTCCTTCCCCCTGCCTTTTACTGACAGAAACCAAGCCTGGAATACTGTTGTGGTTGCCTACCAGCAGCCACTGAGGGCATGTAGTTAAAGTTTTAAGGGCTGCTTTTATCATTTGGGGTTTTTTTAACCCCCCTCCAATGTTTTTTAGATTTCTGATTTTTCCACAACCTGGGGCATTTTTCAGGTGTGTAGGAAGTAGAGATGGTCACAAACCACAAAAAAAAGAACCATGAGGATCGTGGTTCATGGGTTTTCATGAACCAGGAACCACGAACTGGCATAAACTGGGGCCAGTTTACAAACCAGTTGGTGGTTCGTGGGGTTTAAATGCCCCTTTCTGGCCGCTTAGCAGTGGCAGGGAAAGGGGCATTTGAGAGGGCCCTTTCTTGCCTTGCAAGTGGCAGGTCCCTTTAAACTATTAGCTGGCAGGAGGCAGGGGAGGATCCCCCCTCGCTGCCTGTGAGCTGATAGTTTAAAGGGACCTGGAGCTTGCAAACAGCAGGGTCCTTTAAACTGCTGAAACCCTAGCCCCCACCCCCCAACCTCACACTTACCTTGCCCTGCGGGCCCGCGGCATCTTTCCCCTCCTCCCGTGAGGTGCAGGAAAGCCGTTTTTGGCCTCTTCCGCTGCTGCGTGGGCCCTCAGGGCAGTGGCGGAGACCAAAAACAGGAAGACCATTTTTGGCCTCCTCTGCCGCCCTGCGGGCCCACAGAGCAGCAGAAGAGGCAAAACCCGGCCTTCCTGCCCCTCACGGGAGGAGGGGGAGGACGTTGCAGGCCCGCAGGGCAAGGTAAGTGTGGGGCTGGGGCTGGGGTTGGGGCAGTTTAAAGGACCCTGCCGCTTGCAAGCCGCAGGAAAAGTTTATATGACCATTTAAACTGCCCCTTTAAGACCTCAACAAACCAGTAGACCAGTTCATAGAAGTTCGTGGAAATGAGCTTCCATGAACCACCGGTTCATGAACCATGAACCGGCCTGGTTTGTGCATTTTTTTGGGTCGTAATTTGATTCGTGCCCATCTCTAGTAAGAAGATCTGTCTTGTCTGTTCATGGCTCCAATATCCTGATTTTAGTATCCTCAGATCAGGGGCATCTGGCTATTAGTATATAAACGGTTATCTTTGACACGGTTGTATTTCTTCAGGGATAGGGTTATCTCTTTTTTTCCTAATGTGAGGCAATATACAGTTTTGCTTCCAGTGATTGAACCAGGGACTCTGGGGCATACAAGGTATGTAACTTAGCAATGAGTCTTGGCCCATTTCATGATTCTCAACTCAATAATAATTCAAGCCAAAAAAGAGTTTGACCATCTAGTCTGTCTGGAGTCAAATATAAATTGGGAGTTTTACAAAGTTTGCCTTCAGTTTTGAAGATATAAAGATAGACAGGAAAAATCCATTTGTGATCCTTGTCCAGTATACCACATTTCTTCCCATTTGCTTAAGAAACGCTTACCAAATTAGTTGTCTAACAGCTGAACCACACGATACAAATTACATGTGAATGATATGAAAATGCACTTACACGTGTTCCAACGTTGTTTTCAACTACATGCGCAAGACCTCCATCGAACCCGTGTTCGTGGTGGCATAGGTTTTCTCCGCGTTCCTCCAAGATGCGGGAAGGATATCCCATCATGCATCTGCACTTTGCGCATAGTTGTGAGCACCATCTACCCGCAGTTCTAAGAGCACGGTGGAGTGAGCTGCAGATAGGAAGTGGAAGATCCAGGAAAAAAGGACACTGCATTGTTGACTTACTGGTTGTGACCGCGAACACGTGCCGTCGCGGCCACACTGGAGCATAACATTAAGAATCCGTGCCTGAACCAGGACACGTGCTCACCGAGAGAATGCTGGGCACGGGCATTTGGGATAAGACAGGACTCCTGACACTCACTCGGTCTCGTGTAATTCATATCGTGTGGTTCAGCTCTCAGCTGAACAATGAAGAACAGAGCTCATTATTATTTTTACCTTTGTTCTAAGTCACTTTTGCTATAAGTCACACAGGTGGAATAAGGATGAAATTAATAATGTCTTTCTGTTTACATAACACAAAATGAAACATATTAAGACATAGCAGCATAAAGGGCAGGTACAGGAAGAAGTTTTTATAATGGACAAAACACATTTTAGTTGTAATGAAGATAGATTTTGTGTGTATTAAGAACCTTTTAAACACAGCATTACTGGTTTGGTCCGACATCATCTCCTGCAGTGAGTGGAGACAGGCCAGGAGTATGAAGGCTGCTGAGCAAAAACAGGAAGAAAGTGAACTGTGAAATTGGTAATTTTATGAGTTTCACGGGGGGTTTTGTTGTTAGACACAATGGCAATTGGAGCAGAGTGCTCAGGTTAATACAATCCATACAATGTCCATTTTTCAGACAAAGGTAACAATGGCTTTAACCTTGAGTTTTACACCAATGCAAAGACAGTATATTCAAGTTCAGCTCCAACAAGACAGGGATGGAAAGATAAGGATGGAGTAAAACATCTGAAGAGGATTATGACTGTGTAGTTTAAGTTAAGATGTTACTCAGCAAAAGTAAGGCTAATGATGACTTCTCTAGCAGTGGACAGATACGAGAATGCTAGAGGAAAGTGGAGGGTTGCACTAATGGCACTGGATGTATTCCTAGTGTGCTGTGATTAAAAATATCTTATAGAAATATTTGGCTTCATCAGAATTAAAGCAATTTGTTCAGCTTTCTAGGATGCAGAGTATAAGAACTTGTGTTGTGCTGTGGAATCAGATCTTTACAGAAAGGTATGTACCCTTCTTCTCTGCCCTTGTGTAATTATACCACACTAGCCATCTTCAACTACCTACTCTTTGGATTCAAGAGCC